>NC_133976.1:50298496-50972871 GCF_047716275.1 Strix uralensis | reverse complement strand
TATGCTGTCTCATTCTCTAACCTGTAGAAAACAACTCTCGCTTTTTGTTGGGTTAAGAGGCTGCAATGGCCCAGAAGTAACAGAGGCATGGGTAGGGGGCATCAGGAGCCGAGAGGAGAGCAGGACTGTTAAACTGGCACAGGCCACCCCTAACATGCAGACAGATGAGGTGGCTGAAATTGTTTGCTGCATACTAAAGTGACAGTTCTACTCCTCCATGCTGCCCTTCTCTCTGTGCTTCTCTCTCTTTCCTCCCTGCTGTCATGGCTGCAACACCAAATGTCCTTCCTGCTCTTTGTCTTCGTCTCTTGTTTCACTCCATGTGAGCCAGTTCAACTCACTAATCCATCAGAAAGTTCTAGAGTGTTTTTGCTGGGCTGAATTTTTGTTGGGTCCTTGATTTGGTCCAACTCAGGGGAGAACTGGAAAAGCAGCGGTTGGTAGGTGGGTGCCACCAGAGGATGTGGACAGTGAAGGGCTTGGGCCATCTCCATTCAGTGAAGCAAGATTTGTTGAGCATCAAGGTCTCGCTTATCTGGTGGCATCTGAAGTGTAAAACTTTGCAGAGCAAAATTATTTGAGACTCAAGTTTTCCCTAAGTTAGTTTCCTCAATGAGAGCTGCCTATAAGAAGAGAGGGACTCAAATGAACACTTGCAAGGATGTTCCTGATCCTTCCTAAGTCAGTGAAACTACCCTGAAGTAGAACACTACCAGCTCTAGCTATAATATGGGTATCTTAGAAGTAACTTTTGTTTTATAACCACAGGAATGTTGCTACATGGTTTAAATTTCTTTTGAAGATGGATACTTAATTTGGTGTATTTGTGTTAAGATCTGTTGAGTCTTTAGGTCACTTTTTAAATTTTTTAAATTTTTTAAAATTTTTTAAAATTTTGACACTTTTAAACATATAATATTAAAGCTAAACCTTGCTGCTGGCTGAGATTTAGCTCAAGACCCCTAACAATGGCCCAGGTGGAAGAGCTCTCAGGGGAGAAGTCTTTTTGTTGCTCAGCTCTCCCATTGGCAATCTCTTTGTGACCCCACCACAACAGGACCTGAGTCTTTGTCTTTCTCTTAACCCTAACCCTAACCAAGTGTCGCGGACGAAAGTATTGACATGGTAATGATTTAGCAGGAAGTTATTAATAACTAACAGCAATTTATCATTACAAAATAATTCAGAAATGTTGAAAGAAAGAAAAGCAACTTATTTACAGATTCTGAAATGACAAGATTCACACTAACTTACTTAACGGTACCTTAATTTATACATATATACATGCGCATACACAAAACGTACAAACACACACACAGAAGCAAAGGTGTTTGGATCCAGAATAAGTACGTACCCACACACCAATAAGCAGAGAAAGAACGGGTGAAAGAGAACCTAGCTCAAAGAAAATTTCAGTCTTCTCGAGTTTAGAGCAAATACTCACAATGCCTTGGCATTCCTCAACGGGCGATCATTGAGACTCGAGCGGGTGGACTTCACCCTGGCCTTCCGTCAGCTCTGGCAGCAGATGACACCTTAAGGGTTTTGATACCTGAGAGGCGTCCCAGCTCAGGGGAGATGCTGGTCACAGGCCCGCTGCGATCCAGGAGAGCTCAAAGGGTCTCCCTTGTGGTCGCAATTTATAGGGTCCAAGATAATTGGCTATTGTCAGATACCTTCTGGTGCCTTCCAGCAGTTGCACAAGAACTTCACGAATGTGCAACTCTGTTATTGTTCCCATTTGACCACACCCCAGGCACAGGTGTGCCAGGCCATTAGGAGATGATGGGCTGTTATAACCATTTCAGAGCAATCGGGAGGGGCAGGAGCCAGGTTAGTAGTCCTTATCTCCACAGATTGGTATATAGCTTGGGGGATGTGGGTGGAATCACACCTAGCACCAAGCAGCCCAACAAGGAGGGGCGGGAAGGGGTAAGAATTGTACCACCACACCAAGTGCTGACCTTTATGTAAAGACCTCCAGCCTTGGCCCTTTCTTTGCCGAAACCTTCTGCAGGCAACCCCTTTGCAGCCCTCTGCTCCAACTGGACCCTTAGGCTTTGTCTCACATCTTGCATTAGCTGTAACCCTAAAAGTGGCTGAAGCCTTTTCCCCAGACCACCCTTCCCACTGTCAAAATAAAAAGGGGAAAATTTTTTTTGCTGCCCAAACTTTCCCTTGGCAGCCTCTTTTCAACCCCTTCCCAACTGTATCACAAGGTTTTGTGTCTTTCCTAACTCTCTTGCCTAGAAGTGGCCACAGAACTAACCCCTCACAAACCTAGCTGTGGCCAAAACAAACAAAATAAAAATCATGAGAGAATTATTTTTTTGCCCAAATTTGCCCTAGGCTGACATTTTGTAGCCATACTCCAACTGGATCCCTAGGCTCTTCTTATCCTAACCCTAGACATGGGCTGAGCATTGGTCCGACACTCCAGGTGATATCTCAGATAGAAAATTTCTCAGAGGAGACTTATTTTTGTTGTCCAAGATTTTCCTTTGTAGCCTCTCTGCAATGCTAACACAACTGAAGCCCTGAGCTTTAACTGTCTGTTAACCTCAAGTCTACCATAGGTGTGTCCCATGTATTAGAAAATAAACCCCAAGGGTAGCCCAGATGAAGACTATCTCAGGGGAGAAGTTGCAGCTTAGCCATTGTCTGGGTTATGGTTATCATTGGGACTGAAGTTAGGAAAGAGAAAATACCTAGATCTGCTGCAGAAGGATAATAGCAATTAGGCTGCCAAACCAATTCTTGTGGTTTTGTAGCTTAGGATCTTGGTCTAAGGCTTAGTGAATGTCTAGGTTTAGGACTGGGGTATGATGGTCAGGGGGAAGATAGACTCTAGGGATCCAGTTGGTGAGGGGCTGCCAAGGGGCTACCCACAGCAGGTTTGGGCAACAGATATTAATCTCCTCTAAAAATTTTTTGTTTTGGACAGGGCAAGGGTTGTCTGGGTTTAGAGCTTCTGTCACTTTTAGGGTTAGGAGAATGACAAAGCCTATGAATCCAGTTAAGTAGTGTGCAAAGGTGCTGCCAAGAGAAGGTTTGGGCAGCCTAAGGTATTCTCTCTCCCCTTAGAAGTCTGATCGCTTTTTGGGATAGGTTTACAGTTAGGGTTAGCACAGATGCAAAGCCAAGGGGTCCGGTTGTGGTGGGGTTGTAAAGGGCCTGTAAAGGGAAGGTGTGGGCAATGAAAAGAATTTTCCACTCACCAGTTATTCATCTTGGCCAGAGCTGGAAGTCCTTTGGTAAGGCCCAGTCCACACCTAGAGTTAAAGTTGAGGCCTTAGAGAGACAAAGCCTAGGGGTCCAGTAGAGGGGAGTTGCCCAAAGACTATTAACGGAGACAGCAGGCAGCAGAAAGAATTCCCTCCTGAGAGGGAGGGAGTTCATCTAGGACACAGCTGTCCTTTGTTGTCTTATTTCCCTAGGACTTTCACTTGTAGGATATCATGTTTATTTCCATTAAAACATTTGCTGAGAAGTATGAAGTGCAGATGTGTCGTGATGCCTTGATATGTGTCAACTAAAAACAAAATTACAAACGATCCTATTGAAAATACTCTCCAGCTGGAACATAAAAGTTGAAAAAAAAAGTCCTGTAATGTTATGGAATACAAACTGTGTATTAGAGGGTCCGTGAAAAATTTGATATTAAGTATGTAAGTGGTAAGGAAACGTAAGAGTCATAATACAGAAGATAGTGTATGGGGGTGAGTGAATGACCTTCCTAATGACCTGTAAGACAGGAATGGCAAGAGTATGAGGCTCCGATTAGAAATTTGAACACAGTATGCAGTTTAAAAGTAAGCAGTGACTTTAAGGGTGTCACTTATGAATACACATAACATACTGGTGGTAATTCAGGAAAATCCCCCAGTTTGAATATGAAACTGATTGATGCAAGCTCAGTCCAAAAGCACCCATCCTAGCTCAGAGGGAACTGTACACATAAATAACAGGACTGGCAATTTCTTGCCACTACTGTGAAATCCCCAGATCTAAGAACTGAAAGGGGACTTGCACAGAATTCAGAATTTCCTGGGGTTTTAGAATGTCAAGTTTCAAATTCCCTGAAATTCAGATTTTGTGTTCTGGCCCCAGTTAGGCTGGTCAGTTTTGTCTTCAGTTTTGTAGTGCCTGATGCATAAACTGAAAAATAACCTGCCTCCTCTAATACATTTTTGTAGGGAGGATAACCCTAGCAAATACCTCTGAAGATCAGTTAGTTCTTCCTTTGCACTGAAAAAATTAGCTAACACCTCACAGAAGCTTCACAAGCATGCCAGTATTTTCATAACAGCTGAGGCAGGAACCATGTGTATCACACTGCTGTAACAGTGCTATTCACATTCTGTTAATGTGAATCTCAAACTAAATTGCTCACTATTGTTGTACTGTAGCAATGATGATGGTTATTTCTATGATTTCTATTTGCTATTAGGATCTCTATTGTGTGCAGCTGCTGCAAGTTGCAGCCTCCTTTTCAGCTCTGAGTATCATTTGCCTTCTCTGCCTTTCACATTAAGAGGGGACAGAAATTCAAAGGGGGGATGATCACCAACTCACGTGGCAGCCCATGTGTACAAAGAGATGGCAACCTGGATGACAAACCAGCACCTGAACCAGCATCCCCAGCAACGATGGGCTGTGGACAAAAGACTTTGATCGTGTGACTATGCCGATTAGGGTGTCACACAGAAAAAAAGATGCGAAGTGTTTGTTTTTTTTTGGAGGGGAGGGTATTTAGTAGTCTGTTAGGGTGACCAGAAAGAAATAAATTTCATTGACTAATATTTGGAAAAGGAACAAGTCTGCTTATGTGTATTCACCTGTGTGCTCTGGAGCAGAAATCAGGAGCAGAGGGGCAAGGGCAGAGAAAGGCTCCAGGACTCCTTCAAGAAATGGTGAAGCTGAGGCAGGGACCAGTATAGGACTATTCAAGGGTTGATTAAAAATGAGTGGTTTTGCTAAACAGCAGTCCCGACCTTCAAGTGGTGAATTCATTTAGCTTTATACCTCTCAAATATGTCTTGTGTCTTTCTGAAGTTATCTACAGGGCTGTACAAATTTGGTGCCCGCTTAATGTTGTAACTGGACGACAACAGATCAAGATCATAAAAATAATTATTTCTTGTTTAGTTCTTAAGCAATACTTTTGCTTAATACTACTTTCCTTCAGAAACGCAGAGGCATCTGACCATCACTCTCATTCACTGTGAGTGCTGTGTTACATTTGGGTCTCTAGCCTTGGGTTGTGGCAAACCAAAGACTGTGGCTTTTTCATTTCAGCCTGCTTGCAGATCTGGTTATTGTCCTTATACAGCTGACAGCAAGCACAAAATGCTGCTCTCCAGGTCTTGTCTGTACCTAGATGAAAGGATGCCTGTCTCTCCAGTACGTACTTAGCACTTTGCTTTCAGCAATCCCAAATAAACCTCTAGTGTAATAAATAATTTTAAAATCTCTTCTTTGTCTTTGCCTCAGAGGAGAAATCATGAACAATACTCAGATATACTACTTACGCTTGCTCAATAATTTTCCTGTCCAATGAACAACTTACTTTCAGAGCCAAATGGATTAAATACTCTTTGGTCTTTTTCTCCTATGGGTCTAACTGAAATAGTTTATGCCTTTACATATAGAACTGTTTGACGTGTATCTAGGTTTAACAGGAATGGGTTAGCTTTAATTCTAAAAATAAACAATAGAAACAATAAACTTGTTTATCAGCACTAAAGACTGAATGAAAGCCATTCACTGTTCATGGTATTTAGCTTTTACCACATCAAGCACTACCTGATTTTGAATAGGGCAAACAATTTTCACTTGCACAGTAGGCACTCTGAGCTCCTCTATCTGGTTTCCACTGCAATTAACATTGAAATAATGATGTGTAACACGTTCATCGCAGAGGGAAGACATGAAGTAGATTTTCAGAAAGACATATCTGGTGTGGAGATGAATTATTTACGTAGCTTAACTGTAGATCTGGGTAATAATTCTGTCATCATATGCTATCTCACCCACTCCTCCTGTCCTCTGCCAAAATGATAAAACCCCTGAAATTAAATTACTATATTTAAATTCTAGAGCATTATTTTATTTGTACTTATACATGTCTTTTAATACGGTGAATTCAAAAAACTGAATTTGTCTACACAGTTTGATCTAAGCATATATTTAACACACAATCTGTCTGGCTAATGGCAGATACTGAGCTTTAACGTTAAGAGGTATACTCACAAAAATTAGAGTGATGCATCTTCAGACTTGGAGTCTTCATGCACACATTCAATACTTTGTTAATAAATCATATCATCTGCCCTTTGTGCTACTGTGATATTCTTCCAATATGTTTGGATGCTGAGTAGCTAGGAAGATGTGCTCACAAATGGTACTCAGAAGTACTCAAATGGGAAGCAGGAACAAACAAAGAAAATTCAACTAATTTTTAATACGGTGATTATTTCCCTGTCAGTTCTAATGTTCTAGCACTACATCTGGGGCTATAAAATTGTCACAAGCAATCCCAATTAAAAATTCTCATTTTCTGGATTGAAATTCCAATTCTTAAATTCCTTACAAACCTATACAAAGCACAACTTTTCTTACCATAGCTTGTCAATGAGTATCCATAGTTAGTGATTCTGGTTACACTTGTTATGCTTCTGGTAATGCATTAATTTTCACCTTAATTGCAATACAACAACAGAAACATTTCACTTAGCAATTTTGTTTAATGTATGAGCAACCAGATTTTGTACAGTCTACCTTACTAATTCTAGTGGTGGCATACATTACTTTTCTTGTTAAAGTATCACTATAAATTGAAATATAGATGGAGTAGAAGATCAATAAAATATGATATCTATGGGGAAAATATGATCTAGGATATCTAGAAATGTCTCTAACCACAAAAAAAGAAGAATGATTTTATGGGGCTGCAATATCAAATGATAAATTGTAAAATCCTAAGTGTAATTTCTTTGCATTTTTATCTGGTTTTGTGGTGATCCAGACTCGTGCTTCATCTTCACACTCCTATGTTTGTTCTATATCTGGCATGCACAGCTGTTCATGTGCATTCGCATGTATGTGCTTTCCTTATTTTGACCTATTTAACATGTGTGATGAGGGAAAAGCGAGCAGAATGTTTTTACATGTGCATTTAAACTGCATGACTCTGTATGTGTGTATGTGTGCATGTGAGAGTGTATGTATGCCTGTGTGTGATGGCTGGAGACAACTTGCATGTGCTAAGTGCAGAGACCATGCATGCAAGCATGTAATTTCACATTATGAATATCTACATTCAGCTTTATTGTTTTTCAGACAAGGGGTTTGGGCATGTTGTGTTTAGAATGGGCTCGCCTGGCATTAATTTTCTGCAGCTAATTCCCTTCAGTGTCTTATTTAAATTCATGCCAATTGCTGTGCATTTGAAGCTGAAGGCCTCTCTTACATAATAATGTACAGCACAGCCACACGACATGCCTCCATGATGCCGGTTGTCCCAAGGTGCAGCTGGAATACACACAGTGCAAAGACTGCCCAAAGCCAGCCTTCCCCAGCCCCTCAGGGAGCGTTCTTTACATTCTTACTTGCTTTTATGTACTGAGAGTAGGAGGTCATGGGTACAAGGGAGGTGCTAATGGTAAAATTAAGACACACAACACTGGACACAATCACAGAACATAATGCAGCACTGAGCATTTCTGCTTTGCAAATCCCCTGGCTCCCTTCCCCATTCACAGGACCCCCCTCTTTCCATGTGGGGGGGAGCTGACACATCTGGGGCACTCCAGACCTGGTTTTAAATAAAGGCTTAAATTGTGCTTGCATTCTGTTTCAGTGTAAGTTGTGTTCATGGTAAATAAAACTATAAGTCCAAGAACAATGGATACAATCATATTCATATTTATATCTTTAAATTGTCTTTCTGATGGTTAAACTGGTATTTAAACAGTCTTCCTGTTGGTTTACAAACCTGATCTCAAAGCATTTCTTTTTTCCACAGCACACCACGAAAGACAAACTGCATTTTTTATTTTACTTTTAGATCTATTCTACTGTGAGAGAAAAACATTTCTATTTCCAAAGTGAGGGATTTAGCAAAATGGGTGGATTTTCTGCTAGTATTATTTGAACTTTACACAATTACCTGTCTTAAATTTTAGGAGCTCTTTCCCTGCCTGAAATGTATTTAATGATATATTCCTTGTACATTGCTTGTTTCAAAGTAATTGGGGATGTGTTCAATAGTACAGTTTTAAATGCAGTCTGCCAGAGAACAGTTATTTTCTATTAATCATCTTAGCTAAAATAATAGAAATACTTTAAACTGTGAATGCCAACTGTTCCTTTAAAAGCCAAAAGCTAAATATCTTCTGTGCCTGTCTGTTCATTTTAGTGAAATAAAATGAAAGTATTGTGATGATTAGATACTTTGGGGCACCTTACAGAAATGCTACTGTATTGCAGAACATAATCAGGCATTTTATTTTCCAGGAATTGCACAAATTAAAAGGAAACATAAGCCACCCAGGTGTGCTACATGACTCTGGCAATGAAATATAATGCTTGATGATAGCTGAGGCAGAGCTGCTCATTTACAGCAAAACTTTTTTTTTTTTTTTTTATTCCTTTTATATTTAGCTGTGTTCCTCCTATTTATTTAAGAAAGGGGAAAAAAGTGGAATTTTGGTTTTCCAAAATTTTAGATCCTTATTATGACTCATCATATTAATGACAACTGAGGGATTATATGTGCTTTGGAGCAAAGCCACTTGAATTCAAAGAATTTAAGTCTGTGGATGGCAGTACTGTTGTGGGATCCTTTAGAAAGATGAAAGGCCAATAGTAAGATCTTACTGATTCAAAGAATTGCCTTGGATTTGGAAATGTGAAGCTACTAACTCTGATGAAAGTATTTAAAATTAATTGCATACTAGTATTTTGTCTAGGATAAGTATTTTTGGAGCAAAAACATCCAGAGCCTTTTGGAGTCTCTGAATTTCTGATGGTAGCTCTTTATATGCCCCAGCAGCTGGTTGCCTTTTTTAGAGATGTCATGGATGCTAGAGATTTGGTTTTATCCCAGTTTGAAGTTTTCTACCTAATCAAAGGTTGAATAGATATTGTGCTTCCTACCTTACTAAATGCTTGCTGAGATTATCCTCTGTCACTTGCTATGCTTATTATCACTATATCCCCAAAGAACCATCCTCTCTGATGTGGTTCTTTCAGAAGTGTTATTTCATCATTGAAAAGATGGATTCCAAATGAAAAGGCACTTGCTACAGAAATGACATTTCATCTCAGGAAGATAAAAGGAGCTGCCTGTGGCTAGGTCTGGATTGTGCTACTTTTCTTACACTTCCCTATTGATTTTTCAGCTTCAGGCCTTCCCTTGGCCTAAAATGGGGGATAATGTGAAGTCAGAGAGATTGCAACCATAGAAAGAACAGAGACAGTGTGAGATGGAGATAAAGATCTGTTCTTGGGGTAGAAGATGATGTCTAGAGAGAATCGTGGGCCAGGAAGAAAGGAGAAAGCGGGATGAGGGGTCAAATAGAAGGAAGAAATAAGAGGTCAAGCCTTGAAGGACTTGCTCATGTTGTGGTCGTATGTGATAAAACTGTGCCGTATCCCACTGAAGCAATGCCATGATTAATCTGTCTTCTTGGCAATTTATGATAACAACAAAATTTGGACTCAGTGGGTCTAGGATTCCAACAAAACTGTTTTGGCCTCTGTCCAGGCTGAGAAAAACAATATCCTCCTGCAGTCACTCTTATCAGGTACTCACTGTCCATAGGCCTAAAGAGTGCTTTGACCTGTAACTGCTCTGAGTCAACATGTAAAGCAAGGGAACTTTTATTAAGGAAAGAAGGACATAGAAACTCACAAGCTTGGCAACAGGATATAATCTGAATAAAATTACAATTACTCAACAGTTCTGCACCAGTTCATTCAGCTCTACCCTGAGCTGTGAATGCCCTAAACTTCTGCAGTGAGGCCACCTCAGATCTGCAAAATGCCTCTAACCTCATTGGAAGTGCTGGCTTCACTCCTGCTAAGGAGACTGCTCTGGTCTGGGCTGCCAAGTAGAACAGGGTAGGTCATCCCTTGTTCTATTGTAGTCCTTTTAGTCCATGTGAAAAAATGGTCTGTTACAGAGGAGTGATTTTTATGCTATAGTATAAGTAGCAAAGAGCATTTGGTACCTTGAAGCAGTAGCTTGCTTTCCTAGAGACATGGGAGTTCCCCCAGCCTTCTGCTCCCCCTTCCTTTATGAAGTTCACATCTGACAGAGTTAGGGTGACTTATTAGTGCCACTGTTGAGGTTTCTGAGAATTACATTCTGTTGAAAATATGCTGAAAGTTACTTTCTACTGAAAAAAATGCTGACAATAAAGAAGCCAATGCTTTTTGCCTGCCGAGCTGCCTGCCTTCTTCTGCTCAAGGGCTCCCTGGTATGCCCAGTTTCTGAGGCTGACACATTCCTAATCTCTCTGAATTGATGGCTCCCCAGCTACCTGGCTCACAACGCCTTTGGCGCCCAAGCAGCTGGCAGCCCGGATGATTAAGATTTTGTAGAGATTTACTTCCATTTTCCCAAAAACATTTTTTGAAAATTCCTTTTGGCAAGAAGTTGGCATTTTTTCATGACAAAAGGATTTTCCATTATGCCATCCACATGCAAAATTCTTTCAGAATGAGGCATTTCTGACTGAGTGAAGAATGCACTTCCATTGTGGTACACCAGGCACGGGGGATCTGTGTCCTTGGTCTCTCAGGCCTCCTAGCAGGTATGTGAAATTGTGGAGCAGGAGTAAGGATGCTCAATGTCTAAGTTTTGACAGGTCTACAGTTACAGTCAAAATATGGCTTTTACAGAGAAATTACACTCTATTCAGCGTATGTTTGACCTATCAGCTTAATCATTGCAGGTTAGCAAAAAGAAGATGTAACACAGTCATAAGGTAATCTGTTGTACCAGGGCTTGTGACAGCTCCAAGATGAATAAGTTCTGGTAAAAACTGGAGCCAGTATAAAGGCTTGAGGTCTGGTAGCCCGACACTCAGAAGCTGGTGTTTGCGAACCTCTCCTTTTGCCTCAAGGAATTGTTTCTAAAATGGTACAAATTAGAAACATTTTAGAGATACCTCAATCGCTATTCAGACCTAGATCCCCCGAACTAGGGAACTGCAAAATTTTCCTATTTGATAATCTTAATCAGCATTAAAAATATTTAAGTCAGACTTCCTGAACTGAGAGACAAAGCCAAGTGTAAATTAAAGAACTGAAAAATTTAGAGCAACGTACCTGTCTTAAAAACAAACACAGTTGTTCAGAAACATTGTTATCATTTTTTGCAATCATTATTATTTATTACAAAGCAGTTCTAGACTGGGTTGGGTCTTGACTGGATATCGTGCTATAAAATATGAGATGAAGTGAGCCCTTACACAAAGAGTTTGGAATAGAAGTTTAAAATGCCACAACAGCTAAAGAAGACAGGCAGGAGGATTAATGGGGGATCTTATTGATTTTGTTCAGTTGTGCACTGAGATCTTATCTCACATACTTACTCAACAACTCAGAAAAGAAAGGAAAGAGGGAATATTTGAAGGGCTAATTTGGAAGGGTAGCATGGGAAAGCTATGTTTACTAACTGAGGAGGACAGCATTTGCGTCACAACCATTTATTCAATATTGTACTTTCCTCATTGTTCCATGTGTAGCTGTAAGCCTTATGCTCTGGTGATCACTCAGACCCTATCCCAAATTGTTACAACAGTTCCTGGCACAGTTTTGGCTCATGCCAATTCCTCTTTGACAATTCCTGAGCACAGGAGTTGAGCAAGGCCAGAAACTAGTCCCAGGAGACACTGTGGAGAAGCCCATGCTGTTTTGGAAGCAGAGCTGAACAATATGGACAGACGTACTCCATGCAGTTGGTCCTGGGAGAAGTGAGTGCTCCTGGGAACATTAAATAGCTGTAGCCTGCATATTCACAACACAGCTCACACTGGCTCCAGTTACACTTGGAAGCAGACCAGTGTTCTCTGTATTAGATCTCAGGGTGTCAAGCAAAGGACTCCTGTTATGGCTCACTGCCTGTGAAATTTGTTTTGAGGGACTGGCTTTGTATCACATCGACAGTCTATGGCTGAAAAAGGGACAGAATTAAATTCTCCAGTCTATTCTGTGTAAGTTCTCACTTTCTTTCTCTTATTATTTCTTTCCTTTATTATTGACTGGGGAGCAGATGCAAAAATTATCTCAACTAGAAGAGATAACCTAGGTGCTTTTCTGTTCTCCCTGGATCATTTAGTTGATGATTCTCACATGTAAAACACATGAATATGCTGGGGAGCAGAGACCTTCTGCTCTTACCTTTTTTTTTAATTATCACCAGTTCGTTTTCACTTACTTCAATGCCTTAATCAATTGACTATAGAGTCAGTCCCTACTTGCTTGTTCTCTTGGCCATATGATTCTTGCTTTTTTTCCTGTATATTGACTTGTATCAACAGAGGCTTCAGAAATTGAATTGCAGAACAATTCTCTTTTGAACTGGGGTGAGTTGCTCAGGGATTAGAATATTTCCTGCAAGATAAAAGTTGTGAATTCAAAGAGCCTTTGAAGTACTACAACCACTTCATAGGTGTTGCTTTTTCCAAAAGCATGGACATTCCTATGATCACCAGATACTAGCTGTGGGCAGAGTTTTATCTACTGGGTCCCACACCAGTCAGGGCAGAGAGGCTGAGTTCATGTATGATATGGGCTTTAGGCTCTTTAAACACATGGTATTTTGAATCATAGAACCATAGAAAGGTTTAGGTCAGAAGGGAATCATCTAGTCCATCTCCCCACTCAGGGCAGGGACAACTTCCTAAGTTAGGTCGGGTTGCTCAGGGCCTTGTACAGGTAAGTTCTTTGGATCTCAAAAAAAGGAGATTCCGCTACTTCTCAGGGCCCCTCTTCCAGTGCTTCACTACCCTTATTGAAATGACCCTTTCTGAAGTGTGTGATCACTCACTGCATTTTGTCCTTTTACTGTGCACCTCTGAGAACTGCTCTCTATGATCCCCTTTAGGCAGTGCTGGACAGTCCCCTTTAGGCCTCTTTTATCCAGCTAAATAAATCCTGTTGCTTTAGCCTCTTCTTTTCTATGCTTTATCCATTATCCTCTCATTGGCCCTCCAGAGGACTCTCCAGTTTGCCTTGTATGGAAGGGTCCCAAACCATACAGAATATTCCAGATAAGAGTTCATGAGTGATAAGTAGAGGGAAATAAACACTGTGTTTGATTTGCTGGTTATCTTCTTGCTATATATGGTTAACTTTCATTGCTGCAATAATAATCTTCTCATTCATGTTCAACTTGTCCACCATGACCCTCCAGAAAATTTTCTGCAGACAGTTCCCAACCTCTGCTGTTGCATGAGGTTATTCCATCCCAGCTGTAGGACTTTGTGTTTGCCTTTATTCAGCTTCATGACTTTCTGTTTGGATCATTTCTACAGACTTTGGGTCCCTTTGAATGACAGCCCTGCTGTCCAGTGTCAGCTCCTTCCTCCAGTTTGGTGTCATCCGTGAGGTTGCTAAGCGTGACTTTCCTCATATTGCTCGAGCTGCTGATAAAGATGTTAGACATATTACCCCAGTACTGACTCAAGGAACACACTCATAACTGGCCACCAGCTGTACTTCAGACCGTTGAGTACGACCCTTCAAGCCCAAGAGTCCAGCAGTTTTTCCCACCAACCTTGTGTCCATCTGTCTAGTTCACATCTCCTCAGCTATGAAGACATTGTGGAAGAGTATGTCAAAAGCCGTACTGAAATCAAGGTAAATGATCTTTACTGCCTCCTCCAAGGCTTTCATCCCAGGTGGCAATCAGGTTGGATAAACACAATTTGCCTTTGGTAATTCTGTGCCGATTGTTTCCAATCATTTATTACCCTTCATGCACCAGGCAATGGCTTCTACAAGCTGTTACTTATCGTGTCCTATACTGCATTCACCTTCTGCAAAAAATGAAGCCTTGGAAAAAATGGTAGCTTCCTTCCAGCCTCTGAGGCAGTGATTTTAATGTGAAAAATTGTTAACATGTAATTAAATATCCACATGTGCAGTGAGGAGAATAACAATGTTGGGTGCTTCTTTGCAACCTTGATGATATTCTGGCAATGTGTGCGTAATGTACAGTATAAAAGGGTTAACAACCATGCTTTGTGCTGTTTCTCATTAGGGTGAGTCCAGCATTTGGCTTTCAGGCTTAATGGATATCTTATATCATATGTATACTGCCACATATGTAATTTGTTGGGTAGGACTGGTTACACTCTGGAGTTGGCATAGAAATTCCTAACAATCTTTCCTGCCCATAATAGTTTTCCAGAAGACAGAACATACTGCTGCCCATGCACGTTAAATCTTTGGATGAGCTAATATGAAATATTTCTGCTGTTCTAATTTCCTCCTGTATGTATTTTTTCCTGGCTCAGAGTCAGTGACCTAATTCTTTTCTTCATTCTGTCCGAGGTTTTGATTTTTTCCAAGCTATTCACATCGGACTCTTCCCCACTGTGGAAATTGTGCCTTTTATTTCCACTTTATATTAGCACTGTGGGATAGTTGTATTGACTGCCCTGTTGCTCCTCTGTCCCCAGGCCTGAGGGTGGATACTGATAATGCAGAAAGGAGAATGTACAGAAGATGACTCCCATAACATGGCATCTCCCACAAATGGTGACCAAGTCCTTCTACTGGACCCACCTAAGGGAGTTCTTGCAAGCCCACATGAAGATCTTCTTGTAGAGTTTACACTGGAAAGAACCTAATTAAAAAGTAGTACCTAGAAGAAAGTAAGTTTGCTTTTCTAGTGTGTTGGCTGGAGAGACAAACCAGTCAGTGTCTCTTTGTCTGTTTACTTGCCTTTTAAAAGTACATTAAAAACTTGCTCAAACCCCTTTTTGACAAGATGTGTATGGTGCTACATTCAACTTCTTAAAAAAATATACAAACAAAAGGCTTCTTAGTTTTCATAATTGTGAAATCCTCAAACTAGTGCATGCACGTTTCCCGGACTAGACTGAGGCATGCTTAGGCCAGTTCAAAGGCATGTAGAGAGCAGACCCAGCAGTTTCTCTGTCTTTGATTTTGATTCACATTCACTTTTTTTATTCCAGCACATATAGGAGGTCGACAAAAGGCTACCCTTGATTGTTTACTTCAATCAGTTGCACTTCAAGACCTCTATTTATTTTTGTTCTGCGTTTCCCAGCAGTTACTACATTGTGGTTCCTTGGGCTACCTTAATAAATATCTGCTTTCAGACTCAGACTTTTTCTTGTAGGGAGATTTTGTGCATTTGCAAAATAATCTCCAAGGCACCACTCATGGGCTTAGTGTATTAACCATCCCATAGACTGTTTTAAACAATCTTCCTGTCTTGACAAGAATTGGTATGAGCAGTGCAATCACTGTTTATCTGGGAGAGAGAGAGGATTATTCCATTCAAGAAATAAACCCACTCAAAACTATGAACATACATTTGGAGTTTTAGCCTAGGAATGAATTGTATCTTTTCCATAGCATAGGAAAGACCTAAAACTAACTTTGAGTTCTGCAGAAATTAAGTTCTGTAACTTCAGTTGCAAGTTACACATATAGAAAAGTGTGTGCTTGATCCGTGACTTGTCTCTGTGTAGCCAATACAATTTCTTGAGCTGCAGAAGGCTGTATACTTGGACCCTGTGACAGGCTGAATTCTCCAGTAAAAGGCCAGCTTTTCCACATTCCTACAGACATAAAAGAGCAAGTAAACTGCCTGCCACAAGTGCTTTATCACTTTTAATTCTCAAGCCTTCCTGTCAATCTAACTGATATTGCATGGCTCTGCATCTTCGGTCAGTCTTCCTCACACTCCTTGTCACTATGATCTTAGGCTTAGGGTTTCCTTATGTGCTGGTCTGTATTTATGCACATTTTAAAGTGAGAGGAGCAGACATACCCTGGTTTGTCACCAAGACAGCACTGAGGAACTCCTACATCACTTTTGTTTTGGGAACTTTTTAAGAAGAGAGTGACAGAGAAGTTCCTGTCTCCTAGGTATTTTCTTCACAGCACTGTACTATTCCTTTTACTGATGGTGTTACAAAAAACTGGAGAAAAGGTATTTTTCATTAAAGATAAAATCCAGGAACACATGCAACTTTCTGGTTTTGCTTTGCTTCTGAATGATGAAACGACTCAGAGTATGCATAGAAAGGTGTCTCACATTACTTACAGAACAAAAAGCAACTAAGTTGCTGGCTTGTAAAAAGGAAAAAGAAAGTCTTGAGATGAAAGAGAGTTTTATTTTACCTCACTCATAAGAACCTGTTTGGTTTTTTTTGTTGGGTGTTTTTTTTTTTTTCTTTCAATTGAACTCTTGAAAAAGTGCAATTTCACTTCAAGACATTTTGGTTCATATCACAGTGTTAATTTTATTAAGCAATAAGACCAGACAGGTCTTGAATTATTGTGTAGTAATTTATGCTTAGGTGCATTCTCAGGCATGAGCCTGAAGGCTGAGTGTTATCAAGTCCCAGAATGTTTCACATAAATCACGTTGTGGTTTAAAAAAAAACCAAACCCAAAATCAAAAAAAGAAAACTCAAACTAGAGGAAAGAAAAATTGTATATAGGCTACAAGGGTCTGGGCTCTACAGAGACTGCCATCTGAAAGCTCAGGCAGCCTCCTCCCTTGGGACATGTTGGGTTACTAGTGGCTGTTGGAATCATCAGAAGACGTTCAGCATCTGTTCCTGTGTGGTGTTTTGGGAAAAGCTCCCACTATCCCTGCTCTGGGGGTGGGTGGGCATGCTGCTGCTTGCCAATGCCAAGCCTTTCTCTTGCCCAGGACACTTCTTCAGGAGCTATGGTACCCAAGATGCAGGGAGCATGAGGCCTAAAAAGGCTGAATCATGGATTTGAGCTTAGCTGCAGGGTGAATTCTGGGGTATCTGAGCTCGCTATAGCTGTGGTTCAAAAAACACAGAGTGAAACAGATGAGGGCTGGTAAGAAAGACACTTGGCTGAGGTGATCCAGTTACTGAATAAATTCCCATAGAGATTACCTGAATTTCTAACCAAAGTTTGTGACTAACTTTCATCTCACTGTTAGACTAAGTCCCATCTCTAGTGAAGGCCACATAAACCTTCCTCTGAAAAAAAACTTTTCATGACAAGAATGACATTCACAGCATCTATTACTTTGTTTACCCACTCTGAAAAACATGCTCTGAAAAACCACCTACAGCATACAACTCAACCAGACAGAGAAACACAGAAAATATAGAAGCAACAATGAACAAACAAATATTCCTCAGAAAATAAAGTTAAGGCATCGCTTGGGCAGAATTTTAATTGAAAAAGGCAGAACCTTTCTAAAAGTCAAGAGAAGTTTTAACATCTCTTCTGATTTTACATGGAAGTGACTAAGCTATTATTACCCTGGGGAACAGTAAGCAACATAATAATAAAAAGATAGCCCTTGGAGGTAAAGTAGCAAGAGAGAGAGAAGATGGAAAAGGTTGTGAGTTGAAGGCTGTGATGTTTTTTGGAACTTCAGAAGACATTTGCCTTCACCTTGAAGAATGAGTAAGCAACCAGAACATTTGTTCTGTGCACAGAACATGCACAAAAAGGTCCCCTTAATGGCCATGAAAATCAACAATAGCCACATGGTAGCACTGAAACAAATGGAGAATAAGGTGCCATTCGGCAGCACCGAATGTATCAGAATCTCATCTTAATGAAATAGCCTTTGCAAACAACATTCAAAATTCTCATCAAACACAGATTAAATATATTTTTCTTTCTAATGCTGAAGCAAAAGAATCTAGAAACAAAGCAAGCACTCCCCTAACTGCTCACATTTGCCAATGTATTTAGTTCATAAAAAGTTAATGTGAAGAACTTGCAGCTTTTAACAAAGCCTAGAACCTACATATGTTTTCCTGACACCACCAACTTAAAATAAAGCTAGTCCATAAGACGAACCTTTCAAGCACATTTTCCGATCTAATAACCAATTCCTCTTAAAGCTTCAAAATTCACTGCAGATCAGAGTAAGAGTGTTGCTCAATGAATACACTTTTTGAAATGTCTCAGATCTTCCTGGGTCATCTGAATTTCAAAGGTGTGCCTTTCAGTCAGGACAAGATCCCTTCAGGTTTAAGCCACCAGTACCACAAGTCCAAGCTGGAAGGGGAGGGAAAACCACAGATACCAAAGAGGGAGAAAGAAGGTGAGAGTTAGAGAGACAGAGAAATTCAACATAAACCTGACATTAAAATTGGAGACTGTTAGCTCCAGTTACAAACTGGGGACATGAGCATGAGCCAGTAGCATATGAGAAGTCCTCCAGTTGGTAGATGGCAAGACAAATTTCCAGGAATATGTGTTTCTGAAATAATGAAATGAAAAATAATTGATTTAAAAAATCCTGTGAAATGTCACAAGGGAGAACAGCAGCAAAAAGCACCATGGGAAGGAGTGGAGGGGGCTTCAGCAGCCTACACAACCCTCATCAGTGGGGTCCAGCCAGAGCATATGTTGAGGTCCTGTCACATCCCAGCCAGAGTGCAACTCCATT
The DNA here is from genome assembly GCF_047716275.1 of Strix uralensis. Lineage (NCBI taxonomy): Eukaryota > Metazoa > Chordata > Aves > Strigiformes > Strigidae > Strix > Strix uralensis. The sequence continues at coordinate 50,954,204 of NC_133976.1, read as the reverse complement.
TGTTCCTGCCAATGAGCACAGCTTGAAGAGGGTGCACCAGTACTGTGTCTACTCCCTGCCCTAATTGCTCGGGGCTGGGAGCCCGTTGTCCCTCTGACATCCTGTTCCCAAAGGGACTCCCACCACGGGCAGAGGGCTCAGAGGGAGCTCTAGGGGAAATGGGAAGTTTATCTGTATAAATGTTCTGTGAGAAAAGCTCTGGTGCAAATACTGGGCTGACTGGCAGTAAATACATTCCCCAGAAAAAATGGGCCCTGTGCTGTGACTATTAGTAAAAGCTCCCAGTTTTTTAACCCTCCATCTGTCAGGAGTTTGCACTGCAGCACTGGGAAAGCTGCTTTTCTCATGTGATTTTCTCCTCCACAAAATGGGGCTGGGAATTCTCATCTCATAACATTTTTTGCACACTTGGTTTTTCCTTCCATTCCTCACAGGGATGAAATCAAGTTTTTTGTACAATTATTTTTGGGTTTGATTTCTTGGGGTTTGGTTGTTTATTTTTTTTAGTGGAGAAGGATAAGAGGAGAACACATCACCAAGGATTAGCCTGTACTTCATAATTTAAGTTAAAGACTGTATTTTTGGAGCAGGGCTAACACCCTTGAGCTAACATCTACAAGATCTCAGCTGAGTGCCCTATGCAGAATACTGTGGCTGTTGAACTCTTGAAGCTCTTGAACTCTCAAAAACTTGAACTCTACAATTTTTTTCCTGCTGAAATTTTAATCCAAACCAATTAGTTTCCATAAACTGATCAGTTATGAACTAGATTTCTAATACAATTCAAGTTTTAAAAATAATCCTTAATAAACCTTCACCTTAGTTCAAAAGGAAAACAGTTGCAATAAGCAGTACTAGCATTTTCTGGAAGAGCTTATCACTATTGTGCTATCAGATTAACAAAGATTTACTGACATGGGGAGTGCTGAGGAGAAATATCTCCCACTCCACTCACTCAATCTTCCCCTCATCATAACTGCATCCAGTTGTCATGCAATGTTGCAGTCTGGTCATACAATTTACTCTGCTTCCTTAAACCCATAAGATGTTTTGAGTCCAACATGTAATAAATGATTACACTTCAGAGAAAATAAAGTCTTCACTGCAAAACTGTATCCATGGCATGTACATGCTACTGACTGCATCAGCAACAATGAAAAGCATGGGGTTTCTTTCTTTTCCATTTCAGATTGAAGTTTTTCAGTCAGGCTCTCTCTATAGCTGTCTGTGAGTTTTAGAAAATACCTCCCCTGAAGTTCTTATTTGTCCATTTTGTATCTTCTTTTCTTTACTCCTTTGTACAAATGTAATTCATTTTGTTTGCTGAGCTACTTGAACAGTGCACTGTCTGCTGTTGCATTAACTATACAGCAACTTCAGTGGTACTTCACTGTATCTTCAGTAATGTGGCTAAGAGTTTGGTCACTGCAGGACATAATTCAGAGCTGATGTCAGTCACTAGTGGCCATAAACTCCTTGATCTATTTGTCATTGCCATGAATTGCAGTATACAAATCACTGTTTCTTTTGTGAGAAAATACAGCAACAGTGAATAAACAAGATGCAGATGGTACTCTATAGTGTTCCACATATTTTTCTGTTACCTTCCTACAAGACCAAAAGCGTGTCTTTACCTGTGCATTTTCAGTAATGATTTTGGTTCCTAGGGAGAAGCACTCACCATGGGGAATGGGGAACACTGGATTCCACTTCTGGTTCCACAGTGGCCTCTGGATCAAACACAGGGCATTCCTAAAAATACCCCTTCCCTATTCTAGGAAGTGCTTTGAGATCTGCAGTTGAAAAGTGCCACTGAAGAACTAGGTGTTACTGATTAATGCTTTTTACAGGTGGACATTTTTAAAGTGTTGTTTAAATTTCACCTGTGCTCCCCCCAAAATATACGTGGAGGGGGCAGAAAGAGAGTGAGAATGAGAGAGAAACTAAGCTGCTGTAGCACAAAGGTTGATCTGGAAATGAGCAAAAATCTCTGCCTCTCAATGAGCATCCTCAGTTAGTCATGCCATATCCATTCCTCATGCAAACCCGTTGCCTAGGGATGTTGTTTGGTGCTGTGGCCACAGTATCTTTGCAAATCCCGAAGATGTTATTATTTTCTTAATTTGTTGCAAGAGTCTGGAGAAGAATAAAAAAAGGGAAATAGTTTCTAGTGATCCATTTATAACAATTCTAAGCTGCAGAAGATGTGGGGCCTAAAAACCTTCATGGTGCCTCCTTTAAATGTGTATTGTTTCACAGTGGACTGTAATCTCTATTTCCTTGATTGATAGGGCTATAATGCCTAGGAAAGAGTGAAATGGATGGGCCAATCAGAAATAAAGACCCAAGAAAAGGTCAAAATGGTGGAGCACTTCACTATATTTCTTGAAAGATGTTGGGTATTAAATGTCAGATGCAATCTTTGTCATGAAAATGAAGTAACAAGCCACTAGTGTGACCCTCTCCTTTGAATGATAGTCTTGTCATTTTTTCTAATGCTCTTTTGCCAGGGTTTAAATTGAAGGAGAATGTCGTCTATCTTGTAAAATATTTAAATAATAGAATATATTCAGGAAACAGAAGGAAGTGAGAAAAGGAGGGGAAAAAAAATCCCTTGATAGATACTTGCTTTTCAAACTTGGCCTCCTGAAGTGTATTTTGTAGTACAACAAATCAGATACTAAGAGTTCAATACATACTGGTTGCAGTATTGTTTTATTAAGATGCTTTCCACTTTGGGTTTTGACTAGCCCCGGTTCACCTAGCAGTAGCAACAGGCTTGATGGTTCTTGTTTCAGTACGGGCAGACATTTCTGTTTAGTAAGTGAGACAAAGGAAACACCTACCGAAATGGAAGAAATTTGACAGCCTTTACTAGAAAGGTTACTTTCCAATTGAGATATATAGCCTTTTGCAATGCTCAGCATTACCTTTTAACACGTATTCCTATATCGTCATAGTACTGCCTCAGAGATTTTTAATCAATAAATCTTAAACTTTCTATAGAAGATTCAGCTTGGTCATCAATTCAGTGCCCAGTACCTCTTCTCTGGCAGTCCTTTACACTGGCATCTCCCCTCTGATCTGTGTCAGCTGTATCCACTGCTTTCAAAATTTCCCAGCATAAAAAGTTTTCTGGTCATTGAAGGGCATGTTTGGAGAAGTATATTAGCAGCCTGTTACTCTGTTGTCACCCTTACCTTATAAGCATTCTCTTATCTTTTCAGTCGGTGCATGTACTGGCAGGGGTGCCAGGGAATAATATGAAAATAATATGAAATAATATGAAAAAAAAATAATATGAAAAGCTTCTTCTGGGAAAGCCAGGCTTGCCAAAGCTCCAATGAAATTTATTTCTTTATTTATGCATATAGGTAAACCAGGAAGCACAGGGTGGATGCAGGTGTAGGCACATGCCCTGTATAAATGACCCAACGTGGGTTATATACCGAAGCATCATGTTTCTACCTCATTCTTCATGCAAACAATTCACTTCTATTTGGGAGGGAATCAGCAAACAATACAATAGTTTTGCAAGTTTGCCCCATGATGTTATTGCTAGTTCTGCATCTGTACAGTGTGGTTAGTGTTGGGCATGGTTTGACTTATATAAAAATGGCAAAATTCTTTCAGCTGAGCCAGAAGCACAGCAAACTGCCATCAGGACAAAAGCAATTTGTCTCTGTACTGGCAGATAACCCACAGCGGCATTGGCTTGGTGCCGTCAGAGACAAGGTCACAGTGACTGTGTCCAGCCTGCAGAGCAGGCACACACAAGGGCAGTCCCTGCAGTCCCATATGGTTTAGACTGGGAATCAGTTGCACACCTTGCAGCTCCTCTACTTGCCTCATGCTTCCCTTTTCTTCAAGTGTGGGTATGGAAGGATGAGATTTCAAATCTTAGCACTCATCAGAGTATGGAGTAAGGAAGTGACCAGAATACATGTCAGAGCTGAGAGCTGTGACCTGGGAAGTTATCCTAGCTCCTCCCGTAAGGATGTATTATAGACATACCTCAGCTGAGATTGGTGTGGCAAATACTCTGTGCTGAGATTGTGGATTGTCCGTTCCCTTTTTCTCTGGACACTTGGTTTCTCCTGTACTTGGCAAAAGAGTAACTTGTAACTTGGTCTCTCACATGCAAAGTATAAAAATCAGACACAGACAAGAGTGGAAAGATGAGGTTAGTTCTGTCAAGAGCAAGCTATAGCTGCTACCATGTAAGAAAGAGAATTAAAGGCCTAAATTATGAATAATGAAAAAGTAACTTGTTCTACATACTGTATTTTTATAGATTTTTCAGCAGGAGACTGGAAGTGACTGAATGGAAAAGAGTGAACTTCATGTAATAGGTTTCACCTCCTATCCTCTTTCACTCCATTGAGCTTCCCTTTTTTGACCCCTTTCCTGAGAGAAGAACCCATGCATCTCTACCTCCTTCCCTGGCTTTCCTGACGTTCTTAAATAATACATGGCCTTACTATGCCTACCTGTGAGACTGCCTGGTATCTCCCTGCACTGCATCTCACTTTCCTTCTTTCTTTCTCATTGTCTTGTGTTTAACGGGAAGACTGATTAGCAGTCTAGGACCATATCTTTAGTCAGTTGCTGTGCAGATAAAAGTATTATCTCAAATAGCTCAGCACTAGTACAAGTTTGCTGAATGTACAGATGTCAGACAAGACAATGTGCTGGGCTCATATTTCCACAACAATGAGCTTGGAGCTACAATTCCACAGGATAGAAATAAATCATATTTCCTCCCTTTACTGGTCTTTTCTCACCTTGACTGTTTGCCTTATGCACATTTTAAAGGGTTGCAGTAACAACACCTCAGTTGATTCTTCCTCTCCAACGAGGACAACAAATAACATCTTTCATATAATCTGAAAGATTGCCAAACAGGGTTTTTCACATATAAAAATTCCCTGCAAGTAATGAGAAAGGGAATAAGGGATGCTATCAAAATGAAATACGCTACATTTAAAATGCTTTCACTGTTGGTTTTTTTCTTCTGTATCCTTAATTTAAAAGAAATTACATTACTTCTTTCAGTGATTGTTGCTGTGAAGCTGATCAAGCTGAGATCTCTGTTCACACATCTAGAGCTTGTTTAACAGTTTAGTCTCTACAAGTCTGCATTGACTTCTTCAGCTTACTGAGCTCATTTATTGTCTTTATTCTTTCAAACTCATGTTGCCAAAGTAGGCTTGAAAAAATTCTCACTGAACAGGATTTTTTACCCTTGTACAGCCCAGATGAAATCAGCTCTGCTTTCTGCACACCTTCTCCATTCCTTCCTTCATCTCCACCAGCAGTCATGGAGACCTGCTAACTGCAGACCAAAACGGGATCTTCTCCCATTCAACCAGTGGCTAATCAGAGAAGACCACACCCATCATCTGGTTGACCCTTCTTACATGGAATATTGCAGAACACTTGCTAGAGCCTCAATTTTAATCATATAAGGGAGCAAAGAAAGAACTTTCCCAGAAGCCTCCTGACTCAGCTTAGATTGATGCCATCCATGCACTTCCCCTTCAGGCTACTGCAGGGAGGGAGACGCTGAACTGTAAGCAGCAGTCGTTTCACTGGAGTGCAGCAGCCTCAAATTCCATCCATGACTTTCTTATTGCTAAGCATTCTTTACCACAGCAAAAGTATTTCTTTAATGGGAACCAGATTTGGGTCATAAACCTTAAGCCTATCAAGCTTTATGTTAGCTAATGTTTACCTTATTGTATTTTGGTTTTTACTCTCTCCCTCTCTCTGGTAAAAAAGACATTGATGTAAAGTGAATGCAGGGAAGCAAATAAAGCAAAGGAAATCAGGAAATACTATGAACTGCATGTGACTCGCAGCTGCAGGGTTCCTCACAATAAAGAACCCTGCCTCAACAAAGTGGCTTATGTACTTTAACAAATATCAGCTGTTTGTTTGGGGTGTAACGAACAAACTAGAGCCAGAGTGACAACTGCTTCAAGTAATTATGAAGACAGCTTGCAAACTATGGCCCCACTTGTTTCAAATTCTAAATGACGACAGTTGGGCTGCTGTTGCTGCCAGCTTTATTTCTGAGCACTTTTATTTCCATATTTCAAAGGTCAATGTGAGGTGGCGATAGCAGCCAAAGAAAGCCTGTGTGAACAGTGTGTGTGTGCGCCTGTGTCTTTGTGAAAGAGAGAGAAAAAAAAAAACATTTTTCAGCATCACCAGTAACTGCTATATTAATAATAAGCTCTTAATGAAGTGCTTATAATATTTTAAAAAGTAGGATCCCAGATGAGTTTGGGATTTCTTTGCTGCAGGCATCATTTATATGTGTAGCAAGGGGGACTCTGCCCTGAGGAGTTTACAGTACTAATGGTAGAAATGGCAGAACAGTGATCCCAGGGAAACTCAATGTTGTTCGTTCTTCTACAGAGCCATGGAAACATGAAATAACTTATCCAGGCACACAGAGGATTTTACATCCAGGTAAAACCTGAATTGATTTGAAACTCCCTGAATCTCAGACCATTAATTAGGCTCATCTTTTCCTTTGTCTAATACCTATAATTTATGTTTTATAATGTTGTTGATTTATGTTTATACACAGGCTGACGATTTTGTGGTATACAATAATCATCTAAGAGAACCAATCGTTGAGCTGAAGAGATTATCACATATGTGGAACAATGCCTGGCAGAACTTCTATGGGATTTTTGGAGAAATTTTGGAGAAATTTATCTACTAGATATCTCATGAGCTAAACGTGAGATAGCACAGGAACGGAGGTGAAGGCATAAGGAGAGAGTTGAAAAGAATGGGCTTCTTCATGAGACATGAATAGGGGAAGCCACCTTGGTCACAGAACTGGGGTCTCATTTCAATCACACCTTGGTCACACTGGGATTTGTGGGAGAAAGTTCCGAAGCGTGCATGAAAGGAATGAGCAAGTTAAGGGTCTCGACACAGGAGGTAACATAAATTCTGTGGAGATTTAAAAGCAAGAGAGTTGCATGTGGTGTAACAGGAGTGAAGCCATTGTGCTGATTTCCAAAGAAAAGATTGTGGATTTATGTGAGCTGCCTGGGTAGACTGGAAAAAGAAGCCGAGCAGGGTCAAGGCAGCATCTTGGCTGCATGGACAAGAAAGGCAGGTCAGAACGTATGAAATTATTATTGAAATAGGAGAAAGGTTATGAAAACATGGAGAATAGAGTGGCAAATGTAGAGAGACATGTGTGAGATGCTATGGATGTAAAGTGACAGCAGCTACCCTGGCTGTTGGGAGAGAGCGCATCCAACAGCCCAGTGGCTGGAAGGCTTGGAAACAGGGAAGCCTATGAATTATCTTCTCATACACTTATGTATGTGACCTGAGATCACAGTGACAGGGAGGAAGAAGGAAAATAAATAATGCATCCTGTCGTTCCCATTAAGTTTACGATCCTTTGTAAAATGTGCTTTTTCCCAGATTACAGGAAATTAGAAACTTCTTCAACTGAATCCAAAAATAAATGCAAAACAATTGATGAAGGACAATAGGCTGCAGTCAAAGGTAGACAAATGCTCATTCAGTGAACTCTGAAGTGTTTATTAATCAGATGTAAATAGCCTTGCTTCTAATACCAAGTTTGGCAGCTGCCTAATCCTGTTTTTAACTTGGTTTAGAAAAGACAGTAATTTCACTTACTCTTGAGCCCACTCCCAGGCACCTCTTTAATTCAGAAACACTCTTAAGCATATATCTCATTGTAAAAATCTACATTTCTCCAATATCCACTATCAATGAGGCTCCATATATAGTTTTTTTACCCATTTAAATTCTGGTTCATCACCTGTTTAAATCATGCTTTCATGTGTTCATGGGAAGAGACTGACAAATTTTGAGAGGTTTCCTTGTCTTGGTGCTCCTGTTCCTTTGTGGAGAATTGTCTCTTCCATAACAGATTGGACCAGTTCACATGTGATGCATCCTTGCAGACAAAGCCCACATTAGGCTACATGTGCCTGAGGAACAGAACATCAAGAGAAAAATAGCTGATGAAAGAAACAGAAGTGCTGATTTATCTGACATTATGCATTCCTAATATATAAAACCTTTAGTATGAAAAGCTGAGAAAAAATCCTACAGACTTTGATTATTCGCTATGTAGGATAATTTTCAGTATTTACTTGCAACACAAGAGTTATAAACTAACTATAAGTTAAATTTGAATTCCTTTATGATAGCCCTTTTCTTAGTTTCTTTCATAATAATAGTTTAGTCTTCTTCAAGCCTCACTTGGCAGATTTCCTAGCTTGACTTTTTCTAGGACAGCTCCATTAAATTCAACAGAGAGCAGCATGTGCCACTCTGAAGTAGTCATTTCATGAGTGGTCTCTGAATGTCTTTTAGAGCTGAGTGCATTCAGTTTCTGTTTTTCTCCTGATAATCTTACTCTTACACATCACATGCTCACACAGGTTTCTCCAAGGGCAGTTCAATCTCAGCTGCTCCATCTGAAATGAGGGAGGCAGGGAGCTGTTGCTCTAGCTGTCTCTCATGGTTGTCATTTATAGTTCTTTTCCCATTTGAAGTCCCTGGAAATCTTTGCTTCTCAGCAAACAAGCTCATGCAGTGTCCTAGCTTCCCTCTTCTACTGAACAGTTATTTGTGTGTAGAAATTGGAGTGCTAAGCTTAAATGAAGATATGCATTTAAGTCTCAGCAAATCCCCAAATAGCATAACCTTGAAAATTAAACTGCCTTTTTCTGTTAATGCTAATGAGTGATTAGGTTTGTTTTCAGTAACACTTCTACAGGTTACAGTTGTAAATGGTAATAAAGATGCAATATTACTAAGCAAGTATGTGATCAACAGTGAAAAAAGTGCTGTTTAGTGTATATCAGAACAGATTGAGAAGGAGGATTAACAACACTCAGTAGAACATGGTAGCATTTAATACTTGGCTTATTTTTTTCTTGTTTTGTAGAACTGAGACATTTACTTTGAAGTTTGACAGTTTCTTACTTCCTTCAAAGATGGACGCCTTAAGAAAAGGAGATAATCAGTTGCCAAGGCCACTCAATGTGTAAATGACTGAGTGGCTAAATGTTTGATTGAGAGACTAAAATACAGGTTTTGTCTTCCACAGTTACTGAGGTGAGCAGTGTTAAGCTGGGTTCTTACACCATATCTATGACTATAGCTGATACTTTTGAACAATTTAAAACTGGATTTTATCAACCACGTTGATGAATGCATTTGATTCCATGGGAAATAACCACAAAAAGATTTAAATACAGAGAACTGATGTGGCTCAGGTCCAAGTAAACAATTGAATGTAAGAAAGTATGGATTTCAGGGGTGTCTTATAAAGTAGGCTAGCGATAACAATGTTACTGGCTTTTTTTTTCTCTGAAAAGTGGAGAAAAATATCCTTTCCCATGGATTTACCTCATCTGGGATTCAGTGGGCCAGGACAAGGCAAACTGTACACTTTGCCTCCATCATGTTAGACTTCTGCATGATTGACGTCTCCCAGGATATTTGTGAGCGAAGTGATGTGCCAGTGCAGAGTGGCTTGTAGGGGGAATCTTATTCTAGAAGCATATTGAGTATGTTGGGATATTACTATTTTTCTCCTTAGGTAGTCTCTATCTTTATTCTTCTTTGACAAGAAACTTAAGCTTTGATGCCAAGAAGCACAATGAAAAAGAATGGTTTTCCCTTGCCCATTATCTTCCTCTTTGTTGAACCTGAGGATGCACCTATTTATTTCTATGAGAGGTTAACTCAAGAGTGGCAAGGTACTTTTTCATTTTCGTTTACTTTCTCATATCCAATTTCTGGTTTAAGATGAAATAGATGGAATTTTTTAGTGCTTTTTACGACTAGGTTAAAAAAAAGGTGAATAGCAAATTATAGCATGGCAATTACATTATAAAAATCCTTGCTATAGCTGCCATACTTGCAGCATTTCTAGTTTTGTCTTTATTATAGTACCAGCATCCATTGTCCTTATTATCAGCTATATTTCTCTTCATTACTAGCAACCGAGAAAGGAAAAAAAAAAAAAAAGAAAAAAGAAGTGCAATGAACTGCAGATCAAGCAGAAAATACTGACATACTAAGTTAATAAGGGATTCCCCTAAAGGTCATCTTCTGAGATTCCAGTCTTGAAGTGTTTAGGACCTTTACTCATCAGCACAGGCAGAAATTTCTGTAGTTCAAGATCCTTAATGTGTTCTGTACCTCACAGGCCTTACACTTGCAAAAAGAGTACGGAAAGGAATCTTCATTAAGCAAAATCTTTCTCATTTTCACATCTGCTCTACAGGGTGTTTCCACTGTGCAAACAGACTTTCAAAAGGTAGAGTTTTCTAGGAAGACTTTGCTCCTGAAAATTAAACCTAATGTATTGGTGGAACAATACATTGTCAAGTTTTACTATGTCAGATGGTCTGTGAAGAATTAGAGGGGCTAGGAGATCCTTCCTTAGAAAATTATTTTGAAATTCCTGAGAGCTGGTGCAATATGGCACATTTTAAAAGCAAAATATTTACCCAGAAACACTTTCAAATTATTAAATTTCATGTCACTTTTTTGCTTACTAATATTGTATCTTAAAGTAGCCCAAGGACAAGTAATTGTTTTCCACTGCAGGTACAGTAGCAGTATTCAGAGGAGAGCAATACCATGAAAAGGGATTGTGGTGTTTGATATTTTAATAATATTGCTCAAAATATCAACTAAAAGTTCAGATCAAAAGTGAGGAGGTCATAGGATAAAATACGATCATTGTTTATGATCCAGGAGGAAACGATGTCATGTTATATGCTTAACTGCCAAGAGAATGGGGAAAGCATTTTGCTAAAACCAATGTCTTCACATCAGGAAAATGGCAGGATGAACATGATTATGCAGGTTTTGCATGAAAAATAGCTGAGCAAAACTGAAGAGATGCTGGTCAGTAAACTGAAATAAAAAGTAGGTTGAATATCATCTCAGCCTCCCCATTGAAAGTATATACCTATTTGTCAACATGTGACAAAGTCTTCGGAAGATAAGGGAGTTGTGCTTATCTGTTGATGAAATTGGGATGAACAACTGAAGTTTTCTAAATAATGAGGTAAGAGTGAACAGAAGTCTAGGAAACATCCATTTAATGTATCATTGTGTCCATCCATGAATATAACCTTCCCCAAAGGAATCAGCAAAGCTGAGCAAAAAATGTTAGGCAGAAGGCTGACGCCATGTATCCGATGGCTCAACCCAGTGTGAACATAACAGCTCTTTAGAGAAGTCTTCCAGCTACTCAGGTCAGCTGTTGATGTCAGTTTACAGCTCTTGTCCTAGCTTACAAAACAATTAATGCATCAAGTCTCACCTACATAAAAGACCAAATTTCTGGGACATCTGAGGAGATTACAAATCCCAAACACTTATCTGTGTGGGAGAAGAAAGGTGTGGAGAAAGAAAGGTTCGCTATGGAATGGAATGGCCTGGCCTTGGAGATCATGCAAATCCAAATGCTGATCACAATTTAGCATGCATTGTAAATAATTTCCATCCTATATGACAGTCATAATCTCAAATCCATTCCTAGATTTATATTTTCCAAAAATCCCTAGTCCAAGCAGAATTTTAGCCTCAAAGGTGGCAAAGCAGCAGTGACCCTGAAGTTCCCTGGGGATTTTAATGTTGCTTTTAATTTGGATGTGGAAAATCCTCATATCTTAACACCGACACTTATCACTGCACTAAGAAAAGTAAGACATAATAAGGTGGAATTCCACCTGAAAGTAGATGTAAATCTGTGGGTAGAATGGAGAAATGTAGGTAGAAGAGTGATCTTTGTACCAGGGTACATGCATTGATTTCAGATGCCAGTTCACAGTTCTCTAAACTGTGAGTAGATGGCTGTTAATGGATTTTATTTCATGGGGAGATGACCACACAGTGATCTAATTTATACCTTGTTTAATTATAAAACCAATATGGCTCAGCACTAGCATCCACCTTAGAGAAAATATCCCTATATAACAGACCAACTGTTCTAGGTAAAACAAGCATGGCACATGGGATCCATGCTATATACCAACTGAGGTGATTTTGAGGACTAAAATGCATTCAGTTCTAAAACATATCTAAAATTAAATTTAAATGAGTAGGTGGGTCAGAAGAAGTCCTATTGCTTTAGGCAAATACAAAGGCTAACAAAAGATGGCCTTGGTGCAAAAGTCTGTTAAGCCTGTGGATATTTATAAATTGGGTATAGCAAACTTTGCCACACTATATGTAAATTTATTCATTTTATTCATTTATTTATTAAAAAGAATGCTATTTATTTTATCTGTTCTCTATGAAAGACTGCTTCTTAATGCTCGGCCCCAGTTTTCAGCTGAGTTTGGTTGCCCTTCCATCCTGCCCTCTGTCCTACCTGTCCTTGAAACTTTTGAAGAGACCACGCTGCAGAAGCAGAGGCCTGGAGAGACCCCTGCCACCAAGGCAGTGCAGCACTGGCTTGAGGCCTGTAGTCTGTAGGAAGAATAATAGCTTTGAATATCAGTGGCCATTGTGCATGAGCCTAGGAGCTCAGGTCAGTGTCGGCTTGGGGATCTTTGCATCACACCATCTTCCCTGGTCTTGATATTGATGGTTGTCCAGCCCCTGTCTTCCCTGGCCAGTAACTGTAAAAAAGGACATTTATGAAATATGTGAAGTCCTTTCAGGCTACTGATGTCAGAAAAATCTAGCAGGATCAGTTCGGTCATCCTCTGCATATTAATGTGTCTTTTCAAATGCTGAGTTGTTGAATGAAATAATTGGTGGACGTGAAGTTGGAGATACTGTAAAAAAATACAGTTAGTTGCATGTGGATTGAAGTAAAATTTGGAGGCTGGTGATCTACAGATATGCAATGAAGCTAATTATCTCTTTAATCTCTTATATTAAAGCCTAGCAATAAACTAAGGAAAGATGAAATTGATCTGCAAGGACTTGATGGAGACAAAGCAAGGACTAGCAAAAAACAGAAATACTATGCAAAATGAAGAAAATTGCTAATGATCACTTTAATCAATGAAATTAGAGATGGAAAGGCTGCTAGGTCAAATATTCCATCCAAGGCCTCTGACAGCTTATTTCCTTATCACCAAGAGAACAGTTTTCAATTTCACGCCTGATTTTGGCTCATCCTTCACTTCTAGCGAACCAACAAAATCTGTCTGAATTTCACAGATATGATCCTATTTTTTTCCAGAAAGCTTAAGGCAAAATGAAGAAGGCATTTTAAGAATAGAGGGTTAAAAATATGAGGGATTTCCATTAGAAAATACTCTTCTGTAGCTCATCCTAATCTTTTGTGGCTTTGCCTGGAACAGCTTTGCATTTATTGTCTGCCTTGGTCCTTAGAAGCAGCTTGCACCTTTGGCAGACTACAAGAATTTGGGGGGTTAGGGCTGTGGGCAACTGAGGTTCTCATTGAGATAGGGTTGTACTGTGTCATGACTTGGGCACTTTCCACCAGGTAGCTACAAGCTACCCAAAACATCCCCATGAGCCTTCAGAACGATGAATAATGTGATTTGGGCACAGGCTCCAGCAAGCCTGAACTGGAGCAGCTGCCCTGTATGACATTTTGCAGGGCACTGGTATGTCCAGGTGACCCATGTTTCCAGACTCAGTAGCAAGTCAGAAGAAGCAGGAGAAGTGCTCATCTGGGTCTACCTCTGCTGATAAAGGACCTTGGAAGTGATGGGTTTTGGTTAGCACTTAAGGCTAGCACTCCAGCATATGTTTCTTCATCCAGGTAAAAAGAGGCTCATCACATCAAATGTAAGTAGATCCACTGCTTTATGAAAGCAATAGGCCCATATTCCTCCTTAGTTCAGTTGCTGGAGCCAGTTTCTGTCAAGAAAGACTAGATAGGGAGGGAAAGCATTGTATGTAAAGTGTTAGAAAGGATGTGCTTGTCTGTGCATCACGAAAATCAGACATAGGTCTATATAACCTGAAAGATGCAACAAACACTTAGGACCTCCTCTCTGTTCCCACCTTTGTCTAGAACAATAGAATTGATGTAGTATAGGGTAGGTATAAGAAAACTGAGTAGAAGGAATAAGAATTAACTGTGTCATGCTGTGGATGTAAACAGTTTAAATACAATTTTAAGTACATACTCCAAATACTGAATTTACATAGAAAGATGCTCTTTGAATTTTGAAAGACAATAATGTTTCCCCATGGACACCAGACATATCACCCTCAGAAACCTGATTTATACCTAGGCTCGATGAGCCTGTGGACCAGGAAACTGAAGTATGTATAAAGAATAGGAGCAGGGAAAGAACGAAAATTTCAGGGTAAATTAGTGAATAAGCATTTTATTCAGGGAGAAAAAAAGGTTTTACACATACACAGAAAAAAAGATACTGAATAGTAGCATTGTTTGGGTGCTTTTCCTGTTTAAAATGACTAATCTCCCTGGAGCCATAGGTCAAAATCTAGGCAGGATTGGTTTTGCCCTTCATCCTCAGTTTTCTTCTCCATGGGAATAGATTAGTGCTTAGCAGCACACGCTACAGCAGGAAACGGTCTCAGTGTGTGCCATTCCTCTGATCAAGAAGAGCATTTCCTCACTCACTACACTCCTATAATCGACTTAGGGTTTCTTTTTTCATGTTTGGCCAAAGCCTTTTGCATTATTATAAACAAATGGTGAAGCTGCAGAATTGTATCACTTATGTAATTTAGTTTGTGTTTTTTGCATCTCCCAGTAGGACAGTATATATAAATCTATATTAAATATATATATATATAAACACAGGCTTTTTCAGCTTTTTGTGCTCTGATTGTCCATATGTTCCTTTTCTTCTGCCCTGGATGGAATCTGTAACTATAAAACAATAAGGAGAGCCAACAGATTAGATCAGTGTTTAAATTAAGGGAATTTATTTCTAGTTTTTACAGAATACTAATCAGACCTGCTTCTTCTGACACACTTGCTAAGGTCATTTTTCACTTGAATTAACATAAAATTAGATGAGTAAATCAGTGGTACATATGTTGTTTAGATTAGTTACCACTTAAGTCTCTCAACTAGCCAGACATGTGGATAAAATAGGCACAGATTAAGCAGGTCTGAGTTGACATTATAATCCTATTGTGATAAATATTGTAATACAAACAAGTATGTGGCAAATGCAACCAAGACTGCATTCAATTTCAGAGTAATACTGATGCAACCCCAGGACTATTCTGTACGTGACACGAATTGGTTCAAGGCTTGTTAACAGATGACAATATAAACCAAAATAATCAAGTTAGCTTTCTTTTAATTGTCTCCCTAGGTAGATGTGGAAGATTTTTATAACTCTGTGTGTTCAAAACAATAATTACCCAAACACCAGAAATGATCTGTAACTTTAGGTAGGTTTTGGGCAGCAAACAGAAGAACTTGAATTTTTGAAAAAGCAGTGTAGGTCAGCCCTAGAAAGTCAGCTCTTCTTAATAATAGCACACTGAAGTCATCAAGAAGCATTGCAATAGGTCTTTTTTTTCTTCTTAGCTGTAGGAGTACTCCTCCTTAAGGAGTAGGAAACTAATAGAGTTAGGTGCTCTAAAAGCTCTAAAATTCAGAAACAGAGGGCAAAGTCACTGAGGTGCCTTTTAGAATACATCTTTAAGGGCCTTATTATTTAGTCAGTATGATGGGTGTCTGTACAGAATATCAACACCTCTGCTCCTCTGTGTTCAGAGCAATCTGCTGCCAGGAGTGTATGTTAGCCCAGGGGAAGCACTGTGAGCTGGTGTGCACACACTTCGCTCTTCATAATGTTGTTGTTGGGTCTTCACTGGTTGTCACGATGGTTTTCACAGGTGAGGCTGGCACAGGGGCTCCTTGGCTTTTACAACCATCAGTTGTGAGCTGTGCCTTACTGTGGTATTCATATGTTAACTCTTCTGATAGGGTAAATGAGTTCAGCTCTGCTGATATCTCTTCATGTCAGTGTGTCGTTTGATCTGGTACTAGACCCATCTTATTCTGCATCTTTGAACTGCTATTTGCATTTTTCATTCATTTTGAATGTATTTTATAGTTAGGACACTGATTATTTAAAAAAATATTATTATATTTGTTTAATCATGTCATAGTGGTGGGATACAAAGGTGCAGTAGTTTGTATTTTTTGAGCTCTGGATGAATCCTGTTACTTATAGCCAAGAAATGCTTTGTCATTATTCATTTAGGTTTCCTCTCTAGACACCTGTACCCAAATCCTAGTTGAAATGAGAAGAATTTGGTCTCCTCTTTGGCCCTTTGTTGAGTATCAGAAACTCTTGTCACAGCAGTGAAACCACCAGCAGTCTCTGCCCTGGTCTGTGGTAATAAGGGTGAAATAGACTCTGACTAAGGCGAGGAAAGCTTACAACTTGCTTGCTGATGGTTCGCCTGGCTTTTGCTAATGCCATTAGTTTCACACTCACATGAACTCTAAACTGCAAATATACAGATCCATTATCCCACATAGCACTGTGTTATTTCAAGGTGACATTGAGCTACTGATCTGTGTTTTTAAACTGAAGTGTGGTCAATGACCATACTTTATCCTGTAGCTTTTGCACAACTCTGAAATTGCAGCAACAAAAGAGAAATGTATCAGCAAAAATGCTGACCACATTCATAGACTAACTCCATATCAACTCCACAGCAAAATGTTTATGTTTGCAGGAATGTAAATGTACACTTGATTTTAAAAATTTGCTTTTGTGGTGAAAACTCTATCAAATCTACTCTTGGTTTCTAAACCTCACTGCTTTATTTTGTTCTGCTCTGTACTTACATGAATTTATGTGCAACACCAGGATAAAATACTTGTGACTCTCTCCTGCAGTCAACAAGGAAAAAGGGTGTTCAACACTATATTGGAGGCATTTCAGCTTCTTTCTGCTGAGATTGAAGTATCATAGCAATTGAAGTTGTCAATTACTTTTAAAGCAAGCTGTTTATAGACCATTATTCCCAAGGCTTTATTTGCTTGATTTCTTTGCAAGTAAGGTGATGGAGACACTTCAACTATTAAAAAATCTGCCACCATCCTTTCTATGGAGTTCTTACTATCAAAAGACCCTCTTTTTGTCTTCTGTCCCAGTCCCCTTATTTTTCAGGTATTTTCCTATGGACTGGAGGGTTTGTGAATAACTACCTCATCCATCACTAAGGACATGACTATCACATAGGGAATACATAGTGAACCAAGTATCTAAAAATTAGAATCAAACATTTTTCTTTGATTTGTTTTGTAGATTTGTTGTTTTGTATTTTGAAGGGCTCCACAATGTGACCATCATGTAAAATAAAGAAATGCCTTATCTTTTGTGTTCCTTATTTTAGATTGAATGAAGACTTTTGATAACTGATAAACATTGGGTTTCACAAAAGTCATTGGATCTGGTAGACATATTTTGATGAAATATAGTGCCTTGTAAAGGAAAGAGATGAAAACTAGATAATTTAGAAATCTCTCTTAGTCCTAATTTCCATGAAAAGATGAAATACTGTAATATTCTATTTCATCATAGTTTAATATGGTGTTTTCAAACACACATGAATTGATGCACAGCCTAAGAGAAGGATAGTATGATGATGTTTTCCACGATGTATCAGGGGAGTGAGTCCCAATGATGGCAAAGAAGATTTAGATCCATCAAACAAGGTCCAGGTAAAACCACATCTGGAGTTTGTTGCTGCTCAGTGAGAATGAAATTACATGTGAACAGCTGAAGAGGACTACAGGATTGTAGTCTACAGGGCTATAAATGAAAGGAGAGTATGTCTTAGAAATAAAGATGAGCAAAATCACAGAATCATCTATGTTTGAAAAGGCCTTGAAGATCATCTAGTCCAACTATTAACCTAACACTGACCATTCTCAACTACACCATATCCCTCAGCGCTATGTCAACCCGACTCAAACACCTCCAGGGATGGGGACTCCACCACTGCCCTGGGCAGCCCATTCCAACACCTAACAACCCGTTCTGTAAAGAAATACTTCCTAATATCCAGTCTAAACCTTCCCTGGTGCAGCCTGATGCCATTACCTCGTCCTATTGCTTGTTACTTGGTTAAAGAGACTCATCCCCAGCTCTCTGCAACCTCCTTTCAGGTAGTTGTAGAGGGCGATGAGGTCTCCTCTCAGCCTCCTCTTCTCCACACTAAGCAACCCCAGTTCCCTCAGCCACTCCTCATATGACATGTGCTCCAGACCCTTCACCAGCTGCGTTGCCCTTCTTTGGACACGCTCGAGTAATTCAATGTCCTTTTTGTAGTGAGGGGCCCAAAACTGAACACAGTCATCGAGGTGCCGCCTCACCAGTGCCGAGTACAGGGGTAAGATCACTTCCCTGTCTCTGCTGGCCACGCTATTTCTGATACAAGCCAGGATACCATTGGCCTTCTTGGCCACCTGGGCACACTGCTGGCTCATGTTCAGCCTCCCTACCCTTGAGCAGATCAGCACCCAACCTGGTGTCATCTGCAAACTTACTGAGGGTGCATTCAATCCCCTCGTCTAGATCATTAATAAAAATGTTAAACAGGAGTGGCCCCAAAACCGAGCCCTGGGGGACACCACTCGTGACTGGCCACCAAATGGATTTAACTCCATTCACCACAACTCTTTGGGCCCGGCTAGTATTTTATCCAGTGAAGCGTGTGCCCATCCAAGCCACGGGCAGCCAGTTTTGCCAGGAGAATGCTGTGGGAAATGGTGTGAAATTCAATGAAACAAAGATTGGGTAGGGAAAATATTGTTTTCTCTGGAGATAAAAAAAAAAAAAAAAAAAAGTTGATCTGGCAATGAATAAACTTTGATGAAAATAGGAGGATGGTTTTGAGACATCACAGGAATAAAGCTCTGGGACAGCTTCTTGACAGGAGTCATAATTACAAAAGCCATAGCTGTTTTAAGGAGTGTGGTATTTTCATGTCTGGGTTTAGGCAGTGTGGTTGCCTGAAATAGCTGAGGATTGGTCTCATTAACCCAGAAGGTCCCTTCTGCTGTTGAGTACAAGACATAGCATTTGAGTCAGTAATTAAAGAGTCTTTTATTTTTGTGTGTGAGGAGGTGAAAAAGCCTAAATACATTTATCATTGATTTTCTATTGTTATTTTTTAGCTTTGCTTTATCTTTTGAGCATATAATGGTTTGACCTTAATGATATCTTAAAATAGTTTCTGTGGAGGATATCTATTTACAAAGATATATGTACTAATTAATGTCACACAAAATGCAATACAGCTTCTCAGTAAAGAAAAATATTCTAAATAAAAGAGTTCATTATTAATTTATTGCCTGAGTTCAACACCTTTAAACGGGCCTCCAGATTGCTCTATTTGTGGACAAAGCACCAGTGCATTGGTCTCCGTTGAGAAGCTGTGCCCTGAGACATTGGTCTGCTTAAAGCATTTTTCTTTTTTTTTGTTGTTACCATAGTAACATTCAATAATTTTTTTTCCCCAATTGTTCTGTTTCAGAGGAATTTTAGAAAACTCCCAGGGATGAAAACAAAACAATAGCTAGGGAAAACACAGCTGAAGCACTATAGGGGAAACTCCAGACAACAGATGCTAATTTGTGAGCATGTAGAGCTCAGGTTTTGTTATCAACAGGAAGTGGTGGTTCTGTAGCTGCTGTTTGGTTTCTCTTCCAGTAATCTGTACTGTTTTAACAGAAAGCAATATGTGGTTCAAATATTTATGAGATAAATGTATAATTAATTCATGAGAGTCTTTTTTTTTTTTAAACAAATTATCTTGTGGTAATGGAAAATTAATGGCAAGAAAGTATTTGAGAAAAATTATTAGTGAAGATTTATTTTAAGTTTCTTGTTCAATTCTTTATTCAGATTAGGATAATTCTACATTTTTTTTTTCCTTCTGGATTTTATGTAGGGTACAGAAAAAATGAGGTACATTAATTTGTACTGCATGTTCTCTCTGGTTCATTTTCCTACCAAGTGCTAGAGCTGAGTTGGGTAATACATTTATTATTACCCTGGCAGAGGCTGGGAACAGGAAATGAATGTCTGCTGTCAGGGGAGGAATGGTTCAAAGCCCTGTGAGGTCAACAGACGATTTTCCATTTACTGCAGTGGGTTTGGTTCAGTCTGTTTATCTCTGGTAATTCATTATGGTTTCAAGTGATGTAAAGGGGCTGCAGAATCAAATCCATGTATGTGTGACTATGGAAAGCAGCCTGCAGTGTTTAATATACCATGTGCAAAAAGCAGCTGGGTGCTTTTCTTATCAAAACATGTGACTGAAGGTTGACTATAGACATTAGAGAACAAAGTATCACCAGGGAGGAGGGAGTTTAATGCAGTCATAAAGCCAAGCAAATAAGCTGTATAATCAAATCAGAACTATAAATTGTTAAGGAAAATGGGATTGGGTTTATTATATTCTTGCAATAAATTCTGTCTTTGGTTTACAATCTCAATTGCTACACTTGCAAAATATTGAGTTATATTACTATATCTGTTGGGGAAAATTACTTCACATTGTATGATTCTCTACCTATTGAAACTATAAGCCTGATTAAAATAACATCTGGGAGAGGAGAATAAAATCCTGTGTACCTTATTCTTCAAATCTGCTGTATTTGATAACACTCATAAATATACTATAAGGAATGCTGCATTTATTTATTTCACTCACTTTTTCACACTTTTAAAAAAATGCTGACTGTTTATGAGCTAGAATCCTTTGCTTATCTCTGTAAAGAGGTTTTATTTACTTAAAACATACCTTCTGTGATAAAAATCATTTTTTACTAATCAAAATGATTTCTACTTCTTAAAGCAAATCTACTGTTAACCAACTCATCCTGGAGAAAAATGGCTTTAATCTCAGAGACTGCATTAAACTTTGGAAGAAACTGAATCAATAAAGGTGAAGGTCATGGAAACAGATGATTAGAGCAAACAACAGGCTGCCTACTGTACAATAGGGTTATAAAATAAACCGAAACAAAAGACTATCAGAATACATCACGAATGAACTTTATGAATAAGTTTCTCTTCAGAATGCTGAATGGTCAGCTTTATCTCCCACAGGTTTTTTTTTTTTTTTCCCTCCGTTTCTGTCTCCCTTCCCCCCAGTTCCTTTCTTCCTTCTCACTTCCTCTTGCTTCCTGCTATGTTATAAACTAAATTACCCTGTGGAAAGATCGGTGATCCCCAATTAACTAATATGTCAGGTTTTCAATGCCCACAAATACCTTGTGCTGACATGTATGTGATGTGAAATGAATATTGCTCTGAATAGGTGAGAAATGGATCACTTCATTATCTGTGTGGCTGGCTTCTATCTCTCTACACACATGTAGTACAAATTCCCACATGCAATTTTTAGCTGATTTTTTTGAGTGGGAGTCAGGGAGGAGATTGGGAGATGGGTCTGTAAACAGGAGGGGTAAATAGCAGCCACAGTGATTGAGGATTTGGTTTAGATCCTAGAGCTTAATAACAGCTAGGGTTAATGGCTTGAGGTGATTAACTGGTTCCACCCAGTCATTAATCTGCAGGAGGTGTCTTTAGTCTTGTTCATTATTGGTAAGAAATGACACCCTAGCATTTTGCTTGAACTTTGTTCTTTTGTTGTTGACAAATTAGTCTGAAAACAAATGTGGTGGAATCAAAACCTACAGTCTGATGTCACTTTTCTGGTGCTCATATCAAGGGCTGCTCCAGAGCTGGGGTGGAGCTCTGACCTGACCATGCTGGCAAAAATTTGGCTCCTAATTCCGTACCTCAGTGTTTGTTTTTTCTTTCCTTTTCTCCCTCAGTGTACTGCACACTTAGTAATTCTTAGCAATATTGAAAATTGGGACATTCACTTAACTAAATGTGAATTTGAGTCTTACCCTTGTATTTTAAAAACAGGGATATTAATTTTTATCCAAAGCTAAATTCAGAGTAGTGATGTTACCTTTGCCCACTCCCAGCATATTTCACCCGTAGGCTGGCAACACTGAAGGGAATTTGCAGGAACTGACTATAGGGATTTTAATCTCGGTCCCCTGCACTAGCCTAAACCAAGTGAAAATCTTGACAATCGACTTCAGCAGAGATGACAAGAGCAGTGCTGGAAATCTCACTGCAGCTGACCCAAAGCTGTTGATAAGAATGCACAAAATTATTAAGCTAAAGCCAGAGAAGGCATCAATCATTTTGAAAAGAGACTGTTTGATTCTTTCCTCAAAGTCCAATCTGACCTGACACCAGCCTGACAACATTCTTTTATTCTATACAGGCCCATCACTGTCTCATTCTGATATATTGCTAATAGGGCCAGTGACAAAAAAAAAAAAATAAAAGGAATAGCAATGTTAGTGTGTATGAGGGGAACGAGGGAAGGGGAAAATAGAAAAGGTTAAAGATTAAGATGTATAGAAAGAAAATATCTTTAAAATACTAATTTAAACTTGCTCTACTGTTGCAGGTCTGTTTGTCACCTCCACAGAGGCATGTAAACAGTGACTGGCACATGCAATTACACTTTGAGATAAAATATGTGAGAAAAGTCTAGCATTATCTTTTATTTGAAATAGTAAATCTGCCCTTCCTCTCTCTTTTACATCACAGATGCTTGAAAAAAAGGGAAAGGGAAGGGAAGGGAAGGGAAGGGAAGGGAAGGGAAGGGAAGGGAAGGGAAGGGAAGGGAAGGGAAGGGAAGGGAAGGGAAGGGAAGGGACTACTCCAATTCATGACCAAAAGAAGAGGAATTCCAAGGAAACCTCAGTGCAGAGGAAGCTTTGGTGATAACAATGGATGTTGTGGTTAAAGAACAATGGGTGAGAGATTATCCTGACTCTAATATTAAATTAGACTTGATGCAAAATATCTTTTCTGTTGAACTTAAAGCTAGCATGCTATCAAAAATCAGGATAGAGGCTCTGCTGCATGTTGGGCTGCCACTGCAACTCGAGTGGTCTATTTATTTAAATGACTGAACTCTCTGCACACACAGTAGACTGCTTCCTGTGAGTTGAGAGCTTTGTAAAATTACATTACAAAATCAACACTGACTGTGACACACATTGAATTCCTCATATGGCAAGCTGAACAGGATAGCATGATGTTCTTTTTTAGGTGAACACTTCAGAGACATTGACAAAATGGGTGTTTTTACAGCAAACTTGAAAGCAGTAAGCCCTGGAACCCATTTAAACACCTGCTTTAGACCTGATCTGCTGGCTGCTATGATTAAAGATTATAGTGTAAATAACAGTTTAATCCTAATGCAGACGATGTCACAGAGGACAGTGGAAAAAGGACTGTTTGCACTAGGTCACATCCAAGCAAAAGTGGCTCAGATTCACTGGTCTGATGTGGTCAGGTGCTGCTGTGGATAGGAAGCCTCATCACTTCTCTTTAGGAGTGAAGAGACCTGTTGTGCCCAGGGGGTGTTTCTCCATAGCTTCTATAGCAGAGTTTTCAGGAGCACGTCTCTACTGACTGTCCCCTATGACTAAATAAGCACATAACAGCCAAGTTGAGAGGAATTTCTGACCTTTTCTGGACAATATAATAATGTATGTTCCTGGACCAGTGATTGTGTCTCCCTCAGTATGTTGTGGGAGGTACAATTAAACCTCCTTGTACCAAACTTATCCTTGACCCACTGCATTCCCATAGCAATGGCTTTAGCACCTGTGTGCAAGTTGGTTTGCCATTTCTGGGCTATGGCTCATGTCCACAGGCTTCGGTGTCCCCACCATGTATCTGTGCTGAAGGCAGAGGAGGAATTGCATGTGCATAAGCTGCTACATTCCAAAAGTTCATTTCCAAATAGAAAGACATCGACAGCATGGGAAATGGGGTGACAGAGCTCTGGGATGCCCATGGCTCACATGCACATGGCAAGACACATTCCTGGTGGCCTGTTGCCTTGCCTGGCCATGTGTTTTTTGAAGGAAGGGCTACTGCACACTGAAGTTTCAGCCATCAAATCAGTTGAAGGTAGCCTGAAGCTCTCCAGAGTAGTGGACACAACAGTGGTGACTCCAGTGGCTCTCCACGCACATGAGGATGGAGGATGTTAGAGTTAGAATTGAGGATAAAGGTATTTTTTAATCTAGTGCCCTTTCCACTATCTCTTATATCAGTTGCCCTCTTTTCCACCCCATTAACTGTATGAGCATACCCTTTTATCAGCTTAAAGGCCTTAAAATACAGTATTTCATATGTGGATTAAGGGCAATGTGCAGCTCTAAGTAACTCATGCTGATGAATTAGTCTTTGGGGTGAAGTTATAGAGGAATGCTGCAAGGTTGCATGGTCACTTACAGAAATATCAAATTAAAAGATGTAATCTGTCAAAACCCCAGTTAAAGTAATACATTTGTGCCTGAATACAATATTTCCCCTAGAGTTTAGATAAGTTTACTTATATTCAATATAAGAAACCAGAATGTATTTACTTCCAGTTTTATAACTAAATCCATGACAATTTATTTTGTATGAAAGGTTAAATGACTTAATAATGGTGCTCTCAGAATGTTTTCATATTTTCTGGATGTTGGAAAAGAAGTGCAATTTTTTTTCTCCTAGATAGAGAAAAAATACATCATTATGTTCTTGCTTTAGCTATGTAAATGACCTTACTGATAAATGAAAATTGATATTTCAAAGCTGTAGTTTATTATAGCCTGATGGCATGTTAGCCCTTATCATTCAAGGCAGTATTTAACTCTGAATAATATATTATGCTAACTCTCTGAAATTGTTATTACGAGATTTTAATGCACCATAAAACACGGCTTATGATCTTCAGCAGGCTAAAATGCCAGTCTAACATATTAATCTAACATATATCTTGGAAAGCAGTAGTTTGACAAAATCTGTCTTCATATATAGCATTTCTTGTATTATATTTCATACATGGATTTATGTGTAAGTATGGGATTTGAAATATCTGAATAAAGTAATTATCTTTTTTTCTCCACGTATAAAACCTAGCACAATGGATCTCAGCCATAACTGGGAATCCTAGACTCTGTCAAAATTTCTTATTAAATAAACAGTGTTAGCAAAGCAGACATGATACTGAAGTAATGTGTGTGAATATATTCCTGGTTTTGCTCTTGGACTTTTTAGGTTGCCCCTTTCTGATTTGAAAATATTGGTCTTAGCTTAGATGTTACTACTTTATTTTGGCAATTCTGAGGAAAATGCATTAGCTAATCTTGAACTGGAGGATGATGGGGAAGACCAAAGATGGGGAAATAGATTCTTCTGGGCTCAGACTCTTGCAGCATGGAATTTATGCAGAGGATAGCAAAAAGAGGTTTGTGAGCATCTTCAGTCAGGTGAGACAAGTTAATGTGTATTCACAACTGTGCCCACTCAGTCTCAGAGATACTCTGGGGCTGTGAGGACCACTGCTGAAGGTGGACCTACAGTCAATCTTCTCTCAAAACTAGAGCTAAAAGATAGGCAGTGTATCTCCTGACCCAAAGATGTTGGCTAACTATCAGAGTCTGCTGGAGCAAGATGACATCATCAATATACTACTTTTTTTTTTTTTTGTAATGGTCAGGGTAGAAAAAAGAAGCAGTCAGAGAGATGTTGCATCATCCAAATATTCCTGGAGCTGGTCAATACAAGCAGAGGAGTGCTCTGCAAGGCTTACAGCTGGACTACTGCAAAGCAGTCAGTTCAGTATTGCGTCTATGGACTACAGCTGGAGTAATCACTACAGGGCTCTGTTCTGCTCAGATCTGAAGTTAGCAAATGGAAGTCCCAGTTTAAATGTTTTCTCTCATTTGTGTCTGTATTAATCAAACTCTTGTAATTCTGGACTTTTGATTTGGTGGGATTTGATAGGTCTTGTGAAGAATGATTTAGAGGTGATTCCTATTTTTTCTTACTATTTTTTTTTTTTTTTTTTGTGAGAATGGATAGTTCACAAAAAAGATCAGACACATTTCAAACTAAACCAAAAAGTCAATGTATGTGTTTTTACATATGTTCTGCATGTTCTTCCTTAAGTACCTAGAAAATTAGTAACTGTAACCTATATCCTTTCAAAATGTAACAGATACTTAAATGGAGAAAACTGCAAAAGGCAAAAATGTTCTTATTTAGTTGTACTAATTAATTAGGCAATGGGATTTGGTCCAGGAAACTCTGTAAATAAAAACAATTTTCATCTGAAGCCAAATGTTGCCCAGCTGTCATATCACCTGTGGACTAGATGTAGTGTAAGTTCTTGTGAAATAAAAATGTAGCAACAGCTGTCTTTGAATGTGCATTACATTTTCTGGTTTTCAGTCTAAAGGGCTTGACTACTGCCATGGTTAACATTATAAGGATATATTATATTTTGTGCCTTACTGGATTCTGAACTAGAGTTACAAACATGAGACCTGAAGGCTCTATTGAGATCTGTATTTATATCATTTGAAGACACATGCTTAGAAACATCTATCTAAAAACATGTCTAAAACTATCTAATCCAAGACTTTTACATTTAGGTGTTCTGATTTTCTAAAATTTGTCTTTGCAGCCTACAGGAACTGCTTTTGATTATCCTGATTACTTGTCTGCAATGATCAGAGATGCTATTTTCTTTAAAGAGGTAACAAAGAGAAAAAAGGAGGAAAATAATGATCAGATATAATGCTGAAGGCACAATAATTGAAAGGGAGAGCAGTATTTCTTAGTATATTGCAAACTGAATGGAGGTTGTACAGTTTAAAGGAGAGGTTAGAGGGTCTATTGCACAAGAAAATTTCAATTCAGGGCCAGCAGTGGCCACCTGTGGTAGGGAAGATGCTGGTGAAGGAGAGGAAACAAGTATGATGCATGGATAATAAGTCGTGTAAAGAGAGGATTCAATAAAGCAGCAGCTGGAGAGACATCCTAGCACTACAGCAGTCTTTGTTAGGTGTGTGCTGCTATATGCTGCTTTTCTCCTCATTCCTACTGAAAAAATCAACAAGAGACTAACTAGTATTTAGGAAAATTAGATTGCATTTTCCCCTTATTATGGGAAATGTGCTTTTTTTGTTCAGTAGAAAATAGCAGAAAAATCTATTTGTTATTAAGGGGAGTTGTGCATATCTTCTTTCATAAAACAAATATCCAGTGAGTCTTTCTCATACAGATTTCAGGGAAATGTCTAGAATCTCTAGGGGAAATTTCTGGATCGGTACTCACGAAGAACTGTCAGGGGCAGATATAGGCTTCTTCAGTCCAAAGCAAAGGTTTGTAATATGCTCATAATGAGTGATCTAGAGGAGTTGGATATAAGCAGGCATGAAAATATTTATAGGCAAATTATTTATCCTGAATGTTATTGACACCAGCCAACTGCAGACAAATGGTTGTATGTGAAAATCTGTGAAGATCTAGTCATCACCAACGAGCTCAGTGTTAATTAGTTAATCCAAGTGGATGGTTCTTGAAATGAAGCATATAAAGCATTTGAAAATTCAGATCCTCAAAACTTCATTAAATGTGAGTAAAGCTCCACTGAAATGGATGGAGTTGCACACACATATTTGCAAAAGGAGGGATTTCTGAGCTTGAATAGTTGGCATAACTACTGAAAGTGCAGGGATGTATCTGTACCAAGGCCCAAGTCAGGGGCACACACTGAAATCATCTGTGACACTGCAAGCCCTAGCTGACCTCAAGTGGAATATTTTAAATGATTGTATTTCATGCCTCTTCGCTTCATAGAATTTATCACATCATCTACTTATAAGTGTATTTCAGTGGCACAGTATCCAAAACCAAACCAGTCAACCAGCCCCTCTAAACAAACAAGGGAGCTTTGTATCTTAAGGTGAAAGAGAGTAGGGAAATTATTCCCTGGGATGAGAATAAGGAAGAAATGAATCACAGAATATTTCCATCAAGAAGTTGTTGACAGTTTGAAGAAGGCAAATAATTCAATGATTAACTGAGAAGTCTGTTATTTTTCTTTGTTGTATATTATTTGGAAAGTGCGATTTTTATTTATATACTTTCTGAGAAATAGTAGAGGAGAAAGAATAACAAATATAATAGAGGGGAAAAGTGTCTCTCAGCTAGACTTTGTAAAGTGAAAAATGTGATCTCAGATAATGGTTCCTAATGAAGGAAAAGAGAACACTTAAAAGGCAAGACGATAAAAAAGAATGGATTTGTGTCATTGCATGAAAAATGCTTCTGTAACTTTTGTTTCAAGTGTGACCCTAGGGTAATCAATCATGGTAAGACTGTCACCCATGCAAGTTTGAGCGTAAGATGAGGCAGCTCCTATATATTTGGAGAAGGCTTGGAGACAGGGAAAATATCATCCATATGTACTTTGAAGAGGAGAAAAATGTTTCTAAATTGAATCCAAATTAGATCATGTGAAATTTTCTTTTTTCTTTTTTCTTTTTTTTTTCAATATTATTTGTTTTGTTTGTGCACATGCATGGATAATGGACAGGAAACATTATTTTGGCTATGACAGTCTAAAAAATTAGATTCCCTGTGCCATAGATCATCATAGCTCTGTTGAAATCAGTGAAGTTATAGCAAGATACCACCAGTCATAGATTCAATCTATAGAGTGACAGTGGTTTTAACAGGCTGGAGGTGATATTTGTCATGACCCTCCTATACACAGCTGTACTGATGTAAGTCAGCCCACATGTTGTGCTGCCCTTTTGTTTTTTTGCAAGCAAGCAAGGACAGCAAATATTATGGTCCTCACTTCATCCAGATGGCTGACAATAGAACAAAGTTTTAGCTTGGACCATAGCTGTTTACAAAATGTTTTGTTCGGTTCTGACTAATATTTTGTCAGGGAAATTTTGCAGGGAAGATTCTACATGAAACTGACACATCATATAGATGACTAAGTTATTAAAATATCACTCTTCCTTTTCAGTGAACAACGTGGTACTATGGACAAAGTAATTTGGATGACCCAAAAAGGAGAGGTGTTAGAAAGACCAAGGCATCTTCATTTAGAAAAGAGGTGTTAGCTCTGGTATTCTGGCAAAGGTGAAGTCTGAGGTGCTTCTGAGATTTAAAATATGTGATCAGTATCTGGCATCTCATCTTCCTTTTTTCTCCTCTCTAGGGCAAACAGTTCTTGTTTTAAGCTGCTTATGGTAGTGTTGTGTTGTTTTTCAGGTATATCTCAGGACACTTAAACCAGAACTTCTTAGTCACAAGCATGAATCTATTCAATTGCCAGTATTTATTCATAACATACAGGCATGCATGTTTGCAGTTATAACTCCTTATTTTCTTCATACACAAATGGAGACAAATTTTGGCTCTTCTTAACTTCACCCATAGGTAGAAAATGTAGCTATGTTAACTTTTTGAAATTTCAAAAGTTTTTGTTTCTGTCATGTGTTTAGCATGCTGGAAATCAGTTTGGAAAATACCAGTTTTGAAGTGAAAATATATGTTTATATTTATTATTTAAGAAAATAATTAATAATGGCTGATCATGAACTCTTTCATTTTACGCATATTTTTACAGCTTTTTTAAAACTATTGCTATGTTAGATATGCATTGAAGCTTTCCCTGTAAGTTAAGCATGACAAGCATAGAAATAATTTTCTGGCTTAATGTAGCATAAAAATTGCTAAGATGTTACCGACCCTTCTAATTTAAAACCTTCTCCTGCAACTCACCCTCCTGCAAATAGTTTCATTACCTTAAATTTCTTTTGGAAATTGGAGACAACTTGTGACTTAAGAGACTGCTAAGCTTGATTCAGTGCTTATTTTGCAACTAAAATATGAAGGTCTTTACAATATTACAGAGTTTAGACACAGTGATTACAGAAAGGGTGACTTTAACTCTCAAAATGAGTGCTGCATTACAAATCATTCCAAAGGACTTATTTTCAGGGACCAACATTTTCCAAAAATCAGGCTCAATTAAGATGTCTTAAACAGGGCTTTCAAAATCCTTGGTTTATTGAAATTCAATATATGGTGTTCCCAACGGTTTACACACTTTCTACTCTGGTGTTCTAAATGGCCAACTGACCTTGTTTCTCAGTGCTGTGTTTTATCAACTAGTAACATCACTACTAAAACTGTTACAGTATTTTGGGAACAGTATCTCTGGTTTTTGAGTTTGGGATGGTACTGATCCTTCCAAATCTCAAATCATGACAAGATATATTTTTGACGGATGCTACTTTTTGGATTTCTCTTTCTCAGCTTTTCTGAAGGCCACAGGAGGATTTTTGCTAGGCACAAAACTAAAAAGTTTGGTTTCCTACATAGTATTTGTTAGCATAGTATGAAACACAGTAAAACAAAGGGAGAGAAAAATTCTCGATGTATTTCTTTCCTGCAATTTCTCAAAAAAACCCAGTGATTCAGTACTCATAAACATTTAGGTAAATCGTTCTTATTTCTTGCCACCTAAAGGAATGATTTCCAAGCCCTGACACTGGCTTCTTCCTGCCCTAAGGGGGTACAGACATCTTTCAAGGTTAATGTAAAACACCAGCAAATATGTGGGAAAAAGGTCCTTCCTCTCCACGTTGGTTTTTATATGTAAGCCTTATCCTCCTTTCCTAAATTGCCAAAAGAAATCCCTACTTCTGCAGGATCCTAAATGATAACCAGAATAGGGAAAAAGTGTATGTATACATATTGCTTAGTATTTTTGTTAAGTGTGTCACTTAGGAGGAAAAAAAGGAGGAGAAAGCAGTCTTTGGTAATTTTTTTTTAGACATTTATTTGCACCAGGGAAGCCAACATCACATTCCCTTAGGTATGAAAACAGCTAGAATAAAGTCTGAGAGCTCCTCTCTCCCACAGTGAAACACAGCTGCATGAGCTGAAAAAGTGTTGTGTAGGCTATAAAATGGGACATACAAATAATCACACTTTTGTTTCCAGAATCCTCTCTCCTTTACAATAAAGGTCAAGCAGAACAGCTCTTTCATCTCCTGGTGTTCACAGTTAAGGACATGCATGGTAATCTTCCTCAATACTGAGTAGTGTTCATAAAAGCACATTATTAATACTTAAGCACTGGGGCCTTATAGAGCAGATGGTCCGTAAATTCACCAGAAGGTGATTAAGTCCTTGTATGGCCACTGTATGATATGCAGACCTCTTGGTGCTCTCTTCCTGTGCTATTCTGAATTTGAGGTGTCTGTGATTAAAAGTCAGTGTGAGATGACTATTTGCATCTCAGTACTGATGTGATGCTGTAGTTAGTCCTACTGTCACCAAAAAGGCGCCAAAAGAACTGGGGGCCCTTTGGCATGTCATGAGCCCTCTACTCTGGTGTAAAATTGTGTTTGTTTTCTTGTGTCTATTTTTGCACCCTCCCTGCCTTCTCATATAATATTTCTCTCCTTTCCTGGTTTTCTTGCCTCTTGATCCTGTTTCATTTCTTGTTTTGCTGTCTCCGTCTTGTGCTGGTGATCCTTCTTTCCTTTGTCTGTGTTAGCTCCACGCCCTCTTACCACTGAGGGATGCCTTGCAGTTGATATTATGACAAGATTAGTAATACTCCCAAAACAGCATGGAGCATGCCACACCTAGATAATCCAGTCCTATCCCTGCTCCCTGTAGATGACAGCAGAACAAACAGAGCAGAGAGGGGCTTCAGCGATGGCAGTGTAATAATCCACTGCCAAATGGGGTGTAAAGTGTATTTTTTAGAGGGCTATTATTTTTCTGGTGTAACGTTTTCGGTGCTCCTCTTCCCATCCTATCCTGACACAAGGGACGTGGATGTATACGTACCCTACGTTCTGGAGAGGGTATGTTTTTACAGTCTAGGTAGACTTTAAAATTACTCCCACGTGCCATTCCACCATACTTGTAACACTGCGTGAATGATATATGTATTGTATACACCAAGGTATTATTTTCATGGTGTGATTTCCTTGGTGTCCTGTAACAGCTGTGTCAGGCAGCAACTGTCTTTGCAAGGATGTCCCTTGGAAATGAGATCTTTAGGTCTCCATTGTAAGTAAAATCCCTCGGGGGGAAATACAAGCAAACTGATCTACTGATCTCTTTGGTCAAAGACATTTATTTGAGTGACTTCAACTGCTTCACAGTAGCATTTATAACTCTGACAGACACATCTCTAATAGGAAATTGTTTTGTGTGAAGCAATTTACTTCCTCAATTTGCATATCACACTGTAACTATTTTAGTTAATGACAACATATCTACAGCAATGTATTTGGCATGAAAGGGGAAAAAAAGCATATGCAATACATGGAGCTACACATGGTCTGTGTTTCAATAACATATGTAACTTGAGAAGCATCTCAGTTTCTGGGATCCGAATTAAGGCACTTCTCAAGAAAGCTTGATGTTTCTGAAAATGCAGAGAGCTCTCTCTGGAAAGCAATGGCTTAACTGGCATCAAACTTCTTAGTTTGGGTTTTTTTTGGGGTGGTGGTGGTGTTGTGCTGTATGTAACATATAACTGCATTTGTGCTCTCTAAAAATAGAGGTACTTGGCATGTGCCTTTACCTGTGCCTACATCATTATCTCTCTTGACATTTGAGATAAGCTTCAAGTATTTACAATTGTGGCTCCCATTTAAGAGGTAAGCTCTACAAACAAATGTGGTTTTCCTGTACAACATTGCATACAGGCTAAAGCTTAAATTACAACACACCACAAGACTGAGAAGTTTTCTTGATTGTCTTCGATGCCGTTTTAGCATTCTCTAACAAAATAGGCTTGGGTGTAGGTCTGTTATGGAAGGGAGAACAAGCTTACCTGCTGTGCAGGAGTATTCCAGGGGCCTTTGATTATCCATCCTATTTATTGAGCCTTATAATGGGCTATGGGGTTTTGGGAACTTTTATGTATTGTTTTTGCAATAGGGTATCTTATCTATTTCCCAGAAAACATTTTTTATGTTGTTCATCTCATTAAAGGGAAGGTTTATTTTCTCATTAACTCCTAAAGAAGGTAGAACTAATCAGCTGTGGTTTTTTTATCCCACTGATCAATGTCATCTATAAATTGTGTTGGAAGGCTAATTCCTTGTTTCTGCACTAGAGAACTATAGAAATAATGCAGGTCAAGGACAAAGACATATCCTATGTAAGCAGATAGACTCCTGCCAGCATAATCTGTAAGTGGAAAGTTAACACTTGGCTCTTTGAAACAAGTTCTGACCTGACAACAGCAATAAGCTTCTCAGAACTGGGTCAGAGAGACTGAAGGGTCAAAAAATTAATTAATGTTCTGCTCAAACAACATGATTTCGGTACTGTTGAGCATGCAATCATTCTTCCCTGCTCCTGCTCTGAAGTAATATGCCCAGAAAAGTTATATGAAATATCTCTCTACTGATCCTGAATAAAACATAGGAATATTTAGAACTATATAAAATCAGTGCTGGTACAACTTTAAGTCTTTTTAGCTTTGTTTTGGCAGATAAAGATTTTTCTTTCTTTCTTTCTTTTTTTTTTTTTTTTTTTTTAATTGGAAGAGATAAAATAGGCAGTATCCTTGTGTCTTTTGAAAACCAGATGTATGTCTAAAACATTGGCCCTTTGGCCATAGATCTCCCAGCTGTGGTACTGGTACTAATGATTAAATGAATCCCCGACTGACTAAAATCTGTTGGATGATGCCCTTCTAAATTTAAGTGGAATGGTCTCGCAGTGAGCTGTGAAGTGTAAGGACAAAGGCTCACTCTAATGCAAACACAGGAGTAAGCCCAGTTACCTCTTCTTCCTCCTCCCCCCACCAACACCTAGATCAGCTGTAAAGGGCATTCTTTTGATTTGTTTTTATGCACCCACCTTGTAGTGTCATCCTGTTTACTGTCAAGCCTGCAAGTGTGAAGGAACTTGTATGGTTCCTTGTCTGCATGGTTGGTGCCTCTTGGGATGAGAAAAGCCATTGGACTGGTTGTTATGGGGCTGGAAGTGTGATAGTGGCAGTGTATTTAAACATGACTCTCCTGCAGGATGAATCACTTTATCAGCCTGTTTAGACGTGAGTCATGAAGGCTAGTGAAAGTGTTCCAATGGCTTTCTGCTTTAATAAATTGTCTTTTGTAAACTAATTTATGTTCCTGGCTTGTACCTTTTTTGCATTTCTCAGGAGAAATCTTAGCTACCAAACACCCTGCACCAATAAAAGGTTGCAACATATCTCTTGGGTATGCACTTTTTGCTCCAGGGTCTTCAGGGATGGTTGATTTACAGTAGAGGAAAAAGTAAAACTGGGGGACTTCATCAATCCTTTAAGAAATCCAAGTTTCTTTTTTGCTGTGGAATTATCTATGAAAGATTATGCGGTCCATGTTGGAAAGAATATAGAGCAATGCTGATGGGACTGAGAGGAAACCAGGAAAAAAGTGTTCAGGGTACAGGTGGTTATTGCATGGAGCAAGTGTACGATGCTGCCTTTGCACAATGAAAAATATGGGAAAAATTGAGTGGAACGTCCCCTTCTTCTCTGATCTGGCCCCATGGGAATTTCTTGAGGCAATGCTCTGTGTGTGGCCCATAACACTACCCAAGTGGACTCAGGGCTAGGCTGGAGCTGGAGGGCATGGGCGGCTTCTGTAGGTCTGCTCAGCAGGGAGGATTTGGCAACGGCAGGTAGCACCGTGCTGGGAGGCCGGATGAAGCTTGGCAGCTGCCCTGCAGTCCTTCCTCTCCCATGGTAAATGCATCTTCCTGTTGTGATTCTTTCATTTGAGACCCACTGACAGGGTTTTTATGTATTTGTTGACTTTTATGCTATTTGCCTGAACACATGCTAGCCTGCAACGTACTGTGACTAATGCCCAGGGTATGTGACGTTCGTAACCGGGTGTTTGCACAGGGCTGCTGCCCTTGAAGTGGCAGCTGGACAGCTCTGCTGTCTGAAAGACTGCACAGAAAGGAGCCCTTGTTTGGGTACCTGAGGTACCGGATCCACACCTCACACCCTACACTGTGATGAGCCAGTTTGTGATGATGAACCAAACCAGTGCCAAACACTGCTGTGCACACAGGCAGGTGTGCACCTGCCTGGTGTGCATGCACGTGCGGCTTGTGTTTATGCAGAAATACATGCTCACAGAAGTGTTTGGGGTGCTTTCAGCCCTTTCTGCCAGCTGATGTGGGAACAGTACTCTGTGAACACCTGTGGGAGCAGAAAGTAAATAAAGAATGCTCACACGTGCTGCTGGCTGATATGCATCCTTTGGTACTCAGCATAGTAAAAATTTCTCTGTGAATTTTGCAGTGTTGTAGCTGGGATGCTCTAATACAGCTTGTCATCTCTTTAATCAGCTAGTTTTAAACAAGAAATAATTGGTGTTCCAAAAATGGCTTATATTTTTTAATTATTTGTTTGGCAAATACTTTTATTTCCAGGGCCCTGTTAATTAACCAACAAACAATTTAACAATGGCTTTCCTCTTGTAATTTTAAGAAATACTTTTAAATGTGCTACCCATTTGCAGCCATAAGCCATAAATGTTTCCTTTAAAGGCCTGAACTGAAGAAGTATGTACTTTATGTTTCCTTTTCAAACTGAAGCAAATGCTTTAAATGTGCTTGCATTCCTCATTTGCTATCCTAGGCGTTGCTCTCTATCACTACATGAAGCTGACTGTTTCAGCACCCTTGAGTCTTACTGCAGCTTGGGGGCTGAAACTTTCTATCTAATTCTTCAGGAGCTTTTTATTTATTTCTTTTTCTCTACAGGGTTCACAGCTAAAGTGAAAGAGTCATCTGCAACTCTACCAATAGCCGTGTTTTCCTGCTAGCCAAGGTCAAAGTCTGGCTCCATTCAAGTCAGATAAGCTCCACATTTTGTGCCCTGCTACCAAAACTGGACAAACTCCTGAACTGCCCCTACCTCCCATCATGTAAGGCGATAAAAGACTATAAGCTTAATATCTAAAGAAGAGGGATTTATTTTGTGCATGGGTCAGCTAAACATTATTTGTTTAGATGATGGTTACCCCAATTATGGTTTTGCAAGTAGGCATATTGCAGTTGGCTGCACTTTACCTGGAATAAAACCAGTTGGATCCATAGCTGCGACAGTACCTGAGGATTAAAATGATGTCCTGTGGTTTTAGCATCTGTGCTCTGAAAAGAGATGCAGGAGCATATATTCTAAATGTATAATCAAGGAATGGGAAAAGATTAACAAGCAATATCTATCTTCTGTAATCAGCTTTGGGAACAATAATAATAAATGTTGCTAGATTATTTGATGGGTTCTCATAAATATTTGAACCAAATAGTGAGATACATCTATAAATGACTAAAAATGCAAGACTTTGGATAATCTTATCTTCAAGAAGCGGCAGCAGCTAAACACTGCCTCTTGTGCCTCTTCACCTTTGATTGACCCATTTTCCATGTGTGTACCACCTTTCTGCTGTCTGTCTCTTGACACAAATAATATCTTGCTGATGGGGCAAAATCAGGATTTTGTGAAGCTTTGGCTGACCTGAATGGGGCTATGCCTATGCTATCTGCTTTGTCAGATGGTAGGCTACTTAATGCTGTTTCCTTGGTCTAGACAACTGTCTCCTGAGGACTGGTTCTCCCTTAAAAATCCAAATATACTGGGAAACAAATTCTCATTTATTGTTTCCATAACTCTCAGCAAATATTTGAGAGCTCTACTACTGCAATTGCCACTTGATTATTTTTGTAGAGGGAGGCAAAGGCTTCATGCTCACTTAGCAAGAGAAACACTTTAAACTGTCAGGGTTGTACTTAGACCAATATAGTTAAATCAAAGGTCAGTATTTTCCCTTGACTTACTGGCCTAGTTCATTCTGCATTTGTAGTGGCTTTGAGTAGTTTTCTAATAGTCCTTAACAGTCCCATTCAAAGAAGACATAGGACACCAGTCAGTTAAGAACAAAGTTTAGTTCACATCTTGCATACACAAGACAACAGGACAATTTAATACATTTTTCTGAGCTCTTTATGTAATCTAAATAATGGCAATATTCTTCCATTCTTAGTTTTTGTAGATCAACGTGATAACCAGGAAAAAAAAGACACTGGTGTGCAAATATTAATTCATATTTGCATGTTATTCAGGGTTACCACATTGTCCCCTCACCAGATGTGAAACAAAAATGCAGGATTAACGAGGTAATTGGAGAAACATTACCACCAGAATAAAATGGTTGGAAAAAAGATTCCTGTGACAAACACCATATCTGATAGCTCTAATCTAGCTGTCAAAATCACTTTCTATCTGTCCTTTGCCAGGAACAGGAAGGAAGGAAAATCTGGGTCCTGCAAGAAACAGTATTTTGGGTCTTAATACTCTGTACTTGGAGACTGGCCCTGGGTCAATTTTTGGAGTCTTGGTCTCATCATTTTTCAAAATCACTAGATTTTGCTTAGACTGTAAAACCACAGTTTTTCCATCATTTGGTTATGAAATGGCTCGCAAGAAGCATAGCTAAAATCCAGTGCAGAATCTTTGAAAGAAGCATATGAACCTTACAGCATGCCCAGTCCAAATGGTAGTCATGGAAGAAATTCCAAACTGGGCATGGTTTTGTTTTGTTATGAAACCCTTTGAACAGTCTTACAACTCTGTTTGGGCAATTTTTGTCCATGTTGAATAACTTCAGGACTATTTTCTTCCTGAAGACAATAATTTTTTTTACTGTGTTAAAACATTGACAGAGTAACAGATGTACTTAAAACATGTTTTGTTATTAGTACATACATCCACAAACAAGTACTTTACTAACAACACAACTAAGTATTTTCCATTAAACATTTGAGTGTCCTGTCCAGTAGTGCATGGCCATTGACATAAACCACAACAAATGTGCTGGACATAAACTAAAGAAGTTAAAATGAACTCCTCCTGAAACAGCATTTACTAGATCTGGCCATAGTATATGGGTTTCTGTGTGTGGGTAGGAGGGAGGGAGGATCAGTCACTTGGTCTGTCTTCCTCTTGGCTGCATATATTTTGAGCAAGTTCAATATAAAAATCTTTCTTAAAACAGTAACTTACATTCTGATTC
Organism: Strix uralensis; assembly: GCF_047716275.1. NCBI lineage: Eukaryota > Metazoa > Chordata > Aves > Strigiformes > Strigidae > Strix > Strix uralensis. The sequence continues at coordinate 50,916,205 of NC_133976.1, read as the reverse complement.
AAAAGCAAAAATTAAATCTGATGCCTTCACAAATATGCTTACAGTTAGGTAAACCTGTACACTTTGCAGAAACAAAAACCTGCAAAACAACCCTCAAATTATTATTTAAAAAATAGGCAACCAAAAAATTCACTTTGGTTTGTATCTTGGTTTTGAAATCATTTACAAAGCCATGGTTAAAGTCCTACTAGGCAGGCTACAGAGCTCTGCACTATTAAATACATTTATGTTAAACTGGGTTAGTCTGTCCTTCGGGGCAATGCCACAATAGTTAAGGTAGTGCCAAAAAATCACACGGTTGCAGAATATTTACTTGGAAATAAGGAGTGTATTGAAAGCCAATGTCAGTGGTTTCAAGATCCTGTCTCTGCCAACCCCGTGATTCCAGGCAGTGGGAATCACACCTGGACAGGTTTCCAGAGGCATAATGTGAGCAGCATTATGCAGGGGGTGGGAAAGGTTTAACCTCATATGGCTGCACAGTTCAAAAAGTGTGTAATACCTGTTTATTTTCTTTCTTTTTTTTTTTTTTTTTTTAAAGGGTTTAACTTTGCTGTGCGAACAGGCAATTGGATGCATCACAGGAACAGCTTGTTTCCTTTTAATGGAATGACACGGCACAGCAGTTCCCAAGCTGTAATATGTTGATTAGGTTTGTGTGTAAACTGCAATCAGGTGATAGCTGAACTGGTTTGAAAGTATAAAATCAGAAGAGGAATACATTTAAAATGCATAATTAAGAAAGCGGGTATAACCAGGTGTCTGAGCTTCAAGTGCAGTGTGTGCTGGGAATGATCTGAGAGCTGCTGATAAATTTAAGACTGGAGAAAAGGAGCCGAGTTGGTGCTTCCCTCCTTGGTTGTACAGTGCTGAGCACTGCACGTTATAAATAATAGATCTTTTTACAGAGAGCTAACTTATTCCTTAATCACCATGAGGGCTGCGGTTGTGTACTTGAATCCCAGTTCAAGCATTTGCAGCTGCTCTGACATGTACTTTCTTTGTGCCCTTGGAAGCCAGCCACCCCCTCCCCAAAGAGCAGTCCTTATTTTTTCATTTTCCATGCTTTCCCTGTGCTTGGGCTCTGAGGGGAAAGTTTCAGTCTAGTTTAAGAAAAATCACTAGATCTGACTCGAAATATTAATTTTGTCTTAGAGAATATGTTTTGTAACAAGAACGGTTGAGCACTAGGAAAATCTGCTAGTATTTAGAAAATTTACCTCTGTGTATGAGAGCACGTGTTTGTGCACAGGCATGCGTTATTTCAAGATAACAAACCACTATCTAGAAAACTGAGGGGTCACTTGAAACTTGTCTTCATGTTAGCAGCAGTTGTTTTATTTTGTTTTTAACTAAGCAATACAAATTTTTTAAGAACATATATGCTGGAAAGAAAACATGACTCTACATCAGCCTTCTTTCTGTAAAAAAGTGAGACCTGTTACCACCTCATCCATGAAACATGTCTGTGCTAGTGTGCAGCTGGCTGACATTTGTGCTTATCTATGCTGTTGTCACTTTTGATGGCTGGATTAAACTTTGGAAAAGGTCGGGGAGAGTGTTTTTGTATGCCATTTATATAAGTCAGAAATTATTTTCTTTATGCACTGCATGTAAAAGAGAGAAAAGAATATGAAATTAATTTTGGCAAATACCATATGAATGTCTAAATTCCTGTATAATCATTCAGTAACTTAAATACCCTGCAAAATAATATGTCATAGAACTAGTCAAATGCTTTATTTCTGAACTAAGTTCCACTGTGCATACAGCTCTTTTACTTTGGTACCACTTAACTTCAGGTGAAAGAGAAAAAAAAAATCCATTTTGGGCATGGCCATGCTGGTGTCTGCAAATACTTCAATGATTTGGGCATATATTTGTTGCATGCAGTACCACTCACTCACCCCAAGTTGCACTGTGAGACACCTCCACAAAGCTCAGACAGGAAATAAGCAACTCAAACAAATTTCCAAAGACACTCTGACATTCATGAAGTAAGAGCCGGTATTGTTTTGCATGTGAATGTGTGCATACACGTTTTATCTCAGACCATCAAGTCAGAGCTCTGACAACACTGAAGGTAAGAGGAAAGTACAGGTGTGTTTTTGTTACTGAGGATGAGGCAGAGGAAAGACTTTGATTAAAGCTGGTTTGGTTGGGAGAACACCTGAAGACACTCTTCTGAAGATCTCGTTAACATGACCCAGTTGACTTGCAATGCATATAAAGAGTTTGACATTTAGATGTGCATGCAAGCATGTACAACCTCAGTATGATACAAAACTGGCAGTCAAATCCACAATGGTTAGGCTAGCTAACACCTACAATTTCCTTTAGGCCTCTGATAGCAACCGCTTTTTGTAAGCAGAGTGAAAATAGTGTCTTCCTAAAGCTTCAGTGAATGTGGTATTGTCTGCTTCCTACTATGAGCAACTGCATTATGTGAATGAGTTATGAATTGTTAATTTACTTTGTGCAATGTATGCAGTTATACAGGTTTTCCTGTGTTTCATCACAGAGTTGGTTTCTTTATAGAATACATCCTATCTGGAGCTGAAGCTGTCACCAGTTGTCTTGATAATGTGCCTTCAGCTGTTCGGAGGCAGGAGGTCTTACTGAAATAAGATGTAATTTTATTCATGGTGTATCCCTGGAGTGTTCCCTCAGCAGAAGCATACAGCAGTTATGCAGATGTGGGAATAGCAGTTTTTTGCTTGGATCAGCTGGTGCTCATGACACTTCTGGACATCAATTTCTGAGTAATTACATTTTCATATTCCAAGAACGCACTGATATGGTTAAAGTCAGGGACTTAAGGTTGATACATTCCCATCGGTGGGACAAGTGGCTGCGTTTTGGCTCTTTGATGACCCAGAATCTGTCTCAGGCTGGGACTGCAGATGGAATGATGGCTGATTTTTTCTGGAAATCTGGTCAGTCATATTGGGGGAGCTATAATATACAGCGATACATTATAGAATATAATGTAGAGAATGTACACAATATAGAGAAACCTATTTTCTCTATAGAGTATGATGGCAAGAGCTTAGTTTTTGCATTATTTCTGGAATCTGGAACTTCTCCCCAAGAGGATGGTTCCTCTCTTGACCTGAAACAGTGTGAAGGATCAGGTCTCCAGCAAAACTATCTCCGTATGACCCTATGGTGGAGAGGCCACACAACACTGTGGTGTGCACTTGTAGACTCTTCTCCCAGGTTTTAGAGCTATGAGAAGATGAGCTCAGTTCCCTCAGGACATACAAGGTGTAAACACCACTATCTGACTTTCACCACTTTCTCAATATTTCCTCACCTCCAGAAGCTCCAGCTAGAACTGAAGTCAGAATCACATAAGAGGATAAAGTTATGTGTGATATTGTAGATGAAAATGGATCTGGGGAGGAATGTAAATATTTCTTCTTCCCTCCTCTCATATTTCCATGGTGTCACCTTCCCCTTAAAGCCTACCTGTGCCCAGAAACAGGCTGATCAATACTGGTAACTAAGTAGGTCCTGAATAGGTAAGGGCTGTCCTCGCCCCAGCAAATATCTGGTCTTTGCACTGCCTGAGATGCCACGCAGGCAACATGCTGGTAAGAAACTCCCTCTTCCATCCAGCTCCAGCTCTTCTCTCCCTGTTCAGATGCTCCCTATGGCTCAGAAACAATGACTGTTTAACAATAAACTTTCACTGTTTGTAATTCAAATGATTTCAAAGGCTACTTCATTGCCACAAAACAAGTTGAACAAGCTTTTGAGCCTTTCAGGATATTCTTATCCTTCTATCAGCACTCAACTCTGTTCTTCCAATTGCCTTGTTCCTTGACATTATTGAGGGACAAATGGTCAAGGCAGGGCTGTGAGCTGGTAACTGCTGCTTCATCTAAAAGCATGTCTTTGTGTCTACAGCAACTGCGCATGTAATGACAGCGACACAGGGGTGACGGGTACTTAGTTCAAGCTCCGCTGGCTTTTCATTATTCTGAGCAGGGTTTTCCTGGCTTACTTTGGAGATGAGTGGATGTTTTAATGCTTAAACTACAGGCCTGATCTTCAGTTTTCCTAGATTTGGAGTGAATTAGTTTCTCTTTCTCATTATTACTATCCTGATAGTTCTTCAGTGTGTGAACTGTATTCACAGTAACCATGGATACATCTGTTAAAGGGTCTCAAATTTGGCACCCAAAATCACCAGCCATTTCTGAATAATGTCATCAAAAATCCATAACATTTTTCTTAACATAGGGAAAACAACTCAGACTGTACTACAGGTACCATCTGATGAATATCCATTGAACATGGGATACAATTTAAACATTGATGATAAAAGAATGAAACATTAACATATCAGGCTTTCTCTCCACTTTTGTTCAACTACAGTTAATAATAAAAACAAGATGCTAATAAGGATTGGATATGAAGCAATTTAATATTAAAAAATGTTCTTCAACAGTAGATGATGCTTATGTATTCTTGCAAAACCAAATAATTTATATTTGATTCACAACTTGCACCAACATATATTAAACCTAAGTGTAATTTTAAAAAAACATGCTTTTTTGTGTTCCTAAAGAAAAAGGCCATGTATACTTCTAGTGAGCAAAAAAGATAAAAGAATTATGACCTTTATTTCCAAGCAAGAAAATGTATGTATATATGTAAAATGCAGAAGAGATGATCTCATGAAAAGAAGCCCTATTTCTATTAACACATTATCATAATTTTTCACTTTGTTTGCTGAATCTGGCCAGTTCTGTTGTTCCCTCTAAAAACGACAGAAAATAGAATGTACAGAGAGTGAATTGTGTGCTGCTCCCTGTATTGCCATATAACATGATCTGCTTCTGAGCGCTGCAACATCTACTCTTTGAGTTGGATCCCAAATTTGTCAGGGGGTGTAAATCCCTATTCCAGGCTGTAGGCACCTTCTCCTTTCCCTTCCTTCAGTGCACAATATGCATAGGCATAAATGTATATAAAGTGCTCCCTGTGTGGAAAATTGTTGTAATTTTTGAAATTTTTTTTTTTAATTGAGCTGGTGCATAGAACTACTGTGCCAGAGCATCTTTGCCCTTTTACAGGGCTTCCCAGGAGCACAGTCAATAGCTCACAGTTCCCACCATATGCTCTCCTCATCTGTCCATAGAAAGAGAGACCCTACAGTGGTCAATGCACTACAAATGCCTAAATAAATTAGGCAAACATAGAACAGAGTATACATTAAAGCCACCTCAGGCAGCACTACAATATGTTAATGGAAAAACTGCACAGCACAGTGACCATGAAAAACAAGATTAATGAGGCCAGGCAGTGTGGACATCCTAAAGAGGAGCAGTGAAGTCCAAGATCCAGCTTCTTCACTAGAGGTGAATTATTTCCCATACAACACTCCTGCAGGAGAAACTCATATAAGCTACAGGACCCACACTGGTTTCCTAAGATCCTACTGAAATGGTGTTGGGCATTTGCATGTATTACATAGGGAGAAGGTTCCTCCCTCACACCTCACCCTTATTTAGAGATACTCTGTTACTCAAGAGTTTCTGGGAGAAGATGACAAGCAAACCAGCCTGCCAATGTCTCATTGACTTTAAGTTCATTCAGAGTTGCTCACTGGGAACTTTCTGATCAGTTTGATCCAAAGCAGTATTTGAGAGCTGCAAGTGAGAGCAGATAAAGCTATCTTCTTTTTAAAATCCCTGTTGTGAGAAAGGATCTGTATGTAAATACTTGAGCAACAGATGCTACCTGACTTCTCCTGTTAGGAGGTGAGAATTTGATGCGTTTTTTAGTCCAGTCATCCCAAATATGTACAGTCAATATTGTCCATACTTCTCTTTTTTGCATTATTTAATTAAACAACATGCCTGAGAAAAATGCAGCACCTCAAATATACACTGTCAATCTTTGCTTGATCATGAAATCCACTTCTGCATGTATTTTCAGCAGATTTAGGTATCTTCAGGGGTTTCAGGGGATAGGATTTTTTAGACATTTTTCTGAGTATTTTTTCATTTTATGTATTTTCTTTTTTTTTTCTTCTCTGGATCAGGATAGGTATTTCTGAGTTCTTTTTTTGGTACTACATGAAAATGTGTCAGTGTAAAAGTATTTATCATGACTGCATACTTATTTTTTAATTCAATAAAATATTTTTCTGTTTTCCTATTGCCTGTTTTTTGTTATTCACTCTTTAGGGCTCAGGATCAGGCTGATGATCCCTCCCTTTGACCACACTAGTGATTCTAAGCCTAAATTCCATTTTCTTTAAAGTCACACATTTGGCAGCCAATACTTTTTACCATACAAAAAACCCACATGTGGTTGGGTCTTTACATGACCTCTCACACATCCTCAAAACATGTCTGAAATCCTTAGATTATAATCTCAAATTCCATCTAAATCAATCCATTATTTGTGCTTTTGTTTTCCCCCTAGGCTCTGAATGCAGGCAATGCAAGTAAAATGTATGCCATTGATCTCTTCAGATCACAGAAGACCATTTAGAAAATATAAATACCTCTTTGCATTTCAAGTGCCTAAATTCAGTGGCCTATTTTAAATCAAAGACTGAAGAAAGTGAGTGGGGAATTCACCCACAATTTTGTCATATACTAGGCAAACTAACCTGCTTCGGAAAAAGAATCTCATAACAAAACAGCTACTTGAATTGTTTATAAGCCATTAATTTTTTTGTCGGTTACATTATCAGTAGCAATAGTATCTGACTTGTTAGCTCTTTGCTTTAGCTTAGGGCCTTAATTGAATTAAAGGATATGAACATGAAAGAAGTTTCAAGTCTCCCCTGTGTGTAACTTCTTCATGCTAAAATGGTGAACAATTAAAGGAATAAGGTCTTTTATTTTCTCTTTTTGCAATTCCCAGTTGTATTTATTTGAAAAAGATAAGGCAACTTTGTAATCCTCTGGATGATAAAATCAGAGTTGATTTTGCCATACAAGAAAATCAGGTCATTGCCTAGGGAAAAATACAGGAAGAATTGAATCTTCTATAATTATATTGGGGATTTCTGACAGAGCAAAGGGACTCCTGTTTGTCGAGACAGCAATGCCTTAAATTCAGCTCTGGACAGACAAGCAATTAGAACAGCTTTTTCAGCATCACAGGATTGGTTTCTGTCCCCTGAAGTGTGTAAGACAGATAACAGAGGCCGCTTTATAAGAAGAGGTGGCATTATAACAAAACAGGGTATGTTACGCATTATTGCTATGGTGGTGATAAAATGAAATGCTTGAATTTGAGCTTTTGCTTTTGCTTAAAGCTTTTGCTGACGCTTTATACACAAATTTTAGTGTTTTTTTTGTTGTTGGTTGGCTTGGTTTTTTTTTTTTCTTTTTCAAAAATACAATGTGGCACACTTTTAGAGGCATCTAAGACTTTAAAGAGATGACCTCCTTAGTCATGTAGCCTGCTCCACCCTAGTGCAATTTATGGAGTTTAAGGAAGCCATCCTTGGAGGAGGGATTGCATTTGTTGTGATCCACTATTACAGACAGTGATCCGGTATATTTAAAACATGCTCTAAAAATCAGTTTGGAAAAACAGGTCACATAGTTCATGTTTGTGCTGTCATCAGGCCAACTGTTGTGCCTGAGATGGGAGATACAGAGCTGTGACTTTAATCTATGCAGGGTAGCCCTAATCACTAATATATTTAGACGTTCACATTATCAGTTGCAAAGTGGACCTGATTGCCGCTAAGAGCTCAGATCCTCCATTACACCAGCACTCTGCCTGGTGTAGCTGTCACAAACAGGCAGCAAAAATATTCTGAGGCGACTGACATCCATCTGTTCTGTCGGTCCTGGGGCTCTCCATGGCGCACCCCACACTTGGCGCTCACTCCTACCACCGCAGCAATGCCTTTCTCCATGCTCACAATGCATAAGTAGCCTGATGCACACCATCCTTGGCAAGGACCACGCACCTAATGTGCTCCATCCACCAATGCATGTACAGCCCATGGGACCAGGATAGAGGTGGTCACATATTGTCCACAGGACCAGGCTCCAGAAGCTGTATATTATGTTTTTTGGGTACTCAACACCAAAAGTTTCACTCTGTAAATTTAGAATGGAATGGGCTGGGTTGGAAGGGATCTTCGAGATCATCTAGTTTTCTTCTCTTAGGCCTCAGCACACAAGCACAGCTTCTGTGTGGCTTTGTGGACAAGGCCACGTGTTGTAATTCAGGGTGAGGGAACATGTAACAGGCTAAAGGGATGTTAGTTAATCAGGTTAAACAGGAATCATCAGGAACAAAAAGACTCTCCTGTCCTGGCTTTTCCTTCTGTGCATGCCTATGGATGCAGTTTGTGTCACCCAAGCCCTCTGCAGCTCTCCCAGAGGCAATGGGGTGGGGGCTGTTGGTCAGCCCAATGTCCCCTCATCTCTGGGGGAGCCAGTTAGAGCTGGGGCCAAGCAGAGGGGGTATGGGAGAGCTTGCACAAATTTGAGAGGAGGAAAGGTGTGACTTCTTTTTCTTTTCTTCTTGTAAAAGGCTTTGCTAAGTGGAGGTAAAAACAGTTACCCATCTTTTATGAGCTCTGGGATGTACAAATGCCATACCTAAATAAATCTGAAATGCTTCACTACACTGTCTTTGCTTTCTGTCCTGGCAGGTTGATGAGTGTTTACAATTTTCTTTTTTTTTTCAGGGGACATACTTGGTGCTCTTCATAATACCTGTGCGTATGAAACCGAAAGTAGAAATGGATTTATTTCTCTTGTGGAGTAGGACTTCACTTGTGTTAATAGAATGGTCCCAATCTAATAGTAAAACTTTAACGTCTGTTAACTGAAAACATTTTCAAACTTCTTTAGAATGTAATTCTGTGTTTGCATCTGAATTGCAAACAACTTGTTGAGGAAAGTGTCTGTTGAACTGTGTTTTATCAGTGCTGTAATCCATGTGGCAAACTACTGCTTTTTAAAATTTAACATTTCTTGGGTTTTATAATGAAATATGCCATTCAAAACTTTAACTATTCTGGTATCAGTTTTAAAAAATGGGTTTTAGCTCTTTTAGTATTTGTAGAGGGATTAAAAGAATTCAAATTAACAAAGGGATGACATTCATTGTTGTTTGTGTTGCTTGATTTGCAAGGGAGAAATAAAACAGTCCATTCAACCATCCTAGAAATAAAAATAATTGAGCTTACAATAATGTATATGCCTAACTCCCTTTGAAGGCACCCTTCTGTATTCCAATAATTTTGATAGCTTTTAAACCCATTTGTCATGCGCATGGGGTAACCAGAGTTCTTTCTCCAGTCCTAGGACTTGGAGCTACATGCTAAAGGGCTACTGAGAAGATACAGTTCCTAATAAGCATCCTCTGGACTCTGCCTGATCTCATACTCTGCTATTGGCAAGAAGGAACTCATCTATTTCCCAACATTTTAATGCTTTGTCAGTTAAAACTGAGAAAAACAAGAAGTGTGAATGTCAGTCAATAGGTCAAAAGCCAGGTGAAGGAAAATAAAATTGCCTTGGTAAATTTTAAAGGAAAGGTTTCTAAATTATTCAGCACAGTGAAAAATGTAAAATCTTACCCTCTTTCCACAGAATTCCATGGCAAAACTCTTCTAACATCAGAAGAAAGCCTGTTGAATTTGGGAAGTGGACACACACCAGCAAACAGCTGACATTAGTGCACAATAATGTGTTGACCTTATGTTTTCAGAACAGGAAGGTATGGATAAACAGGTTGGTTACCTTCATTTCAAGGAGTTAATGCAATTGATATATAATCAGTGAAGAAGTTAGTGATGATAACTATAAAAATACTTGGAGAGGACTCATGGCAGTTATAAAACAAAAATATTCCACTGCCTTTGTTTCATTTGCTTCAGAAATCAGTGCATGTAAAATTCTCCTCCACCCCCCATTAAACACCTGCTTGGTCTCCAATCTTTGGAGTTAATGAGCAACACTATTGCATTTTTATGTGACCATCCATACCTTTATTTAGTGCAGGTAATTTTTTACGTCTGTCTTCACAAAGGAGGGTGTTTACCTTTATCAGGAATAGTAAAACTGCTATTGTCTTTGTTCTAAAACCTCCACTGATGACATAAGCATTTCTGTGCTCAATGTAACTGCTTTATAGCCAGAGCGAGGAAAGTAAAGGAAGTTTCTGGCATTTACAAGCACAGGGTCAAAGTCATTTTAGATTATTAGATTAAAAATGAAATGAGATTCACAGTTATCAAATGCACTGTGAGCTGACAAAAGGCAAAATTTTCATCTGCACCCTAAGAAAGTGGGATTCCTCACATCAAAGCTCCTCGAGGTACTGAGCCCTCACAGCTGTTGTGTTATTCTGAGGGTTGTAGCTACTCTTCTCTTCAAATCTCGAGCAACTGAAGTTGATCTTTGTTATACTTTTGGCCATTGGCTGAAATATTGAGGTTAAATCAACAAAGCAGAGAAGTAAGGTTTGGTTCATCATTCTAAGACTGTCTGTTCTGTGTTGAAATCACTGCAGTAGTCTAGCAAATTAAAATCCAGGTTTCAATCACTATTTCTTACTGTACATTCCACTGCCTTAAGAAAGAAAAAGATGACGAGTCTTCAGGAAATATCAGCTATTACTAAGTCATCTTTATATAGACTAGTGAATTTGCCTTTGACAAGAAGTAGGACATTGCATAACCGATGGCCAGATCATTTCCTCTAGGACTGTGGCAACCGAAGAACCTCTCTTATGATCACTCCTGGGCATCCCCAGTAATTTCTGTATACTGTGATATCAATATAGAAAATCCAGGGGATATGCATCTAAACTTGGAGGTAGCTTTGAACAGATTTGGAATTTTCTGGGGGGGAAAAAAATGGCAATTTTTGTTGTTGTTGGGTTTTGCTTTTTTAATTTTATGCGAAACGGAAATGTTTGGGTGCTGGCAGCACCAGTTCTGGCATGGCTCTACTGAAACCATGCTGCCTGATAGATGACACTAAAGCTCTGAGCTGGTGGGAGGAGATGACTCTGCAGGAAATACCCCACAGCTCCAGGGTAACAAAACTGAGTGGAAACAATGAAGGCATGTCTACGAGGAGGAAAGGAATGTGCTGCAGACATTTGCTGCCTTGGCCTTGCACATGTTGGTTTCTTGGTATGAAGTAGCGCAGTTGCTGGGCTTGTGCTGGCTGCAAATGACGCAGCATCAGAGTAGGGCTGAGACAGCTGGTGGGGCTCCACCTGCTTATGGTGGAGCACAGCACCATGTTCTTGTTCCATAGTGTAGATGTACATGGCTTTAGCTCTCCCTTCTCCCCTGTTATCTCATACGAATTTTTACTTTTTCCCTCTCCTCTGACTGCTAGCTGAGTTGTGGGGCACAAAAACCCAAGGTGAAGAAAATGTTGCTGCAAAGACAATTTATGCAGATCTTTAAGGGATGCTTTATGCAACTGCTATATCTCTTATGTAATTTTTTATAAGCGGGCTTTCATGAAGCAGTGAAGTTAAAAAAAAATCATGTTTAAAAAAAACAGAGAGTCCTATTAAATAATTTAAATGTGAATTAAATGTGAAAAAGAAAAGGAAAGAAAAAGTTCTGAAACGGTAGGTTCATCATCTGCAAGCTCAGGATCTTGTATTAATGCATTGCATAGCTGTGAAGAAAATGGCTTTCTATCTTTGCCTGTATGTTAGATCCTGCTGGAACACTCTGTTCCTGCTCCCAGGAACACTTAATGCCGCTCTAAGCATGTGTACCCAGTGCTACATGGAAGAATTGAGCGGCTCCTCCCACACAGCCAGGCACATCTCCTTTCCATTGTAAGAGGGGTATCAAGCAGCTTTTTGTTTCTCTGTCTCTGGAAATACATCAGAGACAAACATGGGGGGAAAAATGGTCACTGTTTGAAGGCAGTGTTGGAAGCAGAAGGCGAAAACACTTAGATTACAAGGCTGTGCTTTTTTAGATTCATAAATGCCATGCAACTCTCCTTTTTTTTTTTTTTAAATTAAAAATCTGTGCTTTTCTTGTTTTTCATCACAGGCCTCTGAGATGTCTGGTTAATCTAAATCAGAACTAATGGCCTAATTTTATAGAGGTGTATGTTTCTGCTGTCAAGATTTTTGTTTCTGTTTTAGTTAATCTTTTCTGATGTTCTTTGAAAACAACGGAGGAAAAAAAATTTGTCTTTTTTGGTGAGATAAAAGTAGACTACTGCCTCTGCTTGTATTTAGGCTCCTCCCCCCCCTTTTCCAGTGTAATCAAGCATGCGCATATAAGATACGTGTATTAACAGTCAGATAGGTCTTGTGTTCCATAAAAATAGTACCATTAAAAACTAGGATTTATTTTTTTTTTTTGATAGGAATTAGCAATTTATAGGCAATATAGGACAAAGCATGTTCCTCAGTTTATGGCACTTCTTTCAGAAAGGAGAAAAAGCATGTGGTGGGAGCTCTGAGATGCAAAGTCTTGGGTTATGTGCCCTAAAATCATGATCCTGTTCATTTGCAATTATATGGATAATCTCATCAAAGTCAGGGAGATTACTCACATGAGTGAATTTAGGAAAGTAAGTTACTGAGTGTTCATGGTTGTTCATTGCTTCTGGGGAAAGAGTTCGAGTTGCATGGGGACTGGCCAAACAGATTAATTTTAGGCATGCAATATCCAACACAATCCCGTTAAAGGCATGAATGACTACATTTTCACACAAGCATGTTTGAAGTGTTCACACATAAATGTAGTTGAACAGCAATATATATACAGCTACACAACCAAGTAAGAACTGTGTATCTGTGATTTTTTTTCCACCTGATTATATCCAGAAAATCTATCAGTACTCAAAGGAAGGTAATATACAGACTCTCAATGTGATGTTCCCTCAACCTGCCAAATCTATCCTAGAGAACTAATTATATTAATTTTGTCCTGAGAATTCACAGGCTAAATTTCTGTCTGAGACTGATTAAAATGCCTGAGTTAATACCATTGCAAGGAGAAGAAAAAGCTGTTACAGGAGCAGTGCCATGACTACAAATGACAATGGGAAAGAGAATAAGTTGTGGTAAGTGTTGGCTAGGAAAAATGAAAAAAAATGGTAAGTGCCTGTTTTTACAGCAGTGTATTCATTGCATTGATATGCAGGATTTAGATATGACAGACCACAATGAAAGAATAAAAAAGCAGCCAATCTGAAATCATTTGTCCTCCAAAGCCAGACTCTGCACTGAATGAAACACGTGCAGGGGCAGCTGATTTGCAACCAATAAAATGATGTCCAGCTTTGGCAGAGGGATGTTATGAGTTTGTTAGGCAGGGTGTATGTCTAGCTACATATTACAGTCACTGTTTTATTGTTTCTTCTGTCTTAATAAGTGAATAGCAGGCAATCTCCTTTGTAGTCTGTGTGAGCCTAGCCTAAAATCTCCAGTATTACCATTACAATGTCTCCATGTTTTGCTATTTTGAGGTATTTTTGAGACAGGCAGATTTGCTGAAGGTTTGTAGCTAGTACTTAATAACTGGTCCAAAGGAGCCATATTCTTTAAAGCCTATCTAGTTTCCAAATCACAAACCTAAATAAAGCTGCTTAAGAAATTTTTATGACATAAATGGAAAGTAAACTAAAGCGTTCTCAGATATTTTAAAGGTTTTTAAGAAATCTGTCTAGATTTTTTTAACTACATCATAAATCAAAGTACATAAGCTACAAATAACTAAGGAAAAATGAGTACTTGCAGGATCAACATATTGGTTTCCTAAAATCTTTAATTATTTTAATGAAATTTGCACCTAAAATCTGCAGCCAGTCACAATTTTAATTCTAACAGACAGGAAATACTGTTGTAGAAGTATCATTAAAATTCATGGGGTTTGGCTAACATAGTTAGGCTGGTAGACTCTCCACTGCATGGAACTCTGGTCTGGAAATATCTTTGTAAAAAATATGTTCAAATGTGTTTAGATGAATCAGATGTTTAGATGCCCATTCTGTGGACAAAGATTATGCAGAAGGCCACATTATAATCCGTAATGATTTTTGCTGTCCTTAACACAGTAGTTGATAAGCTTGTTCTAGCTGTAATCTTGTTTCCCTGCTGCTGATTTCATGCTTCCTCAACTACTAGCACAAATACCATAAGAAACCAACACTTGATTGAGCTCAGGACACTACTTGCCACTGCTGTGACCCCTACTGAGGGTGATGGCCCTGGTTTGGGAACCATTGCCTTCAAACCTAGAGATCAACCTTTCAAGAACACCACGTAATGCGGGATTAAACATGGAACTAAATGTTAGGCCCCTCCCTGCTTCTCTAAGCCGCTTCAGCATCATCAAGAAATGCCTAAGTGGGTTTTGGGATATTCTTCTTCCAGCAGGTAACCTCTGCTGGTTCTCCCTCTGCCTGACCATGGGGGGACCAACAGCCCCGTGCTGATGAACACAGGCTGTTCTGGCAGTCACCAGGCAGTGCAAGAGCCCTTATACAGCCACTATGGACAAGGAAGTTCTGAGACAGTCTCAGACCTTCCTAAAGCTACACTGCAGGCCAGAACAAGCTCTGGGAAGCAGAGAACTATAAACCTCCTTATTACCCCTCCCATCCCAGCTGCACTATGAAAAACTACAGGAGAGGTACAAATTTTGAATTTGAGATTACATCATTTGATTGCAGAGCGTAACAACAAATGGTTAAGTCACTCTTTTCACTTAAAAGCTCCTTTCACTTTAATATTATTGTTAATAACTTCCCCATGCAGGATTGCAATGTCTGATTGTTTACCTCCTCTATATTAGTTTGTCCTGTTTTATTCATAAGTGCATACAAATGAAAAAATGGATGCATAATAATGGTTGTGTATAACTCTGTGTTGTGAGGAGCTCTCTACTGACAAGCTTGTAAATAACCTGCTTCTATTGTCTTCTTAAATTTTGCTGTTTCTGGATCCAAACTATGATTGCTTTGTTAAAATCAAGTGCCCCGTGTGCTGCCACACCTGCTACTACCCCACTTGAAAATAGTTCATCTTTGTAACAAAACCAGAATACTATTTTCTGAATTTGCTTTTTTATCTGCTACATGTGCATGCTGTCACATGTTATTTGCTGAAATCAAAGCAGCAGCATAGGAAGAGCCTTCTGTTGAATCTGTCCTGGCCAGATTCCGGTTTCTGCCACCTGAGGCTCACACCACACTTCTCTGTGAGTAGTCCCTTTGAAATCAAACTTATCCCCCACAGAGCAAGCCTTTTTCTGTATGGAGTAAGTGCAGCAGAGTTTTGTCATTTTTAGGATGTCATGAGCAAGTTTTCCTGAAATTACTTCTGCAGAATGTGCTGTAGTTATAACCAATGTAATGGCCTCAAGTTGCACCAGGGAAGGTTTGGACTGGATATTAGGAAGCATTTCTTTGCAGAACGGGTTGTTAGGCGTTGGAATGGGCTGCCCAGGGAGGTGGTGGAGTCCCCATCCCTGGAGGTGTTTAAGAGTTGGGTTGACATAGCGCTGAGGGATATGGTGTAGTTGGGAACTGTCAGTGTTAGGTTAATGGTTGGACTGGATGATCTTCGAGGCCTTTTCCAACCTAGATGATTCTGTGTTTTGGTGACTCAGGAGACTGTTCATGGACCAGACAATGCTGACAGCTTCCCCTTGCCCCTCCAAGTCTTTCCATCCCCTCTCAAGCTTCCTGCAGTGGCAGAGATGTTTGTTAGACTATAGCTGGACTGCATAATGGGACTTTGGCTTATGGGACTTGTCCCACTTGCTTAAACAGGACTCTACTTGTGTGAGAAACGGTTTGAGGAATTCATTGCCTGACAGACCAGCCTACAAATGCAGAGTGCGTGCGTGTGTGTACGTCTGTGTGTGTGCATGCATGAACATGTTGAAGGAAGAGGGGGGTTCCCAATGTGGCCACAAATCAGACTTTTGCCCTTTCTCTGACTCATATCAGTCTATCTTATGCTTTCAAAAGTAAGACTTCTCCATTTTGGAAGAATATGCGACTGACTTCTTCACCCCCATACTTTTTCAGGATAAAACACTCATTGCTACAACACTGTGGTTACTCTGAATGTCATAATGCTGGGTTGAGGGAAAGCCTTACAATCAGAGCTGAATAGCCTTTATCCCTGCCTCACTGCAGAGTGCTGCTTTACAAGTGGGCTGGCTCCGTAAGGCACTTCTCAGCCCAGGTCTGAGCGCGAGCTCAAGTCCAAACATGTCTTGTGGCAACACAATGGGAATGGCAGCCTGTTCTCAAGGACTGGCTTTAAGGAAAGAAATTAGGCCCAAGATAACCCTTGACAGGCACCAAAGGGCACTCACCCTGCAGCAAGGGGGGATAACCACTTCTGTCTCCATCTTAATCCAAGTTGCATGGCCAAAGTCTTTCCAAGAAGGACTCCAATATCACTGCTGTAGCTTGAGAGGTGTCTGCTTGACAACTTTATGGAACAAGGTGGGAACTCACAACCAGGCCATGGGGTCCTGTGGGGAGCAGCGTGGACATGCAGGGCTGGTTACGGACTCTCTGGGTTACATCTGCCCCCTCGAATAGCAACTTAATGTCTCTACAGATGTAACTAAATATTCAGAGCAAAGACTAAAGAGAGTGAAAACATTAATAAATGTTTTATGCATCCCATGGTAAGCTTTCCTCTGCAGAAACAAAAAAAATAAAGCAGCAACCTCTTGCTATATGCTTTCAGATGTTTGCTAAATGACAAAAATAATGTGGCATTCTAATAACATCAACCCACATGAAAAACAAACTCAATACATAGAATGGATTGTTGTTGTATTTTATGTATTGCAAGCAGTACTCTTCAGCTAACAGGTGAGAAACAGCTTGTGCCAATCTAAGGCACATATAAAGCTTTCTGGAAAAAAAATACCAATTATTTCTCAACTGTTACTTCTTTATTAGGTCAATGCCAAACAGTGCAAAACCATAGCTAGAACTGACTGGAATAGGAAGAGAACAAACCTAATGCTTTTCTACACTGAAAGGCTTTCACAAGATTCTGCATAAGAAGCCTGTAACACCTTCACACTTTCTTGCATTTCCTTATTCTGTCAGGAATAATTTTCTAAACAGGAAAGAAAAAAATCCATGCTGTACATGTAGTGTATTTATTTTTGTAAACAAATATATATTAATTCAGACTCTAGGACCAGATCAAATTTTTTAAAAATCAAATAATTCTAATTCTTCTCCTTTGAACTCTTGAATCTTCCCACTTACCATAAAGAACACTCAGTAGCTTCCTTCAGAAAAAGCTGGGGAAGGAACGTGTTGCAATAGTTGCAGGGTGTGTATGTGTGTGGCACAGATAAAAGTAGTTGTATTTCTATTACTTATTTCCATTACGACAGACTCACAAAGTGCTAGGCTCTCTCCAAACCAATGGCGAGAAACAGTTCCTGCAAAAACAACATGAAAGAAATGTTGTAAAGGTTGCACTGTATCGCTTAAAAGTTAGGAAATATCAGAACAACCTTAATTCAAGCCTTCTGTGCATATTCATTATGATCCAGTCTTCAAGTACATGACACAAACTCTTTTTCTTTATTTTCTCTCCCTAGGGCCTCTGCTTCATTTAAACTATCAGATGGGCTGAATAAGGCAGTTGTTAAATGTTTATATTTATCTTCTTCAGCACCCTGCCATTAATGTATCAGTGAGTATCTTGTGCTATTGACCAGCCTCCTCTGTGTCTGGAGCTGCTGCGGCAGGAGTAGACAGCTGGGACCTGGCCAGAAAAAGTAAGAACCACTTCATATATCCTAAAATGTACAGCTGCTGAAGAAGTTCAGAGCAAAAGAGCATCAGGGAAACACGCTGTCATACTGGCAGGAAGCTAAGGTACAAACCAGCAATGGGCTAAGGTACAGCCAGTTTCTCTGATGTTCTCCACCGAAGTCCTGTGAAGGAAAGCTGACTTTCCCTGATCCAGTGAGCTGTATGCCAAAGTCTTCATCATTGCTAAGAGCTTGCATACTTTAAAGATGAGGATCTTGGGAGCATGTCACAGGCAGGAAATGGCAGCAGCTCCTTTGCTATCCCACCATAGCACTGAGATGGAGGCGGACTTGCCCAGACTGGGAAAACAAGACGGTTCTTTGCATCAGCAGCTCCTGTTACCTTGTTCCCTCCCACAGCTAGGGATGAGGTCTTGCTGGCAGACATCTCACAGAGCCTTGGCCTTGAAGTTACACTTGAACTGCTTGCTGCCTGCATAGTAAGAACACCGAGGTAGTTCATTCCTCACTAGTAGGCTGGATCTGTATGCACGCCATTTACCCTTTCCAGAGACAAGACCCTCTTTACACATGCTGTAACTGTTTGGAAGCAATAGGAACTATCAAATCTTCTTGATTGCTGAAGTGCTCTGATTTTACTGACTTTGCAGGAGATTTGAGGGAAGCCCTTTGATGGTCTAGCAAGCTTTTTTAAAAAAAAAAAATCTTTTAAATTTCTTCCCCTCTTGCAGAGTGTGTCATGAGGTGCACACTGCCACATTATGTTCTTAAAATCACAATTCAAGAGGGATGATTCAAATCTGAACTGAACAGTCTTGCTGTCCATAACAGTTACTGCTGTTGCAAGCTGAGGAGAGCTTTTTAAACCTCATGCTTTGGGGTGCTACCACATGGGGTGCTATCTACTTGGGAGTTTCTAAAACTCCCTCTGAGCATTTGATTTTGGTTGGAACAAAGTAGGAGAGATGAGAAACTGGCCCAGATAAAGCTCAGGCCCAAGCAAAGGTAGCAAACATTATATTCTTTTTTGCTGAAGTATTTCCAGTAGTTATTTTGGTGTAATTGCGAAGCTCTGAGAATAATGTTGATTTTGCACAAGAGAAGTGATATTTTCCAGTAGGATGATGGACCTTGTTGTGAAGGGGAAGACAGGCATCTGCTGCTTCGAGGTTTGAAAGAGAACAGCAAATTCCAACCTATGAACAGAGCAGAAATGGCAGCTCTGGACATCCCTCACATATGCTGCAGAAGCACGGAGAAGACAGGACGACTGGCACCTCTATGGGGCAGCAAGAGGAGGGGCCAGGTTGGCAGCTCCTCCCATCTCACGGGACAGACGGACAGCTCATGGTCATTAATATAATACTCAAGAGTTAGTGGGGGGAAAATAGGTGAGACCCAGCTCTAAAACCCACATCAACGTCTTTAGTATGAAGTAAGACTCTGAGTTTTAAGCTCTCAGAATTATCTTTTGAAGGTGTTTTGCAGGTTTCCCTTGTGTATAGAGAGTCCCTTGAGGTCAGAGTTTAAGATAGAATATATGCTGAGGGCAGAGAAAAGACCAAAAGCACTATTCAGGTACATCTCTAACACCAGACAACCAGAAATGGTGTACTTTCATCTTTTATTAAAATTATTTTACATGTGTAAATATATTTCATTACTGAACTGTTTTTACTGAAGAAGAAATCTTAGGATTGTGTGTTATTATTGTGCCTTTAACGGCCTGATTTCTGATCTTTGACCTGAAGTGTACATGTAAATATTAGGCTGCATTTCATTTGCAGCTTTGCACAGGGGCAGGGGATAGAGCCTAGGGGACAAATGAGTTTTCTATATCAAAGAAGCTACACTTTGTGTACATTTAACAAAAAAAGAAAAAAAAAAGAAAAAGACTTCTGCGGCTTCTTTCGTCTGCCCATTGGTTTTGAAAAAGGGGAGACACATGGCATTAGGAGGCTTGAGGTTTTACACTCTTCTTGGCCATTGCTAGCAGAGTAAAACACACCAGTCCTCCTGTCCACCCAGAGTTTTTCCCTTTCAAAGCAAGTGATAGAAAAGCTGGGGTAATCGTATGGTCCCAAGGGAGAATATGCAGCGTGCATGAGGTGCGTGGAAGCCTAGAAGTTGTATTTCTAGGCTGTCCCCAAAGAACCAGGGCTGAGGTTTGGCCTGTGGCCCGTGAGAAGACACTTGTGCCACTGAGCAGCATGCCCTTCGCTTTGCTCGTGCCCACGGGCCTAGTGGCCCACCAGCTGCCCAGAGGCAGGGGTTCCGCCCCGCGTGGGGCCCTGCCTGGAGACCCCCACGCGAACGTGGGCTAAAGGCCACGGTAAACAACTGCGAGGACAAAGCCGCGCTCGGGGCTCCCGGGGTGCGGGGTAGAGGAGCGGCCGCACTGAGGCTCCGGCAGAAGGGGAAAAGCCACGTCACCTCCGGCGGCTACGGGGGACAAACACACCCGGGCCTCTGCGCCCCCCTGCCCACCCAGCTTAGCGTGGGCAGACGCGGACGAGCCCGCCCCACGCACACACACCGAGCAGCCGCCGGCGCGGCGCCCGGCGCCCCCACGAAGCGCAGACACCAGTTCACCCGCCCGCGCGCTCCCGCGTCCCCTCCCCTCCGCCCCCCGCCGAGCCGGGCGGCCCCGCGCCCGCCCCCGCCGCTGACGTGGCCCTGCTCTCCCCAGATACAGCGCGCCGCCGTGCCCGCGCGCCCGCACTCCTCGCCCGGTTACGCACCCGCGCAGGCAGGCGCGCAGGCACGGGCGCAGGCAGGCGGTCAGTCCGGCCTCCGCGCCGCGCACCCCCACGCCGGTTACGCGAATCGCGGGCGCCGCTCTCCCTCGGGCGGGGCCCGCACCGCACCGGCTGCTTTCCGCGCCACGCGGCGCTGCCGCTGCCCACGCGGCTCCACGGGCGCGAGCCCCCACGCCCCCGCCGCGCGCGCACATACACCGGCGAGGCGCGCGGTCCCCTTGCGCCGAGCTCCGCGCGCCTCCGCGCCCCGGCTCTATTTGTTTACCATCGATTACGTCACCCCCCCTCCGCTCTGCCTGCCGGCCCCACCCCGCCGCCGGCCGTCACGATGGTGTGATCGCTCGATTGGCGGCGGCGCGCCCCCGGCGCCCTGACGCCACTTCCGCCCGTCGGCGGCTATAAGAGTCGGCGGTCGGCGGGCAGCTCCCTTCGCCCCTCGCAGCAGGAGATGCGGGGTGCGCTGCCGCGGCCGCCGCTGCTGCCGCCGCCCCCCTGCCGCAGGAAGAGGAGGCGGAGGCTGCCACCCCCGGGATGTGATCTGGGCTCCACCGCCCGCTCCTCTCCCAGTTAGAGCCGCTCCCGCGCCCCGTCCCGCTCCGCGCTGCTCGCCCCGCGCCCCGTCCCGTCCCAGCGCCGGCCGTCCCGGAGAGCTGGCTGCCGCCCGCCGCCGCCTCCATGCATCCCGCCCTGTACACCCGGGCCAGCATGATACGCGAGATCGCCGCGGCCGTGGGCTTCATCTCCAAGTTCTTGCGGACCAAGGGGCTGATGAACGAGCGGCAGCTGCAGACCTTCAGCCAGAGCCTGCAGGAGCTGCTGGCAGGTGAGGGCGGCGCGGGCGCGGCGGGAGCCGCTCCCCGCCTCCGGCCGGGGGGCCGCCTGCCCGGGCCGGCGGGGCTGCGGGCGGCACCTCCGGCCGCTGCAGCTCCGCGCCCCGCCGGAGAGCCGCGAAGGGGAAGAGCGGCCCCTCCGACGGGCTGGGGCAGGCGCGGGGGGCCAGCGGGGCTCGGCGGCCGTGGCTCGCCCCTTCGGGGGACACCACCCCCCCGCCCCGTGCGAGCCGGCCCCCGGCGGGTGGGGGCGGCAGGAGCGGGCTGTAAACAAAAGGGGCTTGGGTGTCGCGCAGGCAGCCCCCCCCACCCCGGGCTCCGTAGACAAAGCGCTCGGAGCAGCCTGGAGTTGGGCTTAGCTCCAAGGGCTAAAACCGCCCGGTTTCCAGAAGGAAAAATGATCCGAAGTTGTTCTTTTGTCAAGTGAAATTCAGCGGTGGACGATGAGGCTCAGTTCCCCTTTCTTCTGGAAACATCTCATAGCCACCCGACGACCCCGGTTAGGATCATATACCGAGGGTTTCTTCGCTGCCCCGTGGGCTTTGTAAGCCCGAGCCTCTGTCCCGGTGTGCCTCATAGTGGCTACAAGTAGCCTCAGACCGATAGGCTTTTGGGTGGGATAAAACTCCTGAGGTAAGTGAAGTCATTGGTATCTTGCCCTGGAAAACAGGCTGGGAAGAGCGGTGGTGAAATACCGCTTGAGTCAGTCGGTAAATTCTGGCCAGCTCCTTCCCTAGTTATTTTTGGCCGTTCTTAAAACGTGAGGACCTAAGCATGGGTGTGATCTCGAGAGGATGCTGAAAAAGTGGTTTTTTTTTCCTTCTTGGTTTGTGGAGTTTTGAATCCCTTGGCTTTTTTCTGCTGTATATGTAATCACTTCTGTATATTCGTTTCTACAAATGCCAGGAAGTTGCATTTCACTCCGTTCAGATGGCAAACCTTGTTCTTTGTGTATGGTAGCATGAAACAGTAACTTTATACATGAGTACTTCCCAAGGGACACTGCACTTAGGTAAATCATCAACAAAAATAAAGACTATAATGATTTTTCAGGTCACTTGATGCTAAAGTAATAAGCTTTCCAACATGGAGAGCAATGATCACTGCACATCTCTTTGAATGCAGAATTAAGGAGGATAATCTTTTTTTTTTATTTTATAGAACATTATAAACACCACTGGTTCCCAGAAAAGCCATGCAAGGGATCAGGTTACCGATGTATCCGGATCAACCATAAAATGGATCCTCTCATTGGACAGGCAGCACAGCGGATTGGATTGAGCAGTCAGGAACTGTTCCAGCTTCTTCCGAGCGAACTCACTCTATGGGTTGACCCGTATGAAGTGTCCTATCGTATTGGAGAGGATGGCTCAATCTGTGTGCTGTATGAAGCTGCACCAGCAGGAGGTAGCCAAAATAACACCAACATGCAAATGGTAGACAGCAGAATAAGCTGTAAGGAGGAACTTCTCTTGGGCAGAACTAGCCCTTCCAAAAGCTACAATATGATGACTGTATCAGGTTAAGATATAGTCTGTGGATGGATCACCTTAAAATGGATGGATAAATTTGGTTTTTACTTTGGGTGGGCACCTCTGGGGATGGATTATGGAATTTAAACCATGTCACAGCTGTGAAGATCTGGCACACGTTAGAGTCGTATACTTTAAAGTGACAGTGCCATAGTTTGGACAGTACCTTTCAGTGATTTAATAGCCTGTGAGTCAAAATGATTGCAACTTGCTAGGGAGTGAAGAAGATCTAGGAAGGGTCAGTTTCTCCAAGACATCTTACTTAATTTCTACATGAATTTTCAACCCCAATCTGTATTTATAAAGTGATTCTCTGCAGTAGGTCTTGCAGAGTAAATTTGCACTATTACATTTATTAATTGTTAGCATTTTTGGCAGCTCAGTAACAAGACTTATTATGAACACCATAGTACTGGAAATTTTATTTTTCAGACTTTTACCTAGCACTTACAAATATGTATAAATGTACATAAGATAAACTAGTAAGTATGACCTGGGGAAATGGTCAGATCTTTACATTGCCCTCAAAAGTAGCAAGTGATCAGAATCTGCCATGGCAACAGGCTTTAAAAAGACCATATAAAGACACTGTCTGAACTGTGGTGTTAGCACCAGCCAGCTATCTGTACATTTGCTAGCTTGTAGTTTTCTAAGACTGAGTAAACTTCTTATTTTTAGAAAGTGGAGGTCTGGTTTGTAATTTCCTTGTTCTTAATTGGGTAAAAGTCTTTTTCCACAAACCACCATCTATTTTGTGAACTTTGTTAGTCATCTTTTATTTGGTAAATTATGAACTGGTGTAAATTTGTACAGTTCATGTATATTGATTGTGGCAAAGTTGTACAGATTTCTATATTTTGGATGAGAAATTTTTCTTCTCTCTATAATAAATTGTTTCCTATCTTGGCATTTTAATTAATCTCTTGTCGTGATTATATAGGATCAGTTAAACTATTTTTGTCTCACAGTAGAAATAGGTACTATAAAGGCTTAAGAACATCAATAGCACCCTGATGCTAGGGAGCGCTTGGTACAGACATGGATTAATGAAGACCTCATAGAAATGCTTGGGAACTTTAGGGAAACACAATGATGTACATGTCACTTTAAACCTTTTAAAATCAGTCAATGTGGAAATAACTCCAGGGCCAATAATTCAAGGATATGAGGAAAAGGTACAGAAATAACATCCACCAAAGATGACTTGAATAAATCCAGAGGATCAAAGTTTACTTGGCTTCCTGATGAAGGATATAGGAAACCTAAATGTCCATTTTGACCTACTTGCTCACAAGTTCTCAGTTCTTCCCTGATGGAATGATTCCCTGCTCAATAAGAGTTTCTGGGACAAGTGTCCCTTAGCCTTAAGAGCAGGTTAACCACTCTACAGAAAGGTTGCTCGCCTTTTGCTTTCTTCAGATGCAAGACTTTCACTTTAGAAATCATTAAGATGGAATTCAACAAAAGGTATGTAGATCTTTTTTCCCAAACTTAAAAGGTTGGTTGAGGCAAAGTGAGAAGCCCATACTTACATGTGTATTCAAAGTTAATGAATGATGTAGAGATGTGATTCACTTAAGCACCACACTAAATGTCATTTGTATACAGCACAGTGGTTAGTTACACTTGGGAGAAATTCCTTACCCCTTTATTTACACTTGTTAGAAGTGCTGGAGTAAAACTCAAGAACTTTCTGTTCCTTATCTCCTGTGTACTTTGTTCTGTGAGTGTTTAATAAAAGGCCTACCCTACTTGGTCACTTCAGTTATGAGAACTGCTGCTCTTGCTCTGAAGGAAAAGAAAACAATCATTACTTGCCAATTAAACTTGCTAGCTATGGACAGAACGGAGCTTCAGATTTGCCATGCATTGTGGCAGCTCCTGCTCAACAATGCACCTTTACAATGTGGTAGTAATGTGGTGTATCTCCAGTTCAAATCTTTGTCTTCTGGCCTGTAATATAAACTGATTATATATAAGCAAAATGTAAGACTGAACTGTCTAGCTTTTTTTGCCAGTTTCTTTCCCACTGTTTTTTTGAAAGTTCAGCTTTTTCAAATACTATTTTTTTACCATGATCTGCATATGTATGTCAGCATTCAGCACTTTGTATTGCTAGGGCTTCTCCAGTACTATGACTTTCTGGCATAGGCTGGTGGAAGCATAAGTGCTCCTGAAGCAGTATACTTTAAAGAGCTTGCTCAGTATGTGGATCTGGCAATAATAGATCTATTACCAAAGCTTCGGAATGAGCTTGCTGTAAAGTACAGGTGTTACTCGTGTGTAGAGTCAAAGCTTATCTTGATACCTTAAAAATTCCACTACTATTAAGATGAAGCTTTCAAGTTGTTAAGTCTGTAAGCAAAAGATTTATTCAAGCAGTAGGAGTACTCAAAGACATTTCTGTTGCTTTACATGTCCGCAGACAGCATAAGTATATCCAAGTAGAAAGAAAAACATTGAGCTTGGCTTCCTGTAAAGCTATATTAAACTTTCATGAAGCTCACTGCTGACTGAGCTGTGTTTGGTATATCATGGTGCTGCCTGTAATCTTTTCTGCTGCGCAGTGAGAACAGCATCAGAAAGGGTAGCTGTGTAGTTGGTCTTTGACATGAGCTATGCACATTATGAAAGCATTAGCTGTTGGTACTTTCTTTTTGATAAGTTAAGCATAGCCTTGTGAGGCAGCAAGTATTCCATCTGTGAGGCTGGCATGTGACGCTGAACCAAGAATGAGCCTGCTCCCTTAGATGGTTAACATTTTAGTCCTTTTACGGTAGGGTGCTTTCATTCATGGCATAATTTTTTAACTGCAGCTGTAACTAGTAATTGGTACAACCTGTGTCCTCAGAGTTGGGATTTCTTCCAGCTGGAATTTAAATATACTCCAATGTGCACACAATGTGCCCTTGTCTGATTTTGAAAGTACTTAGCATACTGTGGCAGCAGGGCACAGGACAGACTCTGAGAGTCTGTAAGAGGAGGCTGTTGCCAATCCTGTCACTTTTGAATTTCGTTTAAGGTGCCATTATGAAACCAGGAAGGCTTTTATTTTAGTGCAAATATTAGAAGTGAGACAGCAAGATTCAAGACCTGCTTGCCCAGTGCACGTTAGTTAAATTAGTTGGACTACCCTAGTGAAGCACTGAATAATCCTGTTGTTCTGTTGGTGTTCTGAGGGCAGGCGCGGCTGTATGCAGCTTTAATGTTACAGCCCTTCTTAGACTGATGGACCAGTCTGCTAAGACTTGTTGGCCATTCAGGGGATGTCGTTTTAAAGTGTACAATTGCCTTCTAGCTTATGCCAGGTGAGCAAATGTTTCTTTTTCTCACAGCATGTTCCCCCACTGTGCTATGTGTGGTACCAGATCCTATGCCCTTGAGTTTACTTTTGTATTTCATGTTCGGTAACGATGCTCCTCCTATAAAGAGTTGTATTATATGTGTTCTGTAAGAAAATCTGTTCTGTTCTCTTTGCAGTTGTGTGTTTTTTTCCTGCTTATTCTGGAGTTGCACGTCTGGCTTAAGCAGTCATTTGGACCATGATCTTTTTCTTCCTGTAGATCCTAGGGTCGTTCTTAGGTCTGAATAGAGATGTGAGGGCTTTCATTCAATTACTAATAACGCTGATTTTAGTTTTCTGCTTTTCTGTTGGCTCTGCAAAGATCTTCACGTAGATCTGTATGACAGGCCTCATTGTGCCACGGGATTTTCTTATTATTGGTTCATTCTATTGGTCTACATGAGAATGTGGAAATAACCTACATGAGGCACTCTTCAGATGTGAAAATACCATCGCTGGCTTCTACTTTTGTTGTTATCTCGTATTGAATCAATTCATAGGATAAAAAAGTCTCTCCTATTCATCACTAAAAAGAGTCTTCTTGGATCAGAAGATGAAGTTTTGCTGTCTCCTGTCATAGCTAGTGATGACAATTCTGAAGGCTAAATATTATTAAGCCTGTATGCTCTTGACCGCCTTCAATTTAAATGGGCAAAAGAGTAGTTTGAGAGATGATTTAGAAGCAGTAGGACCTTACAAAACAGTTTACTGATGTGCAAACCGTAAAGAATCCAGTTAATGCTCCTGGAGTGGTTGGTTTGTGCTGATGCTTGTAAACATTTCTGTCACCAAATTAAGCAGATGTCTCTGAACATGAACACTAAATCCACATAAGGTGTCCTTCTAATTAACGTTGCTTACTTATGCTGGGAGAATATAATCTCTTGTTATTGTGCAGGTTAGCAATGAATAAAATGAAGGGCATTGCTGCTTTTCTTTTTTGTGTATCTATGTAAAGCTTATTTCTGAATTTCCATAAATCAAGTAGCACTCTACATTTTCCAACGTTTCCTCTACTCGATGCCATAATTTTTAGGGAAAATAGTTTGTATTGGCAGAAGCTGCCACTTGACTGAAGAACATTAAAGCTGTTTTTAGTTTAAAGAGTGAAGCATGTATAGACTGGAGATAAATAGCTCTCCTAAAAAGGAATGTATATTTACACATTCTTGGTGTAATAGCAGAGGTTATTTTTACGTGTTTCAGATTTACATTCCAATGTGGCATAAAGTGAACCATTGTGAAGCAGGATGTTAGTTCAGTGGCTTTCAAGGGTTGGTAGAGCAAGCTGGGCTTAGACAGTAAATGCTGTATTAATGGTTAGCAGTGACAATTTCATCAACATAGGAATTGCAGGGTATAATTAACATCAGTTGCTTTGACACTATACTCTTAATGTATGGTTTCAACCTTTCTTTCAGTAGCAGTTGGAGAATGCACTGTGACAAATTATTGCTGATAAAAAGTAGGTCAACAGTAAAATGGCTGACTTACCATAAATCAACAGAACTAAATTATTGTAACTCAGTGTCCAGTGGCATTTTCTTAGTGGCTAAGTCTTTTGTGTCCTTGTGTTTCTCAAGCATGAACCTTGTATACAGCTTTTCCTAACTCCTTATTTCCTAACCATTTGATGTTTTTGCCTAAACAAGAACACTTCCTCCCAGCTGCTGGGAAGAAATCCACACAAGCAGTAACGCTTCATGCATGACAGCAGATATTTGCCCTTGTAGTATTGTGTTTCTGTGACTGCGAAGCTGGCAAGAAAAAATGACTCGCAAGTAAGGAAAACAAGCAAAAAGCTGCCTCCAAGTTTTGAGGTTTTCTTCACTGAAAGTGACCCATGGCAACACACAAGGAAGGGAAATAGGACTGTGATGATACTGGATGAGAAAAATCCCAGGCTGAGGGAACGTTGAGCATGTTTTTGCAGAGGGAAGCGTTTTTACCTTGTGATTTCTGTGATCAGCTGCTCGGCGTCTCATCACGGCTTGCAACAACCTTTTAAAGTTTTCTTGAGAGGTGTAGCTTTATTTGATGCTTTTACTTCTTGGATGTCAGGAAGTGGCCTCTAGCTTTGCAGTTTCTCTGGGACATCATAAAATCCAACGTGATTGTTTTATGTGCTGATTATATAACTGAATAAAATGATAAATGAATCTGTTAGCATTGTAAGGATGCAAGGAAGGAGAATTTCAGGGTTCTTGGAGCAGCCTTGAATACCTGCAAGGAGCAGCAGTGTCTGAAATGCCCAACGACACGGGCAGGGCTGAGGATGCTGCCCAGGTTGGCTTTCAGACAGTAATGCTTACCTAAAGGACTATAACATGGAGCTAAGGCTTGAGTACAGCTGCTAACTCAAGATCAGCTTAAAGACAGATTTCTAGTACCAATAGTATCATCTGCTGACTAATGATACTTCCAACAGTGTGCCCTTGCTGTTTGATGTTCTATAAAATTAAATTATTATTGCTTTTTGTAAACTAAGAACATGTAATAATTGATATCTCTGGAGTTCTGCTGGCCACAGGTTAATTAACGAGTTTCTTGTACTTTAAAAAGAATATTGAAATACAACATTCCTTCCATGCATTGAAGTTTAAACTGAGTTTTATTTGTATATACACAGGGGCACATATGTAAACTTCTTGTGTAAATATATATTCACACACACATTTTATTATTAGTCTTTTTCAGTGGGTCATCCTGAAGTCCCTGCTTGCTGTGATTTAATTCACAGGTCAATGCAGGTGTTCTGTAGATTGTAAATTCACATAGATGGGGGAAAATTATCCTCCTTATTCACTTTTTATGCCTTAATACATTGGTATTAACAGGAGCATGTATTCCTATTTTTCTCTTTCAATTTTCTGAATGTGAACTTGCAGCTTGACTCAATTTGCTACTCAGTTGAGCAGATTTTCAAGATATTCTGTAGAATTTTAAAGCAAATTGTAGTATTTGCAACATTTTAATCAATTTAATACCAGGCTGAAATGAAATAAAGCTAGAATACTTTTAGAATCTTAATTTTATATTCATGCTAATACTTTGTGATGCAGGAGAGAGATTTCTCTGTTTTCTGGTAAGCAGTTGTCTGAACAATCAGCAAAAGGTCGATTTCAGTTGAGCCTAGCACCCTTTCCCTAGATGGGTGCACCAGAACAGTTGCTGGTGTCTAGTAACATTCAAGTTCTATGGTGTGTAAATTAGAAATTTGTTGGTGTGAAAGGCTCTATATCATAACTGTAAAATAAAATCAAGCTGCCTGTGTGGTATGCCTAATGCTATAAATTTATACTATGTTATTAACCGACCTTTACAATTCCACCTCTAAATTTAGCTTGTATTATAATAATCTCTTTTTTAACCCCTGCTTGCTTGCTTCCTTTGTCATTCACAGCCTATTGTCTTAACTCCCCAGCTTGCAGTCAGTGTAAAGTCATTCTGTTTGTAGACTTCAGATCAGTGGGGAAAAAATAAGGCAGTGGAAATAGCAGTATCAGTCTGAATCATGATGACATTAAAGCAAATGATAAATTTAGTTCTGTGTTTGTAAAAGACCTGTTTCTGTGTGATGAAGGTAGAAGACTCTAAATTTTGATTATATTTATACTTTATTTGTTATCTGGATTTAACATGGGTGAAGCTTTTGTAATATAACTGAGAAAAAACATGTTGCAAATATGTAAGTACTTTTCAGAAGGACAGCTGAACAAATATATCTGCTTGATTGTTTATCCAAATGTTCCTGTGACTATCTTCAAAGCCTGTTACTTGCAGAATTGACAAGACCTGCATCATGAACAGCAGAACACTGACTCTGAATACCGAAAGTGATAGTTTCCGCAATTATTCAGTAGAAAAATATGTGCACGTCATTCAAATTTTGAAATCACTATTTGTAGAGTTTACTGAAGTTGAAGTTAATTCAAAGCCAAGCTGTTATGTGTTCAAAATGTCTCCTGAATTATCAAACTGATGTAACCCAATGACTAATTCTGCAGTACAGATATGTTGATTTCCTTTCCTTGCCCCTTTTGGTACACCCCTTTATCTACAGAGGCATCCCTTTGTAAGCAGTTTACAATCAATAAAAGGAAGACTGGAGTTCCAATGTGATCTGCACTTTTAAAATCTAAGACCCCAAGCCTTTGCACATTCCTAATTTTACCGTTATGAGTACCATGATGCCTTTTGACTTACTCATGTGAATACATCATATGCCCTTCAGTATTTTAGGAGATCAGCTATGTGTCCAAAGCTTTCTCATAGCAGAAATGTGGTTTTTATTATTTCCATAGGCAGTGGAAGGCACAGTAAAATCTTTATTATTGACTGAAAAGAAACTTTCCTCTTTATTACTGTAGAACAGAGATAGTGAATAGGCTGGAAAGAGAATGCTGCACACCTACTGCATCATGATCTCATTCTCAACATGATTGCCTTGGTGCTTGCCAGTTCCAATGTTCATGAGTCACACTCCAGTATGTGATTTGCTTAAAAGCAATAAATGTCAGCACTTTTATTTACAATCTGTCTTTGAAGATTTGGAAGTCATAACTTCAACACATTTTTTCTACGACTGTGAAGGCTAGGAACTAGCTTTACCTTTTTCTTTTAAATGAAAGATGACAGCTTTGACTGATGTATTGCTAGGTCTGACCTAACTGCAGTGGGTTAAGATGTGTTAACTATCCAAACCCACTCCTTCCTCCACTTTGCCAGAAATTACCATCCTGGTAGGTGGGACGGCAGAAATGGCTCTTGCTCAAAAATTAGCTGAAGTTGTTAGGGTTGGTAGATTTGTGTCACATCAGACCGCAATGCCCAAGACACGGTGGAAGCCTCGTGCTGCTGTCACATCTGCTGGGGAGCTGGCAGCCTCTGGCAGACGGCTGCGAGTGTTGGAGACGTGGTGAGCTCAGCGCTTCTATGTGTGAGCCCTGCAGACTGCTGTTGTCACCTGGCTGCAAGAACTGGGGTGTGTGAAGCAAGCACACTCCTGCTGAAATTTTGAGAAGGGGTTATGTATGATCTGTGAG
This sequence comes from Strix uralensis, assembly GCF_047716275.1. Classification (NCBI taxonomy): domain Eukaryota; kingdom Metazoa; phylum Chordata; class Aves; order Strigiformes; family Strigidae; genus Strix; species Strix uralensis. Next base: position 50,884,938 of record NC_133976.1, on the reverse strand, counting down.
GAGGAGAGTGGAGAGAGCAAAAGACCAGACAAATAATCCATATGGTGCGTCAGTGAGAAAGAACTGAATGTAATTCCAGCCTAATAATGACTCATAGTTCCATTGTTTATAGGTCTTGAGAGTCTCTGATCACATGGGCTGTAATGTACACATTTATATGCTGTCCTTGAGAACAAACGAAGGAATTTACAGGGGGGGAAAAACCCAACAAGCTTTTAATTTTAGCTTACCTCTGTCTTGTGTATATTTGAAAATTTCCATTTATTCTAGATCTCATTGCCCTGGGCTCTTGTGCTAATAAACCTGGCAAATTTTGCTTGTGAACTAAGTGTCCTTGCTAGAAACCTTACAAGCCTTGTATAGCTGCTTTTAAGACACCTACAGGAATGGGGCACTGCACTGCAGCATTCATGTTACCTGCTTGTTAGCACAGCAGCGGTACTTTGCGAAACTGACTTTCCACATTCACAATTCAGTGGATAATCCTATCCTTCATCTTCATGGTCCTTAAATTTGGTATGTGTTTGACTGCATCCACAGTTAGTATATACTGCTCAAGTCCAAGATAAATGGCAGTGCTGGAATGAGGTTCTCAAGTGATTATTTTCTCCACAGCCTACTTTCCAGATGTAACTGTAAGCAGTGTGGATCCAGCCTGGGCTGCAGATAACATAAGGTTAGCAGCCAGGGGAGCTGCAGTGATATAAATTTTATATAAATTGCAAAAAGGCCTTTTTGGCTAATGATTGCTAAAGAAAGAACCCTTTTCAGTGGAAATTGTTCAGGGAGAGGTAACTGTGGTTGGTTGGCTGTTCCCGTGGTGGGTCTGCACACTGCCTTACCTTCTCGAGAATGGTCACGTTACTTAAAATGTTTTAACAGTTCAGTTACTTATATGCTGTATGTACATAGAGGTACATCCATGCAAATATAGAAGAACCTAAATTATAGCTATGAAAGAAGAGATTAGAGTGGCATAAAAAGTGTGAGAAGCTCCTGCAAATACCTTGGTATGGTTAAACAATTATTATTGCATAATATTTACGCAAAAAGTGGTGGACACAACCAAAAGCAAGAAAGGACCCGGTGTCCTCCCTGGAAACATGGGGAGAATTCTTATACTTAGGCTTTTTATCTGAAGTTCTGCCTTTTCTCCAAATGGCAATGAGAGGAGGAAACAGGAGAAACTGGAGGGTGGAAAGTCAAATGAAACTCTAAAGTCAGGGCATGTTAAATCTCATTACAGAATGCTGAAGCCGTGAACAAATGTCCTTTTCTGAACTAACAGTGACATAGGTGTCATCACTTTGAGTTGAAATTAATTTGGTTGATTTTTACCAGATTTGGAGAGACTGATCCACAGGTTGAGAAAATACTTTCAGAGAGGCTTGTTACCTCTTTTACTAGTGCCACGCATCCAGTTGAGAATGCCTCTTCATGGCCTGTTGGCTTCTCTCTCCCAATATTAACTCTCCAGTCATCTCCACACCTGAGTCTTGAGACCTCTTCCCTAGGCTCTCCTTGTGGTCAGTGAAGAGAAACTGACCCTCCATGGGATTATCCTCAAACTGATTTCAGTGTCCTAGACTAGAAGGGATGCAATCTAGAATAAGCACTGGCTTCTCCATATAAAGAGAGTGAAAGCTTGCTCAGATATCACTGACTTCCTTCAAGTTAGGTGAGACTCACCCTGTCCTTCTGAATGGTCCCACATGATTATTTAATGTACTTTAACTTGCAGTATATTGATTAGATACCTGTACCTATTTTATTAACTCCTAATGCCCCAAACAGTTTATACTCTGCTCACATGGTCATTTTGAAATCCACTGGAATTGCAGTACCTTAGAGGAAATCGTTAGCAATATGTTTCCTGAATTTCAGGAACACTGGCTTGGGTAGTTGGAATGACAGAAATTTATTTCTGAGAAGTTGCAGGGTTTGGCTTGTCCCATGGCATCTTCCTGTGCTCTGTGCCTGGGGGCATACACACTTTTCCTCAGGGAATTTTGTACTGCGTGCTAATTTATATGTATTGTTTTCCTGATGTAAAGAAGAAATAAGTATTTATTTCAGTCCTCATCTCATGCTTCTCTCAGTTTTCAAAAGTCAGTTCCCAAACATGAGAAGCCAAATTCTGCTGTTTAGTGTCAAAGTAAAATGGCTCATTTGAAATAATTAGATTCACTTTGGATTGACATCAATGTAATTGCTAATCAAGTTAAGCTCACTAAGCATAAAACTGGACATTTTAAGTGCATCTTCCTTGAGAAGAGATTGCTCTAATAGGACCCAAACACACTTGTGGGTTTTTGTATTAGCTACACTGAGTTTACATGGAAAAAACACTGGAGTGGTTTGGCTTTGTTCCAGTTGCCAGGCAGGAGCCCTGTGTTGTGTGGGGAACCTGGCTGGACTCCTGCTCTTGGGTGGTAGCTGTTGGGGGGTGTAGCTCTGCCAGATGAATTATACCCCCAGCTCAGTTGTGCTGGATTTGGACAGGAGTATCAGGCTGGCAATACACAGTTTGAGGAATCACAAAGTAGGACAGGGTCTCTCTGCTCCTTTCAGGTGGTGTTGCAGGCCCAGAGGAATAGAAAAGCATTATCTGATAGTGGCTACCAAAGTGTAATGGATGTACTCTCACTGCATCCTGGAAAGTGCCTGGTGAAGGGAGTCTCTGCCAGTTTAACAACGTGATTGTTTTTCTGAGTCACACCCCACTGGGCAATAGATGCTGCCTGTAGTACTCTGCAGTCTTGCAAAGACTGTGTATGCCATTTGAGTATTTTTACCAGTATTGCTTCTGGCTTCTTGCGAGTACTTAAGGGACGAACATGACATGACATTTATGTGGTAGCTACAGATCACATACCTGTTTACTTTTTGTAACCGGTTGGTGGAGGTGTCAACAGTTAACCGTAACAAGCCACAATAAGATTAAAATTGACTTTTCTTACACAGTTCCAGGTTATTGCTATCTTTGTCTTCTCAGATATCCATTTTTGCACAAGAGGGGTATGCTGCTGCCAAGCTTTGGGTCTCTAAAATCTAGAAGGGCAGCTGGGGAGCCAGGGCAACTCTGACATCATTGTCATGAAATAGTGAAATAAGTTTTAGAAGTGACAGGGGCTGTCCACATGTTCTCTTACTTTAGGAGACTGCTAACACTGTCCTAAAGTGCTTGTTTTCTTTTTGCTCCATGAGACCAGGAGGATGGTCATATTGAATTGACATCTTGTGAAATGGGGCTGTCTCATGGCACAGAGGATGCTTACTCATGACAGGGAAGGGCAGCCAGGGTCACTAAAGGAGCAGAGAGCAATAGATAGACTCTTAGAGATGTCCCTGTTTTAGGTGGTGCACTGAACTCCTCCTTATCTGTCCGTTAATGTGTTGTAAATAAGGCTGCCTCCTACTCCTGTTTATCTGTCCAGCTAAAACTTCTAAGATCAGTGATGGTGAAAAGAATGAGGCAGTGGACCCATCTTCACAGTAGCCCATCGACTTTCATCGTTTCTCATGTTTTTCACCTGAGTTTCCTTTAAATGGTAGGAGGGGGTCTGTTTGTTTTTATCTTGTGCTGTGCATTTCATTGCACAATGATACTTAAACATCGCCTTTCAGCTGAACGTTTGGATATTCACTGACTGCACAAAACCCTGCAATATCATACTTTTTCCATTATGATCCATTAACATAGTCATGGAGTGAATTTATCCCACTTGTAAATGAATACACTTAGAAATAAATAATTGATGGTTGTTTTGGTTTGCTTTGTTTTGTTTTTCAAAGTAAGTTGCTATTCAGTCTTGGCTTGCTGTCTATACTTGTGAATGCTAATGGATCATTTTAGGTAAATCCACTAAAAACTTCCTCAGTTGACTAAGGTCATCCAGATTACACAGAATAGATTATTGTCACATTGGATTAGAGGGAAAGATGCTGTTGATTGTTGTAAATGAATTTCCTTTCTGCGTGTGGCAATATAGGGGTGAGTTGTTTAATTTTTTTTAGATTGAATCTGCTCCTGCTCTCAACAAAGAACATTCCCAGGCTCTACTTGATTTCAGAGAGAATAGGATTTGTCCCTTGGTGCTCTAACATACAGAGCTTTCATTTGTTTGGATATTTTTTTGAGTCATAATAGCTTTGTTAAGAACTGTGTAATGTGTCATAGAACACAATAAATGGAGTAGAACTGGCTGTTCTCACAAAGACTGTCAATGGAGACTCATCACTGAATGGAAATATTTCCAGTCAAGTTCTGCAGGGACCAGTACTGTAAAAGCACTATTAAGGATTTTCATTAGTGTTTTGAAAATTCATATATCTCTCCTCTTAAAATGCCTATATGCCACGGTTTGGAGGAGGACAATAAAGTGCTGATAGCGAGTGATCTATATTGCTTGATAAGCAGTCCATTACGTTATATTTGACATTATTGAAACATATTCAAAGTCATTCATTCACTTAGGAGTAAGAAATACAGGTCCTCTGTCTATGCAATGGGAAACTATGTCCAGTGGCTGGAATGTATTTACAACTCGGCAGATGAGGAAGAGTAGCAGCTAACAGCACAGTGTTAGGGCAGAAAGTGAGACCTTTAGGTGTATAACAATTGGGGGAAGGAAAGGTGTGATTTTACTTTGAAATGTGGCATGATGGAGGCTAGGAAACTGCTTATCGTGTTGGTGTCAGTGTTGGTGTAAGGACTTCAGAAACTGGGGAGAGGGCAGAGCAGTGCCACCAGGATGACATCAGGGTTGAAAGAGTTCCTGGCAGTTGGACCTTAGCTCTCTATCCTTGTTAGCATATCAAAAGGACACGACTGAGAAGCTGCTTAACAGTCTGAAAGAACCATCCCAGCGTCAAATACTGGGTGACTAAGAATCCTACAGCCTTATTATAGAGAGGGAGATAATGAGATGTTTGGGAAATGGCTGAATCCGGGCATTTTTTGGTAGTATATTATACATTTTTCACAAAGAGGGTTTGATCCTTTGAGCAGGCCATCAAAGGAACCAAGAGCCCCATTTCCTGATGTCTGCAAATCAAGATAGTGTGACTTTCTGGAAGATATATTTAAGTTAAACATAAGTTAGTAGGTTTTAGAAAAACTGGATTAAATATGGAGGTCTGTGATATATGAGAAGTTGAAACAATAGAACAGTTAATAAAATATTAGATCATTAGCCCGTTTTTTTTCTGTTGTTCTTAAACTCTGAGTTTACAAATATGTAAGCTTCTATATTATGGGCATTTTCTCAACTTTTCCCTGCATTCTCTGAGCAGTAACTGGTCATACCATGCTGTCTTGGTAGTCATTCTTTGTATGTGGGTCTATGGTTCATTAAAGGTGTGCAGATTTTTTGTACCTTCTTCCCAAGCTGTGCTTTATGCAGCTGTCCTGATAAAAAAAAAAATTAAAAATCTTAAATATTTTATAAGAATACTTAGGGATCAGCCTTTTCTTAGAGAGGAAGAACCCTCCTTCCATTAACATCAATGATGCATACACATTTAGAGAGACTTCCTTTGTTTTCAAGGATCACAAAGCTCAATTCAGCTCTGATTCTTTAAAAAAGTTGCATGATTAAACAATCTATATATATACCTGTAATCTATGCCTTTTAAAATGCTTGGTGTTGCTCCACTTTTCTGAGTGTTGTCAACCCCTCTATTACTATGGAAGTGAAGGAATGTTAGAAAACTTCTAACAGACATAAAGTAGCATACAGATAGCACTGTGAAAATGAAGCCTTTTGTGTGTTCACCTGAACTGATATAGGAAGCCTGGAGGAAGGGGAGAGGTGCTCAAGGAATCTGAAAGGCAAAGGTACTTTTCCTGCTTATTTGATACTGTTGAAATTGTTACCTTTCAAAAATAACATTTTCATTGCTTTGATGCCTGTTTTTTTGCTTAGGTTATGTTATCATTCTGAGCTCACAGTTCAGTGAATAGAGGATAAGGTAAATACAAAAGGGAAACAAAAACATGCACAGGGCATATATAGGAAAACTGACTGAATGTCTCCAAAATACAGTTGTTTCAATTCATGTTTAAATACGTATTAGAGCCAAATGCATTTCACAAGTGCAGAGCATCAGTTGCAACTTTATAGTGGCAAATCAGTTGCCTGCATCAGATTCCTTGTGGCTTTTAGCCTACTTTTAAGTACAGTATCTCAGAGTGGACCACAGTACTGAAGGACAGAAGCTTGATTGATCTGGTCTTTTATTTTCATAAGTACATTAGTGACTAGAAATGAAAACCAAGATTAGGCTCTAGCTTCTAGGAGAAGAGAGTTCCCCAAGAAAGGAATATATAAGCTCAATAGATGTGATTGAAAAGGAGTTGTGTTTTGCATATGTTGACCAAAACACGGTAGTATAGCCTGCTGTAGGAGACAGGAGAAGAACACAAGTTATCCAGCTGTCTTAACTGTGATGTCTATTGCTTATTTCAGCAGTTACAGAACTCCTATTTGATTTATTTTTGCTTAAACACAAATTCAGACAAGAAACCTAAATGCATGAGAAGCTTTTGTCTGCCACCTGGACTGGCCACGTTTTCACACTTTGTCAATTGCTATTGAACAAATCCAAGTTCCTGTAACCTGGACATTTTTGTGAGGCAGTTAGATCCATGGAAGTGATCCCTGTGTTCAGTCGTGCAGATGTTGCATTACTATGCGCATGATGCTTCTCTCTGCATTTTATTGTCATGATTGGGAAGCAGTTAATTTTGGGAGGTTACAGCAGCAGTTGAGTTTAATGTCAACATTTTGTTTAGGCCTTTTGGTGGCTCAGAAATCACCTTATTTTCTTTCCCAGGAATATTACTTTTTACTATTTTTCTTAAATAAAAGATTTATAGAGTTTTCCATCAGTTTTTGTGAAAGATGCTATATGATAAAGTTTCTGCAACACAGCGAGGAGAAGGGGGCTGAAGTAAAGGCCCTGGACATCCTTTCCTGTCCATGTTCCCTCATACAAAATAGTAATCTTTGCCCATGGTGCATGTCTTTGTCCTGCAGCTGTAATGGTGGAAGTAGCCTTTTAAAAATGGGCTTAAACTGCAATACTGAAAGAGTTTGGCATGCTTGACTAGAGGGACTTATGGGACCTGAAATCTTGTGCACTGCCATGTTGGTAGTGAAAGAAGCGGCTTTGTCCTCTTAGAAGCCACGATCCTGTGCCTTTTTGTGGCTCTTCCTGCAGAAATGTGGCTTGGGAGCAGCCCTGGGGAGCAACACCACAAATGTTACACCAGATTTGCATCATCAGAGAGCCCAGGCTTATTAGAAAGCTCCTTCTATGGACAGCTTTATAGTTTCACACCGCTTTCGGGTAGTGGTGAGGAACCACTGAGAGAGGTGTGAATGCTAGCGAGAGCAACCAACTTTGTACATTCTTCTACTGCGTTAGGTTCACAGTAAACATGAATTTGCTGGTTTCTCAGGGTTACACAAGTGTCATGTCATAATAAATAATCTAAAGAATCAATGTTACAGAAATTATGTATTTAGGGGTCAAACCACACAGTGAAAAAAAGTGTTTAAATTGCCCAAAAGCAAAATCCACTAAAATTCTTACTGCTTGTAAAAAGCTTTAGCAGCTTTCTGAATGAAAACATCCTAAAATCAGAAACCTACATGGTTTGACCAGCTAATGTGGAAAACAAATTTTCCTATGTTTCCATTTTTTTTCCTCATTTCAGCCTGTCAAATTCATTCACAATTCAAATTTGCAAAGCTTTTTGTGTCTCTGAAAGAGTTTTTTAAGCAGTTTATTTTTTCTTTTGCAAACAAAGGGAAAAAAAATCTCAACAGCAAAACCTCACTTATAATTTCACCTGTGTTCTCATGGTTTTCTCTAAATCCCTAAAGAAAATGAAAAACTACTTCTTCATGAACTTCATAGTTCTTATAATCTGAAGACCAATTCAGTATATTTATGATAGTTTCATTGCTGACTTTCAGAGAGAGAGACTGTATTTTCACTCCACAGAGCTTAGTGTTAAAAGCTAATGGGAAATTTCACTTATTAGTAAGTGATTTGTTTCTGTCAGTACTAAAAGAGCAATCTTAAGGTTAATATTCCTGCATGCCTTGTATGACAGTAAATAAAGGAGCTGCCTGTTATCTTGTATCTGAGTATGTTGCCACAGATGTTAAGTCAAGGTCAAAACCTTAGTTTCAAGCTTTAACACACTTCCATTTGCCTTGTTCAAACACTATATATAGGTGTATATCCTGCAAATGGTGGTATGAGGTTCATCCAAGAGTCAGTCCTGGTAAGTGAGTTAGGACTTGGGTCCATACGCACTATAACCCTTGCTCAAACTGGCACAGGAGGAAAGAGCAGAAATCTGGAGTCCTGGCAAAGTTTTCCTCTTTTGCTTCATGTCCGTTCCTGATACCAGGTGGCCAGGGCACTGCTGTTCCCAGTTGGAAATAGGAAAAAAGAAAATAACATGATGGGCAGGGTAGGCTCTGGGGGATGCCAGGCTTTCTGGGTGGCTCTGGTATGAGCTTAAACCATTGCAAATACAACTGCACTGACTGAGCTGTGACACAGTGGGGTCTGCAGGGGGTATCTTAATGGTAATACTGCTGATTCTTTTCTAATATTTTAAATTCCTGAAGATATAGTTAATCTTTAGGTACTGCCACTTCACATATGTTGGTTTTTTGTTTAATTTTAGAAATGTTAGTGCACACATATGGACAGTCTGAAAAATATGTTGACAACAAAGCACACTACATATTGTGGTAAACAGAGATAATCTCTTAACTAGGGTCAGGTTTTGTAGCAATATCTAAAAGATATGAAAAGCAAAAAATGCACTGTGTAGGAATAGTTATGTTCCCTTAGAAGAGGGTGTATCTGTGTGTGCAGCAGCCAGATAGCTATCCTGCAAAACACTCTGCAAAGGGCAGTGCTGGTATCTAACCGCCAGATCAGCAGCTCTGCTTCCTCCTAAGGGTGCATCGTCCTGTAGTCTACTACACAACAAGGTCTTATGGCTTTTTTGTGTGTTTTGTTGGTTATTTGGGTTTTTCTTTTGGGGGCGGGGGAGGATTTTGTTGACCTCTTATTCCCATGAAAAGAAAAAGTCAAGATCATCCAGCATTAACATTTAGAAGAATATTTGAAAATTATCAGCTCAGAAATTCAGTCCTCCTAACATGAAGCTTCAGGCCACACACACACCAGATATAAATACACCAGAACAGTTGATAGCCCGGTGATGAGGCGTTCAATGGGAGGCAGAAGGCTTAAGCTGAAAGTTTATTCTTCTAGTGAAAACTGCCTGAGTATGAAATATTAATTTGGAAATACTCACACTGTACATGGGGATTCGAACTATGAAGCTATTTTAGGGACCTCTCTTATTCATTTTGAATCAAAATTTTATTCTGGCCCTGAGAAACATTTTTTCAAAAGTAAGCCGTTCCCATGAAAGTTTCCACCTCTATAAATTAACATTTTTTTCTTCCATTTTGCACTGCTTTGTAGAATTATGCAGCTCTTTGCCATAGAGGGGTCTTTGTCAGCTGGGATCCCAGTCTGGTGTTGAGGGAGATGATACATTCTTGTCGATATGATACTTGGACTCAGAAAGTTTTGGTCTACAAAGCATTTTGTTTATTTTCAGGCTGCTGAGGGATTGGGGCTAGTTCCCTTCCTTTGTCCTGATATCCTGATTTCCATTTGAAAATGAGAATACTGGTACTGCTCTCATTCATACCAGTCCTCAGAATCTACAGATGGAAATGCTACAGGTGTATTTTATGTATATGACTTACACATATTCTAAGACAACATTTTGTATCAAGATTAAAAGATTGGGCTTTTCTAAACATTTAATTTTATTGGCACTCTTGAATAATTGAGCAATGCAGAAGAGGTACATTATGTTGTCTTCTTGCTGGAAACAAGAACTTTACCCGTAAGACTGCATCCCCTATGGGTCCTTTGCTTTTGGCTTAGAAAATGACATAGTTTATCCTGCAACCAGTCCTGTGTTACTGAGTAGGCATCTGATTTAAGACAACTCTGTTGACTGCCCTCTAGATTCATAGAAGAATTGTATGTCCGGTCTGTGGATATGGTCAAATTACTCTGATATCACTCATAGTTTTGTAGTTGGCTTTGTTTGCTACTGTGAAGTGCAGCTTTGGCTGCTGTGAGGGTAGGGGGTAGGCGGGGAGTGTCCTGTCAGTTTACATCAGCTGATGATTTCGCCTCATGATTTCCCTCTCCTTACTCTTTTCTCTTGGGGTGACACCTTATGGGTGGTGTTGACTCCAGAGCAGTAGCCCCGTGTTAATGCATAAGGCTTTATGCAGGCAGTGGGAACTGAAGTATGCTACCACTGAACACTCTTCCTTCAATATATACCGATGTTTTACCTATTTATGTCTTTTCCTGAAAATGTGAGCATGTCCATCTATGTAATAAAAAACAAAAAGGTGGCTCTTTCATATCCCGACAAAAAGCTTTTCTATTAATTCATGTTAGTAATATAATTTAGTTTATTGTAAACATGTAAAAAAATTGGGGTTTTTTTGTTTTGTTTTGTTTTGTTTTGTTTTTATGTTGGTATCTAAATCGATGTTTTGTCTCTCATTATAATTTTTGTTTATGTGTTTGTTGTCTCCAGACACAGGTACTGTAGTTTTTAAATATCGATTAATCTCTCTTTCTCTCTCACAAGAAATCATGTTAATATGATATCCTGCAGCTTTCTGTTGTTTACATAGTATTAGCACAGGGAAATACGACTTTCAGTTTGATACATAAAGCCCTCCTTGTCTCTTGTGCCTTTTGTCTGTAGGCTATTATGCATGTGACTAAAACCACGCATGACTTGAGCAAATGTTTGAGGGGTTCTTGTGCAGTAGGACTGTATAAGCCATTAGGCATACTTTCTTTAACATGGTGATGAAAACATTGTGGTACATTTGGTAGCACAAAGTAGAGTAAAATTGCTTTTGTGGCAGCAGAATAAATAGCATTCTAATTTGGTTTGTTATTGTGCACATGTGTGTGCTGCATATTTCTGGCAAAATTATCAAGCAGGACCAAGCATGGAAAGTGTTAAGGTTATTGGAGTTTGGTGTGAAAGCTGGTCGGAAAAGAGAAGAAAAACCCTGCTTTTTTCATTCTGAAATTTGAAATCAATATTATTCTGTCATTTTTGTGATCTGAGCCTTGAAATCTGTTATTTGACAGGTGAGGCTGTTGCTAACCATCTTTTTTATTTATGAAGCTTTTTGTAAGAGCATTGTTTCTCTTTCTTCTCTATATGTGATGAATACTACGGTAGGGTCTTAAATTTTTTCTGTGGGAATGTGAAAAACATGGGAAGCTGCTCTCTGCCAAGCTATTTCCTTAAGGATCCACTTTACATACTGCCAAATCAATGACCTGTCAGGTGTAGTTATGTGCCATAGCAATGATATGAGGTCAATCAGATGAAACCAAGGTATGTATTCCCAGCAGATCCCAGCTATCTATTTAACATTGTCAAACTAAATTTTCTTTGGTACAGAGCATCCTCTTTCAGTTTAATTTGTTTCTAGAAATTTGCAACTCTGAATTTGCATCCATTTTGTGAAATTCTAACAATGGAAAAAAATTATTTCATTTATTTTGCTTTGTCTTGAAATACTATACTATATGTTTGCTATTTTGTCTTTCAACACAAACCCCTACTTGTTATATCTATTTGCAACTCTTCCTCATCTAGAGAGTGTGTATTTCATGTAATAAAAGAAACAAGTATTTGCTTTGCTGTAGTGGCAAGGTGATATTTAATTAATCTATCCTACAGTAACATAAATTTAGTGTCGCCTAAACACATAAATATTTTCCTAGAAAATGCCACCTTACAGATATAACACATTTGTTTTGTCTTGCAAGTCCATATTTGTGCAGCAAAAGCAAAAAAATTGGCTCTGTAAGTCAGTATTTTTACATAGAGTCACTTCTCATCGTGTCCTGGAAAACCTGCCTCTTAGCACTGTTTCAAACCTTTTGATACCAGAAGAGGAACTATTTTCTTAAAATGGATTCAAAATTTTCCTTTTTTTTCCTAAACAAAATGAAAAAAAAAAAAAGAATTTTGGTTACCCTAATGACTTCAGAACTGCTAAGCATTAAAAACAAACACACATTTGGTACACTGTGTACTGAACACACTATATCAGTGCTACAGCATTTTCAGTTACTGTGTGTATCTTATTGAAAGCAGAAGACATTAATGGTAATGTAGAAACTAAACTGGATTAAAAATGCATTTCTTAATATTAAGTTACAAAAAAATAGAAGAGGAAAGTGGAGTGTTTTTTTAGGAAAAAAAGAGATAATGAAGTAACAGGAAACTAAACCCAGAAATTTTTAAAAAATATATGTTAAAAATGTCTCATTCAGAAATGCAGACATCTGACTGAAAGCTGCTGAAAGATTTTGTGTGAAAAATCTGTTTTGTTTTCAAGATGTTATAATTCATCCTTAATTTGTTGTCTTGCTAAATATAGTCTAAGCGCTATCATTTGAGCATAAGTTAGTGCAAGTCTGCATTGTGATTTCTTTTTTTCAGATATTTTGAAGTCATCAGTCGATTTTCTGTGCTGGAAGACCAGCGCTGAATCATTTCAACAACTGTACTTTATGTTTCAAAAACATAAAAATTACAGTCCTTCAAACAGAAGAAGCAGAGATCTGGTTCTACAATGGAGCGCTGGAAAAAGAAGACAAAGGTGGGATGTAAGACGATACCCTCATCCTTTCGTGGGGGGTAATTTGTAGCTAACTTATGAAGCTGATACACAATTTGAGGAAACGAGCATCCCACCCATTTTTCTTTATGTGCTCCACAGAATTCACATCCTTCCATTTTTGTTTTTTGTTTCCTTGAATTGTGCCTCATAATTTACTGTCATTGCTTGTTAGCTGTTGATGTGTTAGGAGGGTTGTCCAGACAGTGACACTGCATGAAAATAGCTGAGTAGTTCAGAAGAGAGATTCATAATTCACGGTGACCTTTAATGAAATGCAAAGCTAAAGAAAGCTGCTTTTAGTTTACCACATCTGAAACAAATTGAGAACTATTATTATCTTTAGTTTTTGCTGTCATGATATTTAAAGATACTCTAATGCAGAGGAAACATATCTTCACATGGGAGTCTACTTTTATCATTGTTTTGGTGAATGGGATGCATCATTTGAACTCTCTTTTCCTTCTGACAATCAGATTTAGGACCTGGTTGGCCAGCCCGCAGCCAGGGCTGCTACATGGTTTGAGAGGCAATCATGAGAGACTCAGCATGTTTGTACCTCACCCCTTTCTCCTGGAAGGGAAGAGCTACATGTAACTCTGAATGCAGCACTGTTCACATTTTCTCTTTCTAATTCCTCCCTGTTTTCCCAATAGCAGTAAGGAAATGCCAGATCCAGTCTCCTTTCTCCTTCCTACCATGCCAGAGCCTGCCACAGTAGCAGTTTGGGTTGCTCCAAACCAGCTGGCAAGGAAAAGCATCCATATGACAGCCATGCGGGATGGCAAGGGGGAGGTGGGGGCTGGAGAGGACCCCACTCTCAGAGATAGCTGCGTTTGGGCAAGCTGCAATCTGACCCTCAGCGTGCACCTGCCCGCAGCGAGGGTCTGACAGCATCACTGCCAGGGGAGAGCCCGCAGCGGGGCAGAAAGCGCTGGGGGCCATGTCCTCAGCTGCTGCTCCGCCCCAGCGGGACCACGAAAGCCGGGCCTGCTTTCCTCAGGTGAGGAACCGAGCCTGAAGGCTATCTCAGTGAATTTTTCCCTAATCCAGTTTATCAGAGAGTGAAATTAGCCTGTCCCCCTAGACAAATGTACTGGCAAGATCGAGCGCTTGCCTCTCCGGAGCACAAGCCCCTCTGGAGTCTTTCCCTCCGCTCCCATGGCTGCTCAGTGCCTATGCCCCACAGCTTCGTGCTCCTCAGCTGTGTTTTCCTCCTCCAAACCCCTGTAGAGAGGGGTCTGCTGGCTGCCCACCTCTCTGCAGAAGATGCTGCCCACTGCCTCCCTGAGGGGGATTTTGTCCGGGTGCCATAGCCCAAACGACAGCTTGTGGGGCCACTGGGGTAAAACGCTGCCCATCCAGCCTATCTAGGGACCCTGTTTTACACATTTGGTCCTGAATGGGGAATAAATGCTCATCAAAATGACAAAAGAGGTGCTATCCTATTGCCTTATGCAGATGGGAAACCTACTTGCATTGGTCATATTTCTTTTGAGCAGTTCCCCTAGTTCATCTGCATGAGAATGTCTGTCCCATGAGCCTTATATCTCCTGTGGGCAGCTCATTTGGGACACTTCACAAATCTGTCTGGTGGGGACTTACTGGATACATCTGGCTTGCTTATATTTCTAAAACTGAGCAAAGGACTTCTTTATTTTGTTCCCTCCATTTGCATGGCACAGGGTTGGTTATCCAAGAAGCGATGCCTGCCGTGCTCTAAAATGGGGAAGATTATCTGTGTGTAGCTTGAAAATGAAGCTGTGTCACAGCACCTGTTCAATCCCATTACAAAGAAAGCCAGGATGGCAGGGGTAGAGATGGAGCAGAGTGTACAAGATGCAGTTTTATTTTAAGTGACATTTAAAACCTACTACTAGAAATAAATGCTTTCTTCACAATGCGGTAGCAAGGAAGGGAGAACACATTTTCCAAGCAAATTGCAAAAGTTCAGGAAATTCTTGGCTCACTATTTGTTCCAAGTGATATAAAAGAGAAGGAAGAGACTCTATCCAGTATAAATCATATTTTTAAGAATTTCCCAATATTACTTCCTGTCTTTGTGCTTGGACAGCAGATTGTATACAGAAATAAAACAAATTTGCTTTATTTTTTCAGAAGAAAGTATCTGCTGTATCATTTGCTGGCTCTTGTTCGTTTGTTCATTCAAAAACAGCAGGAAAAGGGTTTTTGTGTTAAGAACAGTCAAGGTCAGGGATTTTTGTTTTTGATGTTGGCTGCCAGTAAGTTGACTTCTCTGACTACTACTTCCAAGTCAGTCTTGGATAACAATCTAATTGCTAGCTTACAGGGAGATATTTCACAGCTACAGGTTAGCTGCCGTGAGCACAGAACAGGAAGAGGTTTCAGGACAAAATTAAAAGTCTTGTACTGTCTCAGCCCCTATTCATGAAATCTCAACTTAAGTTAATCAAGTTTTAAAAGGGCTGCCAAATTTGACCCTGAGTCTGCAAACTCTTTTTCATGCACACTCACCTTGGGAATCTTTATGAGCAAAAGCTTTACCTACGTGACTTGGTTTACAGAATCAGCGTCTTAACATCAGGAGTCACCATACCAAATATTTATTTTCATAGCAAGCAATCAAAAATGCAAAACAATGTTGTGATTTTGTGAAAAACAGAACCAGTGTTCTGCAAGTGATGACCTGCATGTCTGGGGCATTTTTCAAGGCATACTACCTTGACATTGCACAGTCAATTGCTCTGTCTTATTCACGGTCAAGCTACTTTATTTTTAAAACCTCAAGTTAATGGCTAAATGAAAGTAAAATAAATCATTAGACAAAATATCTATGCCATAAAATGTCAGTATGGAAGTATGAACATTTCTTGTTGAATTTATTTTTCTGGCAACAGGGTATTTTGGTGGCGGGCAGGCACAGCAGAGGTAGAAATGTATTGTAGTTTATTCCCTGGTCTGTAAAACCGAGCCACCGTATAAGAGTGCGACTTAATCATACATCCACTGACAACTCCTGTTTAAGCCACTCATTAGCAGTCTGTGGCACATAGCGAGATTTCACTTTTTTTCACCTTTTAATGTAATTCTCAAGATTTTATATATGTATCAGTTAGAGATTTCCGGTAATGGAAAGCAGGTTTCAAACTCTGGAGAGGTACAATAAATCACCAACCATATGGGCTTTTGTCATTAAAAGAAAGCCATAATAAGACAAAAGCTGAAGTAAGTTAAAACAGCCGAACAGTGATCTGAGGCGATCTTATGCAAAACCCACTACCTTGGCTTGTTCACAGGCAGCTTCTTTAGAAGACTGAAAGAAAACCTTTTTCAACTCTTTATTTCTTGGCTACGTTGGAAAGAAAGCAAAGAAAAAGCCATCTCAGTGCTGCTTTTCATGCTCTGCTTACTTTGTTTTCACATGAGATCCTGTGCGCTACCTTTGTTTTTTTCCCCTTGCTTTTTAGAGGGCTCCTTGTGCAAAACAATAGAGAGTCCCAAAAACAACAGGCAGTTGCTCCAAGGCCTAGTTGTTCAGCAGGATTCACTCCAAGAAACGAAGAGGGGTGTGTTGAGTCTTTTTTCCATCACTGGCCTTTACAGTTAGCAGGCCAGATGGCACGAGATGGGCGCAAAAAAATGACAATAAATAATACTGCAACTTGCAACGTGGACCGAGCTCAGTTACTTCCACTTCATCACACTGTTTGGAAGTGCCTTTGATGTATAAAAGCACCCCCTAAGATAATGAAATGCGGTGGCAGCTGGCTAATGGCTGGGAAAGTGCAAACCCTGCATTGAACTCTTCCCACCAGGCTATTCAGCACCCAGGCAATGTCAGTCTCAAGGAGACAAGGAGACGGGAAGAAACGGAGGCTTGTTGCTGTGCAGCCTTTGGGCTTCTGGGCAGGCTGCTGTAGGTGGGGTATTATTTGCCTTGCTGAATAGAAGTGATGTGCCCGAGGCAAAGGGAAAGTTTTTACTGTCTTAACACATTAACCTTACAGACTCTGTCCTAGAAATGTTAAATGAAGCCACAGGGTCATGCTGCTTGAAGAGACACTGCTCTTGGGTAAACTTTAAAATGAGCTATATTTTTTTTACTGCAATCCCGTCAGTCATGCAATCAGGGCTAGTTTCCTTTCAGGGACGACTATCTTGTGGCTCTGCTCCATGGGAAATAAAAAAATAAACATATCCAGACTTTTCTCTCAGCTGCTCCAGGCCTAAATGTAGGGCAGGGTAAATGACAAAGATCCAAAATAGACAGTGGACACAGACAAATATGAAAACCCTATTTGTTCAGGAGCTTTGAAACAGTAGGGGATTTATTCCTCAAACACAAAGAAAAGTTTCTGGTCTCTCTGTTAAATGATCCTGTGTTAATAATATTATAGCAGGGTCTGACCCTGCAAATACTTGATGCACTTATCTTCATGCATGTCATTGGTTCTGCTAACCTCAGTGCCATGGTTTGTCACCAGAAAGTTCAGAATATGCACAGACTTAGCGAGTTTGGGCCTTGCCCCTGCCAAGTGTGGCAACAGCCTGCCTCAGCACAGAAGGTGCATTGCAAGATTTGAAATGAGGCCTCATCATAAAAAAGAGTAAGTGGTTAAAGTCAAATTTAGCAGAATAAATATTTTAGGGAAATAGATATCAGCTCTGTCTGGCAGAAAATTATTATTTTTTTGATACTTAAATTCTGGAATATTAATGCACAATTATAAAATTCAACTGTCTATATTCAGAGGCTGGCTTATTCTGAAATATTACTGTTCTGGGTGTTATGATCTTACAGGCAAGGGCAGGGTCTTGTATGATCATGTTGTGGCACTTTTATCCCCAGAACAGAAGTCCACGATTGCCTGAGAGCTGTGGTAGCCTCTGAATCTGATCGATTGAGGAGAGGGCAGAAGATTAAAAAAGGGACAGTTTGTATACTTTGTCTCAAATAAGTGCACAGATCCACACTCAGGGAAAGGCTGCTGAACCTCAGTGTATATTTTCATTGACTGTGTGACAAAGGTGTATTGATTATTGTCGCTTAGGCTAATGTGTACTGTATACTACAGTACAGCTCTAATATATTTCCTAAGAGTAAGCGTAAGTCAACATCATGAAAATTTTCAGCGCCAAGTGGGAATAGCTCTATTTAATACTAAAGTTATGGCACCAAACTTCTGATCTGTTCCTTATGATCCCTTATCCTGGCAACGTGTAGTTGCTTTTTAGGAAAAGTCTTTTTGTTTCATTAGATTGACGTTCACTAAGAAATCCCAGCCTGGGTGGATATATTGGCTCTATCAGTCAGCCTTTGACCATTCCTTCCACAGAGCTTGTTTTCTAAATCTGGTTTTGAGAGCTGTTTGCTTGACAGACTGCTTCGCAGACTTACGATTGTTTGTTTCTGGCTCTTTTTGATTGCTCTGCTAATCTCTAGACTTTGGCCTTGAGGCTATTATTTATATTGCACTTTTATTGCTGTTTGTTATTTGAAACTTTGTTTTCAGTAGATTTACTGTTTTTCTGATTAAATTTTGTTGAAGAGGTTGGATTGCTTTACCTTTTTTTTTCCCTGTTTGTCCTCCTCCTAATCGTTCAGTTGAGAACTCACCTGCCTTTTGTTTGTGCCTGCCTTTGTGATTTGTTCTCAGATTAGAAGGGGCAGCTGCACAGCTTTTACTTTTATTAGTTCTTTGCGATGGGTCAGGCAAAATATTAACCACTCATGTACTGCTTTCCCAAAACCTCAAGTGGATTACAATAGAAGTCTTTTTTCCACAGTTCAGAAAAAGATATTTTAATTCTTTGACTGTCACCTCATGCAGGCTTTTGTGTGTGTGTGTCTAGATGTATCTGCTATAAGGATAGAATGAGTTTAAGTATCAGAACATATGAAACTAGCCCGACCTTTCCAACAAGTTATCTAAGCTTATTTTTGCAAGAGTTAGAGTGTGAAAGTCAAATCCAAATTTAGGCCTCAGGTCTGCAGCACCAGGAGCTCAGTATGATAAATGCATGCATCCAGTATTTCCCAAGCATACGGCTTTCCAAGGCATTGTGCTTCTTAGCTCTCTTATTCTTTGAGTTTTATCTACCACAAGATGTAGTTTGGTCCTTTTTAGATCTGCTAATAAAGTGGCTTCTCTCCCGGTTGGGTGATTTACAAAGTTTTACTATTTCTCAGTTATTGAGCATTCTGCCTGTTCACATTTACTGCTGATTGCTTGGTCAATGCCTTATCCTTAACACGGAGTCCGCTCTCCTACAATTTACTTACAATAATCTCTGATGTGGGACTTTCTTTCCAATACTTTTCAAAAGTGTGTTTTATTTTTCTTTTGGGCTCTGGGGTAGGTAGGGAGGAGGGAAAAGGGGTGGAATATGCCATAGATCAAGCTAAACTCCTCAAAGACCAATTACTCCTACCAAATTTCAGTTCTTTTGCAAATTTTAGGTTACTATGTTTCAGTTTCTCAAATTTGAGGCTCCAGGACCTTGGCTGAACAAGAAGCTGAATGGCCACAATGACAGCTAAAGCCAACAGTCTCTGCAAGCACTTAATTTTTTCAGGAATTGGACAGGATGTTCAGAACAGGAGCTTCAGTGGGCAGAGTTAAGTGCAGAACACTGCTGACGGTAGATGTTTAAGTGCCTAATATTTGGGATCCCAAATTAACTGATGCACAATAAGTGGGTTATTTTGAAAATGTAGTTCTTGGCAAAGAATGGTAACAGTGTAATATGCTAGTCAGTACTGAATATGTCCGTGCCCAAGTCTGTGTGTCTACATAATGTGAGCTGAGGCTGATGAAGAAGATACATAAACTGGTTTTCTTGTTTCTTTGTATACTGTGCTGAATGGTTCTATACCACCTAGTGGGACCCTGCTTATTGAATTTTGTTTTTCTAATTATGACATGTTTTATAACAGACAGTATATGTCTGTGGTGATTGGGATGTGTTCATTTCCTGAGCGATCCCACTCTTGATATACTAAACCAGGTTACAGGTTCTCTCACTTCTTCACATTTCAGCTACCAGCAGTGGATTTGCTTTGCTCCTTCTTTTTAGGCTGAACACTTAGGTTATTCCCTCAGCTCTGCATTGGCTCTTTTAACCTCATTTCTGTCCAGTTCTGGATAAGTATTTGCCTCACATTTTTCAAAGGCGCATTAGCATTCATCGTTCTCCTGACTCATGCTTTCTAACCTCCTGGCTGAATAGTTTTCTGGGTTCATTTCCATTGCTCATACTTCGTGAATTTTTGGCTGTTTCAGTCTGCATTTTTTATCAGTTCATTCAACCATCCATCTTTAGCTTTTATAATGTGTTAAGTGATTCTTTTGATATCTAGGGTTGCTGAAACAATGCACAGGATGGGTCCCACTCTCTTTTCAGGCTGACGTGGTGATGGTCTCTTGAGGTCCTTTCAGTGAAACCTCCACTTTCTGGACTTCAGCCTGAGCTCATTCCAAGCTCCATTTCATTCTGTTGCAGGTTCCACTAGTGCAGTGTTTCTTTGAACCACTGAAGCTGTTATGTTAATAATTGGATTATAAGCATGTGAGTTGTTTGATCCTTCATGCACTTTTGATGCTAATTCTACTTTAGCATTTTGTTTTGTGTTTAATACAAATACCTTAAATAAAGTTAATTTCCAAAAATATGCACAGATTTGCTCCAGTGGATCAGGCCCTATTCTCTACATTCATTTTGAGTTTTGTCTCCCACCCAGTCTGTCAGAGGTGCATGGCATTTGATAGATATTTTCTTTCTCTCAGGAGCGAGATTCAACATCTGCTGTAGGACTGACTTCAAAGGGTTTCTCCCAGTGCAACGTCTGTAGAAATTTAGCCTACTTAACACCAGCAAATCTATGAACAACTGTATTGCAGTGTCTTATCTGCTGGAGTCCACAAAGCATTTGATAGTATTCTTCAAAAACAATGCATTTAGGTGGTTCATTTCCAAAGAAAAAAAGTCAGAAAAGCATAATTTCTAGAGTTCAGTAAAAAAAACCCAGAATGTTTTGTGGAGTTTTTGTTGTTTGTTTTTTTGTTGTGGTTTTGAGTTTGTTGGTTTTTTTTTTTTAAATCATCCTGAATGCCTTTTCTCACCACTGTGGTAGTGTACATTTGCGCCACCAGGTCAGAGTTTCTCCTGGAGATAGGTGGTAATTGCCTTTGACTTGTAAGTGCTCCAGAGCAGACCTGCCCTCTCCAGGAGTCTTCAAGGGTATTTCTATTGCTCTGATCCACTCACAGTGGGTTGCTGGAAATCTCTGGAGTTGCTGACAGAAGAAATGGGATTGATTAGAAGATCTTCTGTGCTGCAAGAAACTCGAAGCAGAATTCTTTGAGGGGACTTATTACCAGTAAAATGTAGGCACTCTCAAAGTGAGAACAAAGTAAAACTAGCAGCTGTCAGCCACAAGAAGGAAGAAAGGAGGTAAGAAATGAAAAAACTTAGCATGTAGTTTGATAATTAATCTGTAAAGTGCTACAGACTGCACTTAGCCTTTGTAGTATCAGAAGACAGAAAGAAGATGCCATCCATGATCACACATATTCCCCTGTAGTTCCACCAGAAGGTTATTTAGGCCTTACCTCTTCAAAGATTTGTGCACGTATTTAATCTTACTGACTTTTCAAAGGGTAAAATTAAGCATGTAGGTCAATCTTTGCAGGAACCAGATGTGCACTTTTTTTCCTAAAGTGCATGTCAGCCAAACTAAACTACAACAAGAAATCAGGGAGTATTTCCAAACCATTGTGTGTAGACTTCCCTGGAGGGGTTCCTGAATTGCATCTCCCTCAGGTTTCACTGATACTCCTGTGTATCACGAGAGTGATGGATACACATGATTTTATTTATCTGAAGTGCTTTACAGTGAGCCAAATTTCTATTTTCCAGTAACTGAATTTTCAAGAGGAAAAAAGCCCAGTCTTGTGACAAAACATGGAAAACACACTCATTTGGGGAAAAAAAAATGAAAACTTATAAAAATCTGCTTTGATTAAGAAACAAAAGCATTTAATAGGAGGCAGGGTGGAAGTGGGATGACCATTTGGGTGGATTAGCTTGTGTTTTGTGGGCCCGCAAGGATCTTTCAGAGCAAATACATCCATATGAAATTTTCCAGAACGGCTATGTGCCTTGGATAGAATACTTCCGGAAAAAGCTCTAAAGGCAAAATAGTTAAGTCTTCTCTGAAAGTCACTTTTAAGAGAAAAGATGTTTTTCTTAATAAAAAGGAAAGAACCCTCAACCCCTCAGTGAATTCACTGGGGAACACTTGTACCTCTACAGCTCTGAAATGACATTCTGAAACCTGACAAGGTTTTTTATTTTTAAGGAATTTTCTTTTTGCCTTCTCCTTTGGACAAATTGACCGGTTTTGGCCAACCTGAACATTTAAAAAAAATCTCTTCATATGTGCTCTGCTGAGACTTGTTATAGTTTGGCAGCTAAATTCTCAGAAAATGGGAAAAAGAGACAAAGTGAAAGAGGAAAAAATAAAAAAGGAGATAAAGGAGAAAAATAAGACAAAGGAGGAAAAGGAAAAAAAGAAGATAAAGGAGAAAAAGAAGCAAAAGAAATCTGTCATTCACAGACATATGCTAGGTCCAGGGTACCTTGCTCGAATCAGGTCTTTGGTGCTGCTTTTCCCAGTTGAAGGGTGCTACCTGGGTGCCAGGAACCC
This sequence comes from Strix uralensis, assembly GCF_047716275.1. Classification (NCBI taxonomy): domain Eukaryota; kingdom Metazoa; phylum Chordata; class Aves; order Strigiformes; family Strigidae; genus Strix; species Strix uralensis. The sequence goes on along the minus strand of NC_133976.1, from coordinate 50,862,456 downwards.
TTGTAGAAGGTAAGGAGACTGCTCGTGTCTGCTCAGGTGGTCTGGAAGAGGAGTTAATTTGCCTTATATGAGGAGTGATCAAGAGCTAAGGTTCAAGCCTGGTGGTGGTAGAGAGTTACTTCTTAAGATAAGGATCATAAAGTGTGAGCTGGAAATGCTTAGTGGTGGAAAGAGAGTAGAAACATGAGGGTCTGGGAGAGAGAACAAAAGAGGGGCTGTGGGGAAACCTAGGAAATGAATAGGGAAAACTGGATTTGGAATGAAGGGTATTTGCATGAAAAATGTTGGGAAGATTGTGAGTGTGAACAGGGTAGGAGGGAATGTTTGGTCCTTGGATAAGGAGGCTGAAGTGGGAAGGCTGGGGCTGCGAGAGAAAAAAGTAGAAGGCTTAGGGAAGGGACCGACAGGAGTAGGACAGTTTAGTCAGGGCAGGTAGGTCAGGACAAGAGCATATGGTCTTCTCCTGTGCATATCCCTATCTGCAGCCTGGAATGAAATGCTGGTTTCTTCACTGGCAGCAAACGTCTGTGAAATTCACTGCCAGATTATGTGCCCATTCTTCCTTAGTTCAATCAATCTTCAAAAAGAAAGTATGAAATAGAATTTTAAATATCTGTGTGTGAACCTGCTGCACATACTGAGGCAGGGTGGGAGAGGGCGGGGAATAAATATGTGGTTATAAAATTAAGACTATATCTGATTGCTTTCACATAAGCGGGCTGGACTGATGTTGCCCAAGCAGCTTTCATTCTGGCATTTTCAACCTTTTGAATGTTGACTCTGCAACTTTAGTGTAGTTTTAATGCACTTTAATTATACATGAATAGAAAACAGTAGAGATGTGGTACAAAAGGCCATATGGCTGGTCAGAATTAATTATCTAGAGATCTAGTTTGTGATTGGGGAGGCTCTGCAGTACACCTTTTCCTTTCAACTCTTGTTATTCCATGTATTCATTTAATTTAACAATAAGAAACTGAAAACATTACAATGTGGAGTGAGGAAAGATAGATTTTTAATACCATTTGATTGCCAAAGTTTTTGTAAGTGTTCCTGTTAGGACATATTACTATGTACTATATACAGCATATTTATATTCTTACAACATGTTTAAACTTCTCAGTTATGAATTTCTTGTATGTCTAGAATTGCCTGGGAAAGCAAACCTGCACAACCTGCCCTTGTCCTTCTTCCTTGGCAATGTCGATGCACCTTTTGTCAGGTTGGTGGGATCTTGAAGACTAGGTCAGTACTCCATAGCAGACTGAAAATGGGTGTGTTTACAGGGGAACAGGAGAAATTTGGAGAGGAAAGTTGAATGATTTATATGAGATGAAGAGATAGAAAAGTGATAGTAAGAGATCAAAGTATGTTGAATAAGTTGTATAATTTGGCCTCAAGACTATTAAACACAGGTTACAGCTCACCAGGGGAATTTTTTCTGCTAGCCTGTTCTCCTCCCAATTGGAGAGGGAAGGGAGATGGGAAAAGGAAGCAATTTTCAGATCTACCCCGTTGTTTTAATTTCTGCCAAACTGAGGCAGAGCTTGAGTGGGGAGTATTTGGAGCATAGCTGTGTGACATGTTCCTTTCCCAGCCTGTCTTTTTTAAAATTCTTTTATTTCCTTCTCCTTTGGAAGGGGTTGTAGTCAACTCTATTAAATAAGAATGTTTATCACACAATGAATTTTGGAGTTTTTTCATCAAACATAAGGCAAGTTCTTCAAGATACTTTTCTTTGTGAAAAATGACAAAAAGTGTAAATGGGAATACTTATATGATCCTTAATGTTTTAGTGCTAGAAGTATGTGAACAGTAAAACTGTAGACATTCAGAAATGCCAATAGGAATGCACTTCATTGTTTATTCCTCAACAAGTTCCTACATGAACCTATTACCACAGAATGGAGATTTCCTCCTTGTGTCCTTGTCCAGGACTGAAAAAAAAACCCAAAACCCCTCCCTATGTTAAGTTCAAGACAAATGGAAATAAATTGTCCTTAGATAGGCTGGTGCATACTTTCTTAAATTCCTGATGCCATTGAAGTCTCTGGGAACTTTTTGATGATTTAAAGCATGGCCAGGATTTCTCTACTGATGATGAAAACTTGGCTTTCTAATTCTTTGGAAAGTTAGTTTTATTCTTAGCTTTCTCTCATCAAGGGGTTTTTAGAACAACTTTGTGTGACAACACCATCCAACATTTACTTATGATGTGGACCCATAGGACCTGATGGTGTATTGTCCTGCAGCTATTTTCAGCAGTTACAAATGGGTAAGGAATATTGTCTTAAGAGAATGAAGGTGTGCTACAGGCATTGACCCTGCATGAACTGTTTACAATGAGCACAAAGCAACAGGGAATTCAGCAGTATTGTTCTCATAAGGAGCTCTTCTTCCCTTGCCAAGATATTGCCTGTTCTCTTGGAGCATCACTACATTGCAGATTCACCCTATGTCATTGTTCAAACAACATGCATAAATAATAGATGTTTTTGTTCATTGGCCCAAATCTGAAAAGCTAGAGGGGCCTGTGAGAAGAGTCTGAGTCAAGCAGAAAAGGAACTATTCAAATTTTAAGCTAAATTCAAAACCTTTTATTACATTTGTGGGATCTTCAACATCTTTTTCCTTGTCAGCTAGATTGTTTTAAAACAAAAAATTATATTTTGAAAGGAAATTTCACCCCTTCCAAGCAAAACTTTCAATCTAAAAAATGTCAAAATGGAAATGTCAATAGTAATTATTTAAATGTTTTGCTATTACTTTTTAGTCTCTCCCTCTATCAGGTAGGTAAAGCCTGAATTATTTTTTTCCCTTAAATTACTTGGGAGTTGTGGGGAGACACAAATATATTCATCACAAATACTTAGTCCAGCTATAAAACTAAATAATCACTGAAGCATCTTCTGCTTGGGTATTGCAAAGCATGAGATATATTATTTGCATTTTAACCTCTATGTATCATAGGCTGGTGCTGCTTGTGTATAATTCAACCTTCTCTTGCTCAGAAAATCTTGGCAGAGACTTGGATGACTGACTTTCTGCTTCCTTCCATTCTTCCACTGTGTGGGTGCTCATTTTGGTGTGATTTGGGATTTAGAATAGTTTGGGTTGGAAGAGACCTTTACAGGTCACCTAGTCCAACCACCCTGCAAGGAGCAGGGACATCTTCAACTCGATCAGGTTGCTCAAAGCCCCGTCCAACCTGATCTTGAATGTTTCCAGGGATGGGACATCTACAGCCTTTCTGGGCAACCTGTTCCAGTGTTTTACCACCCTCATTGTAAAAAATTTCATCCTTATATCTAGTCTAAACCCACTCTATTTTAGTTTAAAACCATTATGCCTTGTCCTATTGCAACAGGGCCTGCTAAAAAGTCTGTCGCCATCTTTCTTATAAGTCCCCTTAAATCCATAATAAGGTCCCCCCAGAGCCTTCTCTTCTCCAGGCTGAACAACCCCAACTCTCTCAGCCTGTCCTCATAAGAGAGGTCTACCCTCCCTCTGATCATCTTTGTGGCCCTCCTCTGGACCCACTCCAACAGGTCCATGTCTTTCCTGTGCTGAGGACTCCAGCTGGATGCAGTACTCTAGGTGGCCTCTCACCAGAGTAGAGTAGAGGGGCAGAATCACCCCCCTTGTTGTGCTGACCACCCTGCTTTTGATGTAGCCCAGGACACGGTTGGCTTTCTGGGCTGCGAGTGCACATTGCCAGCTCATATCCAGCTTTTCATCCACCAGTACCCCCAAGTCCTTCTTGGCAGGGCTGCTCTCAAGCCCTTCATCCCTCAGCCTGTATTGATACCGGGGGTTGCCCCAACCCATGTGCAGGACCTTGCATTTGGTCTTGTGAACCTCATGAGGTTCACACAGGCCCACTTCTCAAGCTTGTCCAGATCCCTTTGGATGACATCCCATCCCTCAGGTGTGTCAACTGCACCACTCAGTTTTATGTTGTCTGCAGACTTCCTGAGGGTGCGCTTTATCCCGCTATCTATGTCACTGATGAAGATATATTAAACACCACTGGTCCCAACACAGACCCCTGAGGGACACCACTTGTCACTGATCTCCATCTGGATGTTGAGCCATTGACCACTGCCCTCTATTTAGGATATTAGTCTTATAAAGGCTGGAAACTATGATCTTTTGAAAAAGCTCTATTTACAAAAGATGGGTCCAGTAATGTATCTTTATGCCTATTGATTTGCATCCTTCCTGGGCAATCTGTAAAATAGCTGCTTTCTTCCCACCAGAAATTCCTTCTCTGTGAGATGTACTCTTCTCCAGTGTTCTTTGTCCAAAATACTATTAGTAATACCTTTATCCAAAAATGCTAATTTAATTTCTAGGTATCTTTTTTCCTGCAATAATGGAAAGCCACTCAAGTATCTTACCATTCCTGCTACTCTTTGCTGTATCAGTTCCACATACTAATATGATTTCCTGTAAGAGGAGATGAATATATTAGTTCTGCAGTGAAATCAGAGGGAAAAGAAAAAAAAAAAAAAGAAAAGAAAAAGCCTGACCAGTGCTTTTAAAGAGAGTAATCTCAATGAAAATTTTAAAACTGGTTCCACAGTATGAGTGTTAAATATAAAATCTTGCTCTAACACAAGCTGCTGACTTTCTCTGGTTTTCTGGCTGGTGATGGATGTTGTTTCTGCCACCTGTTTGAAGACAATTGTGCAACTGGGACCATAGAATGATGTCCAGTTGCCTTTTTTAGAATATGAATAGGGCTTTTGAATTTGGCTGTGCTGAGCAGTTTGGGGCTGAATCACTCTGTAGACTTGCCAGAGAAAGCGTTTAGCCTATGGACATGAGCCAGAGCCCACTGAATCTGACAGCAAGGCTCTTTTTGGCTTTGGTGGGCTCTGGCTCAAGCTCTATATGAATGACAATTTCTCACTGGAATTATCAAAACCTCATCATTTTTAGTTTCTGTTTTTCTTTTCCCAAAGAGTTTCACCTACAGTTTGGACCACTGCTGCCTGGCTCTCCTCTTCCCTCCTCCAAATGAGATGTTAGGACTGATGGTAACATGGATGCTCTGTCATGAAAAAGTCAGGGGCAAGGAGCCATCTTAGAGCTTAGCTGCCTGAACTGCCTTGTACCTAATGTCCACTTTTACTTGCTTTTCATTTCTGAATGTGTGCTATTTTGAAACGCCTCAAATACTGTCAGACTCCAAGCTATTTTGGACATGAGCATGTCATTTCCCTTCCCTCTGCTGCAATCACAGTTGGATCCTGCAGGCATTTCCTACAACAGGCCTCAGTTATCAATGGCAGGAGTTTTAGTGTATTTCCCTTCGCAAAGACTTTTGTTGCCAGATGGGAGTTGTTAGTTGTTTATATCAGGCTATGAGTAATGCCCTTTTGCTACACAATGTTTTTTCTGACATTTATTCCTTCTGTTGTTATACAATGTTAGCTTTGCAAGTTATAAAGAACAACCTTTTTCCCTCAGGTGTCCTTTTGTGTGCTTTTTGCTCATTTTTTGAGATTCTTTCTTTTCCAATTTTAAAGGTATAAAGAATATATAAAAATAGAAGAATGAACAACAAGCTTAGAGACCTTTCCCAGTCTGCCACTCACTGCTGTGAATAAATGCTAAACATAGATTTGTGGGTCCACATTCAGGTTTCTCAAATTCCATTTCTTCTTGAGTCTCCTTTATATCTTTTACAGGGCCCTACTTTCATGCTGTTTTTTCTTGGCTCTATGGGTCGCAATCTTCACTTCCATTAAACGGTGGGATGAGCCCTTTCTCTGCAGACCTCACTTCCATCATAATTCACACAAGAAGACCTTATCCTGTAGGCCATTGAGCATGTTCTGTGAGAAGAGCCCTCAACTCATGCTTATTCTGAGTATTGACTCAGTATTTGGTCCATCAGCCTGAAGTCATATCTTGATAATGAAAACTGTTCATGATAACTTTATCATCTCTCTCCCGCTCTTTCATTTCACAGATAGATGAAATTTTTTATCCTTCACTCTGATTGCTTCCCAACTTTTTTCTGCCTTTTTATTTCAACAAAGTTGGTTTTAACATGTCTGTATAGACTGTCTGTAAGGTACTATACATTGCTGTAATGGTGTCAAAACCATGTAGACACCTTCAGAGCCAAATTATCATATTTGTGCTACAGTTCTGTATGGAAGATAGAGAGCTATGCCAATCCTGAGTCCTGCAGAAGGCCTTGGACAGACATGCCTGCCACACTATTTCTCTGTGTTGCTTCTTGCACAATAGATGTATAAAAAGTCTGCTCCAAGAGTCCACTCTCAGGAAATGTTCCAATTTCACATGGTTCCCCAGGGACCTATGGATCAGGCTCCTTGTAGACCTGCTAAGAACATGTGTCTCTTTGATCTTCCACACTGGCTAATGCAGTTTCACCTTTTTTAAGTTTATGAACCTGTACACCTTTCCCACCAGAAGTGCATGGCCCATTGCAGTGAACTAGAACCTCCCTGGCTTGCTCTTGCTCACTTCAGTTATCTTTCACATACCTCTTAGAAACAGTCTTTAACAACCATCAAAACCCTTAACCTTAAATATATGGGTAACATCTGCACTGTGCACTCTACAATGACAGTTATTTTAGGAGAAACTTGGCAGAACTTCTGACTGGATCCTAATTATATAGTTGACCTTTTGCCGTTAGCCACTACTTTGGAGGCTCTCCCTATTTAGGACTGTGGAAAGGTCTGTGAGACCATACAAAGAAAAAGATGACTGTTGTTAAGACTCTGCCTTCTCTCTAGCACTAACTCAGCCATGGAGAAAAATAATGGAAAAATATGCCCTCGGGTATGCTTTCCTTGATGTATATGTATTCAGGTCCCATGAAAATATTTATCTGTAAATAAACAGCTTGGTTTAGTCTTGTTTCTCAAGGTTATCTGGTTGCAGGGTATAGCTTGCACTGGGTAATAAGTGAAAAACAAGTTTGATCACTGGAATTCTGTTATTTTCATCTGCAATATTATGCAAGATCAAGGTAACAAATTTTGTTGCCAGCTGGAGCTGCAGGGTAACAGGCTGGTGCTGGTTTTCCCTGTAGACAACAGTAAAGAACACATTTTATGTCAAAGTAATTGCACTAACAGGTGCTGTTGAGCAACTGTGTTTTGGTTGCAACACTGCTGTGGCTCAGTGCTTACCACAAATGTTTATATATTAAAAAAAATCGGTTCTGCTTTTAAATTCCTATTCAACTGACAAGAAAGAATAGGGTAAACAAGAGTGAAGCAATAACTACAGTTTAAAAGCTAGAAAGCCTCCTTCCCGCTTCTGGTGGGTGAACACCTCCTATCACAAGTGCTTCCTTGGGCATTTATCACAGCAACTGTAAACCAGCATCCAGTGCTGACAACACTGAGACCTGTAAGAACTGGGTGAGATTCTTGCAATGGGGTACGTGCTGATGTGATTATGTCACATTTTTAGGGAATAATGCAATTTCATGCACTGAACGCTGGACACTGACTGCTGCATGTGCGGTGGGCAGTCTTCCTGTCTGCCTTCCGCATGCACTTGACCACAGGACTTGGCTGCTCCTGCTGCAGGAGAGGCAGTTGGTGTGAGGTGCAGCAAAGGGAGTGCTGGCAGCACAGTACGTGGGAGCCCGTAGTGATTAGGGAGTACAGAAATGGCAGTAAGCTTGAAGAAGGTTCATCTTAGTCTCGTGAACCCATGTAAGCTAACCTGCTAAAACCGTCACCTGCTTTGTGCCAGGCTCACGACAATGTTTAATTTGAGCTTTTCAAAGCTGTGGCTCCAAATAAGCGTGTGAGCTGAAATACTCCATGCCCAAGCTGAAAACCTTGTGTGAGCTGCCCCAAGGGTGTGTTTACAGGCTTGTAGGTATATACAATAATGTAATGGGATGGGTATAAGATCTCCTAAAGATAGATTCTCCAAATCAAAATTTAACCATCTAAAAATGGGACCAGTGGCTTTAGCTATCTCCTTAGTGTCCCCATAACACCAGTGCATACCTTATACTATCTAACCTAGTTGTCTATTCCAAAATGCAGTGTATCTCTTTTTGGAAGCCAAACATGTATGCCTTCATCCTGCCAAATGCATCCAATCCAAAAGACATCAGCTCCTCCTAACAAACACACTGAGAACAGTCTGGAGACAGTGCAGGAATCCAACAGATTCTTGCTTTCTTTGTTTAGCACCTCCACCTCTCTGTCTTGCTACATCTTCTGCCTACAATCTTCATGCCTTGTTTGTCTGCCTTAGCTGCTTCCTCAAAGCTTCTTTCTTGCTGTTATCATGCGTAGATGACTTCTCCAAGGACTGCAATATTTGGCAAGACCTCCTTCCCATGCTTTCCTCAGCATCCATCTTCTCTGTCTTTTCCTTCTTAGAGGACACTGTGTTTGCTCACTTGTAAGGATTCCACCCAATCCTTCAACTGCTCTCTTTCCTCCATGCATACCCACTAGCCTGATTTTGCTGAGCTTTTCAATCTTGCTGGTTTCTTTTCATTCTGAAGCCAATGACTCTCAATCCAATTACTGTTTCTTAATTTACTGTTCATCATTGCTGCACTAAATGTAGACATGCATGTTCTGAGCCACAGCCGAGGCAAGCGTACCAACTGTTGCTTACACTTCAGTGAATGTGGATTAAGATAATTCATGAAATCATGTTACTTCACATTTTCTAGGGCTAAAGAGTGCTCACAGTAATGAAGGAAGTCTGAACCCTAAATTTGACTCACTCTACATTTTGGTACCCTAAGACTTCTCTGTTCTCATTCCCTTCACCTTTAATTCCTTCTCTCTGTGACTAGTAATTTTCTTTTCTTTTGGACTGGTGTAATACCCACAGTACTATGCAGGTATCTTTCTGAATGGGTTATTTTAGCTCAGTTGACCGAGCTAAATTAGTCCATGACTTTTCCATGTTGTGGTGTCACAATTTGTACCACCAGAAAAGCAGATGACAATTCTGCATGAACCAAACATTAGAGTAATCTCGCAGAGGCTTCCAGGGGGATTCATCCTAGCTCCATCACAGCGTGCCATGAAGCCTCTCCATGTCCTTGGCTGTAAACTCCCACTCCTAGCCCCTTCGCTTCCATGCTTGTGAGAATGAAAAATACTTTCATGGTATAGAACAATGCTTTCAGTTTGGGTGCTCTTTTTAATTAATTTTCCTAAGGAAATATCCCTGCACTTTTGCTAGCAGCTGTTTATATGCATGGGTGTGGAGGAGTCCCCTTGCTCTTGTCTGCTCAGTGTCTTTGCTGCTCTTAGACCACTCTTGTATGACATTATAGACATTACCATTGCCTGGTACTCTTCAGAACACAATGTTTTACAATCTCTTCATAAAATCCCTTTCTTACACAATGCCCATGCTACGGGCATCAATAATACTCCAGTTTTTATCTCTTCATCTTCCTTTTTTTTGTAAACAACTCAATGAAACCACCAAAGCTGGCACGTGTTTCAACTGAATAGCCACAGTACTGCGGTGCTGTGCAATACTTTCCCCATCCTCTCTTCCTATCCCAGATGTCACGTTCCCTTATAGTGACACATGCAAAATGTGGTTGCATACTCCTGGAAGAGACTGAGTTGGGCTACAGATGGGAAACAGTTGAGAACAACTTTCTACCACGACAAAACTGTTATATCCTAAGGGGTACCGAGGGCAATTCTCACCTCAGTGTTTCTGGAAGGGGAAGTCACAGTTGAGCAGTGAAATGTGGTGCCCTTAAAAGGGCTTTCCTTACTTGGGGCTCTCCAAAAGATTTTGGGGCAACTTCAGGATAAGAAGACCTCTGCTGTGTGATATAGTTTGACTTGGTAATTTTTGGGCACTTGATTGGTCTTAATAAGATTCTTATTTTTGTATGTAATAAGGCTAATGTGGACACAACATGGTAGTACCTCTTTTTCTATTTCTTACAATTGCTAGTTGCTTTCAGTTTTGGAAATGAAATCTAATGCTTCAGACTGGGCTATTCTGTTGAACTTCTAAAAATGGCCCTTTCCTGACATCAGCTAACAGGCTGTTGAGACCTTCCTGGGAGTGCAAAGTTGCCCTGGGCACAGCAGTGAAGACATCCCAGCTCATGGCATGCACAGCACCCCTCATCAAACTGAAAACCAGACAAGTTCACTGGAAATAAAAAAAAATCTAGACTTACTGAAAATATTGCAAGACATTTGGATAAAACTGGGGCCATGGAGTGATTAATGGAACCAGATGAGGACAAAGTATAAATTTTGTCATTTAATGCCAAACTTCATGTAAGGGTTCTAAGGGATTATCTGAATGTGAAGCTCAAGCTTAAACCTGTGGGATGTGAGACTATATGAAATTAAAACAAACAAAAAAAGGGATCATACACTTGGGGTAGAATAAGTTGTTTCAGTCCCTTATTGCATTTCCCCATACCAAGAGGGCTTGCTCTCTGCGGCAGTGGTGCAGCAGCTGCCATCTCACTGCACATTACCACTGGTACTGAAGAGAAGAGACAAACTCTGCTCTTCTTTTGTTGAGTTACTGGGCTTTCTTCTTTCTGCCATTTACGTGGCATGGGAGATAAAACAGTCTGATAAAAGGGGAGCATTTTTGTCTATCATTTTGTTAAGCAAAATATCCACTGATTATAACTCATCTGTTTTGGTGAAAATGAAGATGAAGAGGTGATTTACTTTGGTGAAGTCAAAGTAGAACTGTGACTTTCTGCAGCAGGAAACCACCTTCTACAGAAAGAAGGTTGCAGGGTAACATCTAAGCTGGAGCTGGGACTACTGAGGGTCAGAAGGAGTGTTAAAGGCAGGGAGGAAGGGGAGGGAGGGAGCAAGGCAGAACTGGGTCTGGCATGAACTGCTGCATTTGGGGAGGTATCACCTCTGGGTTTCTCTAGGTAGGATCAGGGCAGGGTGGGACATGGGTCACCTGTGGGAGAGGCCCAAAGGCTGGTGCTTCTTCATCTGACCAGGCAGCAGAACACCCTTGGTGATCCCAGCTAGTTACCCTCTCCTCACCCCTGTAGAGGCAGTGGTGGCTGTCACTGAGCTTGCTTCAGATACCAAAACTGCTTCACCGTGGACAGTGCCACCTGTCCCACTTTAGACTCTGGCCAGAGGGCTGCTGCATGCTCTCATATGCCCATTGCCCCCACTAAGGCTTTCTGTCACAACTGAAAAGTACCAGAGGGGAAAAACACTCTTTTCTCTTCAGTAAAAAAAGATCTAGGCAAGCAGTATCACATTTATTCCCTCTAATACTAACAAAAAATAATAATTCCAGTGGAAAACAGCTTCTGTTACCAGGAGTTTGCCACCTCAGTTGAAATCCATCCTAAAACTAATTTTTTTGAGAGGATAGATCATCTCACATGTTCTTGATTACTGCTTATATTTATGATCAGAGTGCTTAGAAAAAAAGAGGTGTCTTCGCTGCCTGTGACTTGGCTCTGCTGCCTCTGGGATATGCGCCTTCATGCTGTGTATCTCCCCATCTGTGGAGGTGTGCAGCGTTGCTGGTAGTGAGGCAGTTGTGCTCTGTGACAATGACTGGTCTTTCTCTCCCCAGTTACAGCTGTGGTAGCTGAGGGGCTGCTGTTTGCTCAAAAATCACGTGGCGAGGCTGGTGGTGGTGGTAGAAGGGAAGAGAAGGAAGGGAGGCATGATTTGCCCAAGAGAAGATGTTTAACTACACAGATTCATCTGCAGCACACCTTCATACAAGTCCACAATTTTTCTGCAAATGCTGTTCCTGGGATGGGAGAGTCTGCTTAAACCATCAGCCTCTTTCTCTCTTTCTGGCTGCAGAATGAGCATTTGCTATTCCTTCTCTGGAAGTGCTCCTTACCTGACCCCGAGAATAAACGTTTGCCCCTGCCCTGCACCAGCACATGTGACAGTACTTTTGCAGCCCCTTCCAAAACTTTCTTGGATGGAGCAGGACTTGGCCCTTACTCAGGAGGAGTGGCTCAGCACTTTTTAGACTTATTGTTCTTTAACTGATGGGCTTTTTCCTATCAGAAGATAAAGATGTTACATGGCCAACCTTTCTGCCTGCAGACTGGAGTTATAAATGGATGGCTCCAATGTTCTGCCCACATCCACAAAGATTGTTAAAAATTATCTCCCAGCCAGGAACTATTCAGATACTTATCTTAATGTTTAAATAGCTGTTTTCCTAATCGTGTCTTTCCCCATGGTATATTCCCACAAATGGTCCGCTTTCATTGTTGTGCAGGGTGGAAACACATGCTGGCTGGCAGCAGCCTGCCGGTAAAACATCAACTGGATCAGTAACAACCACGTATCCTGGCATGATGCAATCCATAGAAATCACTCTTGAGATGTTAACTTGGAGCTGAGTGGGGAGGCAAATAGCAGATGCACCTTCATGATACTTAAAATATGGATGACATTTAAAACTTTTGTCTGTTTTCTTACACCTGATCTGATTTTCTGTTTTCTAAATCTTAAATTCCAGCCAAAGACATACCTGAGCTAAGAAGAAGCAAATAATTTTTCCATCAAAGTCTAGGAGAGACGAAAATTTCAGGGTTTTTTATTCATACAGCTACATCCTCGGCAGAACTCCCTGCTCTCCCCTCCTTCCTCCTCCCCTCCTGCAAAGTGTGCAGTTACAGAGTGATGCCAGGCTGATAAGGTAGGTCTGATTCTGCTCTCACGGACAGCGATGATGTGTTAGGAAGAATGCTGTGAGGGCCTGAAAGTCTGCACCACTCTGGAAATTAAAAGTCGAGGTCTTTGACTATAGCTGGATTACAGCTCTTCCTGAAAACCAAGAATGTGGAAAGCAGTGAACACAGATGCTAATTTCCTGGGAAAGAGGGAGGAGATTTACATTACTGTACCTATATATGTGGGAATAAAGTTCATTTGAAGTATATGAACATTGAACCAAATCTTTTTCCCTTCACTCATGAAAATTCTCCTGCTGACACTGGGGGAACTATTTGTCCCAGATACCAAGTGGGAAGGAATTGCACCTAGTGTCATTTCAGAGCACCCATGTGCTCAGATTTGCTCACAGCAGAATTGATGCAGGTGATTCTGTTATGAAAGCAGCAGGGAGGAGTGCTACAGTCCAGCACAGCTCGGAGGCTGGCTGCCCCTTGTCAGGTGATGGTGCAGAAAACAGGAAGGATTCACATTTTCTCCTCTACTTACACAAGAGAGAATGGCAATGACATTTTGTTCTTTGCCCTTCTTTTAGCACTAATTTGCTTTAACTCTTCAACTTTACTCAGCTCTTTAATAACTAGTCCATTTTTGATAAATAAAACATCATTTATATCTCAATCAAGTCAATTTTTTATACCGATTGCTGGGCTTAAAATGCTACAGGTCTCTGCATGAACCACAAGGAGACAAAAGACATCTCAGATTTCATGGCTGTTTATGGTAGGGCTAATATCAAGTCCTTTAGCCAGCAAAACACATTAGCTCAAAACTCAGAGGACTAGAAAAAATTACTTTGCCTGATTGGCTTTAAGCTGGCATGTCTGAAAACATCAAACAAGAATCAGCCTGCTTTTGAAATTTGTTTCCAGTTATAGAAAATGACCTTCTTGATTCCCAGCAGCATCACATCCTAACTTAAAAGAGCTGTACTTTCCTCTCACATCCACAAAGGTGCCCCCACAGACTCTGATGTTGGATAACACTGCTGGAGACCCCTGCTGAAATCTTCCCATCCATGTTAAGAGGGATGGGGAATCAGGATGATCTCTTTGCTGCCCTCAGATGCAACCCTTTCTGCAGCAGACTCTCCTGAGAGAGGGAAGTTTTTCTTGAGGTGAAGAATTCAGCAGGTAATATTCTGTCATTGGAACCATCCGCATTGTCCCAAAATACAGGATTTTTCAAGTGGATTTGCAGGACATGCCAGGATATTCTGACAGAGTCTCTCTTCATCTTTACATGCCACAAGCCACCAAAGAGGTAATGAGTGGCCTTGTGTGAGCTGCAAGTAGAGGCAGAGCACAGACCTCCTGGCCCAGGCAGATCTATCAACCAAACTGGGAGACACCATCTCCCAGTGTGTTTCTTTTCTCCCGGCTGTCCTCATGTGAGAAAACACAGTCCTCTAGGAGGAGAGCTAGCAAGACATCTCTGACGGACATAGAATATTAAGTATTGAAATGACAAGGGTCCAGGGTCTCATCACAGAAGATGCAGAGGCAGAAGGATTTCCCTGCAAGCCTGCACTTACATAGCTTGGGCTTGCTTGGGCTCTCGGTAGGGGAGGTAGGAGGTAAGTTGTTATGAACAGAGGGAGGTAGAAAATTATTCAAGACTAAGGAAATATGAAATTATTAGGTGTTTCCTTTTGGGGCTATCAAACCCAACAGCACTGCTTTATATTGGGTAATCTCTCCAGCCTGTGCAGCAATTTCAGACAGGTTACTTTAGCTCATACAGATTTCAGTAGACTGAAGTCATATAAAGAGGCAAGGACTAAGAATATTCCAGCAGTTTACACAGTGTAGAACAAGCATCCAGAGGTTTTTTTACAGCGACTATTCTGTGTATTTATTTTTCATTCCCTTTGGCAAAAGTATCAATGAACGGGATTTTAGAACCCAGGCATGAATATACTCTTTACAACCGATATTTTGATATTTACCCAGTCAGGATAACCAGGTCAATTGTTTTTGGCACAAATCCATAAGCATCAGTTCCTCTGTCTGGTAGATGCTGTTTTTGTAGCAATCAGCGAGGCTGCTGTCTAGTCCATTTCCAAAACATCCTGGTAGAAAACAAGGAGCAGATTTAGCAAAACAGCCAAGTTCACTTAGAGCAAAAGCAATCATCTGAGGCAGGTGATTTCCATACACATATGTAAGAGTCCAGTGAACTGGTAGAAATATCTGCAAAAGCAATGAATAGCTCCAGTATCCAATAGGTGGAATTTCCTCCAATGCCATAGTTTAAAAGTGGGACCCATAGTGTACGGTTTGACAGTAACCTTCAGCACATAGCAAAATTTCGTCCTATGACCTGCTTTCATTTTGGCCTTATCCTTAAAATTTATTGGTGAAACTTAGCTATAATATCCGATATTTAATTTGATTGAATATAACTGCTTTATATGTTGTGTGTGATGAGAGTTCTGATGAGTTATCAGAAGTGCAATGCCTAATGCATTCAATTCTCAATTATGTTAAATTTATAATTAATTTATAATCATTATATAGATATCAATACAAAAATAAGACTAACCATTTGCCAAGCTTAGAAGGATGTCTACTTTAAATTTTCGTCCTGAAAAGGGAGCAGACCTCTTTTTATAGTAACCTACTATATTTCAGAAGCTCAAGCAAATGCTTACAAAATTAGTTTTCTAAGACACTTTGTAAATTTTTTTCCTTGAAAACAGTTATCAGATTTTAGGCTATGAAAGTTGTCAAAGAATGAAATGAATCCATGTTCCAAGGACTGTAAAAAGGGCTGGTTTGCATTTTAATTTTAGGCATAGTATCAAAATATGTTTGAGTTCTGTATTTCCATTAGTACTCTAATAATCTAAATCATGCTTACATGATGCTGAACTTGAAATTGGCCATTACTACTCAGAAAAGAGATCTTAGTGTTGCTGTTGCCAGAATCAACTCAGTGTGCAGCATGGCCAAATAAACCCTCAAAATGTTGGGCATCATCAGGAAGGATACTGAGAACAGGACTTTCTGCTATTCAAAACCTGATGTGCCCCTGTCTTGAGTACCATGTACAATCCTGGTCTCTGCATTGCAAAAGGATTTAGTGAAGGTGGAGAAGGTACAGAAAAGGGCAGGTACAATGATCGAGAAGATGGAGCAGCTGCCTTAAGAGAAGAGACTAAAAAATCTGGGAATGTTTAGTTCAGAAAACAGAAGGTTGAGGTTTGTGATAAAGTGAAGGTGATGGATACACTGAGTATGGAACTGTGGGCCTGTGCTACTTGATTAAATTAGTAGAGGATCATCTTAAAGTTAGTAAAAGGTAAGTTTTCTTTCTTCATTGGACAGCAAACTTCTGGAACTTGCTGCAGATGTTATCAGCAGATTCAGAAAAGGATAAGACATATTTGCGAATACTAGATGCAATAGACAAGGAGGTGCCCTCTAGCACCCCCAACAAGGGAAAAGGAGAGAAGAATGTGTCCTCACTCATGTGCACTTCCCAAATAGTAGCTGTTTGAAAACACGGTTTGAAAAAATAACTGTGTTGAAAAAGAATACCGTGCAACATGGACCAGTGGTCTGACTCAGTAGGTACTTGTTATGGTTTTATGCTGTACGGCTGCTCTCTGTGCTGAAGAGGATTTTAGTGCTAGTTGTACAACCCTTTTTTAAAGGAGAGACCAAACAAGCTGACAGCATGACAGGATGGGTTACTGAAATAGTAGCTGGAACTTTTACCTCCAGGAAAGGAGAACATTCCTGGAAATGCTGAGAAATTTTACTAACAACAGATTCTCCCCCATTTTCCCACCATTGTTTTGAAACGATAAGGAGTGATACATAAACCATCCAAATGTAAGGAGAGAGATGTCACAATACCGTATGTCTCCATAAAATCCAGATAAAAGTGTAAACTGTGTGGGTAGAGAAGTCCTTACGGAGTCTTTTCCTTGCGTTTCTCTTTTCACATTTCATGTTTCTGTCCCATTTTTGGTAGATTAATAACATTCTGTCTGCAAGTCCTTAACTTTCAGTTGCTGTCTCTTGTAAAAACCATCCAGCCTCATCTCCCTGAATCTCAAAGCAGCTTGGTGAAAGGTTGTTGCCAATCCTTGGTATAAGGCAAAGAGTGCAACCTGAAGAGTGAAGTAGCCCAGCACACGAGTACCTGTTAAAATCTTCATTGCTCAAATATGTCTTGTGATAGTATTTCCAGACCTTTATCCTTGCACTTCACACTTGTCAGAATTGAAGAGACAATAGCTCATCCTTTCTGGACAAATAAATTCACACTATCCTGTTGTGTGAATCCTATAGGCAGCATGAGAGCTACTAGAGTGTGAATTGTTTGCTTATAGGCTTTTTTCATACAGGAGGTGCACATGGCCTTTTTCCAATTTTTTCCCTTGTTCACACTGTACCACTTACTAAATAGAGGTCGATCATCCTAGAATTTTCTCTTAGCTGTGCCATAAATAATAAATAATAAACAAAGCTGTGTGAAGCTAGGCATGAAGGATATCGATGGCTTGCCATTAATCTTTCAAGCAGCAGACAGATATCTCCTCTTAATTGTTGTGCAGTTTGCTTAGGTAAATTTTATGGTTGTCTTACTGGATACTGTGTGCGTTCACATGTGCGTAGGGACCACTAAAGCTCATTTCAGGTGAGATGCTTGTGGGTTTGCTGACAGAGACCAGCTGAAGGCAACACAGTGAGCTACCAGTGCAGCTGACCTGGATTCTTAACATTTGCTCTGTTTTTTCAGACTTTTGCCAAAGACCCTAGATTTTGCAGCTTCTTATTTCCAGACTGGGGCCAAGTATTATTCAACTCTCTCTCTCAGCAGAAACCCAGAGCTATAAATCTGCATGCCATTACTCCCAATTGCAAATATCCTTACCTAGTCTATGCTTCGCTGATGCAGAAGTTGTAGTCTATAGTCTATGTCTATGCAGTAAAGAAATATTTGAGAAATTAAGTTCAAAACAGAACAGTTCATTGTTCTGAACCAAATGTGTCTCAAAAATAAAAAACATATTCATAAAGGCTAAACCCTCATATATGAAATTTCTCATAGTATTCACACCTCTAGTGGAAAATAGCAGGTGACCTGAAAATTGAAATTAAGTTACAAACCACTGCAGTGTTCTTCCTGTTTGGCTGGGGGGTTTTGTTCATTGTTCTGGTCGCTGCTAACCAAGCCATTAGACCATTCTGTTTTTTGTGTAATATATTAGATGTTGACAAATTAGTAGAAATAGTTACTCATATCAGCAGCATGAGGGGGGTGGAGCCCTACTGGAGGCCCTAGGCAGACCCCAGTGCCCACTAACATTACTGATACTGTTCTTCAGGCTTCCGGAGGCAACTTCTGCCACAGCTGAGAAGGACAATAGTAACAGGACTCTAAGGTATGTCCATGGCAGAGCAGCTATCAAAGTGTCATACTACGTGTTGTGTATTTATTAGGTAGGTCTGCCCAGAGCTGGCATGCTGAGGAAATAAATCTTCAGTTCTTGGATCAGTGCAACACAGTGGCCTCAGAGAAGAGATCTTTGGGTTGAAGCGGGGCAGATGCTACAGCCCTTTGCATTCCTGGTGCAGGATGCTTTTCACAGGGATATCCATGTCACCCAGAGGCAGTTAAGAATGCAATACGGTCTCTGCTGGTGCATGAACTGAACTCTTGTTAACTGTTTGGCCAACTCCTACCTTTTGACATGTCTTTGGACATGCTATCTTAAACTGCAGTAGATCCAATGAATGCAGAAACTGGCCATCTGGATGCTGTAGGTGAGATTTATCCCTGAGCCAAAGCTAACATAAACCTCAGATTTATGCCTTTCTTTGGGATTTCAGTGGGGCTTTGCAGAGCCAGCTCAAGTCTTCTTGTCAATGCTGACCAAAAAATGATAATAATTAAAAAATTTCTTCCTGCCAGAAAGAAGAGCTAGAGGCAGGATGGACATGGGATGGAGACATGTGGGAAGCGCTGTGAAGAGCCAGCTTGCTGCTCTTGCTGCTGCCAGGAGGGCGGAGGGTGGCCATGCCTGCTTCTGACAGATCTCCTCCCTGTTTTCCTCCCTTGCTTTGCAAAGGGAGCAGACACAGCTAGCTCCAGCACAGCTAAAGCTGCCAAGGATGTTTTGTCACTGCCCACAGTTACCGCAAGACTTTGTTCACAGTGAGAGCAAGCTGGGGTGCTTCGGCTTGGAAACAGCAGTTCTCACAAGAGTGAATTTCATCCTGGCCATGCACAGGTGCTCATTCCACATCTTCCATGGAAGGATTTTACAGTGCTGAGGTTTTGTTTGCCTTTTTGAGCTTGGGTTTCCACGTTTCTGTTGTCATTCAGGGGAACGACTCATGACCACTCTCTGTGTGGGCATAGGCACTGGACCACGACTTGCAAGATCTGAGCTCATTTCCTGCATCAAGCCACAGATTTTATGCACAACCTTAGGAAGTTACTTCAGCTCATCCAGGCATCACTTCTGCACTTGCACGTAGCTTTCTGCTTCGGTGGCGATTGCTACAGAAGCTCAGCTTAGATGTGAATGTCTAATAGCAGTAGTCATGATGAAGACACTATAGTTACTAAAATTATTATTTGGAAAAAAATGTTCTCAGTAATGACTGTGTAAAATTTCAAGCAGTTATACAGCAAAAGTCAGAGTGCTGCTTGGAGCAACACAGCAGGCTTTGTGAAGCACTGCTTGTTTCACTGGAAACTGCTACGGCTCCAGAAGGTTTTTTCCCCAGGTTCTTTCCCACTTAAAGCCTAGAATTTTGAACCAGTCACTGCAATGCAAGCTGCTGACAGTTGAGCAATACTGTGTCTGTCCCCCCTTGCCAAGATGAATTAAATTCAAATGTTGCAAATTTTCCAAGAGAATTAATGTATCAACACTAAGCAGCGGTTCACAAGAACTGCACAAAGGCAGTTGGGACTTTGTTAATTACAATGGAAAAGTAGACAAGTGGCAGTGCAGTAGAAGAAGACAGGTATTTGGGGCCATGTGACACTGGGAGCAACTGGAATAAATGTCTGGGGCAATGGGCCAAACTGGTGGTGTTATGACCCTGGGAACCTCTTAGATAAGAAAGATGTTTGCAGTTTCCCAAGATACTCTGCCTCCCTCTCACTTTGTTTTCTTTTTCTCTCTGCTGAATGGATCTGACCGTCCCTGACTCTTCCCCAGCAGCAAATTCCATGTTCTTTGCACACACTGCCCATGAATCGGAGGTCGCCCATCCCTGCTGCAGCCAGCAACAGGGAGTTTGCTAGCCCTCAGCAATGCCATCCCAGGTGCACCCTCCTGTTAGTGTCTGCAGCAAAGTGCATGCCGCGTGAATGGAGCACCCAAGTGTATTTGTCCAGGGAAGAGACGAGGAACCATACTGGCATGGGCTTCAAGTGGTAGCCATCTCCTCGGCTCAGAAAGCCCTGCTTGCTTCTCCACCTTTGGGATTCCTGGTGCTGTTTGTGTGGCTGCAGGGAAGAATCCTGCTCAACACCACCACTGGCAGGTCAATCTCTGGCCTTGCTGGAAAGAAGATGAGGCCCACCTTACTCAAGTAATTGTGTCTATGTATAAAACTTAAAAGATTTAGACCATGGTGATGGAAAGGGCCAGAGGAGGCTTGTCTGGGGGCAAATATACAGCCCTCAAGATATAAAGCAACATTTTGCTTGCTGAAGTAAGTATTTTTGGTGAAGGGAAGGAGTGAGGATTCATAGCTAACAAACTATTTCTAGTAACATCTCAGTTTTGAATAACACTTTTCTTTAGTAGATTTCAAATCACTCCACAAAGGAGCCTGTGAAAATTTGTATGTAGGGAGATTTGCCCTAGCTCTATGAACAAGGAGAGACAAGAGCTTTTCTGAAACTTACTGCATGTGCCACCCCACTGACCCATCGGTGGGAAAAAGTCACTATTTAAGCATTCAGCATTGAAAAGCCTCCCTAGAAAGAGTACAATTTTTGCTCATATTTTCAAAAATGCCTAATTATTTGGGATATCACAGTTCAGGCTAAACTCAATGTGAGCAATGCTAGAGGCTTGACTTTCCAAAAATCCTTACAGTCATTCTCTTAAAAAAATTGGTTTGTTGTCAGACATGCAAAAGGGGATGTACTCAGGTTTAGGAATTGCCTGTTAAAATCTGAGCAAAAAGTAAGACATTTAGAAGATTAACATAAAAGGAGAAGTTCAGGTTTAAAAATGTAGCAAACAGTCCTTTTTGACTAACGCTTTGAAAGCATCCTCATACTGGTCAAGACGTTGCTGGCAAACTATGATCTATAAAACAGCAAGAGCAAGTCAGATAATATTCTATTACTCTCTTTATGAGGTGTATGCTGTGTAGCTAGAAGCAAAATAAACTACAGAATTATGCCTTTATAGCATAAGAAATGTTGCCCCAAGGAAATTAAAAACTGCACACAATTGGAAGTGTTAATCCCCACCTTAGATACTGTGAAAAGACCCTTGAGTTTTCCTTTGGCAGAGCTTCAATTTCCAGAGGAGTTTTTGTGTGTGTGCAGCAGTGCCCTGGTAGACACATGTGGGCCTGTACCTGCTCAGCAGGAATGTAAACAAGGCAGAGACACTGTTGCTTTTAGCTACTTGATCTCTTCAAATCAGCCAAGGAGAAATAATAACAGTGTTTCTTCTGGCTCTACCCTGTGTGTGCATGTTTTGTGTCAGAGAAAGGAAATTGTGCTTTTTTGCAGGTGAGCTCAAGAACAGAGAACAAACTCCTTGTGACTCAGAGAAATGCGAAGTAACAAAGCAAAGGTTAAATCTGCAAAAGTGCCATTCATTCACTATTCAGCAAATGAAGCCAGGGCAATCCCTGAGCAAAAGCATCCAAGACAGATAACATGACTGCAATCACGTATATTAGCTTATATTTGTCTTGCCTGGTTAAAGCTCTCATGCTATCCACGTTGCACAAGAATTGATATGGAAAGGTCAGATACATTGCTTAGGTGAGAATAGAGCAACACCGGGGTGTTTCAGCATGTTGCAAATGCCTATCAGATGAAAACCTGCAGAGAATGCATGGAGAGCCCATCTCCTCAAACCCATTAATGCTTTCTTGATGCTGCTATACTTGCTGTTGTTTCTTGTTGGAACTGTGTCCTAATATTTGAAGGAAGGCTGTGAGTGAGGACATCTATGGCCCGTTTCTAGTTTTTTGGTTACTGTCTAATTTTGAAAAACTTCAGTTTTTCTTGTGTCTGATCCTCAGTTTCTCAGTAATTACAGAGATGTCACTGTATATATACATATATACCTATGTGTGGTCATCACAAGACTTTTACTACTCTTTGCAAAGCACCTTTATATTTCTAGAAGAGAGAGAAAAATATCAGGTGTTTTACCTCTTTGAAGACAGGAGTAGTGCAGGAAATACAGCTGCCAACTGCTGTTTCACAACTGTGGATTTCTCCACCATGCCAGTGCTATAGTAGTAATTAAAATGACAGATAAACAGCATCCATGTTTGCTTTCCAAGCCTAGCAATGAGTAAACTCTGTACTGACCATGTTAGAAGTGCATGAACTGTGCTGACCCTTGCCTGCACCACTATACCTGCCTCTTGGGAATGCCACAACTTAATTATTGTTATTTGGAACAGAGGGTATTGTTATTATTTGGAACAGAGCGTTTGATTAATGCATGATTAATGAGAAAAATCACATGTACTTCTGTGGGCATAGAACCATGTTCCTATTTCTGCTAAGGCACAAGAACTTAGCTTCCTCCCAGTGGGAATCCTGCCATTTATTTAATTACAGGCAGGATAAACCCTGCACTAGGTCAAATTGGGAAGTTCAGGAGTAAAATTCAGCATACATTTAAGCAATTGCAGGTGTGGAGTCTAAGTTCTCTATGCACTACTGCAGTACTTTGTTTTTGAGGGGGCTGGGAGGAGGAGAAAGCACATGTGGCTTTGTTTCTTCAGTGCTGCCACGTGACAAGAAGTGGCTTAGTTCACCCTGGCAGGTGGAGAACAGTTAGTGTAAGTTATACAGCAGAACAGCTGACTCCATGAAATGCACCTCAGAATTAGTTAAACAACCCAAGACCGAACACAGCCTGCGGTTTAATGACAGCTGAGTGAAGGTTCACATTGTACTAATAACATCCTGTATCTCTGTGGTGGTGATGTGGTGTATGCACAAGTACTCCTTTGCAGCCAATAACCTCTCATCAGATTTTCACACTGGCTGATTTGGCTGTTATTTAACAAGTGTGTTTTCCTGTTCCTGCCATGGGTTTATTTTTGTTGCTGTTGTTGCAGTAGTAAAATCACCCCTGATATTCTCAGAAATTTTTTGCAGTGCTGCTAATGTTTTGCTTGATGTTTTGCTGGGATTTTTTAAATGTCACATCTGTTCTCAAAGTGCAATTACTTAATTGGTGTACAGTGCTGGATTGGATTCAGTACCTACGCAGATATTAGCTAGGTACAAAGCTGCATGGGTTGTCAGAACATACTTGAAAAAGATATGTGAGCTCAGCTTCCTATAGCAGAAAGGTGACAAGCTCTGATGATGTGGGAGGTAGCACAGCAGGATAATACCCAAGGTAAATGAAAGATACAGGCCCTGCTTGATGGTGCAAAACATGAGCAGAAGCCAAGGAAGACTTCTTTTCTGTGGAAAAAGTCCTACTTTTGGAGACCTTTCAATTTGAGTAAGAACAAAATCAATAATATTGACATCTCCTATAACATGTCTGATGTCTTCTCATGCCCATTAGATTTCTTATGCATGGGTAAACACTTTCTTATACTATATATTTTATATAGAACACACAAATAATGTAACCCAGCTTTTCCACAGAGCCTTTTATCCTAGATATCAATGTACTTAATCAGTGAGATCATATATCATTCCCATTTCATGGGCTGAGGAACTGAGAAACAGAAATAAAATGGCTTGTCATACAGACAAGAAGTGCAGTTGCAAAACTCTGAATAGAATTTAGATTTTATTTGCTGTAGACCAGTGGCCTATTTGCTAGGAATTGTTGCCTCCATGTTTTGCGTTTTGAAAATATAAAAATATGGAGTAATGCTATTAAAATACCAGAAATTACTCAAAGAAAAACAATAGACAAATGTAAAAAAACCAAAATAAATTTGGAAATAAAATGTTTTCTGAATGGAAACACAAAATTGTCTATTCAAGTGTGACTGTCACGTTCCACTCTGCTTGTTTTTCCTAAAACAATCTCTGTTCTACATTCCTGTATGTACTGCCAGTATTGACGGATCTGTACCAAGTGAAATTTTTTGACCAACTTCATTTGCTCTAGAGGAGGGAAAGGAAAGCATGCAAATCCAGCAGGAATCCTGAAAGGCAAATTATTGCTTTTTTCTTTTCTTTTTTTTCTTTCATTTAGTGCACTTTACAAATGTGCTGTAGGCTCAGTTTATAGTAAGAACACATCTTATCTGACAAATGGTAACTGATGCAATATGATTTAAAAGTCTCCCTCATCATGAAGAAATTAAAATCCTCCCCCAGGGACATTCCCCAAAACATAAAGTAGAGCCTTCCTCCTCATTAAAACATTTTGTTGTGTGAAAAATGACAACGAGCCATAAAATCTGGAGGGAAATGGTTACTGAACACTAACATATGCTCAACAATTTCAATACCAGAACACGTGGAGCCTGTCAATTGCACTCCAAGCTGGGGAAATGAATTTCTTGATCTTGTCCGGATGGAGGGCAATTTAAAGTGATGTTGCTAACAGAGTAGTTAGGCCCTGAAAGCCTGTTTTCAAAATAGCAGCAGGAGTTCCAGCAGCCAACAATATGAAAGTGCCAGTTTGTTTTGTTTGCAAAAGCATGTCTTACTGTCTCTTCACTACCCTGGCATGCTCTTTTCTTAAAACTGATGAGAATAATTGTCTCCAACATTATTATTATGTACAAAAATGGCATGAAAAGAAGATAAAGGTTGCCTACTCAGGCACTCAGAAGTTAGAAAATAATGGGATTACTGTTGCCTTGACAACATTTGTCTCTCCTTCCCCTGCTCCCAGTTTCATTCTTGGAAATGGCTAAACCACTTTTCTGAAACTCTATAAAATAATTAAATGAAAGATTCAGCTGTGGGGAGACACCTAGCATGGAAAATGTCCTCCTGCCCTCTCCCAGAGTCTGACAAAATTATAAACAGCTGAAAAACATGGTTTTATGATGAGAAGAATCAGGTAATGCCATGTACCTTGATGGTACTAGTTGCTCTATCTGCACTTTTTCTTTTAATTTAATTTATACTACACACATCCCTGAGGGGCACATTTGGTGTGTGCTCCTTTGTGCTGCAAGAGGTAGTTGTGACTATGTAAGCAGCAGCAGCAGCGCAGAGGACTCAGTTTCTTGCAGCTACACAAGGAGCGTGGACCTTCTGCCCCAGGAAAGCAAAGACCAGGTGGGATTGAAGAGAGCTGCAATGATGCTGGAGGCACAGTTCTGGCGTTTTTAGCACTATGCGTCATGTTCGGCTGACCCAAATTCAACTCAAATTGATGTGCCTGGCAAATGGAAAGAGCTCTGCCTCTCTGGAGGCATGGGAAGGTCTGCTGAGGTCCTGACCTGGCAGGCCCTGAGGGCAGGTGACAGCGCCCGGTGACACCCAGTGCGTCATCTCTAGCTGGGCTCTGAATGAGGTCAGGCGAGAGACTGATAAATGGCCCTGCCTTGTCAACACTGCCTCATTAGTGCTGTTATCTCCCAGCAAATGGGAACGTGAAGGAATTTGTATCCCTGCCCTCACCAAAGCTGGAGAGCAAGTGGGAACAGAAGCAATGGAGGTGACTGTCTTTGCTCATACCACTTACATTCTCCTGAAAAGAAGCTTAGTGTTTGGTTTGTAACCAAAGGGACTTTGTGGCTGATTATGAAACATTATGCCATGGTTCATCTTTCAGACTGATTGAATTTATGATGAGGTTTCTTTCAACGAAGGGACAGAACATTTCAGCACACACTGGCATGGCTGAAACACTAACAAATCACTGGCTTGATTCAAAGTCTGGAAATACTGTTATGCTCCTTTCCTTGTGCAACCTGTCTGAACTAACAGGGCAGCCAAAAATGTCAGGTAAAGTAGCATGCATAGGGGCTGGAAGTGGACCCAGCTGATCAGCATGGTCTGTGACAAGTCATCTGACAGCACTGTGAAGGGAGGGAGCACTGAGGTTTATTCAAAAAATGAGTATTATGGGGGGGAAAAAAGAATCACTAAATTTGCATTTAATGACATGTATTTAAAAACCAAAACAATTACAGCTGCATTAATTTTTCTTCCTTTTCTTTTGCTTGGAGCACAGTCAGCCCTTGCTTGTTGCTTAGATTTCCCACCGAATGCCTTTCTGACTCAAATCAGAGCCCCCCCGGCAGCCCCTCTATTTACTTCCACGCACAGCCAGCAGTGTCCGTGGTGTTTCATCAACAGAGACTGGTCAATCTGGCCCAGCAAGTCCTGCTCTGCAATCTGTACTCAGCTAAGGGGTACCAATAATTGGCCCTACAGGTCCTAACTGGTGTGTTTGTGAAAATTATCTAAAGTCACAAGCAGTCACCCATGACTGACTCATATAAGGTGATTATGTGGCTAGTTCTTGTGTTGGGAGTGTTGGGTGATATGGCTGTCCGTGATCTCAGACAGAGGACTGTGGTCTTCTGATTCAAAAGCATCTGCTTCCATTAGATATTTTGTGAATTTGTCAACCTCAGTATTCTACAAGAGGTCTTTAATTTCAAGGGAGGAAACCTAAGGACATTTGATATGTCTTGTTTCTGTCACTCTGTACCCTTTTTGTCAGGTAACACCTAGTGCTTTTGTCAGTGCTAAGTAGTATAAGTTTTAGAGTCTAAGATCCTTGGGTCAGTTATGTGCGGATGCAAGACAATAAAACACTGTCTTTCCCATTGGTCACTATCTGCCCTCAGTCCCCTCTCATGCACTCATATCAAAAGAAGACAGTGTTCTGCTTTCCAAGCAAAGCATTAAAGAGTGTTCTTCTCTGTCTAAAATGCCTTATTTATAAATATGGAAGTATTAAGAAATGTGCAGTATGTTATGGTCGGGCAGCAGCTTCTATAATACAAGCAAGCAATCTCAATAGAGCAGTCCAGACGTACACTAGCTAAAGATCTGGCCTGTAAATTGATGGTTAATAAATATGGAATAACAGGTATTTGTCTAGGAACACCAGACTACTAACAGCTGCTATAAAGTAGAACTGGTTGTTCAAACTCGCCCAGATACATACATGTGCTGTCTTGCATTTTATCACAGTGAGATGGATGATTGCTCTATAGGTCCTGGTGGCCAAAACCCAATTCCTCCCACAAAGGAGAGTGATCTGCAGCTGAATTATCTCTGATGTTCGTATTCCATATTCCTTTCAACACAGTGACAGCTTTGAAAGCATAATGTAGTTTGGTCTTGCATGACAACCATTTTTGTAGCAGAGTAACACGTGGAAATCTAAATCATGCTGAAAATTTGAAAGGAAAATCCATTTGATTTGGATGTATAGCCTGGGAATGCTCTCTCAGTTGTATTTCACATCAATAAAAGCTTCTCTTGATTTGATTTGTGTGTAGCGAAGCTTCACCGGAGAGATTACAGGAAGTCTTGCTGCAGAATTGAGGCTGAGATAGGTGGTAGATCTGTGAGGGTGGATAAGCAATTTCAACCAAAATATTCTTGAAAAAATAATTGGTTTTGCTAAAATTATTTTCCTCAACCATGACTTCTGTCAGGGAGGACAACAGTGTAGCATTTAAGGGCACCCAGCAGCACTGAATGCCACCACAAAGCAAAACACTGTTTACACTGATGGGGAAAAAAAATTAATG
Organism: Strix uralensis; assembly: GCF_047716275.1. Lineage (NCBI taxonomy): Eukaryota > Metazoa > Chordata > Aves > Strigiformes > Strigidae > Strix > Strix uralensis. The sequence continues at coordinate 50,834,855 of NC_133976.1, read as the reverse complement.
ACCTGGTTAAAATCTGGGCAGGAAACTAGGTGTCACATCCTGCTCTTCTGAAGTAAAAACGATAAGAGCTTTGATGAGTAGACACAGTAAACAGGGTCTTGGCTTTATGTCTCATCCAGGTGCCAACAATTCATGCTGTACAGTCAGTTGTCCATCACAGTACAGCGCAGCCTGTCCTTTGGACCTGGCTCAGGGGGAGGATGCAGTGCTCTGAGTCACCCCCCTCCTCCCTGCAGCACTCAAGCCTCCTGCGGGGAATGGGCTGGCAGTAGGGAGACGTCCACCCTCTGACAAGCACTATTGTTTCTTCTTCTGGACAACTTTATCTTCCACATTCCACTTGTCTTCCTTTCTCTCTTCTTCTGCTTCCTTCCTACTTTGAGGTTTTGTGATCCCTTTTTCATGGCTAGCCCACCCCTCCTCTCCCTGTGATTCTCCATCTGGGGCTCAACATTCACACAGGCAGAGGACCTGCCAGAGGGGCCAGGTACCAGGTGGGTGATGACACTACCCTGTAGGACCACTGCTCAAGATGGTCCTTGTTTTGCAGCTCTTCTGTCTGAATCCATACCTGAGGGTCCCTGCCTGGAAGAGCCCAAGCCGGGTTACTTTGCATGGGGCTAAAACCATTGAGGTGCACTTTTCAGTACTGAAGGGATTTGGGAACAATTACCCATCTGTTGTTAAGTCTAATGGCAACTCTGTTTCACAGTCTGTTATCATTTGTACCCTGGTTATTATGATAACTGAATAAGTGACTCTAGCTAGTCTTTGAATTCCCAGCTCTTTGTTACCATCTCCCAACTAAGAGACAGTTACCAGCCATATAATCACTCTTAATGTGTCTGAGAGCTAAGTCACACAAACTTAAATTGCTGCTGAAGGCTTGCTTGTTTGACTTTGTCCTCAAAGGGACAAGGAGTGTTTGTACAGTCAGTCATGCCTGTCAGCTGGGAGGAAGTAAACTCCCTCTGGGAAACAGTTGGGAGCAGATTTTAAGCCTTTTCCAGTGCCCTGACCATGTGGCTGCTTCATATCCGCATTGGTGCAAGGTCTGTGAGGCTAGGTCAGATAACCACTGTCTTCTGCACTTTGCACAGAGAGCATGGACTGCTGTAGGCACCATTGCGCACAGCAGGGAGGTGGTTTGGGAGGCTGCTCCTTCCTGCATCCCCGACCTATGGCTGTGGGCACCTCGTGGGGCTCTCACCACCACTTGGGCTGCAGGAGGTTGGAGCTGAGGCTGGCCCGGGAGTGCTGCCTGTGTGCTGCCCAGGGGTGGCTGGGTGGCCCCCGCTCACTCCCAGGAAGACAGGGGCTGTTGTGGAGCCAGCAGCCCCATGACTGGCAGGGGGTCCTTGTTGCAGCATGATCCTGAGCAGTGGGGCAAGGGAAGATCTCCACCCCTGTACCACTCCTCTCCTTGGTGCTGCATTTCATGGGTCAGACAAACTCTTCCCATCTCTTACAGGCAAAGCTCCAAGATGAGAAACGTCCTGTCCTGGTGGTGGCTGCCAGTTTCCCTTCCAATCTGTCAGCCAGCCAGAGATAGATATGCTTCCCTTGGGAAGGCAGGTAGGAGCATCAGGTAGGATCACCCAACAGGTGTGGTCACACACAACAGAAGTTAAATCCAAATATAAAATGCAAGTGTGCATTCAGCATAGTTATCCAGGGTCCTAAAGAGTGAGCCATTAATTCAGTTGTGAGGCTGAGCCTCTTGAAAGTTATTTCAAAGATTTTTTCTTGTACAGTTACAATAAAAACCTTCAAACCCTCTTTCAATATGCATAGTCTGTTTTTGCTGCAGTGTGTCTTTCCTCCCTTTGTCTTTTACTGTCAGGATCCTTCAAGCACCTAATTCTGCTCTGACATCTGATTTCTCAAAAAAATGTATACAAGTATACAGCTCACCTGCATCTGAGGAGCAATCCTACCTCATGTGTCAACAAAAAGAAATTGCGATAACATACAAGAAAGTATAAACTACACCATTTGCTTTACTGAAATGTAAGTGCAAACTGAATTTCTCAGATAAACTTGAGCAGATTCTTACTTTTGTCACAAGAACCAAAGATCTGAAGCCCATCAAGGCTAATTAGGTGGTTATTGACTTCAGAGCACTTTGAATTGGCTCTACAAATAGCACCATTATCCCAAGTGGCCCAAGCACTTCTGTCTGCATGCCTTCAGTATCTGTCTACTTTCTTCTGAAGATGCAGGTTCAGCTTTGCTCTCATTTACTCCTAGGTGAAAGAGAGATCACAAGGTATTTATTTTTAGACATCGTAATATACCTACATGAATACAAAATGTACCTTTCGTTTCACACACACATGCAGAAGAGGAAGTGGAGCACACAGCCAAACACACTGAAGTTTCTTACCATTTATCAGAAATGTGAGAGAAGAAATAATCCATCTTTTGTTTTATTGTGTTTGTTTGTCATCTGATTTAGTACTCATCTGTCATGGCTAATTACTTTAAAAGAATTCTAGTTCTAGGTCACAAAATCTATGAATAAAAGATGTTCACGTACACCATCTAGGTCAGGTGTCACAACTCAGTGCAGATATCCACACAATAAAATATTTCTGATTTTAATTACTAGGTGAATGGATATGCCGATTACATGAAAAATCAATAAAATATTAATCAGATAAAGCAAGACAGCAGGTGGCCAAAGATATCAACAAGGCATATGTCTGTACAACACAAACACCTCTCTGCAAACAGGAAGGTCATGCTCACGGTATCACTAGATGTACTATGTCACTGAAACAGCCCAAGTCACCAAAGTGTCACCATGCAAAGCTGTTTAATTTTTAAGCAAGAGTAGGTACATTTTCTATTTATCTCACTTAGGGACTGACTGGTCCTGCTTCCCTTCTGGAAACACACTTTCCAGGCAGGTCAGTGGAGGTTTTTTCTGCATGAGGTGTGCAAGACTGAAGTCACTGAGGGCAATGTACTAAACAAAACAAAACATAATTTATGCTCCTTCTCACTGCATTATAATGTGTTAAAAAAGACTCACAGCTTCTTTTTTTTGTGTTTGTTTAATTTTGGGAATATCAGAAATATCAAGAGAGAGCACGCTCTTGTACTCTCTCCCAGCCCTTCTGGGCATGCTTGTTTAACTGCTTCCAAAATCCATCTGTGGTTATAGAAATGAATACCAAAAGTGTACCTGGCCTAGCCAAATAAAATGTGTAGTTTCTTACTTCACAAACAGACATAGAACAAGCAGTCTCGACTTCTTAGTTACCATAGCCATTTGGGTGACTGACAAGCCAAACATATTCATCAGCATCCTGCAGGCCAGGACTGGGCTCTGCTCAAAGGCCAGGCTGCTCAGTGCAAGGAGGACCTCTCAGTGCCCTCTTGGCACCCTGGGTACAGACTATTGTGCAGGCTGAGTTACTGGCCTGGAAATATCTCCCTGGTAGTTTTGAGGCTCAGGCCCTTTCCTGTGCTGTGTTTTGCAGAAGAGTGGGGTCCGCTGTAAGACAGGCTTTGTTCTTCTCATGTGAGCTGAGCTCTCCTCCCATTTCCCCTTGCAGATCCCTTTGCAGGATATGTTTTTATTGCACCCTCGCTTTCCTCGGTTCAAGCAGAGTTATTCATTTCCTGACTGTATGTGACCAGATGCGTGGCTGTTGTCAGTGGTGTAAATCCTCAGCCTTCAGCTGAACTAAAAATCAGCCTGTGGTGTTTGATGTGACATGTTAATGGGACATGGATGTTTTGAGATTTCTGACTTTCACAGAACCAAACACTTCATCTGCACCTTTAGGAAATAACAATAACTCATTAAGACTACGACCCCATGTTTCTCTTTAAATACAGATGTTATTCAATGTGGAGCTCTAGACTGGTTCTGACAATACATTTTTTGTTCCTTCTCTGTACAAAACTGAATAACGTATCTCCCTGAGTCTCCTTTTACTTAAGCAGCAAAGGTTGCTCTGATGTCAGCTGCAGGGGTGAGATGTAATGTGGATAGCTGTGAAATCCCCTTTGACAGTTACAACCAAAGTGAGAATATCCTTCCAATCCAAAAAATCTTTCCTCACATATAGGCTTCTATGGTTTTGTAATTGTAACTGCTAAATCTGAGCACTTCAAACAGATACGGGACTTTTGAGAGACATGCATTCTTCCCTGGAATCTTTTAAAATTCAGAATATAAAAGACATATCCCCGGGAGAATGCAACCAAGAGAGATGACAGAAACAGAGTTGCCCTACCAAAGGCCAATGAAATCCAAAATAAGAGAGAGATTGTGAAGGTAGATAGTCTGTAAGGGCCCCCTGTTTCCACTGGTGCTGGGGGAACTGCAGGGTGTGTTTGTGAGGAAGAGGACAGAATGGACGAAGAACACCATTCCCTGAGGAGAAGATCTCTGAGGTAACCTGGCAGGCACTGTGTTTCCATCAGTCCTTGTCCCTGTGATATATGACAAGAGAGGATACGGAAAGCAGAAGGGAACATGCTGATAATAAGGGGAATTTTCAAAAAAATGTTGGGAATAGTTACTGTGACTTGCTTTTTGTGGCCTCAAATCTCATTCTCTTTAAGGTTAGTGGCGGAGAACAATTGAAGCTAAGATCCAAGTGTCAGCCAGTTAGGAAGTGGTGGTCTCAGAAGCTGAATCCTGGCTATTTGAGGGACAACCCCAGGGCCTGGGGAACAGCTGGGTGGGGCAGGTACCTCAGTGCAGTGCAGGAACCTGGACAAATAATTTAGAATACATGCCTAATTTTTAAGCAGCTACAGTTCACTGATATGAACCTGACTCTTTCTGATAGTCAGTGGCTGATATTTCGGTTTACTGAATTTGGGGCCCAAACACATTTTGCCTGGGGAGACAAACTCCCTTTGAATTAAGTGAGACCATATGTGGCAAAGCCAGGAGGCTGGTGATCTTACCAAGCTTTGGCTTAAAATGTTGAGACACCTAAGTACTTAACTGCATCTATTTTAGCACAAAGCCTTAGATGTTTTCATCCTGCTTGAGCAATCCCTTCAGAATTAGCTTTTCTGGAACATGAAGCCCTGTTGGACTGTGTAAACAAGCCACATTCAGCTCAATGCAAAGCCCAGCTACAGTTTCAATTTCTGTAAATTATGCAAGAATATAAATGATGAGTACATCAGTAAGCTAGAGGCTGATTCATTCATATATTGATTCATGCATGGTTTACCTTCATGCCTTGCAGAAAAAAAACAATTAAAATGGTTACACTAAGCTACAGAACTTGAAAGCAGTGGTTGAGGGGCAAGAGTGATTCTCTGCTTGAAGAGTGGCAGATGAAGCTATAGCTTGTAGATTAACCCTCTTCTAATTTGCATCATTTTAAATGTTTCTTAGCTGTGTGTGACCAAAATGGAAAAAATAATTAGCTTGACATAAAGAGGAAATTCACTTGATATTTTCTTTCTTTAATACTGTGTGTTAGTTCAATGCCTTTTTTCTCACTGCCTCGAAAAGCAAAAACAGAAGAACACATTTATATTTTTTAAAGTGTGTGACAACAGAAATAATAGCAAAACCTCATTCCCATAGTCTGGGAGTGTGATCAAGCACCTTTGGTAAAAATTCCCATTAGAGGCTGTAGATGGACAAGGGGGGAAACCAAGGGAAGAGGGCATTCAAGTTTCCTAAAAGCAAGAAAACAAAGGATAAAGAAAATGTATCCATCCCGTGCAATCATCAGCCAGCCAGGATACAGGGATGACATACATTTTTCTTCAGTGTGTGGGTGAGTAAACCATAATTCTGCACTCCCATTGTCTTTGATAATAAAATGTAGTTATAGGAAGGGTAATTTTTTTTTTTTTTTTTTTTTTTTTTGTCTTGAGAAGCTTTCAAGAAACAAAATATCACATGAATAGACTACATACAGGTAGTTTCTTGAATCATGAACTGTTTATCTGTAAGCTTGAACACAAATAAATCCAACTTACATAAAAGCAAACCATGTGATGGATCTGCTTCTGACTCTTTTAGCTCCTATTTTAATTAACTAATGCAGACACTGAGCAAATGATATGTTGCTTGTTGTTAAGGATGCTTTAGTCATCTGCCATTTTGTGCTTTTTTGATTGGCTACTGCTAAGGGAAGGAAAGCTCTATAGTGGTTGTACATAAGAAAAATAACTCCAACACAGTGCTGTGGAAAGCTATGCTTTTATCTAGCTTCATCTTTGTCACCCCCATGTCATTAAGTTCTTTGGCTGAAAGTTTTAAGAACAGCATTAGTAATATCTACTTTCATGTACAGTTTTCACTTCATAGGCTGACTCTCAGTGTAACTCTGTTTGTTCCAGGAGTTTTACACCTGGGATTGTTTTAACCCAGCATGTCAAGGTATAGCGTTAAACAGTTGTTCAAATTGCATGCAAGCAATTTCGCAAAATTTGGCTGGCAAAACTGATTCAAGGGTGAAGTTTATTTTCAAAGGCAAAAGGTAAGTAAAGCCAAGTTTAAAATAAATCTGATAACAGCTGAGAAAATGGGGCTGAACTTGATTGAGAAGTGCACAGGGAACTCTAACTCCTTGATGCCCTCAGGAACAAGGCACTCTCACAAGCACTGTCCTTTGTCGATGTTTGAAATGGAGGTCTCTTATGCCAGTTGAAGTATAAATTTTTTTACTGAAAAGCCCAGAACAGCTTTTCAAAATGCCAGCTGTCCACTCTGAATGCATATAACAAATTTTTGATAGGCAAGGAACACAATATATCTTTTCATTTGGCCTAACAAATGTTGCATAAATAGACTATGTGTTTAGAGTTGGTTCAGTTTTATCACTCTCACGAACGGTAAAAGTGACACTGTGGCAGCCTTTCCTTTCTCAGTAGTGTGGCTTCCAGCAGTAGGTGCTCTGTAAACACTCTTGAAAACCATCACTCTGCATTTTCAATGATACAATGAAATATATCAACCTCCCAAAACACCAGATAAGGTCAACTAAGAATATTCCCCTTCCCCAGTTAGCCTTTTTCCTCAAATTACAAAGGAAAATCAATTCAATTTTGTAGTGAGTAGTTGTGCAAATTTCCTGTAATGAGAGAAAGAAAATAAAATGCCTGAAGAGCAGAAAATCGAAATGCTAAACCTTTGATCCTGGACTTGAAGCTAATCTATGCAATTAGCAGTGCTTTTTGTCACAAAGGGAAGAGTCACAAGAAGAAAGGATGGCACACGGCACAAAGAAGTGATCCAGGGAAAGATTGAGAAAATGGTGCTTCAATCATCTTCACAGTCACACAAATCCTTCCTCAAGAGTAAACAAAGCACGTGAAAAAAATGGGAGAGAAAGGAGAACAGCATCAAGCAAACAGACAAACACTTCTAAACAATTTCCCTCAGGTTATCTCACTGGAGGCAAAATTTAATGCTATCCCATCAGGGAGGCTGTATTCAAAGGAGGGGGTTCCCAGTGTGCAGGAGCCATGATAGGGATGTGAATATGGCTTCAAGCTGTACTTTTTGTTTTGTAACATCTTCCTGGCTTGAGAGGTTGCTTACAGCCCAGGAGAGCATTTGATGGCTATTTGTTAATGCACATTCCTATAGCCAAAAAGAACATTTTTTGTCCTGGCAGACCCAAAACACGGACCAGATGCTGCCAGAGAGGGATGTAATTTAATTTATCTTCTCTGGTGGAGCATAAATATTCACATGAAGAGAAACCCATGTGTACTGTTCCATAGGTATCAGTAACCTTTTCTTGTGTTGGTAGGGGGTGTCACAGAAACAAAATCACTCTTGCAATAATCATCTTTGCGAAAGTGTTGGGCACTATTGTGCTACCTTACAGACACTGGCTCCTTTGTGTGGCTGGCAGGCGAAGTCTCAAGGTCCTCAGTTTAGACACATGCTCTGCATCAATTTTGCCCCGAATGCCTATGTAAGGGTATTGCAAACCACTGTAGGCTTGAACTCATGTGGAAGACAGAAACTTCCTCTCTCTCACCTTTTTTCTTCTCTTAATGATGACATGGGAATAATTTTTAAAATATTTGGAAGAGTGCTGCTGACGTGTACTGCTGATGGCTCATCTCAGAGAGGTGGGATTCTTAGTGAGAGGAAACCTGTGACTCCCTTTCACTGACCGTTTTTGTAAAGTTTTTCTTTCTTCCTCCCAAACTGGAGAATGCTAGTCAAGATGGTTTGCAGCTTAAACTGGAGCTAAAAAGTATCCCAGTTTGTGGGATCCCCAGCAGAACAGTTGGTGGCTGTAATTTTTTTCCATAGGGAGGCAGGAATGGAAGAGGGCAAAATTTTTATGGGGCTTTTTTGACTTCAGAATGTGCAGTGACTGAATTTTCTGAGAGGTTTCTGACCTCCATACCCACTTAGTCTTTCAGCAAGGGTGATTTATCTTGGGGAACTAGTACTGAAATTTATATAAAGAAAAAATATGAATGCGTTATTTAAAAGTATATGCAAATAAAGTGGACTTTTGGGTGTCTGTGTGTTCATTTCCTTTAGCAGAAAATGGCCTATCTCCATTCCCTCTTTCCATCTCACAATTTTACCAGGTTAAAAAAAAAAAAAGATGTAATCTCTTTATCTAATTTGATCACTGAAAATCTATTTCTGCACATGAACAGTTACTGCTCTTTGAATCTATGCAAGGAGTCAGAATGCAGCTACAATGAATGTTCAAATGCTCATTAGGCAATGGTGCTTCGTTTATTGCTCACTATCCTGTCATAGATGGCTAGGCTGATCAAGGCTGCAGTTAGTTACCTCATTCAGCTGTGGTGGAGCTACTGTAGTGTTCCAAGCATTCCCTGATTTTTGCCATTAATTCTGTGACTGTTTTATTTGAATATTCTATTGGAAAAAAAGATGTTTGACTAGAAAACATCCTTGGGCAAGTCACAGTCTTCTGATACCTTGACCCTATCAAAGGAGCTTTGCTGATCACTCACAGTAAGCTGACTGACAGTTCCTTGCCATTTACACAAAAGATGCAGTAAATGCTTTGACCGTGGCTCTTCAGTTGGGGATCACCTTCCTGGAGAACTTCACCATGTTGCAGTAGCTTTGGAGACCTGCCACCAGCAGCAAGCCACAACTCCATGGTACTTACTGACCATGCTCAGGTGGCTGGGGGTGGCTTGAAATATGTCCACAAGTGCTCATGTAGGGATACCTTTGCCAAAACAGTCTTGTCCAAATTGACCTTGCTGAGAAAAAGATCTGTCAGATGTGGCATAGGATGAGAGGCTGATAACAGATTCTCATGACTCATGCTGGGTAATGGGTAGACAGAGCTATGTACTGAGGCTGCTTCTTAGCTTGTAGAGCTTCTTTCCTTAGCTGACAGCATGTCCATGGCATTTCTGATGCAAACTTCTTTCTATATTGTACTTATAATATTACATTTCTTGCCAGCAAAGGCTCTGTGATCCCCTATCCATACTGCAAAATTAATGAATTCTGCAATTTAAGATTTTATCACAGTTCTCTGCTACTACTAATATGAGGATTGGCTTTTCTGGCAGCAGGTTATGGGATGCATGGAGTAGGAGGAAACAGCTCCAGATTTCCAGAGGCAAATTAGGGTGCCCAGAGATGAGAATCTGGAAACGAATCCAAACTGTTCAAAGCACATTTAGGTATCCATGACCATTCAGCTAAAGGACTGAAGTGTGCCTCCTGTGGCATTCCTTTGATGCTAGTGAAACCAGAGAGGCTTGAGATTAGCTGGGTTATTTATGCTTTCTGTACATTGAAAAATGGAATAAGCAGATGGTATTTGAAATTTCCCATATATTTAATCATAACTCTCAGATTCCTGGCTTTTAAAATTTATTTTCAAATAACTGGACCGATCTGAACTAGGCTTTCTGCCATCGTGTTACTTATCTGCACTGTGTAATGCATTACAGCTTAATGAAATTTGTTACCTACAATATAATCAATCATTGTAGGCAATATAAAATAGCATTTGTTTTTTCTAAATGGGTTTTCTCAATGTACTTTTTGTTTGTTTTCTCCCATAATTTGTTTATTTGAAATTTCAGTTTTAACTCTACAGAAAATCAAAAGTGTGTTTTCCATTTACAAAGAGATGCAATGAACTTTTCTTGACTTACCCATCAGGCCCATTGTATTGCTTCTTAATAGGGAAATCTGGAAGCTAGATAAGCCATTTGAAGATGGCTTCAACAAACCACGGAAGGGTCCTCAGCTTTCTGAAATGCAGTCAGTTTGAACCACGGAATTGACTGAATCAGACAGATTTACCAGAGGCATGGGCATATCTTGGCTGCAGCTGGAGAGGTTGTACATGATGGTTTCATGTAGCAGCTCTTTGCTGCATCAACACGTATCTTGCTGTGGCACCAAGGAGCTGTAACAGAGCCACTCTGGTGCCCTGTATCTGATCCTAATCTCATTTATTGCCCCTGTTCCTCTGTCACCTCCCAGGAAGTAAAAGGAGCATGGGCTGCACTGGCTGATAGGTGCTTGATTATTGACCAAATATACAGGATTCAGTTTGCTGCATCTTGTGAACAGCTTCGGCTTTCTGCAGTTGGCTAAGAGTGGCAGCATTGTCTGAAATAAGAAAGAAAACAATGTTTTTGTTACAAGCTGTGGTCACAGTCAGCATGATCCTTTGCATTGCTCTGAGGCAAGTAATGCAGCCTGGGAATAAGCTATGCTATCTCCTCGGCTCTGCACCTACAGAGATTATTTTCTTCATTAGTTCTGAAGTTTCATAAGAGGGGAATCAGAGACACCAAAACCAAGGTTGAAGAACTGTTTGTTTTCACCTTTTCTCCCTGCTTGTGTTTATTTAGCTGATAGCACACAGCAACAGAGCATGGGCGGAACAATTAACAGGGAAAATGAAAAGCCTGCTGTCTACTTCCACTGCCTCTGGTACTGAAAACAGCAAGTGCAGTCTACCTGGGTATAAGCTGAGATGCTATGTCATAGCAGAAGGATATATTTCATATATTGTTAATGAAGGTACAAACAAAATCTTTTAATCTTTAGAGAAAAACTCACATAAAAAATAGGAACTGGTTAGTGAAGAGGAGAGGGTGTAATTCTGTTTCACATATGAGTTCTTGGCATGCTTTAGAAGGGCATTCCACAGAGATGAACTCTAAGCAGGGACTGGTCTTCAATGGGAAAAAAAGAAGCTTGTCTAGAGACAGTCTGAAGAAGCTTTTAATTTGAGTGCTCTGAATCTTTCACTGGGGATGGCAGGGTCTCCACTGGCAAAGGAGAAAACCCAGCAGGACTGGTGCCCTGTGCCTGCAGCCAGCCTTTGGGAAGACTTCTCTTAGCCTGTATTTCTGAGTTTATGCACATTCAGTGCAGTAGTAGTTGGTGTCTATGTCAAAATCTGTACAGTTTGCTGTGCATTTCAGCAGCAATTGTATTTAAGGTATGTAAATAATGTTGTCAGAACAATGAACCAACAACACTTCCTAGAAATACAGTGAAGAACATGATTCTGGCGTAGCCCTTTATTTTTAAGTCTTCAGAATGAGATTTTTTTTCTTTTCTATTTTAAAACAGCTTCTAAACAGTAACTCATGCCAGGAAAAACAGAGCCATTCTCTCAATGACAACAATGCTCATTGTGTTTTCTGTAACAGATGCCAGGATTTTATCGCCAAGCCAGACATTAACCCCCTTGGTATCATTCTGAAAGGAAGCATCCGTGCACCCCACTGACTTCTATTCCCTATGGTGCTTCATTATGCCTCCTACCTTTAAAGCTTCATGTGTACTTCCTTGCCCAATACATCAAGAAGATCTACAGAGATGACCTTATTTTTTTCCTCTACTTTTGAAAGGGAGAATCTGTGCTTTCTGGTTTCCCGTCAAACATGTATAAGAAAAAACCCAGAAATATAGCTTGCTTTTTCTTCTCCTAAACAAAAGGAAATAATTTGGATAACCAAGCTTTAAAAAGCTTTCTGTTTACTGGACAAGTATCACTAAAGCTTGTCCACAAAGGGCATATTTTTTCCACAGAAGTATCTATTCAAATGATACCTCTTCCAGTCAATAGATTTCAACATGTGGAAATCTGAGATCAGCAATTATGTATTTATGGCATGGAAAGGCTCATTGGAAGTGCTCCCAACACCTCTTCTATATTTATGATACTGCAGTCACACAGTCTCACACAGATGTGCAAGGAAAGCCTCTGCTGATAATTCTCTGAGCACCACAGTGAAGAAGAGAGGCTGATCCTCTAGCTGCCAACTGGTTTCAGTGAGAGGGATGTGCTTCACTGACTGTGTGTTTCTTTGTGTACTTGGCAGTAATGCTTGCATCCATAGGACCAATTCTGAAAGTATTGCAATGATCAGTTTATGCAGCTACTACTGCTTCTCTGAATGGGATTATCTGACATACAAAAGTGTCAGTCAGCACTGCTAAAGCATGTACTCAGGAGAAACTTCTGCAGTGCTATGCCTGGGTGCAGTTACGAGGGGCAAACTATTGTCAATAGTTATTATTACTTTGTTCTCATATAGTGTTTTCCTTTACTCTGCAAAGAGATGGGTTAGACCTACCTGGGTTATTGGTGTTTTTGAAAGGAAAGGTGGAACAGCATGACTTTTGAATAGAACTAGTTGTTTAATACATGAACTTTTTCCTTTGAGGAGTGGAGAGGTAAAAATGGATGCCATAGAGGCATATAAAATGATTCATATTATAGAGACAGTTGAGGACAGATGGAATCTCCTCTTTGAGGACAGATAGAATCTCCTCTTTGCACTACCTGTGACAAAAAAAAAAAGAAAGACATGCAAGAGAAAATTGGATGAAACTGAAACATACTCATTTAGATCCACAAGAACAAGATTGAATACAATGCAAAGTTAGCCCTGGGAACTCACAGTCACAGGGTATTACTGAAAGAAAGTAATCAGTAAGATTCAGAGAGGAAGGCTCAGGAATAAAAATATCATTTGCAGTCACACTGTGTAGGCTAACAATTATCTGTCCTCATACTTCAATATATGAGCTGATTACCAGCTGGGGAAAGTTTTAAATTTCCCCTCGAGCAGTAGTATTACACAATTGTCAAGTACACTATAGGGAATTTAATGTTTTCCTCTGGAACATCTGCCATAGAGCATTGCCTGAGAAAGGATATGGAACCAGGCAGATCACCAGGCTATTCCAGTGTTAATAAGTCCCAAAATAATTTTAGTAGGATTATGTATACTACTGCTTTGCAAATACTTGGGATGAGAAGGGCCAGATATGGATGTGTATGTGCATAGTGGTGTGGATGTTTAAAATGGCTCAAGAGATTACTTTGAAGGACCCTATTTGATTTCATTTCTCTTTCCCTTTTTTTTTTTTTTTTTAAATTAATTAGAAGATATTTTGAGCTTGTTTCAGGCATACAAAAGGACATTAATCTGTCAGGTTAATATATAAATACAGATCTGCTATCTTAGATGACCTTAACTTAAGGAGAAAAAGGAAAGATTTTCGAAATGAGTAATTAAACCAGCATCAAAATAATATAGTAACTGATTTTCCATAAATCTATTGATATTGTTACTATTGCTCTTATTATTTCTACTTAGACAGATTGATAATAGCTTTTATCATCCTTCTAGGTGTCTTATTGAATTCTGGTGTGTGCAGCAGAGCTGATAAGAGATGAGAAATGCCACCCCTGGGATCTCCATGGATTATATTTATGCATGGCTGTTCAATGACAGCCAGTCACAGAGAGCTGGAAAGTGGTTTTATTGTTCTGGCAGGGCAGCTGCTATTCTTCCACTAACAGAGTAGAAAAGGATGCACCTGCCATTGTTTGAGAGATTGAAATTTAATTTCTCTCAATTTTCAAACTGCATTGGTGTGCAAAGGGGCCGTCTTCAGGAGATCAGGAGGCCAATGAAAGGAAAGAAAAATGGGGGAGTGAATGACCTCCTGGCCTTGAAAGCTGATGCTGAAATAAGAAGTAGGGTCACACGAGACAGCATGCAGAAACTTTAGTGAATAAGTAGTTCTCTGTATGAGAGTAGTGGGGAAGTACGAAGTAGCTTGGGTTTTGCTGATTGTGTCTTGTCTCAAGGACCTTTCATAGAGCTTCATCCTGGGAGGTTGGAGCATCCTGCCTCCTGCTGAGAGAGGCGTATGTCAAGAGCAACTCCCTGGCTTGGCAATAGTGCTAGGCAAGAGAGGTCTGCAACACTGTGTGTTCCCATCATCAATCTCTTTCAACATTCGGCCTTGCTTAAAATTCAGTATCTCTTCTGTCCTCAAGGAACAGAAAGCAATTATGATTTTTATACTTCATGCTCCAGTCTGCACTATGGTACCAGGTTGCCTTCTGTCATCAAGGTCTTTGGCCTGAAAGGGACTTAGTTTGAGAACAGCTGGGACCATTGGTCAGTTGGAAACATCTATCAACATCTACCTTTTCACCTTACCTCTTCATTCTTCCCACTGCCCTTACTAGTTTTTTTCTACTTGCCTTTCTTTGAGAGTATTATTTTTGCCCAGACACAATGAAGAAATCATCAGAATATTATATCTTATGTATCCTCAAGGCTCAGCAACCACAAAGCAAACAGAAAGAACCATAGGCATATTTGTTAGAAAACAAAATAACAAAACCAAATTCATGTAATAGTTCTTAAGCATGTTCATTATATTGACAACATTGGTTCCACTTTACTACCATGTTTGCATTGACTTTTTGGACAGTCATATATTTAAGCAGATTCATATATGAACTGCAAAGCCACTTCAGGAAAGTAAATAAAGCAACTTGTTTTAAAACCAAGTTTGTAATGGGTGTAAAACATTTAGCAGAAAGGTTATGCTGAAGAGCTTAATTTACTCATTTAGCTGATTAAAAGAGAAGAACCTGGACATTATATCTGTCTCTATTTATATTTTAAATTCAGACATGGTCATGTAAAACAATGTGTTTAGGTTCTTCTGAATGCAATGAGGTAAAATTATATTGCCCAGTGGTTAGTCTGGGTCATTGCTTGCTTGTGTGTAAACAGGGCTGGTCTCCATTTTCCTTTACAAAATATATCATCAGCTCTCACTACTATCTGGATTGTGGTTATTTGTCAATAATTTTGTTTTCAGCCATCAGCAGTTGTAGGTAATGGTATGTCTTGTGTGAGTATGCCAGACAAATTGCATTACTTAGTAACTGTTTTTATGTACTGTCTGGTGTAATCTACGAACAGTGTCTTGAGCCTAAACAGATTCTGAACAGTGACATACTATCCAGATATGTCTATGAATAGGTGAAGGATTGATCCGACATTTTAAACACTGAATATGATTTGAAGCAGGGTCTGAAGAGCAACATTTGAAGGTGAATATTCTCCCTCCAAGGACAACTTCCTAACTATTGGGATAGAGAGGCTTGAGGGTTTGAGTAATTCTACAAATAAAAAATGTGAGAATTCATGGGAAGGCACTGGAGTGTCTCTCTTCCCAGAAAATTAGGCAACTCAGTGAGTGACAGGTTATAACGACAATGTGAAGATTGTGTTGCTGCCCAATAGGTTTTAGGCCAGATTTTCCCTTGCTGCTTTAGATGTCTCATTTCATTATTGTGATGCTTGAGAAATAAGTTCCTGGCCCCACCAAGTTGATTGTGGCAGCCTAAATTAGACATCTTGCTCTCCTATATTGCCATTAGAGATCTGTCCAGGGAGAAAGGCACCTCCAAAGGCTGATTCAGAGTCCTGAGTTGAGTACTACTCACCTAGTGCATTAGGAAACTAACTCCCTCTGTGCCTGTACAAACCAAGCTGCCTACCAGCCTGTTGCAAACTGTATGTAAGGTGATTAATTCACAGGCCCACAATGTTTACCTCAATCTATTCAAGAAACTGAACATTGTAAAGGACAGATGTCAAAGGACCTTCTTTAGGGAAACAGTATAGTGGCATGCATGAGGGCTAGAGATCTTGCAGGCTGGCCTTCATACCCCAAACTACCAGTTTCTGGAGGTGGTCTTCTTCTGGTAGACCCTCCTTAGTCATATGTATATCTTATCTCCATCATCATCCCTTAAACAGAGCATTCCCACAGAACTTGTGCTGCTGTATGCAAAGCCCATTCCCCCACTACTCAAGATGTCATCTTTTTGGCACTTTCCCTACCTCCACCCATTGGAGAATCCTCCAAAAGAGCAGGTAAAGGCACTCAGAATATGAACAATAAATAACGCTGTTCAGCGATTCTGGGAACCAGCAAGGATGTCTCCAGCAAATATTCACAATAACCTACATGGAGTTGTGGAACTGAGGCACAGGAACAGGTGATCAGTAATAAAAAACATCTCAACTGTTTTGAGATGCAGGTTGTTGCATCAGGCAAGATGAAGAATTAAATCCACTCTATTTTTTTCCTCTTCTCTTTAAGTATTATGAACAGCCTCAGGCTTGCCATCCCAGAATGAAACACTCTGGGATGTCGAAAAAACCTGCATCTCTTGTAAATCTTTGCCATTACAGAGTCTTCTGGGGTAATGGCATTGTAAATAGATTATCTCATTCTGACAAAAGGCTGGAAATGAGACCTCTTCTGAGAATGTGGAATTTCCAGATAGGTTTTTTTAAAATTGATGAAAATTTCCTCATTTTGTTCATGTTGCCCATGATAGGAGGAAGGACGATCAGCAGATATTTCAGTTACAAATTTGATTTTCATTTGTGTTTTGCAACTCTTTGTGCTTTTTCTTTATGCTTATTTCCTACGAATATGGAGTGGTCCCTTGAATGCAAATAGGATATTTCTCATGTCTCCAAGATCATCACGTATACATTAAAGCTTTCTTTCATGAATCAAAGCAAACTGCTGGAAGGAAGCTGCTATCTCATTCTACAGTTGTTGGCATTATCCTATAATGGAGTTTTCCCCTTTGGCTTACTTTAGATAATGTCATATAAACATCATCTGACTGAAAGAAAGTTCATACAAGAAGTGCAAGACACACAAACATGCAGATTTTTGCATTTGCCTTAATCAGAACAAGAAGGTTTTAATACTAAAAAAAATGCTTTGGAAAATTACCTAAGCCAGGTAAAATATTTTATCTGAACTCTGCTATGGAGTAGTATTTTATGAAACAAAGGGTGGCAGCTGAAAGGAAAGGTAAAATGTACATTGATAGGTTGGTTGGATTTGGACAGCATATTTAAACCATGCCAACAGAATTCTGGCTATGATTGGAAAAGTTTGCTTGAAAAATTACAAAATTTACCAGTTTCTGAAAGCAAAGAAACTTTCCAAGCTGTTATAAGACCATTTTCACATCCCTACTGAAGATCAGCTAAGAACTGCCAGAGGGCACGCATAGTAAGGTGGAGATATGCAGCTGGGGTAGTGGGCTATTGTTGCTGGCCTCTACATCTGCTTCTCGGCTTGGAAGAGGAACAGGTTAGTCATTCTGTCCTGGTTTCAAGCAGGAGAAGGCTATAAACAAGAGAATTTGCAAGTCAGTATGGGAGGAAGGTGCAGGGCAGCTTCAAATCACTTCTGGGCCATTCTCAGTTGCAGTCACAGATAGTATGTGTGGCATGCTGCACTACTGAGCAGGCAGCACCAGCTCTCAGAAGACAGTCCCCTTTTGGAACAACATCAGCTTCAGTGACTTCTAGAGCAGGGAGAAGTCAGAACATCCAGAAAGATGCAGATACTGCTTTTTAAGAAATACGGTAATGTTAAAGCAATAAACTGGAGAAGAATGAGTTCTTCATTCACTGGAAAAAATTAGTCTTTCCTTTATTTTAAGAAAATGCTTTGCTGACAAAATAGAAAAGTTGTACAAAATGGTCAAAACAAATAGGAAAATGGACCTGCAAATCAATATTATTTTGCTATGAATATTCAAAAGTTGAAAATCCAGCTACTTTATGAATATGGTCTCAGATTTTTTTTGACAACACTCAAAGTCTCTAAAGTAATAATAAAAAATAGAATTTAGTTGAATAGAAATGTTTGTAAAGGGAAGACATGATTTTCTGATCAACTGTAGGTACCATAAACCTGCTCTCATGGCTATGACCCCTCCGTATTAATGCAGACTTTTTGGAAATCCTGGGGAGACAGTATGTGCTCCCTCTGAGAAGTAATATTTTTTTTCAAAGACTCAGAAGAGAGACATTTGGACCACTTAGAGTTCTAGCCTCTACCTAAAACCTCAAATGCATTTCACTAGCTAGGAAGCAAGACAGGTTTTAGTAGCTTAAGCTTTCTTCAAAAGCAGTGTTGCCCCTCTATCCATATTTCCCAGTCATTTTCCTAGCACATTCTGGCAGGTTGGAAGGGAACTTTGTAAACAGCCCTTGGGTATTGGCACTGAAGTTTATTTGATAGGTATTATAAACCTTGTATTTTGAACTGTAAATAGGTGTTCTAGGATTAAATAAAATTCAGTGTCTTTCTGCACAATTTTAACATTATTCTTCTCAAATTATATGGATACTTAAAAAACAGGCTTTAAAGCTCTTCACAATTCTATTTTCTGATAAATTTGTGTAAATGATATATATTTTTTATTTTAAGGCAAAGTCTTGATCCATAAAATGAGGGGATCTTTTGCTTTGGTTTTGGTTAGATAAACAGGACAGGAGAAAATGCTAAAAGATGGTCCACCATCTATGCAGGTTCTACTTCCACTCTTAGTGAAAAACCTGATCAAGAAGAATGAGTTCAGATGAGCTACATGTAAACTGAAAAGAGCTAAGCAGATCCAGTATGGCTAACAGGAACTCAATTAGCCAGTATGTGCAACTACAAATTGACATTGTCTCATGTCCAGAGCATTACATAATGAGGTAAAATCTACCAGACCCTGATAATCTCCAGGTGCAAATATACTGTTTTACTGCAGCTAACAGAAGTGAAAAAGTGTGGAAGGGTATGAAGATGATGAGACTGAAAATATGACTGAAAATGGGAACAAAGGCCTCAGAATAAGATAAATATTGGTATCAGAAAGACATTGGCACAGGAGATCATGGGTGTGAATCATATAAAGATTAACAGTTTTCAGTAGTGTCTGTGCCAAGGTTAGGATTGATCAATCCTTTTTGTTACAACACCTGTCCTCTAAATTGTGCTGTGTCATTGGACAGCAGATTTCCACTGCTTAGGAAATGCCTTCAGCTATATGTGGTATGGCCAGCCAATCTTACTGGTTAAAATGGTTCTGCTGTAAATCAATAAAAACGCCAAAGAAACAACATATTTGACATGCTTTAGTGTGTTGAGGTCCACTCATCAGCAGCTCTGTCAGCTGCTACGCACTCTTGTCTCTTGCATTGTTTGAGGTGAGGGAAAGAAATGAAATCCAAATCCCCAAAAAACTTGAGAGACTTAACGTTATGGTGGATCAACAAACCTAAACTGTCAAGCAAACATTTGACAGTTTGGTAAAGGAAGAAGGATCTGAATATTAGTCACATGTATTGCAGATAAAGAAAATAGACTTGCTGAAGAGAAGAAGCAAATGCTTTGCTGATAAGCACATGTACATTCATTATGCAAAGCTCTCTATAAACTAGATAATATGTTTTAACAACAATGTGGTTATATGGCCAATACACTTGGGTATAACAGCTTTCTCCGGTGAAAATAATATCCATTCAGAGAGTTATTTGGTAATGCATTTGTGAGCAACTCTAATGGTTTCAGCAGAATGTAGATCTTAATTCTGACTGCTTTTTTTCCTTTCAAATACGATAATATTGTAGTACAGGCAGAGATAATCACATCTGATAACGGAATCCTCTTCTTGTAATAGGCTTTGCAACATCTTTTTTTTTTTTTTTTTTTTTTTTCCTTAAGATTCTCTCCATAAATAGGGTTTCGTTCTTCTGGTTGGCCAAAAATTGTGTGAGATAGTTACTTAAAAAAAATAAAACTGATCTATTTTAAAAGATCTTTCTTATATTCAAAACCAATCTTTCATAGCATAGTTCTACCTGTTTTACCCTTTTTTGTGCTCGTGTCATGATAATCATAAAGTGGATGATAAAACAACTCTCTTCTATACAGTAATTTCTTCCACCCAGCTAGCTCCCAAAATGAGCTCTAGGGAATTTACAAAATCTACATGATTTTCCATTTCAGCAGGACAACAGAGTTGTTACATAGAGTGAAGTCTTTTGGCTTTAGCTGACTAAAATGATGCATATTACAGCTGAAACCCCAAATCACTTCTTTTTGTTTTCTGGGGTATAGAAGTAATTTCCAAGGATTTCAGTGTTCTGATTTTCTACTGACTACAAGTAGATAGCTAGCTATTTCTGAAAAGATAGGACATCAAAACATGAGTGCTTTTCAATAACAAATCTTAAAGTAACACAGTCTTAATCCTTAAGTAGAATTTATTTAGAAAATCGAAAGAGGAAAAAAATGGAATTTTTCAAGGAAACTGGAATAGAGATAATTCTAAGGACTTTTTTTGTCATGGAATTTCAGAAATACGAGGAAGACATGAAGAAAGCACCTTGATCTTCAAAAATCTAAGTATTATTTACTGTTGATCTACTATCTTATTTGGAAAAATAGTCCGAGTCTGCTGACACTGACACTGCTACTATATTTTGTCTGGAGAAGAGTGGAGTCACTCATTCTGCAAGATCAAGAGGAGTTCTAACAGAGTGAGATACTGCTAGGTATTACGTATTTTTGTGGTCCCATACCCCAATTACTGCATTGCCATTTCAGATGAATCACCCTTCTCTACAGTTTTCTTTGCATTAAACAATGGTAAATATCTTAGAATGTACCTTGTACTTTATGACTGCTACTTCAATGCTGTTGTTTCCATGGAGATGGAATGATTAGCTCATTGTATTGACTTAATGCCCTGATTTTGTTTTCCCTTCTTTTGCAACACCCCAAATTTTTGTTAGTCTCCCAGGTAAAGAATTCTTCATTCTACATACTCAATTTCACAGATTTCCCTATAATTTCTGTTTGAGTTGGAGTAGCTCTTGTAAAAAGGCATCTAAGCTTAAATTAGATTTTAAGCAATAGTGAATCTGCCAAAATATTAAGGAAACAGTTCCAATGTTTGATTGGGGTCATTAGTGTCATATTTATTTTCATTTTCCAGCTACAACTTGTTCAAACTTTGCCTTTTCTAGTCTTCTGGACCCACACCTGCTCTCTTCAGATTGCGTAAGATAAAAAATAATGTCCCTGAGGACTGTATCAGTGAGTTGTCTAAGTCCTCTAGGGCAAATTTCATCAGAATTTGTTGATCTAAAGCAATCCAACTTATGTAAATACTCTAGCTTGATCTATTCTCTACTCTTTTCTTCCCTTATTCTAAGCTGAGATCTCATTCCTTAGTTACTGACATTAAATATGCTATCTGCATGGTTGCCTTTGACCTCCTTATTGAAGAAAGGAACAAAACTGGAATTAAACATTTCAGCTTTCTTAATTCATCTGTCACCTTTTCTTCTTCTTACTACTGATCTTATTACTGAATGACTATGACTCACCTCGCTTCACATTCTGTACAGTGCCCTTTCTTCTCTTGTCCCCACATGCCTGCACTCTTCTTTCATACTCATCCTTATTACTCTGCCTAGCTTTCACTTTCTTACTGTGCTGCTCTTAGGTTTGACATCATTGAAGAACCTGTGATTTTAGCCAGCAGGGCTTCGTCTATGCTTTTCATTCTCTCTCCACGTTGAGATAGCTCTTACCTGAGTCCTTACCATTGTTCAAGAAATTGCTGGCTCTCCTTACCTGTTTGGGTTTTTTTTTTTAATTGTCTCTTGTCTCTTTTGGGATTTTATCTTCCAGTCTCTGAGTGTATGAAGTATGCCTCTTGAATTTCACTAGCATTTTTGCTATTCCCTTCCCTTCTTTTGTAAAGATCATGAGCTCTTACAATTTCACGGTGATTTTCACCTAAGTTGCCTACCATCTTTTTAGTCTCAGCTAGTCCTTCCTTAGTGAAATTTTTCTCTCTCACTGCTTCCAGCACACACAGAATTATCACCTCTCCATATCATGCTGTTTTCTTTTCCTAATGAAAAGTTGAGTGATTAAATTCCCCCAGGCAGGCACTGTCCTTTTGATAGACAGCTTACATAAAGCTTCATCATCTTGATCATGGTGATCTGCCTCATCCTTCACTGTAGTCCCCATGCTTGTTCCCTTTTCCATTGTTAACCCTATTTCATCAGGTTCACCCCATGATTTCGAATCATCCTTCCTCACTTTCTCCACGTGTCATTCATGAACAATCTGTATTCCTTCTAGTAGTTTTTCAGCATATGAATTACCCCACTAAGTCTTTATTATGCCAGGAAAATCACATTTTTTTATCATGTTGCAAGAGTATAATTTCTTTCTGTTTATTCTTGCAGTGATCTATACACACACAAAGTTTCCAGTTGACTAAACCGCTACACTTTCTTTTGTTCCTCTTCTGATCCTTTCATCATAAGTGATGAATGGACTTTTCTTAGAAATCTCAATCAGTTTATCCTAAAACAACCCCAATAAGGTTAGCAAAGCCTATATACAATTTATGGTTTTTCAAAGGTAGACTGCATTGTTACCAGTAGGAGATAGAATACCATATTGAGAAAATCAACTTTCACCATGCATTAAATTTCAGAACACATTTGTACTTTTTTGATCCTCTATCCATGACTGAAAGGATGATGAGGGCAGATCATAAAGCCAAATTCTTTTGCCTCTTCTTCCGGAGACATTTTTAATCTGTTTTGGCTCTTTTCATTATCTCCATGTGGATAAACAGCATGGGATAGTTAATATACCAGATCACTTTGTCAGACAGATTATAGAACAAGTTACTCAAATGTTTCTCTGCCAATTGCAGCAGAATAAGAAGAATAATGTGATTGGCAGCACTTTGAGGTGAGACATGGCTCTCCATACTGCTTACAGCTCCCAGTGACATACTTCAGATGATTCTAGTATTGATGTTAATTCCAGGTCATATGAAAACAGTAGCTTTGCATGCTAAAATGTAATAAATGTGTTAAAAAACCCTATTAGGAGTAGGTCTGAGATCAAAGCCAAGCTTGTACTTGTTCATTTTCTCTCTCGTTTTTATCCCCCCGCCCCCCCCCCCCTTTTCCCCAGGCTCTTTTTGTCATAGCTGCTCTTATGGCTCATGATTGTGATCTCTTTAGACCCAACACTTTCCCTCTTATTTGTTCAGTGTTTAAGAAAAAAAACCAAAAAACCAAAAAAGAACTAGTTCCAACTGGAGCCGTTCGCAGCTACTGTAATGTAAATAATATGAGCCCAGATGTAAAATGAACTGAGGGACTGCCAGTACTTTCTAGGCCCACACACTTGGAAGGGGGTGGAGGGGGCAGGAAACGATTAGGTGAGGGGAAAGGCAGAGCTCCACCAGGCAAGGCTGCGGTGGCTCTGCAATTTTGACTCCCATGAGCCCTGATCAGGGCTGTCTTTGTGCACATGTTGGAATGTGGCAGCTGCTCGAGGCCAGCCAGCAGGGCTGTTTCCACACTCACTAAGATTCTGTCTTATTAGCCTGAAATCACTCACAGGTTAAAGATAAATAACAAGGATGTAGTAAAGAAAGCGAGTAAAAAGCTTTTATTGAACTTAGTGGTTACCATCAGCATTAGCTGTGTCAGTACCAGAAAAAAAATGCAGCATAGATGTCTGAAGCACCTCATAGTTGGTCAAAGGATGAAGGAAAATATTTACTTGGGCTCTCCATTTGGTTTCATCCACTTCTACAAACCTGCACAAACACACTAGACCCAGTTGTGTTCTTTTTAAATTTAAAGCAAAAATCATTTTATTGAGTCATCAGCTAGGAGAGACATGAACTCTTTCAGTCAGTAGGAGCACAACAGATTTTCCACAGGATTCTTTGAAAGTCTCCTTCATCTGGGCTGAACCCTCACATCTGGCAGGAGCTCACTTCTGCTGACTCCAAGACCCACATCCAGGACATGAATATTCATCATGTTACTCATGCTGCATTCTTTTCCCTCTGATGTGTTTAACTCCCAACACCAGGGAGACACTCCAGAGCAGCTGTGGAGCTGTTGCCAGCTCTTACTAGTTGGACTAAGCAGGAAATAATTTTCCTGTCCCATGAAACTTTCAAATATGAGGCTTTTTTTTTCTTTCTTTTTTTCATTTTGTTTTCCTATTCTGCTTTAGAACAAAATCTCAACTAGCTGCAGGTTTTCAGTGAAGAAAACCAACAATAACCCTTACTCTCTCTAAACCAAACTAAACAAAATCAAACCAAGAAAATAATCCCCAAATGAAGAAGAAGAGTAAATTTTCTGTGATTCAGGCCACAGATGTAAACTAGGATTTTTCACACCCAGAAAGAATGCCTGGCACCAAGTTATCTTTTATTTTAGTAAACATTATTTTAGCCTATTTGTTTACTCCCTTCATTCCCCATGTGAAATTCCAGCTTGAATCTGAGCGCTACTTTTCCCAATAAAGCTTCACTGAAACTGCTGCATTTTCAGATTCTAAAAAGTATACTATTTTTATATTTTTATACACACACACATAAATTCCTGTCTAGCTTTACTTACAGCATTATTTGATCTCTTTAAGAACATGTGACAAAAACTGGGCAAGAACTACCAACCTAGCAAGCACTTTGAAGAGTTTTTCCTGCACGAGGAGGAAAAAACAACTCTACTTGCTGGTGGGGAAAATTCCGTCATGTGGTGGAACATTTCCCATGGTTACTTTCTTCGTTTTTCAAGTGGAACACAACTTGAAATACAATGATTGATATGATTTCTACAGGCTCTTTTTAAGATAACTTGTTGCATTCAAAAAGATGCTGTACAGTTCCCACAGTTGTCTATTGGAGCTTACAATAAGTGGGGGAAAGATGGCATCTGTTGGCTCCTCCTTAGTAATTGAAGGAAAGGCAGGATCCCTATTAAACACCCTCTATGACTGTAGGCAGGACAGGGGTTACTGGGCAAGCTCTGCTCAGTGCACGACCACCACCTTGCAGTGCTAACACAACTAGCAGGCCTGGCCACCAGTCTTAACAAAGCCAGGAAATGGAGGCCTGTGAGAGGCTGGCAGTTCAATCCTTGATAGGTTTTGAATACACTAAATGAATAAATAACACCAGTTTTGAAATAAATAATGTATTGCTAGTATTATTACTAGGCATGCAGACTAAAGGAAAATGAGGATGCTTGTATAAGATGAAGGGCCAATTTACTCTAACACATACAGAAAACCACTTCTAAAATCTTACTGCCTAAAGGAGAAGTTATTAATACTGGATAAGACAAGAGTGATGGGGTAAGGAACCTATTAAACACAACATGATGCATTTAAATCTTTACAAAAAAAGCAGAAATCCTCACTAGCTTGGTCCTTGTCAGGTTAATGTTTACTATTAAAAGAAGTGAGTTTAGTATTAAAAGAGGTGGCTTCTACAAAAGGATCAATCTGTTCAGGAGGGTAAATCTATTTAGCTTTATCTTCCACCAGAAAAGACATTTACTATTAAAACAACCCGTAAACTCTCATATAGATATTTGACTTAGTCAAATATTTTGTATGACACTGAGATATTTGATATTAAGATATTTGTGTATAACCTGAGCTTTAAAGTACATTTTAATATCTCATTAAAATTCCACTTGGAGAACATATGGCATTTAAAAATTCATTTGTTATCTTGATTGATGTCATTTCAGTGAGCACTCTTTGAGTTTAAAATCAAAATATAATCTTAGACCTAATGAAGCAGACTGTGCAGGCTGAACTTTTTGTAGCTTCCCACAAACTGCCTCAGTATTTTTTGGCAGCGAGTTTGTGAAACTCACCACAAGGGACAGATCAAACATACCTTTAAAATATGTAGCCTGATAATAATTGTGATTATATGCGTGAGAGATAAATTAGATATTAAATGATTGATAACATTAAATAATGGATTATTAATATATTAAATAATCTCTGGGAGAAATGGAAATGCGTTATACAGGGAGAAATGTTTCCATTCTGGCTGGGACTGAGGGAAGGCTAACCAATGCTTTATGAGTGATGTAGTTTGAAAAACAAGTTGTGAACAGTGTGTGAAACATGCATGTCAGCAATGTACCATTAAGTGGTAGCTGAAAGAAAATGAAGAGGTTTTAAAGCTGTTGACTGATATACACTTGAGAAAAGCAAAAGAAATCTCATAATCAACAGCAGCTGAACTTCCTGAACTCTTCTGTGGGTCCTACATCCTGTGAGTATCTCTGTGAGATGAGCCTCCTTAGCATTTAAAACACTAGTCTTGTCAGTTGCCAAGATTTCCATTATGGATGATGTCCAGACAGCAACAGACCCTCTCTTGTCCAGACACCTATCTCTGAATCCCCCTCTAGAGTCCAGCCTGCCACATTCTTAATGCTGCTGCTTTGGGAGCTTCTGCTCAGGACTGTTCAAGCATGTCCAACAGGCATGTAGGTTAGAAACTTTTGTTCCACCTCTGAAATGCTTCTTTTTGAACTGCATCTCTTCTTTTCTCTTTCTTTCTTTCTTTCTTTCTTTCTTTCTTTCTTTCTTTCTTTCTTTCTTTCTTTCTTTCTTTCTTTCTTTCTTTCTTTCTTTCTTTCTTTCTTTCTTTCTTTCTTTCTTTCTTTCTTTCTTTCTTTCTTTCTTTCTTTCTTTCTTTCTTTCTTTCTTTCTTTCTTTCTTTCTTTCTTTCTTTCTTTCTTTCTTTCTTTCTTTCTTTCTTTCTTTCTTTCTTTCTTTCTTTCTTTCTTTCTTTCTTTCTTTCTTTCTTTCTTTCTTTCTTTCTTTCTTTCTTTCTTTCTTTCTTTCTTTCTTTCTTTCTTTCTTTCTTTCTTTCTTTTCTTTCTTTCTTTCTTTCTCTTTCTCTCTTTCTTTCTCTCTTTCTCTCTCTCTTTCTCTCTTTCTCTCTTTCTCTCTTTCTTTCTCTTTCTCTCTCTTTCTTTCTTTCTTTTCCTTCCTTCTCCTTCCTTCCTTCCTTCCTTCCTTCCTTCCTTCCTTCCTTCCTTCCTTCCTTCCTTCCTTCCTTCCTTCCTTCCTTCCTTCCTTCCTTCCTTCCTTCCTTCCTTCCTTCCTTCCTTCCTTCCTTCCTTCCTTCCTTCCTTCCTTCCATCTCAGTTAGCTTGGATAGCATTGAAATAGGTCAAGAGAGAAAGGAAACATGTCAAACCATCCCTTCGTCCTCCCATTATCTAAACCTGAAAGCAGTGCTTTATTTTAGAGGTCAGTTTGGATGCAAATGCCAGACTTGGGTATACAACACACTTTCAAACTGAACCTGGGCCTGCTGCTGTGTGCCAGCAAAGCTTGATCCTTTACTTCATAGAATATTGGATAGTTTATTGAATTGCTTTTAGTTTTAATTTTAAGACTATGGCATTTTGTCCTGTCTCCAAGGGGAAATAATGAGCTATTCTTGTACCTTGGTAGATTAATAAGGTATCTTCTCCCCTAGAAAGTTAGGAAATGCAGAGGCTAGCTCAGTGAAGGCGTTATGGGACTGGGCTCTTTGTACCTCAAAGCCTGACAGGCTGAGGCACACTGAGGATGAAGGGAGCAGAACACGACCATGTTTACCTTCTTACTCACATGAGCCATGCCATGCTCCTGGAAGGGGAAGCACGTTCCATGTAAGCTGCTGTCAACCTCTTGAACAAGTTTTCTTAAGTCTGTGCACATAAAAATTCAGATGCAAAAATGTATCATATCTATATTATTTTGACAATATTCCCCACAGAACCTAGATGTTCTTCCTGTATGATGATGGTGATGGTGAATGGCAGGGATTGCTGGGGGAGTTGTTATTGCAAAGCAGAGAAGTTCACAATAACAAACCACACCCCTCTCTGACAGCATGCATCCAGTACATAGTACACCACAGGCTAAATATATACTTTCCTCAAGTTCATTTTTAACTTTTTTTTTTTCTTCTTCTGGCTTAAAGCCATTATATGTCTTATTTGAGGTTTTGATCTGTTCTCACCAGAACTACCACATGATTATAGGAGTCTACGTGTTATTAAGATGGGCCATGGAAAGTTCAGGGCAGTGCATTAATAGATGAGCATGGGTTATACGAAACTCTCAGGCTCTCCGACATGGCATTTCCCTGCCACCCCCCCCCCCTCACTGCCCCCCACCCCCCCCCCCCCCCAGTCTTTTCACCTCCAAGACCAGGCTTAGCTCACATTTCTTTTCAGAAGGCAGAACTTGAAGCCAGGTATTTTGCCACAAACATTTGCAGGCTTACAATCCAAGCAGTCATAACTGAATGCTGTCTCTCACATGGAAAACAAATTCTGTACATGCTGTACATTCTTCAATACAAAATAAAGTCCAGATGGCCTTTATTTTACAAAAAAAGTGGGGCAAACAGATGAAGAGACAGAAGTCCTTTCTTACTCACATCCATCTCTAAACCTTGCCAAAATAAAGTTACCAACAGAAAGCTCTTGTGACTGGCCAAAGGCAGGCAGTTACTGAATTATGAGATAACAATACAAAGAGAAACATGTTCGTTTTAAAAATAAAAGGATATTAGCAGATGAAAATAAAATAAATATAGGTGTTTATCATTTTGCAGTCCAGCAGAGTCGGTCTTTAAAACAGCTGGCCAGCCTGGGATGTGGAAAAGTCAGGTCTGATGAAGAACAGAAGTGACTGTTACAGGACACTGAAAAAAAAAAAAAAAAGGAACAAGGTCATTTTGAGTGGAAAATGCAGACATCCTGGTCTTGATAAAAGCCAAGATGGAACACTTCAGGGCTATCAAGATCCTTTCTCAATTTGTTTCAAAATGAAATTTAAACAGGTTTCCACCTAGATTTGTGTTGGAGAGCAAACTGGAAATTGATGGTCAACTGATGGCCCTCTTCCAGTCACAGCATCCTAAAAATAAGAGTAAATAAGAAATGTTTCTCAATAACAGGCTAAAATTCATTTAAGTTCTTCAGAAAATTCATTTATTCATTCACAAAAATAGTGACGACACACATTCCTTTTAATTTTTCATCAATATTACACAGAGAACTTTTTTGAAATATGTTTTGAAATGTTTTTGTTTAACTTTATAGCTGTTGAGTTGATCTCCACCCCTTTTCTGCCTTCTCCTGTTTTGCTTTTAAAAAGGAGGAAAGTAAAGGAAAAGCAAAGAAAATATATATATACTTTAGCCAAAAGAACATTTTTTGTCTTTTAGATTCATTAAAAAAATTAGAAAAAAGATTGAGAGTGTTTGGGGTTTTTTTAAAGTTCATTTTCCAACAATATCCCCCTGTTATGCTGTGAAGATTTTGATCTAAATCTATTAACAGCTTTGAAGATGAGCCAAGAAGTCAGTCCTCAGAAGTTAACTTTAATTAAGTAGAAGTACTAAAAATTTCATTTAGGTGAGATGGGAGGAGAAAGGAAGGGATCTGTATGTTCCAGTGTGTCAGGAGAATTGCACAAATTAGGAAAATGCCATGGATACTGACTATTGTTATGCAGCTTGCCATATTATTTCAGTCATTATGAGTTTACTTTTGATTAAAAAGAGATATAAAAACAACAAGGAAGTAACCATTAAAAAAACCCCATAGTGTGTGACTGAGAGTATGTAATACTGCCCTTCCTTTACAATAAGATCAATGTACACTGAGCACACAGTGTCAGCAAATGAGAATCTTCTGTACATTTAAATATTTACATAATTTGTAATTTTCTGCTCAGCAGAATATAGCACCATGGCATCAAAGAGGTCTAATCACCACATTTAGAGTCTATATAAATGAAACACTAATACCTGAAATATGATTGAATTGCTGGCATTAATGAGGAAGGAAGATAATAAGACAATAGTGTATATTTATATCTAGTACACCCTTCTTTCTGTACTGCTCAGGGTGACTCATTTCTGGAACACAGGTCAGAGCTGCAGTAATCAAAAATATGTTAGACAATTCAACTTAATTACTGTTCTAAACGCTGATAAATAATTGCTAGTAGTTCCCAGCTGACTTTAAGAAAGACAGATAGAAAAATGAATAATGTAAAATATAATGAATAGTATTTGAAATGCTATTAAGACAAATATTAAATGAAAACTTTACCCTGGTTCTTCATGAAAAATATGTTTCTGCCTTTGCAGCTGTATGTTTAAATGCAATGCTTCAGCATTCCATGTTCTCTTCTGTCCTTTATTACAGATATATGTACATTCTTCCATAAGCTTTTTTCTTTTTCTTTTTTTGAGAGCTGATTTCTCTGTCTCTACAGTGAAACCATTAGTGACCAAAATGGGATACTGGTTGGGTAAATGCCTTAGATCTTACAGACAGATGTAAAACATAAATGCCAACTGTTTTCAAAAACAATATTACGGAAATGGTCTACTGAATTAATTGGTTTAATATCAGGCATTTTAAAGCGTCACTTCTATCACTAGCGACCATCATATGTGTTTGGAGAGCTGTGGAAGAACAGCAGTTCAGACACCTGACAGCAAATCAACCTGACAGCAGATAAACAACAGGCAGTGCTCCAACTCTGAGATTAACAGTTGTCTGGCCCTCAGATATTGTTGAAACGGTAGTGTGAGTGCTACAGAGACAGTGGTGCTGGTATCAATTTAAAAGCTATCCATTCTTTGGACCTCACATCTTACAGAGGTCCACCTCATCCCCTGGGGCTCAGTATTCAACAAGAACATCCAAATCCATACTTCGCCCAGCTCTGGCTATTAGCTCTCTTTACCTGAGGGAGAATCCTGATTCTCAGCTAGCTAAGCAGTATATTTTGAACATTATAGGCTATGTATCCTTGTGAGAAAATTGCTTTCTTTCCAGCTTTTCCTCAGAGTTCACGAAGTGCATCACAGTGTTCCAGGCACTGTAATAGAGAACTGCCCTACCTTTTTTTGATGAGTTAACATTTTGTTTGATCTAAAACACTGGAATTTTATCACTATTTTAAAAATAAAATACAGGTTTAGAAGACTTTATTTCCCTCCAAAAATGCCTAAGTGAAACACTGAATCACTACCCCCCTCCAAAAAAACCAAACTCAAACCAGCTCACCAAACCCAGCATGTTGTGGCAATTTCTAAATTCTCCTGACCCTCTTTTTGGTGATTTGTGAGAGGAGGTGACAAACAGATCTGTTGTGTACAAACCCCATTTTTTAGCCTGCATACATATAAGTGTATGCATAGCTATGCATATATAAACGTACACATATATACATATTTGTATATATGTACATATAAGAAACACCTGTGTTTCATCAAATGCATCTCTTAATCCTGGGTTGCTCCATCAATCAGTCATAGGGATTCACAGCACAGCCTGTCATGGCAAGGTGGTCTCAGCCTGTGCTCCTATAGCTCATTTCTCAGTGGGTGGCTGCCTCCCAGTACTGGAAAGGCAAAACCTACAATGAAAGAGAGATGTCCAGCAACAGCCTCATGCTGTCTGAGGATGTTTCTGGCTGCTCCCACCAAACTGTGCTCCTTTGTACTCTTCAGGCGTGTCACTGCCCCTACATCCATGTCTCTGCCCTTCTCTGTAAGATGCTGGAGGAGGAAGCCTGGGATCCTGCTGCTGACTCCAGGGCAGGTATGCAGGAGCTGGCAAGCTCAGGGAACTAGGACCAGTGTTTACTACAGAGCTGAGAAACTTCTTGCCTGAGGGAAACAGCACAAAACTGTAGCTAAATGCCATCAAACAACTAGAAATAGTTGCTTTTATTTGGGTCAGAGATTGCCCATCTCTAAATTGGCTGCTGTGAAGGAGAAAATAAAAACAAGAGCTGTGAGTCACAGGTTGCTGAGGGAAGGGACGTTGTAGAGGACTGTAATGAATTCCTCCCTGCTGCCGACATTCTCCAAACTACTCCTGGGCTGTAGTTTGATGAAGGCAATGAATGCTGATATTTTCATGTCCAGATACTTATTTAGCCAATATTAGCAAACCAGCATAAACTCAAACACATCATTGCACTGTTTTGTATGCTCAGACCTGAGAAACCACCAGAGCAAACAGCACTGAAATGATCTGATTTCATACTCCTTAATGAGTTTGCCATCTATACGCTCTCAGAGACCTCTGATGTGCACTCAGCATTGTTGTGAGAACGAAGCTTTCAGTCAGGGACAGATCTCTAAAAGCAGAGTTGGACATCCCTACCTCTAAACTATGAACTATGCAGGCAGTTCTTAAAAGTCCTGTTGAATCTATGTTTCTGATAAAAACTAGAGACATTAATATTCAATTGCATTTGCATGATTTTTTTCTTTTTTCTGTTTATATATTTTATTAAAATTCTTTTTCTTACAAGAAGTCTTACAAGAGTTAGATGGCTAGACAATTTACAGAAAACAAACATTATGAAAATATGAGTACAGCTGGAGCAAGTTCCTGTTTTATGTAAACCAGAAAGTGATTTGTATTTTCAGTAAGTAGTTGTGTGTTTGTTTTTTTCTCCCTGTATCTTTATATTACACATTCTATTCTCAGGTACCTAAACCCTATGTTTTCAGTAACATTGCTTATTCATATTCCATACAAGTCCCATCTATTTCTGCTACAGCTTCTTTTGTTGAACATAGTATTCCAGACAAGGACACACCATTGATTTATGCAATATTATCATTCATTTAATAACGTTTTTGCACCTTTTTTTTGTAATAGTATTGGAATTTGCTTGGTTTTATTAATGGAGTTATGTCTTCAGCACACATATTTACTGGAACATCTGTTCTGACTGATAAGATACCTCTGTGAATGAATAAAGTTATTTTGGATTTTTGACATTTCTATGAATACTTCTCATCATTCCTTTTTCAGTCTTCTATTTATCAACCCTGAAAAAGTAGTTTATGACACATTCAGCAACAGTATTAGACTTCTCTAGTGTTCTACAAAGAAATTTGTATTGTCTGGCAAAGGTATTATTTGATGTCACAGGGAGAAACCGTTCCATGCAATTTCTTTATTTTTAAATTAGGTTACATTTCAGTGACTAGTTATGTTTTAAGGAGCCAATAACAGTTTAGGAAGTTTTGTCCCCTAACTTTTGTGATCAAGATCAAATAAGAAAAACAATGATTTTTTTGAATACTCAGAGAATCTCATCTAAAGGTCAGTGAAATAAATTTGAGGCTTTTAAAATGTTTTTTAAATTTTACTTCAGTAAGCATCAGATGAGACCTTGAGACAATGAAGCTGTCATCTGCAGTGAAAATCTGTACTTTTATATTTAAATATTCTGTGACAAAGCAGAGAGCCAGTGGGATTAAGTCTTTTTCCATTATCTCCAGTGTAACTGGAACTGCCTTTTGGAAATAATTTTGGAAATTACTTTGAAAATCCCACACAGTGATAGTAAAGGTTTAACAACATTGCAGTAAACTGAGCAAGTTATTATACTTCATTCAGTTCCATCTCTTTTACCTGAAAAGGAACAGTTATATTTGAAAACTGTATAGAAATGTTTGTGACAACTGACTATCATCTTATTACCTAACTGTGCAGGACAAATTGAAGGACTCCTTTTACTGTGCTTCTTGGGTCTTACCTGGTGGATAAAACCTGATGAAGGGGCAGAATGGGCCAAAAGATGATAGTCTGCTGGGAAGAATCACCTGGGAAGGCAAATCACTTCTCATCTCTGTATAATTATTTTCCTTCCTATTTGTGGTCTACCTCATTGAGACTGTAAGTTTTTTAGGCAATTAGGTGAGACTCACTTCGCCATACATTAGTTTTCTAAAAGTGAGAAATCTCATTTCAGTTAGCTATCAAGACTCCCTGTACATTTAATAGAAAGAGAGACATTTTCAGAGGATGATTCTTCTTTCTTGTCTAAGACTGGAATTCTCACTCACTACCTCTTCCCATTGACAACACTTTAAGTTAGATGTTAAACTATAGATAGGTAAAGTTAGGTGAGATGACTCAAGCCCTTTTTGTACACTGCCTGCCACCTTATCTCAGTCATGATTTCCCGATATGACATTAATTGAAATAATTAACAATATATTGGGCCAAATGGAGGCCTGATGTAGTTTTACATTTTTATGGTGAAAAGCTCATAGAGATGTTAAGACTTCAGGGAAGTCCTACAGCCTCTGTTAGGCAGAAGATCAAGCTGGATGACTGCAATGGTTGCTTCCTCCCTTGTTTATATATCTCATGTGGATTGGGGAGGTGATGACCATTGTCAATATTGACTTTTCTAACTCACTAAGGAAATTTTATGATGAAACACCTCAAGGGCCCTAGAAGGAGGCTCTAATGAACTGGTGAGCTTTACAAACAACATGCCTTTTTAGGAGCAGCAAAGTATCTCTACTGACCTACCTCCTCAGCAGGTGCTAGCCCTGCCTGCAGCTGCTGAGATGTTGTTCTGTCTGTGTGCTAGGAACAGCTTTTTAATTGTCTCTGAGTCTAGTGAGAGTGTGAAACAGCCTCTGCCTCTGAAAAGATTTTCATTATTCCTGTTTGACTGGCTCAAATAACTTTTATAAGTCTCAATGTACAGTGTCTTCCTGCACACTTCGGTGTTTAGGCCAACTCCCTGGCCATCCCTCTTATGCCATGGGGCTTCAGAAAGAACTGAGGGATAGGTCTATTTCTACTCATGCTAACTCAAAGTTGAATTTGTTATAAAAGTTCTTCATCTGAATCAGCTTTAATATAATTTTATAGCCCCTTAGTGCCATTCTGAAACTGCAGAAAATATAGACCAAAAATCTAGCCTGTAATTCCAGATGTATTTTGCAACACGGCACCAAAATGGAGCGTATTTATTCAATTCCTATGTTCTTTAACTTCTCTCAATGTCTCACCAGAGCTTTCTAACTCAAGGAGATGGATTTTCAGCTCACATTTCCTGGACATCCCTAAAAGTTGACACAACACTCAGTCTTTAATAGAATTACCACAAGAAATACATTTTAGAGAATTGGTAAATTACAAAAGTGTGCTTGTAGGTGCCTAAAGACTGTTCAATTCAAATCAGGGGGCTGTGCTGCAGTACTTGCTGTATGGGCAGCACTTTCTCTTCACTCTGTAAAGGTGTTTCCCCCTACAGATTATTTCATACTAACCTCAACAATGCTGGACCGTGTGTGAGGCAGTGTGTCATGTCAAGGCACTGCAGGCTTTTCACCCATCCTTATCCAATCCCTGTCTGGGCTAAGAGCTTCCGCACCTCACTGTACCAAAATACACATTCTGAGGGGGTTTCTAAGAGACTTGGAGTGTGTCCTACTCCACTTACGGACCTACACACATGTGCAAAGTATGTCACTATATAAGCCTTGGTGCCTACATGTTGTAAATTGCCTTTTTAGTGAATCCAGAATCACAACTGAAAAATGACACACCTATCATTTCTGCATAGCAGTCTGAGCATCCCTGAACACTTCTGTCAGCAGTCATCTTATCAGATATCTGAGTTCAGCTGTTGCAGGCTTTCGTTTTCACTTAGGGAAAAATCTGTCTTGTGAAATAATTGTCAAATGTTCTTGAAAAAACATGAAAAAGAAGAATTAAATATTCATGATTCATATGCTAAAATTCACATTTTTGTATGGTCTGTGAATGTTGATTTCTGAAGTGTACATGGCAGCAAACGGAAAGATGAGCTTAGCTGCAGAGGAGATGTTATAAAGGTAAAGGATCTAACATAGCAGTTCTACCTTTGTTCCTCCTTCTATCATTCTGTTATTTGGGTTACCGCCTTTTGTGTCTCTTCTGTCCTGTAGTATTTAGCCTCATTTTACAGGACAACTATTTCCTCACTTATGGCATACTGGGACCTCATTAGATGAGAATCTTTAAAATAAACCTTTAAAACTCTTTAAAATGTTTTAATTCTGTTAATTATTTTCTAAAGGATCTTGAGCACATTCTAATTCACAGTTAAATACATAAATTTGAATATGTGTATTATGATTTTTTCTTTCACTTGCCTACAACAGGATCCAAATAAGAAGTGAAATACCTCATTAAAATGTAATTCACTATGGCTTTTTAGTCCCAGAGAAAGAGAGTTTGCAAGACAGCAACAAGTAGTTGAAAGTGAGAATATTTGCCCAACGTGCTATCCTTCAGCAGAGGTAACTGGTATTTCCTAAAAGTATATATAGACAAATAGGGAATATACTAAACCTTTCATTTTCAGCTTACTACCATAAAGGCAAATTATGTTTCATCTACATCACAAAACATCCAACTGAAGAAAACTCAACAAGTGTATCCCGCAGGTAGGGCAGCAGAAACATAAGCTTCTATTTACAAAAGTTATACTTGTGTGCTTCTGTCTCTGAAGCTTGCAGTGACTGTCAAAGTTGGTCTTTAGGCACCCTTATGACCTATTTATTCTTCGTATATCGCAGCGCTTTTTTTTAAAGTGAAACCAAATTTCACAAAGTATGAAAACTATCATCTTCAAATATATTCTGTGAATTTGCATATATAGGGACAGATTTCTTTTTTCTCATTCATGCTCCGTATCTTCTGCTAAATTCTGACATTCATATTTGCGTATGTTACATTAACAAATTAAATATCTTTTGTGATTTAAATAATAGAGCAACATCTTAATGTAAAACTTTTCATGTAATTTTTAGATTCCAGTGTGTAGAGTGCACAACAATTACACAATTATTTTCAGGTAAACTGACTCAACTGTTTAACAAATCATGCATATTTAGGTATTATCAGGAGATACTGCTTTGTTTTCTAAAATAACAGACCAAATTTCCATTTTGATTAAACTGATAAAGCTCCAGTAAGCCGGTAGAGCAATACTAATATCAGCAAGATCTAGCTCAGAGAATAAACAGTTTCCAATATCAAAAGAGCTTATTATTATTTGATAGCCAGATTTTTGGGAAGATAAAAAATACCAAGACCAATCTGACTTCAGCTTTCATTAACTAAACATCTTCCTATACTAATTTTGAAGATACAGATTACAAAGGCTATCTGCTAGTCCTGTAAAAGTACAATATGATGATTTCTTAATGATTAGGTGTCCAGCACTGATCCTTATGCTCTTCAGAAGTGGTGTCAGGGATTGAGTAGTTTTTGAGAGTTGAACCAAAACCATATTGTAATTCCATGGAGTTGGGGCTTCCTCTTGGTTGTTTTTTGTTTTCTGTAGTAACACATTTTTTTCAGCCAACAGCCTTGTTTGAATATTGGCCACCAAGAGATGTAACTGCACCACCTGAATGCCACCTGAACTCCAAAACCCTCTGGATTCTTGCCTGGACCCTGGCACTGACTTTGTGCCTTTTCATAAGTCTCATGTCTATTTTTTTTCCTCCCCATTGATAAAAGATCTGTTTTATTTATCTCCAGTCCTGCTTCTCTCAGGGAATTAAGCATTTATTCTGTCCCATTGTTGCCTAAGAGTGGCCTCGAGGCCTCAAGCCACTCAACGCTCGAGTAGAATCTAACTTGTCCCTAGAAAAGCTCAAGTGTCTCAGGGAGGAATCCACAATGCCAATAAGGAGACTGTGTGAGTAAGAAATTCTGAGAACAGGGACAAATCTTAAATTTATTTTACATTTTTTTAAAGATGCCTATATCCTCTTGGGATTTTGACTTAAAGTTATGAATAGCCTGAGCCATTATTTGAGGACTAAAAGGAGGAAAGAGTACATCTATCGACTCAGATGATTAAAGAACTGAACTTTGTTGGGACTTCCATGAATATGTACAGAACCCAAAGTAATACAAGTATAGATACTTACAAAGCATATTAGTGGTGTAGACTTCAGAGATGTGGGTATTTAAGTGCTGTAAGGACTGGCAGCAACTTAATAAAGGCTTTGAGAACTTCGAATTTGATCCTAGACTTAAGTTCTTAGGTCTTTTGTGGCACTTGTCTTACATGACTAGTCACAAGAAAATTGTGACCCTTTGTGTTAAAAAAGTTATATTGCTCCTTTCTGTACAACTGTAAGTCTGAATCCAGGGGGACTGATGGTCACTAGCTATACACAGTGAGAGGGGTCTCAGAGGATGTACCATAATGAACACAATACCTATAGCATCTTGTTCCATAAATTAATGTAAGCATTACTTGCACTTCTGCATGTTTGAGTATGTCATCCTCTGCACTCTTTTTAGTTCTGCTTTTTGTTTTTGCCTGTTCCTGTTCAGTGTTTGATCTTTTAGCTTCTGGCCATTTTTTCAATCATTTTATTTTGAGGAACATGGTATCAAAGAACAAAAACTTGGTATAACTGAAGAATGTAGTTGCAGACCTTCTGGCTCTGTGTTAACAGATAATGATCTGTTTTGCTGCTGTCACTCCAGAAGAATTACTCAATTCACAGTCATGACTGCAAACCCAGTGTGTACGTCTGTCTATACAGACACACATGTGCAATTCTGGCATATATGGAGTAGAATATACTGCCCAGGAACAGAGTGCTGCTTGTTTGCATGTTTTTTTCAGAGTAGCAATAATACAGCAGTAACTTTCAGAACATTACCTTTTTCACTTAACAAAATGGCTGCAATGACTCTGTATATTTTTATGAAACAAAAAAATTCTTGAAAATGCTTGCCTTACCAGCATTTAAATTAGTGATGTTGCAAACCTCTTGATATAGCTATAGAATAATCACTGCCCCATTTGTTGTTTATGTGACTTTTTGGTTTTGTTTTGATAAATGGCAATAGTTAACACTAAGACATGAACAGACATTTTAGTTTTGCTATTTAATATGTCAAACTCCAATTGATCAATAACAACATGAGTTATATTTAAAAACACTTATCTGATACATTTTTGTACCTTTGTCTAGTAATCTTGCTATTAATTTTCTTCTTTTAAAAGAAAATGTTAATACTTTTATATATGGAACATCATCTCACATTTTATGAAGTATGATACAAGGAAATCTCTCTATCCATCTTTAAAGGACAACATGATGACATGACATAAAACAAAATAGTTGCCTAAAAGCCTGTATAACCAGGTTGGGTGGAGAATGAGAAACCTAATGGAAAAGACAGAGGAAAAGTCAGAGTGTCACTGCCAGAGCTAGACCTAGATCTGAGACAGCCAGAGCAGCATGCTTTGCTCAAAAGGGAACAGGCTATATGTGCAAAGGAACACAACAAAACTCAAAGGGGATTATTTCTATCACTCTATTCTCATTCTTTCTTCATATTCAGATAACAGTAAAAGGAATCATGTGGGATCATGTTATCAATTAAAGATGCATGTTCTTATCACAAGGATACAATGATTTTACCCTAACTCTCCCAATCAGCATAACATTAGACCTCCTTCTGCAAATTACTGGTTGCAGGCTCTTAGTGCAAAACCAGATTAGTCCTGTGATGGGGACTGCATGCTCAGACCTGCAGTGAGGCAGCTACAAGCTGTTACATATATTTGACATTTACCTGGATTCTGCTGGTGTGCTGAAACAACCATAAGAGCAAGAAGTTCTAGACTTAGCCATGCATACACATCAGGAACTGGAAACTTCATTAATGCACTCTGGGTCAGGAGAGCATATCTAACCAAAAGAATGCTTAACAACAGTGAAAATCAATCTTGCATGTCAAATGTTCTTTCATTTCACACACAGAGAGCAATCATTTGTTACGCTGCCATGGTGGGTGCTTGCTATTAATGCAAACTCTTTCCTCTACTGTTTTCAGTTTTGCAAAAGTCTAAGGGGATAGATCTTGGTATTTCCCTTCCATACTAACTACAGGCTCAAGATGCACCCAGATAGGTAGTGTGATTAATAATTCAAAGCTATGTTAGCAAGTGACACAGTACCTGCCTCTACATGCACAATTCTGCCCCAGGGTTCAGCGGAAGATGTACACTCTTTAGTTTGCTCAGCTCTAGTGTTAACATTTTTCACTTCTCTATTTTGAGCTGTATGCCAGCAAGATTTGGGTGAGCCCTTTTTCATTTTCTTGTTGATTTTTTGTTGTGGGTTTTTTGTTTTGTTTTGTTTTTAAAAATTTGTTTTAAGGTACAGAGACAGCAGATATTTCTCTTCAAAACCATTTCAGCTAACAGAGCTGTATTCAAACTTTAGGACAAGTCAACAAATATTAACCTTCAGGCAGTAAACAAACAGGAAATCTCAGCCCCCAAGGAGAGCAGTTGAAAAAGTTACAGAGAAGCAGAAAGGGGACAAAATGTGACATGATGGCCATTCTCAGCATTGTTGTGCTTCTGTATTCCTTATGTGCTGTTTTGCCATTGAGCATGGACTGGACAAAAAAGTCTTTAAAGTCAGAAGAGCTTCCTGGTCAATATATTTAAGCATCCTTCAAGTTAATAAGTAGCTTTCAGGTGAGGGTTTATGGACATGTATTAGAAATATGTCTGTGTACAGGTGAAATGTGAAGGAGGTAGGTGAGAATGACAGACTCTTGAATTTTTGCTTTTATTTTTCACAATCTAGGCTTCTTCAAAGAAGAAGAAACCCTGCTGTTTGGACATCTCTTTCTGTTTAAATGACCTGAGTATCCTTGGGAAGGCTCTTCTTTTGCAGATGAAGCACATGCTCAAATTTTATTTGTTGTGCCAGGTTTAGATTTTAAATTACTTGAAAACTGGATACAAAATTATCAGACAGCCTTACCTTTATAGAATGAACCTTCCCACACTGAGTACTAGGGCTATTATAGTCTGATATTGCTCTGTATATTCAGGCTCAGTTAAGCTTAATTTTGTATGGGAAGTTAGTCTGACATTTTTGTTTATTCAAGAACATTTTTTTCTTTACTGAAATAAACAGTGAAGTTGCCAGACACACTTATTTCTGAATTTGAAATACTTAAGGTACAGGAGTTTTTAATTTTCAGAATGTTTCTACTATCAACCAAATCTTAAAATGACTTTTTATACAAATATCAAATTATATGACAAATTTTTCTTGCTATATGCATCATTTTAAGTTTACATGCATGCTAGAAATGATGTTTTAACTTTTTATGTAACAAGTTTTTGGGAATGTGCCTAAAGCCCCAAATATTTTTTGCATATTTTTTTCAAGTGCCTGAAAAAACACAGTCATGATCTTGGAAATGGAATATGTGCATTCTTCTGATTTTTCATTTAAAACGCTCTGACATGAAACATTCCAGTCCTAGGATCCTGTTCATGAGTTTCTTCATCGAGTGTTTCTGGTTAGACCTAGTTATTGCTAGAATTCTCTTACCTTTATGTTAATGTCATTTCACTATTTCTTCCCAACCACAGGTACCGCCCCCACCCCAATATTGCTCTGTTTACCTACTCCAGCAAAACATCTCATCTTAGTCAGGTGGCATGGCATTTCCAGTGGAATCTCTCCCTTTTTCCCTCTCCCTTCACCATGATATGAAAAGATTTTTATACCCCTCTGACTTTAGTACTAAGACATGACATCTTTATTTCCTGGCTGAATACCTGCTGTCATTGTTATCAAAATGAGAAAGCAGGCAAGCTTGTTGTATAGCTTCCTCTCCTCCAAATCTCAACAAAAGCTCAGTGATGAAATTCAGGTTATGCCAAATCTTTATCTATATTGCCCAGCCTCCACAGCTACTGGCAAAAGGCCTTGCTTCAGCTACATTCACATACCATTCCTATTCCAGTGCAGCTAGTCAGCTTTAGAGAGATGATGAACAGATTTTTTTTTTATTACATTTTAAATAGTAGTTCTTATTTATAGTAACTGTAGAAGACACTTAAAAGTTAGATCTTAATGTGTATTATGAGCAAATTCTAAGACATTTCACATGTGTGTCTGAAATCTAATTTCTGAAACTCATATTTAAGCAATTTTATAGGGGCTTGATTTCAAAGAGACATCAGCATCATAGAGAACAGGCACAGGTTCAGTAGTTGAAATAGGAGCCTACAGTCAGCTGATATCCTGCAAACTTGTAGCCTGGAAAATTAAATTAATATTTTCCCTACAGGGATTGAACTTGTGAGATCGTCTGTCATATGGTGAATATGTAAATAATTGTTTTCAGTTCCATTTTCTTCTGCCAGTGGACATTACAGTTTTTAAATTCTTCAGAATTTTTCTGGCACTCATAAGTGAGCATCTCCAACCTAAAAAATAGCATAGGGTCAAATTTCAGGCATCAAAAGAAGGCAGAGACAAATATTATGGGAACAACAGAATGCATGTTGACTCCTGGGAAAAAAATTGAATTTCTCTGGCTAGGAAAAAAATCAGCAGGATAATATGAGCACAGCTTTCTTATGGCATGGTTGTCTGGAGTTGGCTTTTTGCCTCCTCAGTTGTCAAATGCTGACATATCTCATATATATTTGGTACTTTTAAAAAACAGTAGCAAAAG
Source organism: Strix uralensis (assembly GCF_047716275.1). Classification (NCBI taxonomy): domain Eukaryota; kingdom Metazoa; phylum Chordata; class Aves; order Strigiformes; family Strigidae; genus Strix; species Strix uralensis. Next base: position 50,792,489 of record NC_133976.1, on the reverse strand, counting down.
AAAATTACAATCATAGCAAAGATGAATATTTTACTTAGGTGTACTATATCTTTCAGCTTTCACACAACAGAAAATGGCAATTTTTCACATGCTGGAAGTACGTTACTTTATTACAGGATTGTGCTTATGTTTTGAGAAAACTTATTCATCAGTGGTAAATGTGAATGTGTTCACTAAAACAGAAGAATATCTTCTTTCGTTCACGAGGGTTAATCAATAAAAAGGATTCATTCCCATCAGTGTTTTATTTCTGAAATGAGATGTCTGTTTCATTACAGGAAACATGAGGATTTCAGAGTATAAGCAAGGCAAAGTTTATAAGCATGGATACTATTTACTGCTAGGTTAACTGATACAGTTTTAAAGAAATAAATCCAGACAAGCCAAATCTTGAAACATGTCTTTTTTCCAACAATATTGTCTCTCCTTCTAGAAGATGGTACTTGCAAACATGGAGTAATGAAATATTTTATCTGTGAGGAGGACTGGTAGTCACAGGCTTTCTATCTTGTACTTTGTGAGAGCCTTTTAATAGAAAAGAGAAATCAGGAAACAGATACTGGAGGCAAACTAGCTCATCATCTAATAGGCAATGATAATTTAATCTAAAACTTTGAAGTTAAATTCACTTTCCCATCTACTATATCAGCCTTTTAAATCAGAAACCAGAAAATCCTGAAGTTTTCCACCTCCTATGTTATCATGAAAATCAATGATCTATTATTGGAATCTATTTTATTAGTGGCGCAAACAAATTCAACTTGTACTTGAAGAACAAGTGCAACCTGTACTTGCTCTAAGGAAAAAAGTCAAACATTTATGAACCATGTAAATTATCCTTAAATGACTCTGATACTGTAGAACAGTTTTATATAGCATCCCATATTAAAATTCTGCTAAGTGAGTACAAAGTTGTTTGTCTTAAAGTGTATTTATATATTTTTAAGCAAGATAGATATTGCATGAATTAAGGAACTTTGGTAATTTTCTTGAGAACACCTCTTCACCCCTCTTTTTCAAAGCCCAAGTGTAATTTATATTATTATTTTCTATGGGTTGACTAGCTGCTGCTACAGCCTGACCTTTTCCCAAGCCAACAAATGGAAATTTGTGCAGAGAACATGGATGAAAGAAGCCATCACTCCTGAAGTGCTTCTGGTAGAGACAAGGACATTGTTTGTGAGGTGCTAGGCTGCAAATCTGCTCCTTTGCATATCCTGTCCTCCTCCACTCTTGTCACCCCTCCTTTGGTTTTGCCCAGATGCCAGCCCCACTGCTGCAGGGTGTCTGTGGTTGACCATCACACTTCCCAATGTGAAAGTCAGGCTCACTCCTTTTGCTATCTGTCAGTGTTCAGGTAAGATGGCTGTGCTCCATTCACATGGACTTTTGAAGCTAAAAGGCTATGGAAGTTTGGTTCTATCACTAGTAGTCTCACTTATTGTTATTATCTAGAGTTCTTTATCTCTAAGTAGCTTTATGACTTTCCCTGAAGGTTAACAAATTTTAGCACATTGGACAGGAACAGGAGAAAATCTTACATGCTGGTCTAAGAAAACACTTTACCAGCATCGCCTCACTGCACAGGGTTGTATATAAGTCACCTAACTCCAATGTCAGGATATGAAGTTGGGGGAAAGGGGGACCTTTTATGGAATTTAGACCTACACCAAGCAGAGCTTTAGACTTCAGCACCATTCATCATCCATGCTTGAAATTGAATTAGAAGGTTGCTTGGAACCTTGTTAGAATAAAGGTGGATAGTAAGGAGAAAAGAATGGCTAGGGAAGAGTGAGAAAAGCATAATTCAGAGAAGAGAGCTTCAGTCTGAGCCTTACTGGTGTGAACTTTACAAGTCTGAGAAGTAAAGAGTTATCAAAGGGGATGTTAAAATAGGAAACATGCTCTTTGAGCAAAGAACATGGTTTTCAAGTCCTCTGACTGATGCACAATTGTACGACAGTTTTTACATTGGCCGAGAAAAAAAACAGGCAAGTTATTTGAACTTCCTCCTCTCCAGAATTACATTTGGAAGGGAGCTGTGTGTCCTCTCTCCTTACATGCATAAGGTGACCAAGCTGCCTTCCCCAAATTTCCCTGGTTGTCCCAGCTGGGATCACCAGAACTACAATGGCTGATGTGAAAGAAGCAGAGGAAAGTCCAGGCTCCTCATTGCCCAGTGGGACTGCGTCTTCAATGAAAACAAAACCAGAAGAAGCTGTTTTGTGTTTGTGCACTCTGAGGGACAGTGTCCACTTCAGCTTGCAGGGGTACTAGTCCTCTCATCTCAGCCTAGTAGGATTGTCAAGCAAAGGAGGGTGGGACAGCATGTCCAGATCCACCCTCTTTCTCAGTAATTTCCCATTCTTCTGCTTAAAACAAAGTTCCCTCCAAATTACTGTCCAGCAACTCAGTGACCAAATCTCCTCTTTCCTTATTCTCTTCTCTCATGAGGCTGGGCAGTATCTGCCTGCTTCTGATAGCATGTGCTTTGTTCTCTGTTCATGTGCTGTTGCATGTGTGGAAGCCAGCCATTAGTTCTTTGAGTTGTATTAAATTAACCTGAAATACAGGCAAGAGATAATTTTTAACATAATCATCTAGTTCTGGGTAGTATAACAGCAAAAGCAAGTGTGCAATTCAAGGAAAAAGAAAACATGTAGTGGAAAACTACATATCTCACTGAAAATTGACACTGGAAAAAAAATCAACTTTGTGGTTCACCTTCCACTATTTGGTCATTTGAAGGATTACATAGCCTGAAATTGTGTTTATTTCCATGTTCTACTTAGGCAAAGGGTTTACCTCCACTGTCTCAGATGTCTCAGCGTGACTTGATAGTACTGCATAGTGCAGTGCGGCTCATTTATCTTGGTTTTGCCCCTCCCAGAGCCCTTCTGTAAGGACTCTTGATGTCTATCAGCTTTCTCAATAATGCTCCAGCTGGATGCTAACTCGAATGCATAGTTCAGGTTTTGCCTTGAAGGTGAACATGCACTTCTCTTTGGGGATCTCCATGATGGAATTTGTCTGTCATTGCAACATTAAATGTAGAAGATTTAAAACTTTCCCATCAGCTATTTGATGTGCCCATACAAATCACAATGAAAAGAACAGCTTGCTTATACATGGGGGTACATGCAGTTAAAAAGAAACCAACTTTATGAGAAATAGTGTTTCTGCTTAGAAACTTCATACCAATTTAATTTTGTTGGTGCAAAAACCCCCCACCCAGTAAATAATCGAATTTAAACTGAGTCCAAACACCCAGTTTTGGGATGTTCTCTTGAAGGGTTGGTTTTCTTAGCCAGCACCAACCAAGGGAGCTTCACCAGTGTCACTGGAGTTACTCTGTCTTACAGCAGCTGAGGATTTGACCCTGCTATTTGAACAATCATATGAGATGCCCAATGTTTAGGAATTAGGGGAAGCTAAACAGCCATGTGGTGTGACATAAGACATTGATTTGGCCTCAATTTTGTCTGATTAAAGTATGTAAAGTAGTGGTCATGAAAACAGTAAGTGAAGACAAAACAGTTTTGTCCTGAAATTGCTTAACGAAGGCAGAACTGACTGAACAGTAGCACTGGTTTTTAGTGACCTTTCATAAAGAAAAGGCAGTCTGTCTGTCATTATGCAAATTCAGGAACATCTGTTCCATGAAACCCTGTAATAATGCCTGAGGTTTGCATCGGATGAGAATAAAAACTGTTTTGACAAAGGCTACAGAGTATGCTTGTATTAGCCAGACAGCTCCTTTTTCTAGTCCAAGTCTACCTCAAGAGTAGGGGGGGCAGATCTTCAGCTGGAGTAAATTGTCATGCCTCAGTGGAACTGGTTTCTCAGAATGCTATTTTATTCACTGAATAATGTCGAAGCCTAAGAGGTAAATTAGACTTTACCACTGCATTATCAAAGCATTAGTATTTCATTAGAAACAACGGCAGCAACTGATGGGCGACACAATGTGAAGTGTTTATCACAGCCTTGCCATACAATGCACAAAAGAGGCAGTGAACATTGTTTTAATGAGAAGTCTGCCAGTGACTAACTCACATCTGCCCTAGTTTAATTAAGAAAAAAAAAAGCAGGCAATATTGACAGCAGATATAAACAATAAGTGGATGTCTCAGTTCTGTTTGATACTTAATAAACCTCAGGAAATGCTTATTAAAACCTATTGATTTTTTTGCAATACTGTTACCACCTCTGAATTTAAATGATGGAGGGGCTGGTGTGCTGAGGGTCATGAGCGCTGGGGACTTGTGCACTCCAGTGGCAGCTGATAGAAATATTATGAACATGGAGATCAGACATGAACACAATGTACAGCAGCTCACATCATCTCTTTAGGAAAAGCAACCACAGGCTCCACTCATAGGCCTAAGTAGAGCATAGGGGAATTAGAGCAGAATTTCATCTTGCCAACATACGTCACAGATCCTTTTCAGCATCAGAAGCAGCAGCCTCCTCTGTGTTTGCAGCCAAATGATAGCTCTCTCCTCAACTGCAGGGGTAAAGAGGAGGCTACTTGACTCCTCTGCAGTGGGGCAATCATGTCTAATGTCAGTCCTTGCTAGAGGACCTGTTGGAGAACAGCCAACACCATTCAGAGCCCAGCTGAGCAGTGTGGGATTCAAAGAACTATTTCTGCCATACCTATTTTTAAAAGTATTTATTAAGTTTTACATCACAGAATGATTCCCAGAAATTTTCATAGAACATAATAGCCCAGGAAATAAAGAAGATACACAGATTTTTGTAAGGACTCACAATCAGCTGGGGATTTTTGTTTGGTTTTATGCTGAGTTTTGTTTGTTTGTTTTTAAAATCCAGGCTGGATTGAGGATTTAGCCAGTTTATCTATAGGAATGTAAACTTTAGACATTAGGTCTAAGCTAAGAAGGATACCTCCAGCTGGTCACAGATGTTTAATATAAGCAGGAGGAATCAGTCTCTAGATATGCCCATGTCTGTTCATTGACTATAGGTTGGAAGCTAGGCAGTTAGCTCACACTAGCCTCATGACTTCCAGGTAGCTAAAAGCAGGTGAAACAAATCCTACCCAGAGCCTGCAGCTTAACCTGCCAGAAAAGGTTATGATAAATGATGGGAGTTACTTTGCCTTAAATAACTATAAATAAGCAAGAGTCTGGTGCTTGTTAATCTACTTGGCAGTTATTTTGGGGTGATGGTGAAAACAGTGCAATAGTCTCTATCTCTGGTCCCCATTTAGGAAGTCACCACCACAACCAGCAATCTGTGGGAGATGATCTCTACGTCCCCTTTTCTCACTGCAATCCCTTTCCTGCCTGTTGAAAGTGGCAGCAGTATAGGACAATCTGCCTTACTGCTATAATGCTGAGATGTTTATCTTGGTCTGGAGTGACCCTCATGGGCAAGATGACCATCCAGCAGTGATTCCTGCAGCTAGTGAGTGCACCAGAGCTTTTGGGAAATGGCTGTTTTTCAAACACAGGGTTGTGTTCCTGAGGGTAGCATGTGAGCAATGAGTTATTTCTGGTAGTTGTAATCATTGACTGGTACACATCCCATGGATGTTTTTTCCTGCACCTTGCAGGTCTGGGGAGGGCTGCTGGTTTCTGTTCTTGTTTTTTTCCAACATCTCTCATGTTTTCCCTCATGAATTAATTCTACCTTTGGCAGTGGTCCCAGCACCATATAATTTGGGAGTCTGTATTTTTTTTCCCCAACAAATATCTGGTACTAAAATTTTGGGAGCAAACTACACAGCAGATTAAAGACATAGCTATCAATACTGTTTTAAATAAAGAATAGAACACTTGCTTTTAAACAGACGAGGTGAATGAAAATAGCAGATGAATGGTTAAAGCCACAACTTGTTTACTGCTAAAATTGAAACATTTTTCACTCTTTAAAATTTACACAGATGTTTTACCCTCAAAATTGGCATCACTAATTCTTAGGTAAAAATAATGACTTAAAATATGACAGGAAAAGCTAACAGAGTTTTTTGCTTACAAGATGCAATCAAAAGGTCAGTATTACATAAAGTATGTTAAGGCTTTTTTGAAAAAGGATGTTTTAATCTGAAATTACCTTCTTGCATTTCTAAATGCAGTTATCAACCAAATATAGAAAAATCTATTTGCTGTCTTTTCCTTCTTTGTGTGAATCATCTTGCTTTCCAGGGTGGAAGTGAAAAAGGAAAAATGCAAGACAAAGCAACAAAAGCCAGAAATCTGCTAAATCAAGTAGTCTCTTCATATAGTTTTAAAATAATGAAAACTATAACTTCCTAAAGAGTTTATAAAATGAAAATAATTGTGAACTTTTAAGATGTTTCTACAATAGCTCTATTCTTCAGCCAGCTCTACAATTTAGGATGGTCAAGCTAACTTGTTAAAGAAGTAACATGTTAATTCTACATTTCCTGTATTTTCTATTGTTTTCATTACTAGTGTTCTTGAAAAGTTAATAGGCACTCACATCAACCAATATATGCAATATATCCAATATATAAGCTTTAGCTTCATCTTAACACGTTATTACGTGATTATTATATAATGCATTAGAAATGGCTTCTCAGTATTGTTTTTAATTATGATGATTAAATTGGATTCCTTTTTCAAAAGTCTAATTCTGCATCTTTATTTTAAATCCCAAGAGAGCTTCATTCAAACCTAAGACAGGCCAGAGCCAGCCAGACAAATTATGTCATCAACACATATTTTATTACTGGTTACATGACAAGTTTGCACTCTTTGGTGGATCTGTCCATGCCAGTGAAGTAAACAACCTTGTTTGGTCAGGCTGTCTATGTATAGTGAATAACACATTTGGTTAACTATCTTTCTACAGAGGTAGAATGTGAGGAAGCAGAGATCATTTATTTATGGCATAGTTCATATTTTAAAGCCATCATTTATTTATACTGTTGATGCAGTTTTCTTACTAGCATCATATCACAGTTGACTATGCTTTCAAACAACACAAGACCCCATATATTCCACAAAGCAACACCCAGCCATCATGGGCTGTTAGTGCAGCTTTCCAGTGTACACTGCACAAACATACACATCCAGCAGAACATCAGAGGAAAATAATCCTTCATGCATAATTCACACTTCCAGTCTCTGCATGCTTTATGCACTGATGAATTACTTGGTTGTGCTGAGGTAATTCAGAATGAACTAAAAAGCAAATTATGGCAGGCATGTGCTGTAACACTATTATTCTGCAGGCCTGGATTTTGAAATTACTGTCTCTGAGATCTGATTCTGAAATATAATGTATTCAGCCTCCATGATATTTCAGTCCAGTGTCTTATGTCTGAGGATGTCTACGGCCTCATTTCAAAAGCTTACACAGTCCAGAAACCCAATTTGATTTCTCTCTTTTTGCCTGAAATGGGCCTTGACATTTTAAAATCATTAAATACAATCTCTTTCAGATGCTCACAAAAGGTCACAAAGACTATGGGACTGCCCCTGTTACACTACACCACCACAGCTCTGATCCACTTTAGCAGGGGACTAAGTGCTCAAGGCATTCAAAATTGAGCTCCTAATGTATTAAGTGCATTAGTAATAGTCACAGCTCTGCTAGAATTTCCATTACAAAGTCTATATTACCAAGAGGAACAGGCTATTTGGGATGCAGTTGGCTTTAAAAAAGGTTTTAGTATTGTGATGGATCAGAGCCTGAGCAAACACTTGACATTTTCAGTATTTTTCTTTCTTGAAAAATAGTTTTGTTTTGGTTTTTTTTTTTTTTTGGGGGGGGGGGGGGGGCAGCATTTAAAAAAAATATAGTTTGGGCATAGTCTGAGGGAAATACCAACATGACAAAACAAGGTGTGGATGACTCATGATGTGCATTCCTGCTGCATGTAGCATATTGCATGTATCAGCAGCTGTTTACAAGCCTCTCTTTAATTTCACACCAAAAGTAGCCAATGACAACCTAAGAGAAAAAGTAATAACACTAGAAGACACAACAGCTGTGACATGAATATCTTTCTTTCATACACTGCATTGTTGTCTGTTTGCCTTTAAAAAGACAATTTCTCAAGTTACTGAAAAGGTTCATCTGTTCAGACAATACAATCCGGAATGCACTAAATTTGCTAAATTTATTTGGTTTTACTTAGCACTGGACCAAGTTTTAAGGCTGCCTTTTTCATTCAGTGACAGCAGGAGTAAGCCCTAAATCTTTTCTGGCAGGTCAGACTATGGCCAGACAGAGCTTTTTAAGAAATCCTCGCTCTCTGGTTTCCAGTCCTTCCTCCTCCCTCCGGCTGCCTCCTTCTCTCCATTGTGCCAGGGCAGTGTTTGTCTGGCCATGTGGAGAAGCCTATTTCTCACCCTGATCCCCTCTTCATGGCACATCTATGTGAACAGCTGTGCTGACACAATAGATGTGGCTGTAGAGGGTCACAAGTGGCCTGCGCAGTGGGAGCCCAACAGCGCTCCCACTGAGAAATATATACCCAGGGCTACAGCCTAACTTTCAGGTGGGTACTTCCGTGCCCCAGTAGTAATATCACAGTCTTAAATAACAGCCACCAGAGCTACATCAGCATTGCTGTAGGAAAGAAGCATATGTTATAATCTAGTTTAACCAGAGTAATGCTGCCAATCTCACTGTTTCTTACAGCTCTCCTTAGCTAACAGATAAGGTAGGCATCAGATCCTGGAGATACTTGCAAAACCACATGGACCTGAGTATTTATCTGTGCATCTTGGGTGTAGTGAGAGACTCAAAAGCAGCACATGGTCATGCTGAAAGGTCACAACCACAAACATCCTGAAAAATGCCAGTTATTTATTCAATGTATTTATTTTTATGTATTATGCAATTTCATCAGAGTAATTCCTCCTTTCTGAAAGCGTTTGAAAGTGTTTGATTTGTCATTACAACTAACATCAGGAAAGGATGTGGCATGACCTTATGTAGGTGGTCTACGTTAAACATTGTAAATCTTTGTATTCCGAAAACTGAAGTGATATTGCTGTTCTGAGCATACAGTATAAGTGACAAAGGCTGAAACATGCATGTGACAGATATATAAACATGGCAAAGTATGTCTGGAGCCCTCACTTCTGGAAACACGTTCAGCTTCTTAGCTTTACCTTCCTGAGAAGTTGCCCCAAATCCATAAGGATCAGGACCAAAACCAAGTGGATTTGCAAAGCCACCTCTGTAAAAACATGCTGATGTCAAGTAGGAGAAAGCTGGCAGGAACAGACACTGTAAAATTAATGAATCATGTCCACTTGACCGCAAATAATTCTGCAAGTGAGAATGACAAAAAGCATCTACCCCCAGAGAGCAGAGGTGTTCCCCTGGTTCCCATAATATCTGTCCAGTTCTAGTCTTCTTCTAGGTAATAGCATCAGCTGGGTCTATTTTTACTACTCTGTGTCCCTTGTAGCTTTCATGTTACTTTCCTGGTGTGCTCTGCACACAATCCAGTCTCGTCCTCCATCCCTGCTGCTATTTCTTTACACCCCTGTATCTGCACATAGCACTATTATTTACTCAGTTTATGCAGGGACTGATAATCATTGATTATTGTGAGTCATACCACTGGAGCTATTTCTTTCTAATGATATCTGAGTAACAGCTAGTACTTTTTCTTCCCTGTATTATCTCTGATTGGATCCATATATTATCTGTCTGCTATGCAATGTGTGTCAGTGTGTAGGCCATCATGTGACATGAATTTCTACTGCTTAACTTGAGCTCAACCTTCCCTAGAAGGATTCCTCATATCCACATTTCTGTGTTCACTTCTTGCATTTTTTTTAACTTTTCTTATGGAATACAGATGCCAACCCAACAAAGCATTTATTCACATGCTTCCTGATCATCCCTATTAAACACAGATAACTATTTGAGTGCTTAAAATTAAATACTATTAATCAAATGCTTTATTGCATTGACACCTTAATCACATGTATCACCAGAGGTGTGATGTAGATGAAAATGTGAATGCTTGTACTAGCTCTGAACCTCGTAATGAAGAACTGATTTGTAACACTCACCTACCCCGGTAGAAATCCAGCCTTTTTTGCAACTGAGGGGCAAGAGTTCAATCAAGTGGTCTGGACTGATACTAGTGCAAACACAAACAACGCTTACATTGAAATTTTTTTTCCAAAATGTATCCACAGTTGGTCTTGCAGACAAAGAACTCTTGTTTGGAACTCTCTTGATCAAAGCCATAATAAAATGCTACTGCACAGCTCAGAGAAGTCCATCCGTATTAGTGACATTTTTTGCCAAGTTCAGCTCCAAAGGAATACAATTTACTGTATGCATATTTTAACATGATAAAGGCCACAGTGCACCAGTGTAGACTGCCACTGATCTTATTTGTACTGTAATGTGGTAGTTTGCAGAGATTGCAAGTGACAGATTCAGATAAGGCTGTAGATATCTGAAGGGACTGTTCAGAAGAATTTAAGGTTGTATAGTGAAAAGTGAGATCTGGGACTCTCACTTCAATCATTGTTTATAATCCACAGCCACAACTGAATTTGCCTGGGAGAAGAGAGGTGATGGAAGTGAAGGTCTGCCCAACGCAGTGACTGTCCTATAGATACAAGGGTGATATTCCTCACTCCTCATTTAGAAGTTTACTGCATGGACTTCTGTCTCTGAGCTCATTGTCTAGACTCCCTTTATAGTCATTAGAGAGAAACAGGCACTACTAAAAGGCAATTTATCTCAGTCTGTGAGGAGAAAATGCACTATGCTTTGGATATGCCTGTTTCTCACCAGAGACCAGAAAGGGTGTGTGGACAATGACAAAGACACTGTGAGTTAGGCAAGGAGGATCCCACTTCAAATTAAGGATTCATAGAAAAAACTATTCTGGCATTTCCCAGATTTAGAGTGTAGCTAATCCCCATTTGTCTTCTGTTACGGGTGGGCAGGAAGAGGTGACATTTTACAGCCATCTTTCTCTGACCTTTGAGAAGCATTGTACTTTTTGCAGATTTGTTTCATAGTCATCCAAATCTGTAAGCACCCTTGTGCTGACATCTGAGAAGAGAAGCAGTGAAGAATGCACTGTTACTAGCAAATGGAAACTTTTGGTAAGTGAAATGTGTGTGTCCTAACATCTCATCAGCTATAGAGTTAACGCTATTGTAGACTGGGACAAGCATGATTTTGTAGTAAAGGTCTGGCAGTGCCAGCAACAATTAAATGCAGGTTTGTTCTAAAGAACTGATGTGTAGAAGCAGCATGAAATGCCTGCAGACACCCCCCACCCTCCCCAGCATCCTGTTTAATTGATCACCATATTTACTTGATCATCAGATTAACTGTAGCAGAAATATCACTTCTTATCAGCTAATTTTGCACCCAGGAAGTTTACTCAGGGTTCTTGTAGCCAAATGAAGCTCCTTCCATCCCATGCCTCACCACCCGCATCATCTCTCAGGAGTCAGAATAGGCATCTTCAGAAACCTGCTGCCATCAAATGCCCCATGCAAGCTCATGGCTCTCACATGGTTCTGTACCACTGAGGGCTGAGTTGCCAGCGGTGCACATGAAACACTCCTGAGCACACCACCCTGCAGGCTGTTTCCCCAGTCTCAGAGACAGGCCCTCAACTAAGTGCACATGCAAAGAAGCCAAAGAGGAAGTGACTTCCCTGCGACTGTCCTTCCCCCTCCTCACCCCCTGGGGTTATCTATGCACAACACATGCCTTTTTCCAGAATTTCTCTGTGTTTAACTTACCCTTGTCTAGGTCTTGTGATGAATTTGAAACCTGATGCTGAAGTTGAATATATCTGTGATCAAGACGGATAAATTCTACGTCTGAATACATCTACAGAAACTGGTTCAGAGAAAAGAAAAAGAAAAGAAGTGGCATTACTAGTATTTAGGATATGTTTTGATGTCTGCACAATTAATTCAGAAAGTCATCTAGAGCAAGATAGCAAGATATTTTTAGCATATGACAGTTCAATACTGCTAAGCTTCTGTAATCCTCAAGTAGTTCTTTTATGGTGCACTTTTTAATTACATTTTACACGTATGTATGGCAGTTTGTAGTCTTCTTAAAATAAATATTTCCCATATATCCATATGCATGATCCACACTTATTTTGTAGTACAAGATGTGCTGACAGAGATTAAAAGATTGCAACACAGCAGAAGGCGTTGTGCTATCTTGCAAGTGCAAAGTATGTACCTTTATCTGACTCAGTTTTTAGCATCTGTCTTCCGATTCATAACAGTTCTTGTTCCACATAAAACTATAATCACCTCTCAAGCCTCATTTCTTCAGGCACAGACATTTTGGTTCTTTGGGGTTGTAGCAAATAAAAACCTAAATGGAAGTTTAGGTCCCAAGGGTGAAAATGCTTAAACTGCAAAGTTTTCTTATTGCAATCTTCAATAAAGCCTTCGCACTGGGGAAATACACCAGAGCCTTTCAAGTGGGTTAGACAACAGATAATAATACCTATTTTCGTTACAAGAATGTAACACCTTGCCTCTCGGGGTGGGGTTAGGAAAAAAAACCCTTTCATTAAAACCCTTTTTTCCTTCCAAAAATGAGTATCTTGCAAAACTCTGGAAGCAGGAGTTTTGACTGAAAGGAAGGTTAAAAATTAATTTTTTTTTTTTTTAGGACTTGCTTACTTGTGCCTCATTGTAAAGGCAGTCTGATTAGTTTAAAGTTGTGCCCAAGCTCAGTTAACAGTGAGGCATGCTGAGCACTGAAGTGAGCAAGGAGGTGACACGAAGAAGCTCGCTGTGCCTTTTGTCCATCTAACAGGGATGCCATTACCCATTCCTGCTGGGGAGACTGAGGAATCAGGGCACAGCCACTGACAGACACTTTGGGGTTCCCAACCCCAAAGAGGCTGCAGGAGCGGAGGATCCCTGCAGGGATGCCCCTCAGCATCGTGCTGCAGCCTGGCATGCCCTCGGCAGCACTGGCCCTCATCACCCTCCTGTCCCACTGCTGGGGCACTGGTGTCAGTCCTCCCCACTTGCTTCCCTCACCAGCACCACCGATGGGGACACAGGGCCATCGATTTGGCCCCAAGGAGTGGTGGGATGTGTTTTGTTCTGCTTAGTCATCTTTAAAAATATTTTCTTGCTGAACCTGGAGCCTGGTCAAAGCCAGGCTGGTTCCATGGGTAGAGGAATGGTGTTGCCCTACTGCTAACACAATGATGTCAGTAGAATCATAGATATAAATTACAGTAAGAAAAGTCTTAATCCTATATTTTTCTGTCTCACCTTTGCCCCTCCTATTGCTGCCAGCACCTCCTTTTCACACACTTGAAAGGGGTTTTATGATGTTTTAACTGGCAAAGAGCTATGACTTCTGTATAACAGGCTTTCTTGTAAGGAAAGGAAGATCAAATAAAGAAACACAGTTTCTAGTATCAGAACTTGCAAGTAAATGGGTGAGACACTGAACTGTGTTATTTCTATTGCACTTCCTAACACAGACTAAGAAATAGGTCCCTACCTCTCAACTCCTCACCTCACATGTTCAACAGGGGAAGCGCCTGGAAACTTGCCATTGTTTCAGACACAGAGACTGAGAAAAGAATTTGGCATCCAGCCAACGGACAGGACCTTTAGGTGTTCAACTTTCCCTCAGGACTGTGGTGGAGCAGGCACACCTCACTAGGATTGCCTGAGCTCAACATGGGCTCCCTTACAAAGGAGAGAATCTGTGAAGTCTTCCCCATTTACTCTGTGCTAACTTTTAAGCAGTAAAAGTGAACAGTAAGTAGCATGAAGTGTCACTACCGAAGCATGAGCTACATGAGCCACAGTCACATCCACTGTGGAAACAATTCCTTAGGAGAAGAATAAAATCTTTTAAAATATTTAAATACTGTAATTAAAGAAATAAAATAATATAAAATTTAGAAATTAATAGTGTGTTAAAAATACTTTTAAGCCACAAACTTACTAGGAAATTTTGTGAGAACAGGAGAAAAAACAAATCCCACCTTCTCTCCTAAAGCAAACATACTCTCTTAAATATTTCTCATGAGGTCTATGTTTGCCAGATATGTTTACCAGCAATGGGAAGAAAAGAACCTCTGGTGTGGAAGCCTCTTCCTTTGTATAGTTTTCACAGATTTTTTATAAACTCCCACTACCTATGAAGGTATTTTACAAGACGCTATATGATTAGCTGTTGAAACTGTGGTTCAGCCAATATTTTAAAAGACTAATACTGAAGTGGAAAATTGAGTTGGTGTTAGCAACCTTGCAAAGAGGAGAAAACCTACCTAACAGAGGAAAATAAATCTATGACAGGACACTTATCTAGGAGGAAGATAAATTATCTCTATAATCTATTTTCTGACTTTTAAAAACTTTTAAAACTGCAGTGTGTGCAGATCAATGGAAAGCAATGGGCATCTAACTTAAGTCCCACAGTATGAAAAACACTTTTCTGAAAAAGGACTTGACAATTTGCAATGCTTTTGCAATTCATTTTTCCAGAACACATGGCCTTTCCAGGTCAGTAATAGAGAAACAGAATGAAATTCTAAAAATTTTAAGGTTACAAGGTCAAGCACTGTTAGGTCAAAAAGTGACAGCTAGGATTACTAGTAATTTAATGTTTAATGTTTCATGTTTAATGCAATATTAAGTTGTGCCTAGGGCAATCTTTGCTGTACACTTAATTTTGCACAAAATTCCTGCCCCAGAGAACAGGCAATCCTCCCCAATCAGCAGGTATTCTGCATTTTACTTTGGTGATTATTTGAATCTAGACCTCATCCTGTATATAATTCAAATTATTTTTAAAATTTAGGGTTGCTAGATTCCTCTTGGTATTTTTCTCTTCTCATCACAACCTAGAGGTGCCAATAACAATTTCTGTAGTTGCTACATAATGACATATAAGAACATTTGTTGTTCTCTCTTCTGATAAATGTCTGTGTTTTACTGAACTAGTCCTGAAGGAACTAAATGGCTAATGCTGCACAGTTGTGATAATCCACTTTCTTGGATGAATGTGGGACAAGCCAGGGACAGAACAGGCAAAGGTCAGTCATTGAGAGCAGTTACCATCTCCTTTTCCTGCACTTAAAGGCTTTGGATTTGGCTGTACTGCAGCCATGCATCCTGCCTCCTCACCCCTTTGCACTTCTAAGTAAAGGATTATGATAGGTAGCACCAGAGTAACTGCCCTTGCAGTCCAGTTATTGTTGTGGACATCAAAACATCTGCTGATCCCCACCTCACTCCTGCTGGTCCTTCTGGTAACCCAATGCCTAGTCCCAGCCTTGTATCCTTCACCTTCACACCATGCTCACCCTACTGCTGCAGGAAACTGAAATCTCACTGACAAAGACAAAACAGAGAAAGAAAATGCAGTCTTTTCCTTGCACCCTGAGGAAGATTTATGCTGAAAGTCGAGATGCTACTACAGCCAAGAGCCATCAGGTACTGTGATCTTTTCACTTGGAAACCAACAAAGCTGTCTTCCTGGCCAACTTTACTAAAGTATGTTTAAGGGTCCAATTTAGTGGCACTAGAAGGCACATGCATAGTACGTCTCTGTCAGCAAGTGAGAAAAATAACTGGAGATTTCAACACGACTATAGTTTAAGTTAACAAGACCTCTCATATTTATGGCTTTTTTCTGGATTGGTTCATAAAATGACAGCTAATCTTAGCTTGTAAAAACAAGAAAATTCACCAGAATGAGTTGAGCTTGGCCAAAGTTCCCAAAGGTTCCTCCCTACCTGGGAAATTTACTCATGGTGTTGAGGTGAGGGTAAAGCAGAAGATTAAAGCATGCATGTCACCAGAGTACCATTAGCCGAGTACTCTTGAACCCATGAAGGGAAGGGAAGAGCAGAATCATAACATCTATATGCTTCTAATAAGGATACAATAATTAACCATATTCTATATCTCATGTATTTGTGCAAATGATACTTTATTCGTAATATCAGCTCTTCTGAAAGGGGTTCATAATTGCTACACCATTTGTTTCAGACAGTGAGGGAAAATATTGTGTGCCCAAAGCAACTGGACAGAAGGGTGGCATGGTTGAGCACTAAGAAAGTTTCTCAGTCCTTTACCCAGTCCTCCCAGGTGAAGCAATGTGCCTCTTAAGGAGTAAATCCTTTGTTTTTTATCCCCTTCTGATCCTTTTACCTAAGAAGCTGTGGTGAGACATGCCTACAGGGATAGCTGAGCAATTTGTGTTAGATCATCTACATATTCATGTTACCAGCTGAGCAAGCCAAGAAAAAAAGCCATACAGCAAAAGAGAGAAAAATATTTGCATGTAAGGTAATAGTGTCAGGAACACAGCATCATTTCAAAGCCACAGGCTGCTCGCTGGGGATTGTTTGTTGTTGTTATTGCTTTTTTGAAAGAGAGATATTAAACTCTGAGTCTTACCCATGCAATATTAGCAA
Source organism: Strix uralensis (assembly GCF_047716275.1). Classification (NCBI taxonomy): domain Eukaryota; kingdom Metazoa; phylum Chordata; class Aves; order Strigiformes; family Strigidae; genus Strix; species Strix uralensis. The sequence goes on along the minus strand of NC_133976.1, from coordinate 50,776,069 downwards.
GCTCTCACAGGTAGGGGTGGTAATTATAGGGCTTCATTCATTGAGAAGAATGTTGAAAGCCTGAGGGACATGGTTTCTTGGGATGGTATAATTGTACTTCCTTCTCATAAAAGGACGGTGCTTATTTCCCATAACAGCCTGGCAAGCATAAGTAGTTACCTTTACCAGACCCAAACCACTATCCATTCATGTCAGGGAAAGAGTTTCATTGTCCTCACCAAGTGCTGCCGGATTAGGTTCATAAACTCTGTCAAATAAAGCATTTAAACATGCAAATAGACTCATTGCTCTAAATAGGAACATTCATGTGCTTTGTTACACTAATTATAGAGATCAAGAAATATCTGTATATCTACATGAACAGCAAGTCAGAAACAAGAACAGAATTGCAAAGACTTCATTTAGAACCAAAAGCTAGAAATCCTCAGATGGACAATAATGAGTTGAGGTCCCAACCACATGGGGCCCGTGCACCTTCAAACCTCATTTTGACTTGAGTAGGCTGCATCTCTGTCCCTTTCTCTGGCTTTTCTTTAGGTTTGAGGTTCTTTAGTTTCCTTTGCTTGTTTCCATGGTTCTTTTAGGCCTTTTACTACTCTGTCACCTGCCTTTGGCTCCCAGAAATAGATCTGACCCTCCTCACAAAAATCTTCTCAACTTCAGAGCACTCTTTCCCACAGCCCTCTTGTGATGGATCCAGAGATCCAACATTACAGTTGAAGCAGACAACAGACTTTATCAAAGATCCTGTACATAAATTTGAAGAAAAATGCTAAAGCCTTTGTCTTTTCTCTACCTCTGGTTTTCTAACAGTCTTTTATTCCTTATGATTGAGACGGTAATGAAACAAACATTCTCTCTCTAGCACATATGTTATTTTCTGGAAGACTATTTTTTTAATTTCTTGATCCAATCTGGTAATTTTTTACATATCTTTTCCACTGTCCATTGACTGTTTGTCTCCTTTTCAGGAGATTTCTAATTAGTCTAATCAAAAGATTATAGTCTCCCCCCAAATACCCTATTGTTTATCTCCCCCTTTCTCTCCAAGATTCAGTCAATTGCAGGTACTGTCTCCAGGAGTGGTTCATTTGAGTGGACAATCATCAGCTTTTATGACTCATCATTCTTCTAATGACAGCTCTAAGGATTTCTCTGTCAGCTCCTGTGGTTTTAGCTCAAGATGGAGGAAGCTAATAATGGAAAAGACAAACTCCTTCCTCTTGCCTGCCATTGCATTCAACATAGAAGTAGAAGCATTACAGCATACACCTGGGGAAAGTCCTCTGTGACAGGCAAAATTAATTAATATTGTGCGTATTCCTCAAATCCTTACTTTGGGTGTTAACATCCAAATAAAACCGAAGAAAAAGCAAAAAATGCATTAAATTCTGTTTTATTTGGACATCTGGGTAGGAAAAAGCACAGCCAGATGCCAGGAAGATTACCAGTTCATCCACATTACAGGGCTTGAAACCATGGGAAAGGGACTGCACCACCTCAGGCACGGTCTGTCTAGAGCTCTCCTGAGAAGGGCAAAGTCACCATTTTAGGCCTGTAGCTAAATGTCACAATCTGGCTCTTAATCAGCTTCTTGCATTTAAAAGCTTCATCCATGGGACTCTATATTTAATAACAACTGAGGGTGGTGTCTCCTAAAACTCTGGGTGTGAGCAGAACCTGAGGGCTCGTCCATGGTATTCCATCTGGCTGGTACATCTGAAAGCAAACCTCAACCTGCTCTAGAAAGATGTATTCAGTGCATCTCATCACCTCCCCATTTATTCATTCATGCACCAGTAGCCAGTGTCGCATGACTCAAAGCCTATTGAACTCTACAATAGTTGTTCTCATGAACCTCCATGGCTATTTGATTTAGCCCCCCCAAAGCAATTTGTTTTGGAGAGTTTTTCTTTCTAAACATTGTTCCTTTATAGATATTGGAATCAAAGTTTTCAAAACTCACAATGTGTCCTGTAGCACATTTGGGGAGGGGAAGTTGCAATACTCAAAAAGTATGAAAGCCAGCAATTCTTTTTTAATCTGGAGAAGGAGATTATTCTGTCTTTCTGGCTACAACTAAGAAGGTGTTGATGCAAAAGAAGACTTCCATGCTGCTCAAAATTAAAATATATACTTTTCCAGAAAAAACTTGTAGTAGTATGAGTCTTATGATAAGAATACAACCGGAAGTCAAATCACAGTCATAGAGAATAATTTCACCATAACAACAGAGATGGAATGAAATAGAATCACAGAATCACAGAATCACAGAATCACAGAATGGTTTGGGTTGGAAGGGACCTTAAAGATAACCTAGGTCCAACCCCCCTGCCATGGACAGGGACACCTGCCACTAGCTCAGGTTGCTCAAAGCCCTGTCCAACCTGGCCTTGAACACTTCCAGGGAGGGGACAGCCATAACCTCTCTGGACAACCTGTTCCAGTGCCTCACCACCCTCACAGTAAAAAATGTCTTCCTTCTATCTAATCTAAATCTACCCTCTTTCAGTTTAAAACTGTTACCCCTCATCCTATCCCTATACCCCCGATAAAGAGTCCCTCCCCACCTTTCCTGTAGGCCCCCTTTAAGTACTGGAAGGCTGCTATAAAGTCTCACTGGAGCCTTCTCTTCTCCAGGTTGAACAACCCCAACTCTCCTCATAGGGGAGGTGCTCCAGCCCTCTGATCATCTTCATTGACCTCCTCTGGACCTGTTTGAGCAGGTCTATGTCTTTCTTATTCTGCGGACCCCAGAGCTGAACACAGTACTGCAGGGGGGATCTCATGAAAGTGGAGTAGAGAAGTCCAATAACTGTCTTTGGCCTGCTAGTCATACTTGACTTGATGCAACCCAGGATACAGTTGGCTTTCTGGGCTATGACCGCATGTTGCTGGCTCATATTCAGTTTTTTATCAACCAACACCCCCAAGTCCTTCTCCGCAGGGTTGCTCTCAGTCCACTCATTGCCCAACCTGTATCTGTGTTTGGGGATGCCTTGACCCACATGCAGGACCTTGCACTTGGCCTTGTTGAACTTCATGAGGTTTGCACGAGCCCACCTCTCAAGCCTGTCCAGGTCCCTCTGGATGGCATCCCTTCCCTCCAGCGTGTCAGCTGCACCACACAGCTTGGTGTTGTCAGCAGACTTGCTGAGGGTGCACTCAATCCCACTGTCCATGTCGCCAACAAAGGTGTTAAATAGTACTGGTCCCAATACCGACCTCTGAGGAATGTCACTTGTTAATCGTATCCACTTGGACATCGAGCCATTGATCGTAACCCTTTGAGTGTGACCATCCAGTCAATTCCTTATCCACTGAATGGTCCATCCATCAAATCCATGTCTCTTCAATTTAGAGACAAGGATGTAGTGCGGGACAGTGTCAAATGCTTTGCACAAGTCCAGGTTGCTCTTCCCTTATCCATCAGCGCTGTAATCCCATTGTAGGCCACCAAATTCATCAGGAATGATTTGCCCTTAGTGAAGCCATGCTGGCTGTCACCAATCACCTCCTGATTTTCCATGTGTCCTAGCATAGTTTCCAGGAGGATCCGCTCCATGATCTTGCTGGGCACAGAGGTGAGACTGACTGGCCTGTAGTTTCCTGGGTCTTCCTTTTTTCCCTTTTTAAAAATGGGCGTTATGTTTCCTCTTTTCCAGTCAGTGGGAACTTCATCAACTGCCACAACTTCTCAAATATGATAGGTAGTGGCTTAGACACTTCATCCTCAGGATGATGTATCTTGTCAGGTCCCATGGACTTGTGCGCCTTCAGGTTCCTTAGATGGTTTCGAACCTGATCTTCTCCTACAGTGGGTGGTTCTTCATTCTCCCTGTTGTAACTACCTGCTCTTTTATTAAAACAATAATAGATAAATCTCTCAAATAAGAATTTTTAAGGTGTCCTTCTTTGAAGATAAAACCAGGTAAATTTATTACCTGGGGTAATTTGACAGAAAAAAGTGTTTTAAAGGGGATACACTCAGTTATTAAATGTGAAGGGGAAAACAATAAAAATTGTCTTCTAAGTAGGAACAAGATGCTTAACTGTCCATTCGTTTTTAGGACATTCTAGTATAATTATTTTGGAACTAATACTTAGCACAGCTGTAATAATGGATCACATTTAATAAAAAATATTTAATTTAAGTTCTAATTCTTAACTGCTTGACGTCAGCAGATAAAGAATCACAATTTACCTAAATTTTCTAAATTTGAGCAAGAACTTTACTTTATGCAAATGAATCTTTAGTGGTATGCCTCTGACCAGGCACCATAGGTTCAGCCCTGACAACAGTGGCCCTATGGTTCCCATCAAAAGTTTTCTGCTGTTGTTTCACTGCAGAAAATTCAGACCAGGATGCAATTTCATGTTATTTCAAAATCTGAAGGGAATTTAATTTTGGAAGAAGCATGGGCAGAAGACAGGATGTCTTAGTTCCCATGGAGCTCTGAAAGAGCTCTTAACATGACCTGTGTCAAATTGGAAAAGTGTCTAAAATTTGCGCTCTTGAGCTGTTACACTCCCAGAGGACTGGCCAGAGTAGCTGATGTGAAACACACACCACCTCCTGCCACATGGGCAGTACCCAGTTCCAAGTCCAGGGCTGGAGCTGTTCCACCTCCCCTTGAGCCCTGGCGGGTGGTCCAGGGCAAGCTGGTGCAGAAGCCACTTGTTCACCCTCTGGAGCTGTGCTGTTGGTCGTGGACCAGCAGGACGTGTGCCAGGCTGGGCTGGTGACTCACGCCTCTCTCCCCCAGAGCTGACCCTGCCAATGGCAGGAATTGCCAACCAGTTGGCCGGAGCTAATGGGAAAAGAGCAAAGGTTTGGACGCAACCCTGAAGTGGCTGGTTGCATGCCAAGGCAGACTTTGAGCTTGCTTGAAGGCACATCTGTGTAGACATAACAAAAGGCAGCTCTCTCCCATTCAATCTTACCTCTGCCTGAAAGACATGAGACTGTTCCTGCTGTCTGGTAATACAATTAAAAATATTTTAGTTTCCTCCTGAATGTATGTGGATATGTGCGTGTGAGTGTGAGAGACTAAGCACAGGCAAATGTGACCTCTGTAAATAAGTTAACATAGACTAAGCATTTTGTACTGTTTAATCTATTCTGTTTTCTAATTTAGAAAATTAGGGCATCAGTCCATTGTAATTCTATCTTGGAAGAGAAAAAAAAAAAAGAACAGCAAACTTAGAAAAGTAAAATACATTAAAGTCTCAATGTTCTGGTGAGGACATCACTGCGTGCAGACAAAACAAAACTAAGTCTCTGCTTGGATTCACAGTCTGCACCTTATATAGGTCAGATTGCAGCAGTGAAGTGAGTAGGGAGCAAGTTAGTCCTGCATCCATGCTTCTAGCATACCTATATCATATAACTTGAGTGATCTACCTTCCCTTCCCCCTCAGAGAGCAAAGAGAAAAGCACAAACATCATGGGAAAAATGTAACAAGAAATGTGTAAAATAATTTCAAAGATTATAGTTTGACTGTTTTGTGAGTGCCAGGAGTTTTATGAATGAAGTCTTTATGGTGTTCAACCAATAAACCTCCAACATTTGTAGGCTTTAATTACTGCTGCGTTTTGGGTTTTTTTGTTTTTTTTTTTTTTTTTTTTAGTGTTTCATTTCAAACACCTCCAGTGGGACAGTGTAAATCACAGAGTCCAGACCTTTGTCAATATTATTGCTCTTACATGTGGCTCATCTATATTACCCACCAGTAAAATTCAGTGTCAATATTTCTGAGACAATGTGTACTTCTTCCTTTTTTATGGTCAGGTGCTAATTTATTATTCTTGTGTACCAGGAGCTGTCTGTTAATGATGCATAATAAGACTATTTTAGTCCACCAGGAGGGAGGAAATTCATATATAAATCATTGTCCCCACCACCACACTCTTTGGGAAGCACAAAGAGCATACATTAATAATGACTGTAGTGAAGACTAACACTTTGTGGGAGCTAAAGTGAAGAAGAAACATATCTTCCTCTCAGGAACATTCAGCACTTGAAATAGACATCTGATAAGTGATATTTCTTCTGATTAGCTAACAAGGGTTGCCTGTTTCCTAGGAATGATCAAGTTTTCTTGTGCCTCTTTATTCTTGGGCCACTCCTAGGGCAGTGGTTGTAACAGCTGGGCTAGGTCTCTTTCTAGGGCTCATCTCCTCATTTTCATTTCTGGAGTCCTGCTACTGAAATTAATCTTCAGTGATGTGGTAAGGTCTCCCACCAAGGCACCAAAACTTTGTCCAAGGGTCATGAGAAAGTTTTTTCTATTTGGAAAAACCAAAACTTGTCCTATACCCACCCACAAAGAAGACTTGGCCAACCAGATTGATGCACTAAAGGCACATGATCTTTGACCAAGTGCTCTCTGGCTTAGACATCTCTTTTTTAGAGCACCCTGGAAATAGATCCAGACATCCTCCAGTACTCTAGAGTTCAAACTTTCCCCCAGTAAATAAGAGCAAACCTGTCCCTCTCCTCTCTGTCCAAATGTACTGGCATGGGTCCATGCTAGCACAGGAAAAACTCAACTGCACTATGTCAGGGTGCAGTCCTGGTCTTGAAGTCCATTTCCAGCACTCACCTGCAGTGTCTGCTTTGGAAAGGAGTGAACCAAGATGAATGAGTGTAGTAAGATCCTTCCTGCTTCCAGCAATTAGCGATTTAAGGATTTCTCATGTTGGAGACTGCATCCAGACTTCCATGTTTAATCTGTCCTCCATGGATTTGTTTACAGTGCACCCTTATCTTCCTCAGACATTTCTGCAGTGAGTTCTCATTGCTTTTCAAATGGTAGCTGTTTCACATCCCTCATCATCCTGGACAACCTTTCCTGTACTTAAATAGTGCCATCAAAGATGAGATAAGCAGAACTGTGTGTAGTTTCCAAGCTATGGGCCCATCAGATATTTATACAGTGGCCTAATGATGCTCTCTGTTCTATCCTCTGCTCCTTTCCCAATAGTTCATAATATTTTATTTGCCTTTCTGACTGCTGGTGAGCACTGAGCTGGCACTTTCAGAGAACTATTCACAATGATGCTATAATATCACTTTCCTAAATGTGGTAAAATAAAATCTACAGTTGTCTTAAGTTTCTCCTGGACTATGTAGGCCCTATTATATTCCCCACTATAATGCTGGAGGCTGGATAGCTTTCCTGGCACATGCAAGACTTTTTTCCATAGACAGATCCTTTACTAGCAGCCCTTCAAGCGGCTTGTGCAGCTGACATGGCACTGCGTATTCTTATTCTTGGGATGTTCTGGAACAATATATTGTGAATTTGTGTCCTGCAGAAACACCCATTAGTTGTGGCTTGTTCTAGAGAGAGTTTGTTCTGTCTTTTGCTGCACTATTAACTGCCCTGTTTCACCAGAATATCTACTCCTCTCAGCATAACACTTAAATTCTGAACTTATGGAGGGTAAAATGGTCTTTTCAGCTGGGAACCCATTTCATAAATCTGTGTGTGAATCTTTCCAGTACATCAGACTTGATATTTTATATAAACATGCAGATTTACAACCATATTTTATGCAAACATGTACATACCATTAATGTTCATCAGTGGCTCTTGATTTGGTCTAGACAAAACAAGGATGTCTTCAAGGGACACAATAAGAAGAGCTCATCATGTTTATGCAGTTAAATGGGATGAGATCTGTAAGCAGAACTAATATCTTTCATTAGACAACTGGTATAGTTTGAAAAAAAAAAAAAAAAGCTCTTGGGCACATAAGATATTCAGATCTGAAAGAAAAACAGCACCTTTCAAAGCTGAAGACAAGCACAGACCAATTGCTCAGAGTTTAGTTAAATATGTATCAATTAGATCATCTCTGAAAAAATGACAGCTGGTATCAGTGAAGTAGAGGTAGAGTACCACTAGAAAATGTAGAGTTAGGGTTATTTTTTCCTCAGCACTTGGCTTTTATCAACATTGAATTTCATTTGCAATTTTATCACCCTGTCTCTCCAGTAATGTGAAAGCTTTCTGCAGCTCTTCACAGCTCACTGTAGATTTGATTATTCTGAATAACTTTGCCGTCAGCAACCTTTATCACCTCACTATTCCTTGCTTTTACCACATGATTTACATCGAGTATCCATACATTCTGCTTTATTACACAATACCAGCATACAGGGTACTGTGTGGCAGTACAATCATAATCCATGCATACTCATCAAGTTTTTGTAACCTTTGAAGCATAGGAGAGTTTCATGGAGGTGACCATCACACAATGAGATGTTTTTTCAAACACTTGAGGATGTCTGAGGAGGGATTCACTTGACAACTCAATTTAAAAATAAAACAAAAACTAGAAAACTTAGCGCATGCAGTATAGTTCCTCTGAGAAATGTTTATTTACATCAGCTGAAGCTCTATCAGTGTGTATTTTCTGCTTTTAATTGTGCATCACATTCTATAGGTTTTCAATAGCCATTACAAAATACTTTCTATTTTACTCTGAGCTGTAAATGTATTGACCTATATCTCCCTAACTTGTGAGTCAGACACCATACCCTTTCACTTAGAGTCTTGTAACAAAGTGAACTCTAGTGGAATTGAATCTGCTGTGCTTTCAGATCTAACTTTGATTTGAATACCAGGTAAATAGATGTATGGAGGGTTTGTTTACAGTTATTTTCTATATCTCAGAATGGAACTAAAAAAATCAGTTTGCTAGTAAATAAAAGACTTGCATCATGGATTGGCGTTTTTGGCAGGAAATGTGATTTCATAATTGGACTTAGTATATCCACATGAGATTTGCCTGGGTTTCTGCCAAATAGTTAACATAGTCTACACATATTTTTGGAATTAGACAAGCTATTGTTTAAATGCTGTAATCTGCATTTCAGATAGAACAATGTTCCTGACAAGCATGGTAGATAGTTGGAAAAATACTAATTATCACTATTTTCAGTTTTAGTAAGATTCAATAGTTCTTCTGAAATTCTGTTGCCTTCAAAATTTTGTGTTAAAAGTTTGGGAAATATAAGGACTACTAGTTTTTTTCTGGGTTTGCCTATTACCATGGAAATATGAATTTTTATAGACATAATAAATAAGACATCAATCACAGTAGACTGCAGACCCTGAATCTATCCCTGGGCTCTAGACTTTCTGTGCTTGTCTCCTGGAAAGGGAACAATAGATGGGCACCTCTCCAAAACATTTCCTACTTGGCAGCAAAATGAGACTTCACCCACTGTAAACTGTGCAGAGTGATGCCATGTCCTTTAGGCTACAACAGCTGGAAATGTTAATCCTTGATCATTATCACTGGGCAACTGAATTAAGAGCTCACTGAAATGAGTTGGGAAGCTGATGGTGCTCAGTACCATAGTGCTATGCTCTCTGTTAACCCATACTGTGCCAGTCTACAACAGACGTGAGAGTGCAGAAATCCTGAATATTTTGCCCACTATGGTCACTCCAATACTAAAAGCCAATACATTAATTCAGTATAATGTTCAGTCAAATTTAATCTAATGTGAGACTGAACTGAATTATGTTGCAGCATGTAACAATGCCCTCAAACATTTCTACACCTAGATTTGCCCTTAAGCATTTCTGTATTGGTTACTCCCTCTTCAGCTCCTACAGTTTTTCTCAGAACCATGTCATGCAGGTAATTACTTTATTATAAAAGGAGCACAGCCAGCAGGTCGAGGGAGGTGATTCTCCCCCTCTACTCAGCTCTGGTATGACCCCACCTGGAAGACTACATCCAACTCTGGAGTCCTCAGCACAGGAAAAACATGGACCCGTTGGAGTGGTTCCAGATGAGGGCCACAAAAATGATAAGAGATGGAACACCTCTCCTATGAGGAAAGGCTGAGAGAGTTGGAGTTGTTCAGCCTGCAGAAGAAAAGGCTCCAGGGCAATCTTTCTGCAGCCTTTCAGTACTTAGGGAAGCTTATAAAAAAGATGAGGACAGACTTTTTAGTAGGGCCTGATGTGATAGGACAAGGGATAATGGTTTTAAATTAAAAGAGGGTAGGTTTAGACTAGATATAAGGAAGAAATTTTTTATGGTGAAGGTGGTGAAATATTGCAACAGGTTGCCCAGAGAGTCTGTAGATGCCCCATCCCTGGAAACATTCAAGGTCAGGTTGAATGGGGCTCTGAGCAACCTGATCTAGTGGAATATGTTCCTGGTCCTTGCAGGGGGGTTGGACTAGGTGACTTTTAAAGGTACCTTCCAACCCAAACCATTCTGTGATTCTATGATTTTAATTTCATTTTTAAAAATTAAATGGGAAATGTTGAAGAACAAGATTTATAAATGTATCTTTCAAGACATTCTTCATGGAAGGCAATATTATCTCATCCTTGTCACTGAAAGACCTAAACCTAATTGCTTTAATTTAACTTACATAAATAATTATGTAGTCTGTCAGAACCAGTTTACCATTTTGTTGAGGGGTTATAGCAGTCATAAAAGAAAAGAAGTGGTTTGATGTCCGTAGTGTGAAAAGAATTATTAGCTTTCCAATTCCTATTTTTCTTACAAGTTAGACCTATTTTGTGGAGATATATTAGAAAGGAAATCTAGAAGCATGTATGGTAAGAACTAAGATCAATCTCAGCAGATTTTGCTGACTGTATTTAGACATGGTTTCACTTTGACTTTAAGTTCAGCTGAAAAAGGGGCTTATGCGCCTAAAGCTAGGAGTGTGAGAAAAAGCCCTGTTCATCTCTTGTCAAAACAGGAGTCTCATATATATCACAAATGCCTTGGCTTTCCATTTGTAAAGCTCTCAGGAATGGAGGAAATGCAGGTCCTCTGTACCTGGGAAAAGGATACATTTCATAAAATGGGGTTTTATTTTATTTTATTTAATTATCAAGGAAATAGACTGCATTTTGTTATGTTTCTTTCCCAAGATAAGATGGTGGAAACTTTAGAGAAGAACACATGGAAATTTGTTTTGAATGGATATAATTAAGGATCAAGAGAAAACTAATCTGGATTTAAATAGTTTAAAGATGTTTTTGAATATATTAATGTAAGAAAATATTAAACTGCAATTCAAGTCAGAGGCTCTTTGAAAGAAGCCCAAGGACTCTAATGTAAGAGCAGTCATGCTGAAATTTGGTGCATGTAGAGCTAATCCCTATCCATTGGTTCCAAAATTATTTAAAGAATTTTTGTTGCAACATTTGACCCTGGAAAATTCGACATTTGGATCTTTCTGGTTTAGCTTCTCCTCCATCATCTCTTAGGTCTTGGTTCAGTGAATCTAAGAAAAAAACCCCATGACTTGGAAAGGCAAAGGTCCTGTATTTTTTATATATATATATATATATTTGAAGGTAAGTGTATATGTTAGTATTTTGCTGAGCAGAATTGGCTTGCTGAGTTGTGGGACATAAGGATCATCTGGTTTCAGACCTTTCCAAGATCATTAGAAAACTCTGAAAATTAGTACAAGGCTGAAATTTCCAGCTGCTTCTGGGACTTTGTCCTGTGAGACTGATCCTGAGGAAGCAGCCACTGTGCCACCATGTACATTGTTCATTCTATAGGTCAGAATGTATCACCTCTGTACTGAAAGTTTTCAGTAAAACTGTGGTGAAATATGGTGTGATGCTGTTTCCACAGAGGTCTTTGGCAAAAGAGAAATCTCCTATCAACCTCCATGATGAAGGATTGTCCAATTTTCATTGATGAGAAGATCACATCCTGTGCCTCAAAAAGAAAAGAGAGTTATATGCAAAAAGATGTTTCAAAAATTAGGGTGACACCTATGTCAGTATCTTGCCAAGCTACTTGACTGGAAAAGTGCCAAGTTTCTGGATACTCTCAGAGAAACACAGAGGTGCCATGAGTCTAAAAATCAATTAAATTGTCTGATTAGTCACTTTTTAAAAATAATGATTAGAAAGATAATCTCCATTCTCCAGTGTATTTGATAAAACTTTACTGTAAAAGGCTGAGGGTTTTCAATTTTATTTGTCAGGTATCAACAACCTGGTTCCAAAATCTAAATTAAAATTGTCTTAGATTTTATTTGATTTTTATTGTCTTTTAGGTTCATTTAGGTTGTATTTCTTGGAAATGTTGACTTACACATTTATAAGCTCTTATCTTTGAATATTTGGTCCATTTATTTTCTTCTAGGGGGTGACTGCATGGATAGATGAGGGGAAAGAACTTGATTCCTTTTATTTTTGCCACGGTGAGGTGTTTGAGGAATAAAAGTCTGAAGTTTAAGGGTAGTTTGTAATGGATGTTTGTAAGGTTTTTATTGAGCAGTGCTTCAGTTTTTTTAACAAATTATTTTTTTAAATAACAAATAAATAAGATAAAAAACCCTCACACCTTATTCCTGGCCTTAATGAAATGTTAATTTAATCATTCTAAACATATGGCACTTTTAAATTATGGATCTGAGATAATAGTTCCAAGTGCAATAAACTGTCATATAAACTGTGATTAAGCACCATAATAATATGAACACCCACCTATTGTATTAGAAAACCACTTTTACAGCTTGTGTCAGCAAGGCAATACCTCAAAAGATTAGTAATAGCTAGACCCAACCCTCTCCCCTGCACTAAAATATGACACAGTCAGGATTTGGACAACTGAGTTCAGGAGAGCGATCCACTATACTGTTGCCCTCAGTGACTCACAGAGAGTAGAAGATCTTGGTTGAGGATGAGTTGTGGGCTCTTCCTGCCTCACGTCCTGATGGTGGGCTGCAGGGTGATGCTGCCAGTTCCTGGTGGTTTGCCTCAGGCAGTCAATTTCACTGCCTGCTTCCCACAGGGAGCTTACCCTGCAGTTTCCCCATACAGAACAATCAGTGGCAATATTTGCTTATGGGATTCCTCCCTACACATCAGGGTGTACTCTTTGCTCACCCAAGCTGTTAACACTCTTTCTGTGCTGTGAACCACATCAGGGAACTGACCTCTCCAAAATAAGGTTCTGAGAAAATAAAAAAAAAAAAAAGTAGGTTCCTTACCCTGAAATCACACATTAATTTATCCCTCTGACGTGTCTGTCACTTGTTGTGTAGTGTCCCCTCCCATCGTCCTAGAGACAATCCTGGTTAAGAAAGGTCCCACCTTCCTTGCACACCCATCTCCGCAGCTGGGCATGAACAGCTCTCTGTAGGGCTGTGCTATGGCTTTATCACTCACACCATTTTGTGGCATGGCTTCACAAACAGCTTAGTCAACACAACTGAGAGGAAGGAATGCTCAGGAGGGTGGTGGTGGGAACAAAACCATCGGGATGGGAACCTCTCAAACCAGCTTTGCCAGCAGAGAGATTGCAATATGGAATGACACCCCTAGGCACTAGATGCAGCATCATGAACTTCAACCTAAAGCCAGCACTTAATTTTCAAGAACTGTAGAACTGAGTGTTATAATACCAAAAGCCTTTTTCTTTTTTATTTTTTTTTTTTTTAAATAAATCCTAAATGGCTTGTGATAACAAACTTACCGTTTAAAATCTGAAATCTTTCCTCTTAGAAAGGTACAAAACGTCATCACTCTTCACCTGTTAAAACTCTTTAATGGAATTATGGCATAGCATCTTATTTCCTTCTCTACTTTTTAAAATGTCATTTAGCATTGGGGCTCTAGGCATAGAGAGCTGGTGGAGCTGCTAGTCAGAAACAAAGAAGTAATGGGACAACCGAGTGCCCAGAGTTACATTCTCAATTAATAATGATGTGACTTCAGGGAAGCCTGCACTTAGATATTTCCGACATGTGTGACAGTCTCTTAACCATTAGATCATTCTAGATTTTCCCTCATTTTAAAACCAGTAGTTTAATTACAGTTTAATTTAGACGCATTGTAAAAAAGTTCACTGATCATCTTTTGTGCCTGATAGCAGACAAAACTGGAAGGTCTGTAATGGCTTGACAGTTATGCTTGATACATTTTTTTCAGTCTAATTTTAGATTAAATCATGAAACAAACTAGTTTCTCAAGTCAAACATTAAAGTCTGGTCTATCTCACCAGCTTCCTTTTGAATATGCCAGTGACTCCTTAATGAAGTATGAATTACTGATTATGAAACATGAAGAGATAAAATCTAAAATGAATAACACACGCCCTCTTACAGTTGAGCAGGAACTAAAGTCTGATTGTATTAATGAAGAACATGATCTTTTTATGGATGAGAGGAATAATTCATTGAACTTCATTTAATTTCTTTTTTTTTTAGTATATTTCTTTAATTAACTGTATGGCTTGTCATTTCATTAACTAAATGAAAACTGTGTCAAAACCTGTAGCCCTGTGTGTATATACATATGCACAGACTCAGGTAGTACGGACTCAAACTTCCATTCTGGAATTCAGCCATTCCCAGGGGTAGAGAGCATTGCCATTTGGTCATTTGTACATGAGCGGTTGGTTTGTCACTGCTGGAGGGGATGTCACCAACCCTCCTCCAGTAAAGGGCCACTTTGCCTATCTGGGGAGATTGGGGGGCAAAGGCCATGCAGATACACAGTACCTCTTGTGAAAGTCTCCTTGAAGCCTCTGAGTAATTCTTTAAACAACTTGAATTCAATTTCAAAATAATTTGCTACTTCCTCAAGTGGCAGATCCATCTCTGGTAGTCCAGCAATCCAGTCTGGAAGGTGACGGCCCATCAGGTCTGTCATACATGTTCAGTAGGTCCAACCTGAGAGGCACTGCTTCCTGACCTGCTGGTGTTGGTATGATTGCATTTTACAAATCCCAGCTCAATATGTAACAGAGTTCTATGCCAGGCCAGCTTTTAGGGTTTCTTCTAGGATGAATTTGACCCATTGTACTTTGAATAATAGCAAGCACAAAGAGGCTTTGATCTTGACTCAAGTTTGTAGACATAATATTTTTATTATACTTGGTAAATCAAGTGTTGTCATAGGTTAGATCTTAAAAGAGAAGTTCCCACATGGGTATTTCTCAGTTTCATTCTCAAACTTTGCTGAAGGTAACTAAAGAACAGCGGGGAGGAGGTTGACCTGTGGCATGGTTCAGATGGCTCCAGGTGGGCTGTGAGGGCTCAATGAGCATCAGGCAGAAGGTTCATCTGCCAGGGCTGGACGCTTCTTTGGCAGACCTCTGCCATACCCGGGTGCTGCACCTCGGCCCCTGCCACTTCTTCTGTTCTGCAACAGCTTCTCTGAGCACAAGCTGGGTCTCTGTGAGCTGAAACCTATGTCCAAATCTCTTTTCCCTGTTTGAAGCCAAGCCCAGGTCCAGGAGGAAATTCGCTTTGCCCTCAAATCTTTGACAGTCCAAGCTGCCTCAGATAAACGAAAAACAATAAATGCTGAGTCATCTCTGGTCACAGCTCCATGTGGTCTGAAAAAGCCACCTTAGAAAAGCTACAAAATGGAAAATAAATTTGATTTCACAAAATTGATACTGCTTCATTGTAATTTTTCTATCTTCCCCTTTTGTATCTTATTTTCCCTCATCGCCTATGAGACTTAGCATTTGTTGATAGGAAATCTCACCTACTTACCTGAAAATCCTCAGGGCCATGTTGACTTCAGAGCCTGGCCTCCCTGAGTGTTTATAGCTGCTCCAGTTTTGAATTTATCTGGAAATATCAGCATATTTGAATTAATGCTATTAAAACACTCACCAGCAGTAAATATACTGTATTCATTCCAAGCACAGAGTTGTCATAATTTTTCATTTTAGTTTTATCTAGTTGGTTTCTGGAATGACTACAATTTCTAAAAAGGAAACACCTATGTGTAGATCACTGGTAAAATTGCTTTCATTTTTTTTTTTTTTTAATTAAAAATTTACTTTCTGAAGAAAGCAAGTACAGGGATTAAGTCTGCTTAAATCTTGTCTGAACTGGAGTTCAGGTGCTTAGAACTCAAGTAATCCCTAGCCTGTGAACAACATCTGCCTAGCCCTGAAGCTATTTATATTCACTAGACAACTCCCTGCCTAGTTTGGGAATTCTCTTGGCTTGTATCTTGGTTTGTATATATGATCTAGTAACAAGGAACATTTTATGCTGTATGATCTAAATTTCCCATTTAAAAATTCAGTGAAGTGGTGCCTAAAGTAGGTAGATACAGGGAAATAAATAAGGAAAAAGCAGGTTAGGGAATCCACATATAATTTAGGAGTTTTCAAATCAGTTGGGCCAGATCAGCTTCATTTTAGGACATTTGAAGAACTGTCTGAAGCTATCACAAAGCTACTGTCTCTGAAAAGCGATGGTGTTGAAAAATTAGGTAAGGACAAATACACTGTATAACTTGAAAAATGAATCAAGAAATTAAAGACTAATCGGCTTGATTTCAGTTCCCAGGGAAAATCCTAGAACAATCAGACAAACCAATATTTGAAGGCAGTTTTTTTAAATGCATGCTCCCAAGCAAGCCAGAAACTCAGTCTTGAAGAAACTAAAGTAAGGAAGGTGCAAACCTATCTGCGTATGCATAACTGGAGATCAGTTACTTATGGAAATATTCAAGGGCATAAAAGTAAAAAAGTATTCTATAGAAAACCTTAGAAACTAGATTTCCTTTCATCCATTTTTTTTATTACTTCCCAGATAATAGAATAAATGTGACCTTGGGGGAAAGATTGAAATAATTGGTTCTTTGTAGCCTAAAGAAGACTGGAGCTAGTCGGGGAATAGGGGAAAAGACCAGACTAAGCATCTAAACATTTTTGCCAAGAGGAAGAGAGTAATCATTTATCCATGTACAGGACTGATAAAAAATGGAAAAGGATGAGTTTAAATTGCAGTAAGAAACACTACAGTTAGACATTAGAAAACCTTACATGGAAATATTATGAAATACTGTAAGTGATGACTAAGGAGGCTGTGGATATGCCAGTAGTACAAGTTTTTAACTAGTTAGATCACTATATGTCAGAATATGTATAGCTGATCCTGTCTTGTTGCAGAGGAATGCAGTAGATGATAACCTCTTGGTATCCTACCTTTTGTGATTTTATTATTGTACGAAAATAGCAGAAACACATGAGTTCACATAGAAAACATAGCTCTTTGCAAGTAATATATAACTTGTTGAAAAAACATGATAGCTTTTACAATGAAAGCTGAACGCACTGACCTCTATCTCTCATTACTTTTCTGTTAATCTAGAATAGGCTGATGTTAACAAAAAGCCCCTTTTGTCCCAGAGAGGAGAGACTTTCTGCAGCATGCTCCAGAAGAGCAGGAATAGCAGAAAAGTCCATACTACACACAGGTCACAGGAGGTTCTCAGCAGATGAGAGCTGTTTGTTACAGTAAAAATGGATCGTAGACTACAGCTAAACAAGTGGTGAATAATTCTGGGAAAAAGTGCATGTGGACATATGACAAGCACGCATATGTTGGTGGCCGGGGACATTGATGCTGTAAACTGAGCCAGGGGCTCTGAACTCCTGAGGAAGCTCTCTAGGATCTATGTAGCTGCATTATAAAGGACAGAGCCTAAAGTGAAGAAAGAGGAAAAATATCAAGCTCAGGAATTAGAAAGAACCTCCTTTAAGTAGAATACATCTGGTTTTTGACCACAGCAGTCTTCTGGAAATTCAGTATCAAATGATCAACACAGGAAATACATGGAAATAAATGTTTCAGGGAGGAAAAGCATTGTTGTCAAAAGAAAATGTGGACATCACTTTCTTTTCTTTTTCCTTGAAAGACTTAGAGCACCATTGAGCTATTTTGTTGTTTTATATATTTAAAGACATTTACCCCGGTAAAGACAGGACAGCACTTGGTCAGTAGTACTGCACATTCATTTGTGTTAATCTCATGATAAGCATGAAAAACAATAGATTTACTTTTGCTCTTCGCTAAGACGAAGTACCAGATAAGTATTATTGTTGCCAATGGAAACACTATAGAGCTGCATAAACATGCAATAACATCCCGGTTTTATCTTTAGCACAGACCAATAATTCTGGTCACTACAGTTTGCTTGACAGTTGCTGAGTTTCTGCTGATGTGTTTGGCATTTGGGTGTAATTACCTATTCATCTGAATTAAAAGATTGATCGCTGCAGTCAACGACTGATACAAAACAACATAAGAGATACATTAATACTGGAATTTTATGTAAGCATTGTTCCAGAGGGAAAAGAACATATGCAACAGGAAAATTGAGAAGACATCTGTCACGGTAGTCAAGCCTCTATCAAGCTTGATAATGATTATGAATCCATTACCATTGATATATTGCATAAAGCTATGGGAATAGGAAGCTTTTCACATTACACAGAGAGTAATCAACAGCCAACAGAAGTAGTCCCATCACACACACACCTGCTGCGTGCCTCACATCAGAATATGTTATTTGAAAATCTGAATGTTATTGGCATGGCAGAAGGAGACAGACAAATAATGACATTCACTTATGAGCTATTTTATTCCTCTGCTAATAAGGTTTTCTAGTAACAAAACAAGCATTTGGTAACTTGTGTATATTCCTCAGAATGTGTTGACACACGTAATTTAATCAATACATTTCAAATGCAGCTGAGTAATATTTCCAAACTGTTTCTTACAGGGAAAGTCCAACTGCTTGTAATGCAAAGACATATTTCTTCCCTATATATTCATGGTTATGTATTTTTCATGTGCATTTATACTATTATTAAAAAAAAAAAAGGAAAAAACGTGGGAGTATGTGGACATGAGTATGCCCTAGAAATCTGTGGCTGCAAAAAATCCTATTTCAAATTAAGCATAAAATTCCTTGTATTTCAACCATTTTTTCCAGAGTTGTACTAAATTCAAATGTGTATAACATGAATAAGAGACTGTGTTTTGAAGACAAGAAAACTACTAGAAAATGAATTCTTTCTAAGAAAAACAACGTGAAGCTCAGAATCTGTTTTTTTGCTCAAACCAGATAAAACACACATCTCAGATGGCGGATTTATGTACATGAACTGCAGTCTATGTTTTTCAAACAGTTTCAAAATTTGCCAAAATATGCTCACCCAGCGTGAGAATATACACACACACACACATATGCATATGCACATACAGAGACAGGATGTTTCAGCATATACATACACATACGTATATATAAACAGAGTAGATAAAAATGAATAATTATATAATGTGTATTATATGTTTCAGCAAATATTTAGGTACTTTTTCCTACTAAGTGGTCTGACTTTTCAGATCTGCATCATAAAAGTTAGGTGCTTTAAACCAGATGATGTAATGATTTAACATTTTGGTTACAGGCTTTTTTAACACTTATATCAACAAATGACCTTATTACTACCTTCTTATAGGATTTATTTACATTACTAAAAAAGGAAGACATATCAAATATATAAACTAAACTCAAAATAAGACTTTTAACTTTTTAAATTATGAAAGTTTTAAGATGACTATAGAAAATACACGTCTTACAAGTATCTATTACAGAGAAGCACTGTGGTAAAACAGGCCAGCAGAGATGAAATCATTTGTTGTCGGGGGGAAAAATCTAAAGAACAATAAACAACTAAAGTGGTGAGCTGGTGTGACAGATAAAGGACAACACAGGCAACAAAAGAAACAATAGCACAAATGGCAAACCAAAGTTAGTTTAAACATTTCTCTCAGACATAGCAGCAGTCTGTTCTCAGAGTGAAAATGAATACATAAACATCACTTTTGTTGCAAATCACCATAGTCTAGCCAGGATGGGACAAAGGAAAAGCCATATAATTGTCAAGGTTCTATAAAAAGAGACAAATTTTATGGGACACAGAAATAGAATCCTAATTTGGTAAATATGAGGAAAGTTAGGGTAGCTATTGGGGTTTTTTTCCCTCCATTTCTTGTTTTCCCATCGTAATCCAAGAAGCATGTGTTGGTGCAGGTCTGTTCCACTAGACATGTTCTGAAAATGGCTACTGAACTGTGTCCTTTAGCACTGCCTCAACACTGCCAAAGCTAGGAGAGAAACAGGTCTTTAGGAAACTTACTAAGGAAAATTCAGAAAAAAAATTTGTCAACCCTCTAGACCTTATGAAAATGAGAAGAATTTGCCTCAAACCAGGAGCTGTTGGGAAAGTTCATTGATGTTGGCACTGATAAATGGGACAAGAGTTTTTATCACTTCTCTGTTCAATTCCTTTTTGATACAGTAAAGAGTCATGTTGGGTATTGGCTCTAGTTTAAACTTCTCTTAAATTCCACCTGAGAACGTGACATAGTATCATCTAGGTGTTGTTAAGAAAGATCAGTAAATACAAGCGGGAGTAGAAGCAGATAAGTAAAAACTAAGAAGAAATGAATGTGGTGAAAAAAAGTGAAGGAACAAACCCCTAAAGTTTGTTTGTTTTGATTTTTTTTTTTTTTTTCTGAAAAAGATCTGCTTGGCCAGGAAAATTTTGTGCTTATGATAATGAATTAATGAAAATATAACCCTCCCTTAAAGAATGGTGTTTTGAATGCTATCAGCTGCATATGAAAAAAACTAAAATGCATTTTTGAAACTTCTGTAATGTATTAGAGAAATGTGTTCTGTAGCTTCAGATCTTGGTTTGTAACTTGAGATCTAATTCTTGGGAAAAAGATTCTGTGGGGACTCTAATTTCACCTTTCAAGAAACAGTGGTGACTGGGAGGCCACACAGCAGAACCAGAGAAGAATGAAAGCTCTGAAGATAAAAGACAATTCTATGATGGTCTGTATTACTGAACCACAAACTTACAGAAACATGCAGTAAAAAGAATGCACTGAAGACATTAAATCTGTGAAGCACAACCAGACTGAGGTTGCAAGAAGCAGAATGCACTTGGTGTGGAAGATATCACAGCATGTACCCTGTGGACAGAACTGTTGCATCTGCAAGAAACTAATGCAAGTGCTCACAGACAAGCTTGCCCATCCCTCTAAGGATACACAGTAAGCACACGTGCATTTTCCACAGTGATACAGGTTTCTGTAGTGCACCCTGCTGCAACGCACAGCTCCACAAATATTTAAGAGACTTTTCTTCAGCAGACATCAGCATTTATTTGTGGGAACTGCTCAAAAGAGATTGAGTAGATGGAATACTGGTTGGAATAAGAACGGAAAATTTACAACATACAAAACAGAAGTCTTTTGGAAAGGGTAGATCTAAGGGTAAGAGGTGAGAGGCTGGGACATCCTGCCTCAAATCAGCTATTGTTCATAAAGTCCACTGGCACTTGCACCTAGCAACATGGGATACAGAGAGCTCTTTCTCTTACTGTTCCTTTCTCACTATTTTTTCCTAGTGACCTAAGGAAGTCTTCCTATGTATTCTGGCACAGGCCCTTCATCACCACCCAAAAAATGTCACCTAGTCCACTCTACCCCATTCAGCATGATGTTGAGGTCCCCAGGCTGGCAACCACTGGTGTCCAGCTGGGAGCAGCGTGGCTGTGCCTGCGCATAGTATGCTTGAACTACCAAACCCTGCTGAGGGCGAAGGCGTGCCTTGGCAGAGCTCCCCATCCTATGGTGCCCCTTCACAACACAGCACTGGCCCAAGATGATGTACAAGCTCTCCAGAGTTAGCTTACGAGTCCCTAAAAGACCCTCCAGACTCTGTACACATCCTCACAGAAACACATATTTGTAAACAAGCCTCAGTGGCAGTGGGGAAAGTGTAAGCCAAATTTTGAAAGCATCACTAAGTCTCCTAAAGCCTGTCTAGTCCTCTGAGGTTCTAGCTTAAAGTGCTTTCAAGATAGCTGTGTGAAATAAGTAACAGTAAATATCCTTGACTGCATGTCTCTTTTTTTTAATTTTATTTTAATGAAATTGAGGTGAATTGAGTTTTACAACATGTTTCAACCGGAAAATATTTCCTTACAATTTTATTTTTTTTTAATAGTAAATAATGCACTTAGATGATTTTGGAATAAAATATTGAATTCAAGAATTTGAAAAAAAAATATTTAGTTTTGAAATTTAGTTCATTACAAATGAATATCTATAAAGGACAGCATTTGCTTCACTAACAAACATGTATTTCAATTTTTCTGTTGAATAAAATCTGATTAAATTTGGGGGAAAAAAATTAACCATGAGAATGCACCTTCTGTCCTTGAAAGAACTGCTTTTGGATCGAAATAGTTATTCATACATTCATTCACGTAGTGCAAAATTTGCCTACGTAAAATCTTCATAGGACAGCCCAGCCAAATGATTATTCCTCAGACTCTGTCTTTTTGCTGGCATCCTGAAAACAAAATGCTGTTAATATAAATGTTTATGGAAACTTAATTTGATAAAAACAAAAATGCAGATTCTTTTCTCCAGGCTAATTTTATTTGGAGATTCTGCTGCCTTTATTTCTGAGGAGTACTGTAAACAGCTTGAGTAAACAGTCTCGAAGAAATGAATGTGTCTATTAAACAATAAGATTCTAATTAGTGTGAGTAACTGGAAGAGAATCTGAACCTTACAAATTTGTCTTTTCACTCTACATCCATTTTGTTACATCATGTTATTATTCATGGTTGGAAACTTTTTTGACATTTACATTAGTGACGTCAAACCACTAATTTAGTCCAAATTCTTTGAAGTTAACGAAATCACTTCCATTTTCTTCCATGAGATTTCTATTAGTCCTAATGTGCTATGTGAAAATATATTAAAAACGAAATGTGTTTTTTCTTTGGAATGGAGGGAAAAGATAGTATCTTTTCTTTTGTGTACTCAATGCACTTTAAAAACACAGATAAGCAAAATCAGTGTAACTTTGGCAATTACCAACTGAATGTCATATTTGCTGGCACACAATTTTGGCAGGAACATAACTGAGTTTATAGTGGGTTTTACCAGTGCCTCCAAGAAGGCTAGGATTATAAAGACTACAGAGGAGCTTTTGGTCATAGTCTGTATAGGGATCACCTTTCATCTGATGAAAATATGATAAAACAGATTTAGAGCTTTGTTTTCTTTATCTTCTCTCCAGTTCAGGCATACAGTAATTAAGAAGTATTTTTCTTAAGAGGTTCAATTATTGCTGTGCGTTATCTGTAATAGTTGGCCTTTTTACTTAAATCAGCATTGAACAACAAAAAAAAGCCCCACATAACATTATGAAGTATCGTCAGACACTGATGTTTGCCTTCTCATAAAGAGGAATGTAAATGTGCGTATTCACTAAGTTTGATAATTATATTCATGACATAATTACCAAGAGAACATGTTGAATTTCATTGCTGAATGCTTCTGTAACTTTTAATGATGATTCACTTACTTAAGAAGCAAGCTCTTAGAAGTACATAAATATCAGATTCAACCTGTCCATTGAGTCTTTGAAATAATTCAGAAGGTCAAGCTTTTATGAAGACTGCTTTCTTACAAAACAGTTAAGTAAAATATACAAGCAGTAGATACTAATTTTCAGTGTTTGTTTCATCGGGCCATGCAATGTGAGATGGGTTTTTGAGAAAGCAAATTAGTGTGTGGTCTGCTATTTGAAAACTGGGTAAAATAATCCCTTGCAGAAAAGCACAACAGGTTTCAATTTAAAAGAAGAAGGAGCTTTTCTATGGACTTTTGGACCCTTTTACTAAGCTTAATAGAAAATTCTAATCTTCTTTAGAATTCTAAAGATGAATATATAAACCACTGTAGCATGGACACTGATGCCCTCAACCTCTAACCAAAAATTTAATTTCTACAGAACATTATTGCTTTCATCCTTTTTAAAAACATGCAAAGATTCTTAGGTTGCATGCAAATTAGTGCTGACTGTATTTATATGGTTAGTCAAAAATACTGCAGGCAAAGAGCAAGACTGGGACCACCTGTCTTATTGAGTTCACTTCTGTTCAAAGGTAGGCAGGCCTGTAAGAAAATATATGTTGATATATTTGTCAGCTCAAGGCAAATCTAATTGAATCCATATGTAATTTTTGTTTTAAGCAGTAATACTGATATGAACTGGTTTGAAACACAGCACAAAGCAACTTAATATTTCCTACTCCAATAAATATTCTTGAGGGACTACCAATGTCTTTGATTTTATTGCCCTGAATTCAGAGATTGACACTGTGTGATTCACACTTCACTGAAGCTGCAGAAATTCTGCTTTCTGAGTCTGTCCAGTGACTTACATACAGCTGGTTGGCAATTTTCTCCTCCTTTTCTTTCCCACGACAACTGTTGTCTCATCAAAACGACCCTTTTTTCCTGTAAAAATGTGTGGATATCATCACTCTTATTACCTCACCCATTTCTCTGACTTTTGTATCATTCAGGTCTCAAGAACTTGGTCTTGAGTGAAGGGCTGACCAGGGCTCCCAGGCACTCCAAAGTGCCTTTGACAGCTGTGACCAGGTCTCAGCTCACAGCCACACAGGCAGGTGACTCAGTTTAGTTGCCTTCTCATACTTGCAAGTTTAAACTCATTTGCAACCAGTTTCCCTATGGGTTTGAAAAATAGATTGCTGTACTGATTTGGGGCAGTGCAGACCCTGTGAACTCTCCTTCATCTAGCCCAGTATTCCTCCTCTAATAGTAAACATCCCCTATGAAAATAAGACAGGATAAACTCTCCCTGTGATTTGCTGGTCCTCCCTTGAGCCTCCTTGAACTAAGTAATGTTTTCCCTGGCACAATAAATGTTGCATCTGGGGAAAAAAACCCAGTAACCATAAACAGATGCCTAGGGAAGACTAAAAATAGAGCAAGTTTAGATGATATTTCTCCTTAACAGTTTTCCCATCTCCAGGCACTTTCAGCTAAGATTTCCTGAGCTACTATGATTTGTATGTTTGGTAACACACAAAATCTCTCTTCGAAGACTGGTCCCTCTTGAACTGTGTTGAAATTTTTGCACCCACAAAACCCTTTGACAAGGAAGTGAACAGAGTGGCTCTCTTGTCTGAAGAGCCACATCCTTTTTTTTTTTTATTTGAACCTGGTTTCTGCTAGATCCATTTAACCATGAGTAGTTTTTGACTGGAAGGGATGATGAACAGTCAACCTCCCTCCACCCTCTCAGTGCTACACATGCTTTGGTTGACCCCATCACTTCTCTAAGCCACCTGTAAAAGGTCCTTAGCAGCCCTAGATCTCCATTTCAAGTACTTCTCTGTTTCTCCGTTGAACAGTGCCATGTCCTTCTAGCACTGCCCAGTATGATTTAATCTTTTAGCTGTCCCTTTTGATTGCTTTTAAACAGACTCCCTCATCTTGACATGGTTGTTTTTGAAGCTGAGCATGGCTGTGGTGGATCTGTAGAGAACCCATTGGGATCTATGAACCTCATGCCCACTGTTACAGAGCAGCACTTTCAAGACCAAATTTTTGAACCTGATCCTGGACATATCTTGGCATCAAGTTAAGGATGTTAATTCCTCTTGTGTACTCAATCAGCAGCCACAGAGAGCACCTAAATATTTCAACTCTGCTTCATGCTCCCCTGTGACATTTGCCCAGTTAGGATGGGGTTAATTGAAGTAATCCAATAAAGTTGTGTTTTCTACCCTTGCTGTCTCTCTGACCTGATCTGTCTCTGCACATTACAGTCAGCGCTGCTGTCCCGATTGGGCCATCAATGATATAGACCCAGCAATATATTCTCCCTGCTGAGGCCCCAGATTTCAATCCATACAGATTTGGTGTTCACACAGATAAACCCATACAGGCTCCATTGAAGCAGCTAGGGCGTTAATTTGATTTGACTTCAAGCTCTTCTTAGCATATAGTACTAAGCTGCCACTGGCACAGTTCCTTCCAACTGTCATAATATACTGTCCTGTTGATTGCCATCCCCTCACCAAGTTTTCTCTGACCAATGCTTTCACTGAAGCCATACATCCTGTTTCCTAGATTTCTTCTACCATTTATGCAGAAGTGGATACACTGCTGTTTTGGGTTCTTTATTGGCATTGTATTTAAATGACAATCTGTTTGTTTTCCATTTCCTCTTTCATGAGTTTCTGAGTTGCCAGGGGCCTGAGTTCCTCTGTGTGGGACAGAACTAGGCTAAAAGCCAACATATTTGGGCAATCAGTGTATTCTGGTGTGAGCATATACCCTGCCAAGACCTGAACCTGAGCCTACCCAACTGTATAGGTAGCTGATCCAGGCTTCCTGCTACAAATCTCAGAGTTTGTGAAGCCTGGTAAGCCTGGCAGTGAGCAAAGCACCCCATTCAATTTAAAATGACTGATTGCACAATCACAATTCAGATATGCAATTTAGAATAAAATAAGGAAAACTAACATAAAATAACTGATCTGAATTTGTAAGGGGATCATAGAAGGAATTAATCCCCCTAAGAAAAAAGTATGTTTAAAGAAAAAATAAGCAAAAAGTCTTAAAGGGAAAGAGTAAAAAGCCTACCAGAGAAACCTTGGGTGACAGAAAAATGTTAGTGGGGGTTACAAAGAAAGTATGAACAGTTCAACGTGTAGGCTTTATTAGTGCCCAGAGATTTTTTCTTCCCTATAGCAACAGTCCTGCACTGCCAATATTTGACAGTCCTCTGTCGGAGAATTTCTTTGCTTTCTGGTGTAAAATTCTATGTATCAGGTGCATATCATTCAAGCAGAGGAACAGGGAAAGCAGGGGAGTCTATTTACTTCTTTTGACATATAAACAAGCAGACTTTTTGTCAGAGATACCAGACCAGGGGCAAAAATATTTCCAGGCAGATAGGCCAAATGCTGCCCTTAACAAGCCTCAGCAGAAAACAAAGAGGTTGCACATGCCATAACACAGACTCTTAGAAAGTGATCCAAATTAGAGAGATTATAATGTGAGGAAATACAAAGATATTGGGTGCAATAGGTTTCATACAAAATATTAGCTCTTTTGGAGAATATTGGTATGTCCAGGATTTAATTATAAAATTAGTCAAAGTAAATGCCTACATGTAAACTTGCAGGCATGTGAAATTAACTGCATCAGACAGAACAATATTTGTCTTTCCGCTTGACATTCAAACTTCCCAATAACGCAGCTCTGTGTAGTACCTAAGCAGGCTGATCAGGATCAACAGGTAAAATTTTAAAGTTCATAATCAGTTTGTAATGAATCAGACCTCAGCTGAACTCAGGGGGCCTTCTGCCTGAAAATGCACTTCCACATTTTGCTTACAGGGAAGATTTTATTGCTAGAGATGCAGATAACTATTTTTTTTTTCTGTGGCAGAAGAGAAAAGCCCTCTCAGTTCTGGCCTCCAGTCCCAAAAGTGTCCTCCTTCCCAACGCATTGTTTTATGGTTGATTTCTATCCATTATTGTTCCAGGGTGATAACAGTTGCAAATGGGATTTCCAGGAGTGGTCACCATTTGCTTAGCTCTGTCCCCACTGTGGTTAATATTACCTTTACTACTGATTTCAGAGTTAAGACAGCAACGATCTTTTGAAAATTTTGGATTTTTGAAAATCCAAGTTTACAATAGGAGGGACTTCTGCCAGGCTTCCTAGACACTGCAGGTCATTCTTTGGGAGTAAAGTGAGCAACTCTTTTTTTGTAATTGTCTCTTCTAAGAGCTTAATTCCCAAGGGAAATAGAGTTAGCTTTATGCCGATGAAGCATTAATTTCCATGCAGGGGTAAGCTTCATGTCATGGGTGAAAGGAAAGCAAAAAGACTGAGGTTCCTTTTGAAATAAAACACTTGGCATAAAACACTGTGGGACTGCAGGCAGGCAAAACCACACAGATTTACTGCCATGCATCAAGGCCTGTAGAGTAGAAACTTCGTTGACTAGGATTCACAACACAAATGGTGAATCAACATAATGCCACCTCCAGCCTAACCACAATATTGAACAAGACCTGAGGCGGGGATGTTACACTTCAACATGGAGAAGAGTGGAAAGGCAGATGTTTGCAAGAAGACATGGCAGAGCAAATTAAACTATGTCCTCAGCACGTAGAGCAGGAACGGTTGAAATGCAGGATATGCTCTTCCCAAGAATGATTGGGCTGTTTTGTCCAAGGATGTGTCATTTGACATGTTTTGAATATCTTACTGGGTCCATTTGCTACAAATAATGTTTCAGCTGATCAGTGCTCATATTAGTAAGGCTAAAATGGTTAATAGGGATGTGGCTGTTGATTATTTAAATCCACTGAACCCATTTTCACTAAAGATAGTCTAGCCTGCCAAAATTGTAGATTCTTCATTACTGGGGATGAAAATACCTTAGATATAGATGATCTTGCCATGGGTCAGGTGCATGGAATAGAGAACTTTAATGTCTCTTCCATACCTGCTTGATTTTTTTCTTCATTGACAATTTCTGCTTTATGCCCACTGCAGTCTCTAGCATAGTCTTTTGGTAGGACAGTGGTCATGTATTATCACCGCTCAGTGTTATCTTAGAAAGAAAAAGGGGTAATTTCGTGGGGTGATGACAGGTGATTGCAGGGTTTTGGTTTTTACATTTAAAGAAAAATAGAAAAACAGAGATTGTGTTTCTGCAGATTATCTAACTAAAACAGGAAGACAAAGTAAAACAAGTCAGAGGATGATCAAGATTGAAGCAGCCGAAGACTATTGATTTCAAACTCTCTGCTCTGACTGTTGTTCAGTTAACTGGATGGGAAATATCACATTCTGATGAATTTCTGGGGGCTGTGTACAATAGCCCTTCATCTGCCTAAGATTAAGGCAATATATTCAATTCATTTTTCACAGAAAGAAAGAAGCTACTTTGTCACAAAGTAGCCTGCCTTATCTGGAAAAGCCTGAGTTTTGAGTTTTCCCTAATCCTTAACATATCAGATAATGACAGGCAGTGTGAGTGGCCTAACATGTAATTCTCTGATCCCCCCCTGGGAAAAGAAAACGTTAATTCTTTCCTAATGTTTTGACTGATACAGGAATCATAGCCTAATTTCACTAGAATATATTGTTAGACTTCAGATGCTACATGAGAGCATAGGACCAGCACATGCATAATGAAACCATTGGAGAGGACAAGAACTTTCCCATCATGTTTAAAGCGAAATGTGGCCATGACAAAAAAAAAAAAAAACGCAACCAACCAAAACTTCAAACTTTTCTGCAGGTAGGCATTTTCCACCCTGATCCAGCTATCATGAAGATGGGGACAGTTCAGGTGATTCACAGATTTATTGCCTTTGAAGTAACCTCAGCAACAAATTTCCCCTCTAAGCAGTACTGTTACACTTAAAGCAAATACATTCATTATCTGAGGGAAAAGGCTTTTTGGTCTGAGCAGGCTCCAGTTATTAGTGTGGCAGCTGCAGAGAGCAGGTTGCTCTGCCTGAGGGATAGGACAGTTAGATATACCACCTATTGAAATAGATAACTTCTAATTCCAACAGGAGGTGGGATTTAGGGAAATGTGGTATTCCACACTTCCAATATTCCAATATGCCTTCAAACCATCATTAGCATGTCCTCTTCCCCTTCTTTTATACCAATAATACATGGAAGCTTTAGCCTTCAGGAGATTTCTGACCCAAATCCCTAGCAAATTGAAGCTGCTTTTGTGCAAATTTAAACATGGAAGCTCAATAGGTTAGATGGACCACATAAGGTTTTTTCCTGTCATTCAAGTAAAGCCTTGTTAAGGTAACAATATATCTCCACATCTAGTAATAGATACTCTTTGAGACCTTTGTCTTCGAACCTGTGTATTACATTTTGTCATAGATTGTTTTTGCACAAATACTATTATACAACTTGTACCAGGAAGTTACACTCATTAAAGAGAGGGAAATATTTACATTTTGATAGTGCTGATGATAACAGGAGAAGAGTAACAGAGGGGGTGTGATGCATATACTGTGTCACTATGTTCCACACTGTTGCCGGGAATTATTTCACTGACTTCACTCAGGTCAAGATTTCATCTGAAGTTCATCTCTGACAATAAGGGAGGCTTAATTAAATAAATGCAAAACACTGGGCTTGTGTTTCTGTACAAGCCTCCTGAGAATCGAAGAGGACTCAAAGCAGATTCAGAGTTTTGCAACCCCTCACCTCTGGAACTGCATTGCCTAAGACAGTATGAAATCTTAACTTTCTGCATCTCACTAAAAGCAGACGATCTCTACACTATTTCTTTTCTTTACAGTTGCTGTTTCTGAGCTCTGACTTTCTCTCCTTTTCCCATCTCCCACAATCTTTATACAAACATGGGAATAGGGAAATCAGAAGGCAATAGCTATTGGATTTGTATATACTGCACTCACTGTATTTAACTGACTTTTCAAAATCTAGGTATCCTATTTTACTGGCTTCAGCTTATATGGAAGCTGACATGTACTCAGTCACTAGCTCTGCAGTATGAGGTGCTCAAAACCAAGACTATTCACAGATGGTAACATTAAACTAGCAGTCTCTTTTTCTAGCTTTAGTGGCATTAAAACTTCTAAGATTCCTTTGCTGTAAAAGGGGTGGGCCAGGCATAATAAAATGAAATTAATAGAAAATATCCCTGAAATGTGGATCCATCCACAGTATGCATCATCAGGTTACTCTGAAAATGGTGATGCCAGCTAGAAGGAGGAGTCACTAGTTATATGACATGCAGTTTAAATTAATGGCCTTCGAGAAGCCGAAATTAATTTAAGGACAACAGACCTACAAAGCCTCAGTCACTTGGAAGGCAGTTTTAGTCACTGTTGACATTGAACAGCATTGCTTGTACTGAGTCCAAACTATGTTTACTCTTGTTTAATTTCTTGCCAAAATTCGCATTCTATTATCCTGGCACCCCAGAACTTGGAAGCTGTTAATGCAATTGAAAGAGAAAGATAAACAGAATGAAAGAAAAAAACCCTCAACCCTCTAAATATCTTGTTATTTAAGTTAATAATAAAATGATAAGTGTCTAAAAAGCTAAGTGTTTTGTGAGAGAACATATCACAAACTACTGCTATACATTTTTCATAAAAGGTAATAGATAACTGCAGCATTCTTTTTCAACATGCTTCCATAACGACAACTTTCTTTACAAAAATGAAATCAATGTTTACTCAACGCTTGCATTTTTTAAGAAATAGAGGCTTGGGAAGGTTTTAATAAATGCTTATCATACATAATGTGTAAGTATTAAGTATTGAGAATTTTGAGGAATAGTCCTTTACTATTCTTCCTACACTTCTCGTATTGCTGTCATGAACAAACAATGATGCTTTAACAACAGCTGAAGAACTGTGGGGGATTTTTTTAATAACTTCGCTGAAGATGTTTGTGTGTTTGGGGGATAGAAGAAGAAGATGAAGCTTTTAAATCTTGATTCACATTCCAGCTTCAACTTGAGATTAGACAGCAGCAGAGACAGACAAATCTTGAGTAACTGTTTGGGGCTGTGGGGCTCAGCACCAAGGCAAAACATCCCACCCCCACTTATCTCCATATAAACCACAAAATATAAATAAAAGAATATAAAATTTTAGAATATAAAACACCAATTGGGTGCTCAGGATGGAGGGAAGAAATACATAGTAACACTAAGAATACTGCAAGATTAAAAACCAGAGCATCTGTAGATTTTACATGCAATTAACCAAGAAAAGGTAATGTAGACCACTGGCTAAAGTTTACATGCACTTGTGAAGTCTATTTTCTCCACAAATTATATTATCATTAAACCGAATATGCTGAGAGTATTTTAAACCATACAAGGAAAAGTGAGCAGAGATTTCATAAGATCCTAGATTTCATGGTGGTGGTAAATCACATGAATATAGTTCCCAGAATGATATATTTATAGCAGTAGATGAAAACTACAATAATTCTGCTTATTTTAAAGTTATTTTAGGAGCTAACACAGTTTACAGCAGTGGAGGGAATAGTCAGACACTTTCACGGAGGAAAGAAAATGTCAGAACACAAACCATAAATTCATATGCCAGCACTTGTCCTGTTCATTATGTCCTGTTCACTTATGTATAAAAACATCTGCCAATTGCCTAAGACCATGAGTACAGTTACATGCAACATAAATCACCTCTCATGAAAACTAGCAACATAAAGATTCCTTTCCACCTTTCCACCTCTCTTTCACGTGTTGCTGCAATCTCAAGAAATTGAGACAAAGTCTCCACTATGATGTACAGTCTATTTCATTGTAGAACTGAAGTCATTGATCATGGAAGAGATTATTAAGCATCTCCTTTTTCTAATGTGTGTAGAAAGACAGAAGTCTTTGTTGTTATATACCTGTCTATAACTGATCAAAGACTTTGTACAAGTAAAAAGACTTAATGCATGTCATCTAATCTGTTAAATCAAAGATTTAGCCTGTTAAAAATAGGGTTAAGCATAGCAAATAGTGATAGTTCTTCCTCACAACACAAACTTTTACCTGAATGCTATTCTGATGATGAATTGTTTAGAATTGCAATAGAAAATGTATACTCCTATAACATAAAGTAAATGCATCAGTTCTTCAAGAGGACTAGTTCTTTTCTTTCTGACAAACGCATGAAATCCTGGCAATAAAGCTTTGGTTAAGATTTTCATCAGAGCCAGATGAAAAGCATTCTCTTATGTCCCTTAATCAAAGAAATGTGATCTGCTGGAAGAGATCAAAGTTCATATGAGCAGTATTCACTGATGCCAATTCTGATTTGTTGCTGCAATTGGAAACTCATTAAAAAATAATGGTTTTAAAATGCATTTTACTGGCAATTGCTTTACTTCTCCATGTAGTGCAGCTTTTCCCTATGACTATGTGCATATATAGTTGAAATAAACCAATTAAGGGACATACAGCTGTACAACAAGATTCAACTGATGAATAGCAGCTATTTAAAGCTACATGGTATGACCAGTTGAAGACAGACTTGGCGAAAAAATTGAGCTAGTTGACTCTCTTAAAGACATGAGAACTTTGAATCCACATTTTAGTTTTGTGGCGAGCCATGATCTCTAACCAGTTGACTGGCATTAAAAAGAAATCTAGAGTAGAATCTATTTTAATTGCACTAATTTTACTCTCATCAGATAAAAAGTATAAATTATCCCATTGACCTGATACTCAGAAAAACTTCCTTCTATTATTTTGACACTAGAAGACTAAATTCAGCTAGTGTAAACTGAAGGTATCTACACGATTCAATGGTGCTCTCTGCTACAGCTGAGGTTTTAATCCATCAAGTTCACAGATAATACACTGTGATCTACTTCTTTATTAATCTGCTGAGTTCCTTTAGCATTCACCTAAAGCATGACACACTTCAGAGTAACCTTCTCAGAGGTTCACAGAAATGCAGCACAGAATAATTTGACCTCAGAAAATACTATTTTACACTAGTTTTAAAAAGTGAACTCTTTGAATGATTTGAATATGAAGCCTTACTAAGGTCTACTGACTCAACTATGTCATTGACTCACTCAGCAAAATACCAGATATCTGTTTCAACAGGTAAAAGCACATTGTAAAGAAAAGCATAGCAAGTTGCATTATCCGCACAACCAAGAAAACCACACATAATTTCTTTGGCTGTTAAAAAAAGCTTAGAAGTTTAAAGGCCTATCTTGTCTCTGAGCACTAACTTCCCAAGAGAAAGAGGCAAAAAGAATTTTCTCTTCCTGCTTGTGTAAAACGCATAAGCATCAGAAAATAATATGGCTACCATAGCACAATATTTTGCAGTAAAAATCAAGAAAATCTAATTTCTTTGGAACAGTAACAGGGACTTTCTTGTTGGTTTCCTAGGAAACTAAGTGACCTAGACTCCTCCTGTGCCAAGAAGCAACTGGGACATCAGGTCAAAGGCTAAATTAACTCTTTGTGTGAATTACTCCAGTTAGCCTACTCAGGAAGGAAGATGCTTAAGTCAATCAGAAAAGCACTTACTTAGAAGGAAAAAACCTCCACAATTAAAAGCAAAACAAGCAAAAAAGAAGCCCTGAGTTATAAATGTGCCTGCTTTATAATTTAAGGAGCTAAACATAATAAATATTTCAACCCTTTAACTCTTCCTTGCAGCTGATCTTGACTTTGCTGCCTAAGTGACCTAAGAAGAAGAAGAGGAGGCAACTTCACACGTTCATATGATATATGCAATGATCATGAAGTTGAAGAAAATAAGTCTCAGATGCATCACTGAAATTCATCTTCGTGCTGTTAGATGAAAAAGTGTGCATAACAGACTTCACAATAACCTCTTTAAAATAAACAAAATATTATCTTAAAAAATCTCAGGGGGCCTAATCCTTACAAAGTATACGGAAAGCAGCAAAGAGACCTGATCAACAAACATCTCCCCTCATGGTGTGCAAGGTGGCTTCTGATGCTCCTGTTCACCAGATACATTCTGGCTATTAAAAGCTACCCTTGAATGGCAGTTCCTCCATGCAGGCTGCATTACCTGGACTTCTAAAGTCAGCAGATTTTATCACTGTTTTTTGCTTTGTGAGGTCCAACACGGCTTGCCAAGGCAAGCGAGTGGAACTTGTGAGCCAAATTCTGTTACTGTTTCACTGCTGAAATAGGGTTAAAGCAATGGATCTACCCAAAATTTACACACATAAGCAAAATAAGATTTTGACACCACTTCTTAATTTTCTTGTTTATAAAGTATCCTTGTAACACTAATGCTTGACCCTTTGCAGTAACAGCAGAAAATTTAGCAGATAGTGTAAGTCCACTTAATTACATGTCAATGTGATGCAGATATACCAGTTCTTTGCAGATCAGATTCCAATGCGTAATACTTTTCCTTTCAAAGTTTCATCTAAGTGGTACAATTTCAAGGGGACTTCTATGTACATACAATGTTAAACATTTGTGGGAGCCTATGGAAAAGTTTAATGTTGTGCTTGCTTTTAAAGAAATAAGTGGAAAATATGGGAAAACACCCAAATTATAGGAATAAACATCTTTCTTACTGACTGAACTTCTCAGTGATGCCATAATATCTAGTTTTGTGGGTATCGTCTCTTGGCAAAGAAATACCTGTGATATTGCTGTTTCTGTACCATGACTTCATTGGCAGACTGAAAAAGAACAGCAGATGGTTTGCAGAAAAAGAGACTTCTTTAATTAATGGATATTTTTAACAGCTAGCACCCCCAAAAGTCACAAATAACATTTCTAATAAAAGAATGTGTTGAAATATTATTAGTTCTATCTTTAGAAGCCTTCTCCCACATAGACATTCTTCTTCTAAGTCAAATTCATTATTTTGAAAAAAGGATTTAGATGATTTTAGTTTCTGAGAACACAGGGTTTATTAGAACAGACCAAATATAATATACAATCTCAGCATTTCTACTTCTTGACCTACGTATGGCTATCATGCCAGTTGTTACTGGGTTTCTTTTTGCCAGATATCTATTCTGTTAGCAGCAAACTGTTCACTGAGGATTAATATTTTATAAGGGAATTCACTTCTACTTGAGACTGAACATCAAGTTAAATTCGAAGTTGTGCGTTTTAGATTTGGCAATAACATGTAACAAGAAGAGTCTTTATTTTGATAGGGTAGTCATTCTTTTATGACTAGCTTTTTTATGTTTTCATTGCTATTAGAATCTGACTTACACTTCTGTCTAAGACATAAACTGCTTTTTAATATATGTACAAAATGCGTTCTTCTTGATTGCAGACTTTATGAACTTATCCAATTTAACTTCAATAAATAGCTCCCTTTCATCGATAAGGTCTCAAAATTTTTTCTCAAAGGCAACATCTTAATACCCCAATATGGACACCCCATATTTCTCATGACCACTTGAAGCAACTTCACTCCAGCATGTGCAGGGAGTGGGCAAGTAGGAATGTGAAAAGCTCTGCTCATCTCCACATTTTGGACCAGCACTGAGACCAAAGCAATCAGCTTCAGCAATCAACTGACGGCATCAGTTTTAAACCATCAAACCTGGAAACAAAGTCAGACTAACAAAAAAATTGTATCTGCTGGGGACCAGCAAAGTCCCTGTGGGGAGCACAGGATTTCTGGTAATCATCAAAACATATATTTTTGCTGTAAGAGAGCTCACAAACTTTTCCTATGTTGTTGTAAAATCCTGTTGGGAGCAACAGACTATTACCATGAGGTAGAATAAATAAAGAGTTATGGCCACAGTTACAGAACTAATCCTGTCTAGCTACCTTTTTGGTAACTGTAGAGTTAGTGCTCATTTAGATCAAACCATAAAGCAAATACTTTGCTTTTATTACCTCATTGTAAAATACAAACCACTAAAAAACTGACAACCTCCTATCTTTCGAAGCAGTGAAGACAAATATGACCTATTGGTCAGTTCTCCTTGCAAATGGAAACGTGTGGGAATAAAGTGAGTGAGTGGCAAGCTGCAGAATGAGTCACAATGATCAAAGGAAATAAAAGGGAAAATCAGTTTCACAAATGCAAAAATAATAAGAGAAAATATATGTCCACCAAGGAAAGAGGAAGGAAGACAAACAACTTATGATCCAGCGAAAGGTGAGGTATTCGATGCTACTTTTTTTTAGTCTTCATAGTGAAGCATTTCTGTAAACTGTTATAACAAGATTTATCTGTGACCATCAATTTAAGCAAGGCAATAAGAAAAATAGAGGGTGGTATTATTTAATCAGAATCCTGTGTCAGATCATATGACCAACAGTGATGACTTTAATACAAGCAAATAAACTAATAAGCATTGGGGAGTTTGTAGAAGAGAAATCTGTGGTTGCCAGAGTCAAGCTCTGAACCATATGCAGGTTTAAATACAAATGTTTTGTGAAAAGTTACATTTTATCCCCAATCTCAAAAAGAAGAGTTATCCTCGTACAGGCCAGAATTATAAAACAAATAATGTTTAAGATAGTTAGATTTTTCAGACTAAAGATCCTGATGAAATTCACTTCAGAAAATCACAAAACCAGCATTTAAACAACTAGGCATTATCTCTGAGAGCTCACATAGATGAGAGTCAAAGGCATTGGAAAAAAAAAAAGACAATGAATATAAATATCTTAGACACAGGCTGGATGAATAGAAGCCAGTCACTTTAAATATGATCTCCAGGGAGGAAAAAGAAAAGAAAAAATATTTTAAGTTATCATTTTATATGACTGCAGAACATACAAGGCAATTTAAAACATTCAGTATATTTTTTTCAAGAAAGTAGATGCAAGATTTTTCCTGTTTCTGCTTTTTCAGGTCAACATTCCTTCAAATATATTCAACATGCTTATGCCTGAGCTTCTCTCCTTTCCACTCACCTGCCAAAATAATGAAGTTTATATTGCCTGATTATTATGGATCGTTTTGGTAACAATCTTCCTTTTACTTTACTGGCTTTAACTAAAGTCTGTGGTTCTGCTAAAGAAATGTTTTGCAGTACCAACATCATGGTGTTCCAACTGTTCAGTCAATTTCAATTTTCTTTGCAAATAGCACTGTTGATTCAGCTTACATTATTGAGGTGAAGATATTAGTTGTTTTATTATATTTTTATGCAATATATTGTTTTCCTTTAAACAATATATGGCTTAAAGATTTTTTTTCAGGAGTGGGAGCAAAATTTCTCATGTTTGTAGTCACCTACAAGATGAAAGGTTGCTACAAGAGGAGCATGCCAATGTTTTTACAGCTTATATCATCACTACAGAAGCAGAATTCTGATTGTTTTGGTGCCTATGTTTTTAAAAGCTTAGATTTCTTGAGAACTGAATCTTGACTTTGAGTATTCTATGCTTCCATTGGTTAGCTGGTTTGTTTTCTACAACTATATTGCTTTAGTACCTGTGACAATATTAAAATAGTTCTGGAAGTAGATACTATGGTTCTTATTCACTAAGGAGAAGTACAGAAATTACATGCAGTACTTGATGGAATTCAGAGGTTTCACCATAAAAGGAAATTTGTAGAAACGTATCTTTTAAGTTTCAGTCCACAATGGTAGTATCCATATGATACATTGATACATTATCACAACCTTTAACCTCTCATCTGTGTTCTGCACACTAATCCATTTCTGCAGTGAATGCATCTAATATTCAGAAGTCTGGAGCAGTTTCAAATGGAAGTCATTATAATATTGTCTGGGGTGCTAGTCAAGCAATAGTTCTGAAGCAGGGCAAATTTAAAAATTAATAGGTAAGATTTTTTGTTTATTTTGCGGGGAATTTTTTTTCCTGGTTCAATAGCTTCTGGCCACATTGTTGCTCAGCAGATATACACTGTATGTAATTGGAATTTCTGCAGTATTCTTATATTTCACAGTGCAAAAGTCAAGATACTATCTAGAAAGAAGTCATTCTGAAACACCTTTCTGAAAGTATACCATTGATAACAGTTACAGATGTCTCACTTTTTTTCAGGAAAGCACAATTCAGCATTCAAGTCAGGGATTTTACCTGTACATATGTTCTATTTTCCTTCCAATACTTGCAACAAAGGGAGGCAGTTTTCTTACCATATACAGCACAAAAGCTGGAATACCTATGATAGAATTGCAAGTGTTTGTTAAGCCTATGCATGTCTGACTCATGTTGATGCAGAGGCTGATTTGCATATGCTCATATGCACATATACAAATATGAGCGTTGAAATTCAGGGATGCAAGACCAAAACCTGGTGCTCTGCATATGCAGGCTAGGTTCAAATGTCTGCACACTTAGGTCCAACGTTTTTGGAAATCTCCCCCTCATCACTTTACTTTGTGGCTGTGTTGTTATTTCACTGCTTGGATGACTTAAGAGGAATACAAATGGCATACGTTGCTGAGAAGTAAATTGGATTTTTATTGGCAAATTTTCTCTCCACTTACATTATTAACTTACAACCTCCAGTGAAGTGAACAGAAAGGCTATATATGCATGAGTGTTAGTGGACTGTGACCTTTAAGACCAAGGCAGTTCTGAGTAATACAGCAAAAAAGATACTTCTTTATCCTTCATTTCCAGTTTGAACCCCAGCTTTTTTGAAGAACCTTTATGTTACTCTGGATGCTATGAGCTACTGACAAGGTCAAGTTACCAATATCTTTTCCCACTCCCTCTCCTTGAGTAAACTGCCCTACAAAAATGTATTTCTGCCTTGAACTGTCCCGTCTTCTTCCCTTGTGCTATCTCTGGAAATACCTACAGACATAAAAAAAGAATGGGTCTAGAAAATGCCATAGACCAATCTACATCCTTCAGTGTGGATTTATTTCATTGATATCTTTTTTTGGTATACACCTGTCAAGCTCTTGCTTAATAATAGCAAAGCAAAGAATCCATGGATGTTTCCATACTTCCAGACTTACAATATATTTTCTGGAGGTTACATTTCTGTGGATTTCAAAATTATTCTGAAGGCTACATCTTCTTAATACTGGATTATGAGAATTCTTTAATCTCTAGTTCACACAGGGAGCTCACGGTAGTATTTCTAGAACCTCAATTTGCGATTTCCTCTTAGAAAACAGGTAAGCACTTGATATATGCACTTAATTGCTAGTAAAATGATTGCAGAACAATAGAAGCATCTATAAATTAGCAATATTAAAGTCTCTGGCAAGCAAGTCCTTGCATGGGATAAACTTCTGCCTTTGAACTGTTCCAAGGAAAGTCCTGCTGATTTTCGTGAAACATCTTGTGTGTGCCTTAAAACTAATGGTTGCAACTCTCAGGTAAATGCTTTATTCAGTATTCTTAAAGCAAGCTAACAAGTCTAGGTCTGTGGTTACATATATGGATGGAAAGTTGAAGCAATCAAAGGCTAAAGACAAATGCCCTCACATTTGTGAGGAAGAG
Source organism: Strix uralensis (assembly GCF_047716275.1). Classification (NCBI taxonomy): domain Eukaryota; kingdom Metazoa; phylum Chordata; class Aves; order Strigiformes; family Strigidae; genus Strix; species Strix uralensis. The sequence goes on along the minus strand of NC_133976.1, from coordinate 50,736,415 downwards.
ATGGAGATTGGGACTCAACTTTTAGATCATGGTGTCCTTAGAGACTCATGCTCTGAAAAAAAATAACATCACAATTAGCTGCCACTTCAAAAAATGCACGTACACAGTTTTGATCCAGAAAATGTACATGCTGATACTTAAAAATTTAGCATGCACATAACTCAATTGGCTTTGATGGGTTGCTATAAATTATTCTCATTCCTAAGGTTTTTGTTTGTTTGGTTTAGAAGAACTGGGACAGAAGTAATTGAAATCATCCTGTGGGTCACTCTGTTGGTCACACAATGACTCATCTGCTGAGCCGGTAACAGAACTGTCTCTGTTGGATCTCTATTGCTTTCCCTGTGTTTCTGGCACCAGGCTCACTGCTAGCTCAGTATGATCTGCAAACTTAACATCACCATCTGCTACCACTCAAGTGGTACAACTCTTTCCCAGCATTACCGATGTTTGATGTGCCAAAAGAAGAGATTTTGGAATTTGTCAAGTGCTTTGAAGTTGGAAAGTGCTAAACTACACCAATTTTATGTCCAGTCTGCCTCACCACTTGCATTACCTGAGTTGGATTTTGGAGATCTCTGAACCTGATTCTATAGAAACTTAAAAAAATAAAAGAAAAATCAGAATGCAAAGGTCACTCTGGCAATGTATGTTTATGATGGTTGTCATAAGACACACACCCCATGTATTCCTACTGACTCCAGCATAACAGAAAGATAGAGACAAAACACGGTTGACTTAAATCATAAAAAACAGTGAATCAGATCCCTGCCAGTCTTGAATGGGAATAGTTGATATAAACACAGAGGACTTTGGCAGGAATGTTAGCACTGGTAAAAAAACTCAAATGAAAATGCCATCCATAGAAAGGTGAAATAAATTCCAGGTAAACCTATCTGAAGGAAGGTTTAAAAAGACTACATTTCCACTTAAGACTGCCCATATAGCAAATCAAGAAGACTGCAAGAACAGAAGAGGAATTTGAAGACAAAAGTATACCAATTTGTAAACTGATTTCCTTTGTTCCATGTGTATACCCACTCTTGTCCCACATGTTGACCATGGTGAAGGGGACCCTGAGTGTCGGAAAGCCTTTGACCAAACTGTGAGAGGAAGGGAATATGGAAGTACCTTTATACCCTCTAGCAAGTACAAGACCATCACAACCATGCACACATCCCCCAGAAAGATTTCCAGAGACTTGGTCGACATGTCTCTTCAATCTGATGGGGAAAGAAAGTGAAGTGGAAAATTGTACAGTGATACAATAGTTCTAAGTTGCAAGGACAAGGCCCTGAGCAATACAGTCTAATGACGAAGCCCTTCTCTGAGTGAGGGGCTGGACCAGATGACCTCCAGGGGTCCTTTCTGTGATTCTAATTAACAATTGCTCTATTGCTTTATTTTACAACCATAGAAACATGTATTGGGAAGGGACATTTACTCCTTGAATATTCATACATTGACAAGAAGAGCGGGAAGTTACTATGCTGGCTATGAATATGAGTATCCAGACTTGATGAAACAAAATGACTGCCAGAACCAGTACTCTATACATCTGGCCACAGCTAGACATAAATGATAAAGAAGGGGATAAGAATGAATCAAGCAGTCAGTGATACTTCCTGGTATTCAAGTATCCTAATATAAATGATAAAGAGAAATAATAGAAATAATAAATGAAGCATTGTCCTTCTCATTTTCCAGACACCTCATTCTTTCACACTGCACCCAAACTGGGGGGATAGACCCTCTCTGTAGGTGCTTCTGGCTTCCTCCAGAAGCTGTAGAAATCCCAGAAAACAGTGGATTTCTTCCCACAGCCTGCTCAGAGTCAAACCTTCCTTCCCAAGAATTACTTTACATGGAAAGTTCCAAACAAAGAACTTGTGGATAAGATTTTTCCCTTTCCAGATTCAGCCTCCCAGACCCAACTGGCTTTTCTGCAGGATATAATAAAAAAGTATATAATTGGCAAAAGACAACTGGACAAACATTACAGGACCCTGGCAGATCTGGTAGTATTTGTAATTTGACCTTTTCTGGCTAGCTTCCTTGGGTGTGGGAAGCCCTCCCACAAGCATTTTAATTCCTTTAAAGAGATCCAAGGAGCCAGTCCCACACTGTGACCCATTGCTCAATGTAGTGTGTAGCTGGAGCTAGAAGTGAGGTCTCCTTCTGAGGATTGAGAGTATGACAAAATTGCTGCTGGCCCATTCTGTTAAACAACATGCATTCAGCAGGGACATCTGAGGTAAGCGATGGTCTCTATGGATTCTCTTTGTTTGAGTGAAACTTGCATATGCACATGTAGAAGTGAAAGCCACAGCCTACTGAAATGAGTGGGAGTCCTCCCACTGTTTCGAGGAAGTTTTAGAGCTGATTCAACAGGAACTTGTTTTGAGAAAACATGAGCACAAACATCATAATTTCTGCCTGGGGCTTTGTGGATGCATTCTTCCATTCAATGAGACGTTTTTTGTGTATAGCCAATTCCTCAGGTTCCTATCTTAGTTATATTTTTCTATTATTCACCAGAAAAACACTTAAAATGTGATCATGTCTTTTAGCTACTACTGTAATGCAAAAGATTAACATAATCATTAAATCAGCTTGAGCTCCAGGAAATCTGAGGCTTGTTTTATTATTCTCCACCACTGAAAACTCATCTTGAATACTGTCTTTTGGCTGCTGAGTTCTATGTGCTGTTCAAGGATCTTTGGAGGATGGAAAGATGTTATATTTTGATATAATAAATTGAGCTTTCTAATACATCCAGCTGAAAGGATAGAAAGAACTGCTTGATGACTTCATAAGATAAACAATTATAACCACACAGCCATGCTGTGAGAGAGAGGGAGATGAATTAACTTCAGACAAGACTCCTAAAAGCTATCAAAAAATAAAGACATGTTCAAAAAATGCTCTGCCTTTTAAGATAAAGATCAAGTTGGAAGAGATTGTACAATAGATCTCTTACCAAATCTTCTGGATATGAAATTTTAACTCAGGGCTGGAGATATCCCTGGTTCTTTTTCATCACAACTATTTTCCTCAATATTATATTTGCATAGATACACAACTCAGTGATTTACAGAAAGGGGGAATGGACAAAACTTGTTGTTCAGTTGTGCGCCTTTAAGGCTTCAACTGATCACAGATGCAGCAGACAACATGGCAATTTACCTGTGTGAACATTCTCAGCCCTGTGAAGCTTATATTTACACAAATTAGAGAAGATTATGGAGTTCGCAAGAGAGAAAAAAATGGCATGAGAGCCTTGAGTTCTTGTTTTCCTCATATTCCATTGATAATCCAAATTTTTTCATGTCTAGATTCTTCAACATTGAAATTAAGTGGAAAATATAGTTTGGCAGCTCACTAACGATTTTGCCATTTGAAGGAAAAGTGGGTCTAGGTAGAAAAAAAAAATGTTGATAGTTAATGTTCAGGATGCTCTGCAAACCAGTTTGGCTTTCAAGTCTGGCATGATTGGTTTTATATTATACTGATGGATTTTTTTTCAGCTAGAACTAGTGCTGTCATTTCATTTTCTTTTGTTTCATAAATATATAATGTTCCATTTTCTGTAGTGATAAAGAATTTAAAGATTATTTTCAATATGTTCAAACTTTAAATCTATTTCTTATTAAGTTACCAGAGGATCATTCATGTTTGCTTTCAGGTTTTAAAATAAAGTCCTTGGAAAAAATGCACATTGGAATGATCTTTTTCCCAAACGCATTGTGCTTTCAACACCTTGGATCTCAAAACAGCAAAATGGTATTAAACATTTCTTTGTTTCTATTGCAACAGAAAAACTGCAAGGACTGGAGTTCTGTTTGGAACCACCGTTTGTGCAACAAGATTTAATAAACAGTAGCTAAGGAAAAAGGCCAGAGCAATCCATATGGAGAAAACAGTGGATCTTTTCTGCAGCACTCTGAATAACTTGGCTAGGTTTATTTATGAAAGACAGGAACTGTTGCAGCTGAGTCGTTCTTCTACAAGTGCTATGCAGCTTGCCTTGCAGCAAGACACCTTGGGGTACACCATCTGTGCAGGACAGAGCATAGGCAAGCTTGCTGACCCTGCAAAGGTCCATGTAGAGCCACTCTAAGCAAGTGCTGCTCCTGCCTGGGAGATGCACTCCCATTTTGCTGCTCATGGGTGTTTCTCCGGTGGCAAAGGTAAGTCCTGAACTGTGAAGTAGGCAACCCCAGGCAATCACAGAGAAAAAAAGGACTGCTGATAAACAGTGAAACCTGCTGAACCAGTACCTCAGGAAAAATAAAAGATGCTATCATCAATGGTTCCACAGGAAAAAAGGAATTTGAAACTCCGATTTTGGCAAATAAATATAGGCACAAATATTTTTAAAAGAGGTAAGTCTGTGTTCTCAGACACCTTGAACTAAAAAATTCCTTCTCTGTAGGGCTTTGAGGACATAAATACCTCCAAGTAATCATTTTTCTATTTTTTTTTTTTTTTCCCAGACTCTTGGAAGGGGTCATCTTTCTTTGGCAAGATCTGATGAGCTGTCTGCAAAGCCAAACACTGAAAACTAAGCCTTCAGAAGAAAACATTTCAATGAAAGACATGCAAGTTTTGACACTCAGTCAGAAACAGTTGGAGAGCAGCCAGCATCTTATACCCTACCTAAGTCAAAAATCCAAAAGCAAAGCCTTTTTAATGTGATTTCAGGAATCCAACTCAGATCACTCTGAGACCTCATTCTGAGGCCATCAGGCCCCATACAAAATGCACTTGTCATTTTCTTAATAGACCTAGTGTGCGCTGTTCCTTCCTATAACGGTTCAAACGTTTACCAAGGTAGAGACAAATCTGAGTTGGGTTCTCTGCTATTCTAATGATTTCTTATGCTCAAAGCATTAGAATATGGGGAAGGGAGATCATATCTGTTGAAACTACGAGTGTGAGAGAGAACACAGCTTTGCAACCTGGTGTGTAAGGACAGGAGTGGACAAAAGAGATCCTGGCTTCCTGCTCCCACTTCACAAATTTAACCTTCAAGAATTGATTTAGAAAAAACACTATCTTTATTTAAATTTTTTAAAGGAAGACTTTATGATCCTACTTTTAGGGGCAGATCTGGGAGGCCAGTTTAAATAGGTAGAATCACTTTGTTGAAACATTTAGCAAAAGGCTAAGTGCACTAGAGGAAACAAGATTTAGGACACATAATTCTTCCCATCACCTAGCTCCAGCCTGTGCCTACCTTTCTCATACAGAATTGCTCAGATTGTCTCTAAACTCAGTGAGCACTCTGGATTAGGAGGTTAAGGTACGTCAGTGCCCACAGCCACCAGCACAGTAGGAAGCATCATGTTCAATACTGCATTGGCTGTTGTGCTGAGTGACCAGTTGTGCTCACCTGGGATTATGTGAAGCCAGGGAAGCCTTGAGCTTTCAGACCTAAAGCTGTGGTGACATGTTTGCTGCAGCCCGCAGTGATTTGGGTTAGTGATCTGAATTCTACCCCTGGGACCAGGAACATAACGTAAGTTGTATTAGGTTAACATGGTGGGATATAAATCCCTCTGTAATGTTGTGACAACTGGTTTCTATTCTTAATGAGGTTTGAAACGTTCAATTAATTATATTTATAAGAAACTGGCAATGAAAACTGAAAAATGAGTTGTTTGATAAAAATGACATCAATAAGAAAAAGCAAAATTAAGATTTGGGGCTTATACAAAAAGAGCTGTCTGCTAAAATAGGAGATTCCCTCATACGTGTTACAAATTGTTTGCCTACACTACTTTTGCAACCAAAACAAGAACCCAACTAAATTTCAGAGGACTTACTTTAATGCTGGCTTGCTCAAGGAAGGTTGCAAAATCGTTTGGGTTACTAAATATAAAGCACAACTTTTAAAAAAATGCAAGGGCTGATATAATAAGAATTCCCACTCAGAGATCTCTCTGAAATCAGTATAAGGAACCCAGGAAAATCAATCATTTCAATTCACTTTAATTCCCTTAACAGGATAGACTAGTAGATGAAAGATGCCATTAAAACTAGACTTATTTTAAAAAATGGGTTGTAAAGAACTCCACGTAGTTTAATATCGGAAGCTACTACTTCCCTGAATTGCAGTGGCTGGGATTCATATCTCCAGAGAGAGTTAGGACATCAGTGAAGTTGATCCTTTCTGCCTCTGCTTGCCTGTGAGCCTGCTAACCCTTCTCCTGAAACAAAGATACTAGATTTTTGTTGTTGTGCTTTTTTTTCTCCTTCTTATTTAATGGAGGCCAGTTATTACTCTCTGGGCTGTTTTCTTAGACTCTCAGTTTGAACAACTAATCATTAAATTGATTTCTTTGTAATCAAAACCATCCCAAAATATCAAAAGCTGAGCACTTTAAATAATGACTCGGGCATGGCATTCTTTCATAGAATCATAGAATACCAGGGTGGAAGGGACCTCAAGGATCATCTGGTCCAACCTTTCTTGGCAAAAGCACTGTCTAGACAAGGACAGCCCAGCACTCTGTCCAGCAAATCTTAAGTGTCCAATGATAGAGAATCCACCACTTCCCTGGAGGGATTATTCCAATGGCTGATCGTTCTCATTGTGAAAAATTTTCCTCTTGTGTCCAGTCGGAACTTCTTTCCCTCTTTCACTGATAATTTAGCATGAGAGCTATTATACAGGACTGCTACAAAATACACGTTGTTTTCTCCATTAAGTATATAAAGGACTTAATTTCTAAATCTATTTATTTAAACTTTAAATAGCAGGAATAGTATAGGAACTTTTAATGTCTAAGATACCAACATGACTTATTTTAGCTTCAGATGCTGGTGAAACTAGGGGTCAGTGTTTAAAACTGCAAGTCCCTCTGAAAAAGCTAGAAAAATATCTTTATTACAGATCATATATCATAAATATATCATAAGTCAGTGAAGACTATATTAAGACATCAGACCCCAAAGTCTTCAGGTGAGGTGGAATGGAAACCTGCACAGAACCTTGTTTTCATATGGAACCCTACAGGTGCACTGCTCATAGGTACACTGTACTGATACTCTGTGTAAGTGCACTTCACAGAGTATTTCAAGTTTACAAATATTCATCTGTTTATAATCTCTGTATTTAAGATTTATTATTCTTCTTAAATGCTGTGAGAGGCAGGGAGATTATTCAATGCATTTCAGGCAAAACAAAACGTCACTTTCATCAGCAATCTGAAAATCCAAGTCAAGTGAAAAAAATGAATCACAAAGAACAAAATTTCTTTTGTTGCCTCTGGGTACTTGATAATAAGCATCCTATGAGGGATGCTTAGAGATTTGTAATAATGATCCAGGGGCCTGTCTTGTGCTCATTCCATGCATGAGCAGGACCATGGGAATTAATGGATCTAACGAACAGGAGTAAAGGTCTGCAGGATCAGGCATCTGATCCGCAGTATTTACTTCTGCTCTTTTTGGAGTGTATAGGATTTTGGAAGGGGTGGGGGTTCAGAGAGGAGGAAAATACCATAGAAGAAAATATCATAGGACTGGGAAGGTCATCTAAATAAATCTTAACTAATGAGGCATCTGCCATTAAAAATAAATCATCATCACTTTGTCACTATCCATTTTCCCATTAAATTAGTTTCCAGATATGACATTCCAATCTTTTCCTATCAGCTCTGATGCTTTATTATTGTTAAATGGGACCACTGTAATGATGAAAATACTCTGTGTGCATTAGTAATCAAATTCAGTAATCAAGCTGTGTGGAAAGGTGTTCCTCTTTGTGTGTCCCTATTCCTGATATGCAAAATATAAGCTGAACAACAACTACTTGTGCACTTTTGGCAAGGTAGTGTATCCTTCACATAAATAATTATTGCTTGATTTTTTTTGCTATATTAGTAGAAAATAATACTGTGACAAAGACTGTCAATCCAATAATTTCAGATCAATCTAACAATTTTTTGTTAATTAAAATGTTTCCCTGGAGAGAGTAATTTTCTCTCAAAACACTGCTCAGATGTGCTTGATGACATTATTTCCCTAATAATAACTTAAGAAAATGCTGTCAAAATCATTGTCTCACAGTTAATCAACTTTGCTTGTTCCTTTGTGTCTTTATTGCAGCTTTCTTATTTCATTTGGAATTATGTTTTGTTGAACAAACAGTTATATAAAAGGTAATAATTCAGTTTGATTAGTTGCTGCTGTTTGTATAACCAGCATAGTAATGGTTCTCTTTCTCAATGGCAGGGTAGGCTCACTTACGAAAAGGATTTTTCCAGATTTAAACCAGTTGCAACAGAGAGCAGAACTTGGTCCATCATATAGTTAGCGTATACCTATGTAGTTAAGAGTGTAATTGTTAGCATGTGACAGTTGCAGCAACACTGGGCATGTTAAATGAGAGAAGGACATTGCTTGATTAATTGCACTGGGGACTGTCATATTAGACAGATGGCTGAAGGAGCGCTTCTGTCAGGACTCCCTGTCACTCCCTCTGTGAAATTACTAGTTTTGAAAGAGCCATGAACAGCGTGCAGTTGTGAGCCTCATAGTTTGTTGCAAGATAGGAAGAGTTATACAGATAAGAGGAAACTCAGTGGGGCTGGTACAGGCCAGGAAACACTTTGGATTACAATTTGGTTGTGTCTGGTCCATTGCCTCATAAATCTCCAGCAGTGCCTGAATTTTCCATTTTAGGGGAAATGGATTTGCATTATACCTTACCCACAAAGAGCGATAATCTTACTGAGCAAATAGCTTTTGCAGCTCACAAATTGGGCTCCTAAACACTTCCGTACTCTTCCAGTCTGATTCACAGTTGTTCATGGCCTTTTAATAAATACCTTTATGAATGTTCCTCAAGCCCATAGCCATCAGCTATCTGTAATTTAATCCCCAGGGACAGTCCAGCCCAAGCCCAGTGAACTTCCAGAGATGAAGATGATTGATTGCTTACTTTCTTGTCTGTTTGTCTTACATCTTGGTTGGCATCTAAAAACACATCCTGGCTTTAAGCTCAGGAAAGCTCAAGAAATTTGCCAGCTGCATGCAGTCCCACACTTCCTTTTCCCTGTGTTCTCATTTTCTGCAATTTCTCCATAGCATACAGCAGAGAAGTTGCACACTCATCATTCCCAGAATACTTTGCTTGACACAGCATGTGGAAACCTTGAGTGTATTTTGGTGTTGCACTTGCAAAAACTACAAGGCAATGTTGGAAGCTTTGATGCAGGCTATGTGACATCATGAAAGTAGGGATTTATGTGATTTGGACTGATGAGAAATGACCTCTCGGGGCTAAACATCAGTGGAGACAAAAATTTACATGGTAGTTTCTGCAATCCTGATCTTACAGTGTGACTGGGGCTTCCCCTTTGAGGTTATTGCTGATTCACATTTGCTCAGGTCCAAAGACAAAATCTACATTAGCAAGAAAGCTTATGCTGTAGTGTGCAAGAGCCATGTACCTCATTGCACTGATAACACAACACGAAACTGTTGCATGCAGTCTGTCAGCTAACCACCTGGGAGAAGGGTAGACTATTCTACACTGAAAACAATTGTTACTGCGCATCTTTAAGAGCCTTAAAACACAAGTGTTCTGTAGCTATTTAAAGAAGTAGTTGAAAATCTTACCAAAGGGTGCACAAATAGCTTCGCAAGAAGGAATTAAAACCTTAAATGAAATAAAAGGAGTGCAATTTATACTGAACATACACAGAGCAACTAAAAGCCAATCATGGTTCAGAGCATCAGAAGACCAACACACACATTTCAGAATAATAGCAAACTCCTGTTTCTTACAAACTCAAATTCTATTCACTCCCAGTGACAGTTTAAGACAGGTCTACCTTGAGCTAGGTGGTCACAGTGCTGTGTTTTCAAAGGTATCCTCTACCCCTAAGTGCTTATGTCAACAGGTACACAGCATCTCACAGTGAGAAGCTCTGTTTTTCTTGGCTGAGGATGCATTGAGGAATTTCTTGCCTGCATTGTACAAAGGTCATTCCCAAACCAGGCTGTTCCCATGGAACTAGCGATGTGGAGTTCACCAGGAGATGGAAATTCAGGCCCCTTGTCAATTTTGATATTTGAACAATTGTTTTCACCATAAATTAAGACAAGAGTCAGTATATTACAGTTATTCATTAAAAAAGTCTAAACTGTGTGTGCAGAAAAGTCAACATATTTTACTCTGAGTTGAGTCAGTGTTAAGATGAATATATCTGAGCTACTGAGGTGTCTTAAGGAAGCTGTTCTTCAAATGCTGAATAGGTCTGTTTGTTTGCCTCTGAGTCAGGTTTCCTAGTTGGCCAATGTTTTACATATTCAGATTAGGCCATGGTTTTAGTGCAATGCACAGTCTCAGGGGAGACCATGTGGTGTCATGGGCCAGGTAGTACCATACCCCAGCCTAGTCCGCATGGGGCATCCTTGGCCTCATTGGCTTGGAGTAACCAGTGGAAAGCAAATATCTTGATTAGATTTTCAGAAATGGTCAAACAGATATTTTCAGGAAATATTAGAAATATAGGAAAAATATAATGTTCAGAAAAAGAAAAAGAGACTTGACTGATCTGTTGTTGCAATGCAAGTGAAAAGCAGTAACTGAAGTTGCCAGAGATAACTTCTACACGTGAAGAACATACCTCTGCAGTATCCATCCCTATTACGTGGGGACTAGAGGATTTACCCTCTAGCCCCCACCTCTTTTAACTGTTGATTTAGACCGTATGAATGGAAGTTTAGTCTTGTGTAAAGCAACACTAGTGGCATTTCAAGGTTACAGGTTGTTCAATGAGCCTTGTATGTCAGTGGGAAAATAAATCAGTTTCCGTAAATCAGGAAAAACAAAGTACTTTCAAAATCTGTCTGTGAAATTTGGAGGATGACCCACTAAGTTTGACTCACTTGTTTTATGGTGCTCCCAGGGGCTGTGTTTTGTCTAGAGTTTGGTATTAAGTAGTCTAATTGTGACTGTAGATGGGGGCCTTTTTCATTTGCATAATCTTCTCATGGGACTACAGCTGCTAATTTGGTGATTAATTATCCATATTACACACTGTTTATTTGACCATGCCTAGATTAATTTCTCTTTCCAAGCAAATCACATTTAGATATGAATTTGCATATCTTGATTACATTTTAATGCCTTGACTATCATTGTTTCTTCCCTGGGTACCTCATCAGATTAGAGAAGAGTGCTCAAGCAGGGAATGATGGAATGTCTTAAATGACATTGCATATCACTGGACAGACTATGCACATGACTCCATGTTAATGGAAAATGAGTTCCTTTTATTATTAGGAAGGTTATGACACCTAGACTACAGGTCCTTTGTGAGTTTTGTGGTATTATTACTTAAGGAAATATTTCAGGCAGGATATTTTATCAAGGTAATATGAAGAAAATAACTCGCATATGTTTACAAATTTAAAAGATTGGACTTGATGATCTTAAAGGTCTTTTCCAACCTAAACATTTTTATAACTCTATAAGATACTGACGTTCATAGATCTTCATCTGCACTCCAGTTCTTCCAAAACTTTTCCACCTTTATAGGAAGAATAAACAGATGTAAAGCTTCTCCCTAATTTAACTGTAGAGTTAAGTCACAGGCATAGAATATGTATTTTGAGAATACGGTTCAGAGTGCAACATGGCAAACCCTTAGATACATTCCAATAAAAAGCAGAAAGTCAATTTGTTCTTGACATGATTTTCTGAGACAAGGTTTTGCAAGAATTCCATTCTAACACAGCTGGAATCTGTGTAAACAACAGGAAAAACTGGATTAGTATATTCATAAAAATCTTTCCAAGGATCCCTGTAGTATCTCAACAGACAACTAGGAAATTATCTTTATAAAGCAAGCTGCTTGTTCTGAATATCTTCAAGTTCATGTATGCCTTGTATATTTGGAATTTTGTGTCTCATATTCACTTTCAGAGCACATGTGCTACAGAGGCACGACAGCTAGGTAGAACCTTAAAAATAGAATAATATTTATTGTAGGAAGCATAAATTTGTATAGTTCTTATGATTAAATAGTGTTCTCTTATATACATCTATTTCATCATAGCAATGATCTGTACACCACTTAAATTATAAAATGCAATACATCACTGTTGTAATAGTAATTAATTCCATCATTCTTTCCCATAAGATGAAGTCAAAAAAGTACACTGAGATCTCCAAACGTGTGGTTACACACAGGCTCGCAGGGGAGGGGAGTGGGATATTATATACACTGACTTATAGAAATCGTTAACACTAATTCTATTTGATCTCTTCTAAGTGCTCTTTCAACACTACTTGTATCAAAGAAAAGAAAGCTAACAAGTAAAACTGTAATTGTTAAAACTTGGTAATCCAAACATATTCCTATCTTTTGGAGGGGATTTTTTGTGTGTTTAGAGCATTTTATCACCATATGAAAGTCAATGACTCCTGTCCACAAAACATTTCAGGAAGTATGTCAAAATATTGGGAGCCTGACCCTAAAAACACCTCCCTGTTAAAGTCAGTCTGATTATTCATATGAGTGAAGTTATTCACATGTGTTAGTATTTGCTGTAGCAGACCCTTGACCTTTGGCTTTATGGGAAGACAACACAGTTGTCATGATTTCACAATATAAATAGACACTATTAAAAGACCCAGAGTAACAACATAGACTTACTGGGATTAAAAACAAAGCATCATAAATGTTTATGGATGTCACAAATAAAAGGGCAACTTCAAGTTCATGTGAGCTCTGCACATTTGTTGTTTGAAGTCCAGGTTCATGGGCTGCAGCCCTCCTCAAGAAATTCCTGCCAACACATGTACGCATATTTCAGTATCAGTTTGATCTTCCTTTTAAAAACAAACTGTGTTTTGTTGCACAACGAAGATGAAAACCAAATAAACCAGAATTAATACTCCCTAAGGAATGAAAACCAGCTTTGGAAATTGCATATGAACTTTTAATTATTATTATATTGTAGCTTATAAAACTTTCAAAAGCCAAAATAGAGAAGTGGGTGGGTGACTACATCATGAAGCCCCCAAACACAATAAACAAAGCTGCTGGCAAACATGATGCCTTTCTCTATTCCAAAATAGTGTTTTTGTGTTATTGTCCTCAGTGAGGCATGAAAGGTTTGGATGAAATTCTTGCCACACTGAAATCAATCAAACTATTGACTTTGAGCCAAAATGTAACCCACTGTATTAAATTAAAAAGAGAGAAGTGGGAGAAGATGACAGAACTGACCTATAGAATAGAAAAGAGAGCCTGCTGTGGGCTGCAGTCCCTGGCTGGTGGTGCTGGCCCAGCCCCCAGGCTCGCCTCTGCTGAACCGTGGATGACCTTGATCCCTGCTGTTGCGGGCATGGCCGAGAGCCTTGCACAACCATGGCAGCCACTCCACCCCTTGCTGGCGTCAGTGCTCCAACCAGCAGCAACTTGTCTTTGCAGATGTGCTTTGCTAACTTAGGAGAAGTAAACAGGGAGGAGGACTGTAATGAAGAGCTTTACTGAACCTGCAAACCCTTGGGAAGGTCCTCAGCTGAAAGTCTCCCTCAGGCCCCCAGATGTATTTGGTTTGGTCCTGACTGTGGGAATGCACAATGTGGGTGATGCAGTGATGTTTTACACTGCCAACTTACCTATTCCCCTTGTCTAGCTGAGAAGAAACTTCACTGAAGAACCTTATTCACATTCTTTCCCCACCTGGAAAATACTGGGAGATAAGCGTAATGATAGCATACACTATGGAGTCACACTGGTTTATACCCAAAAGGGTCTGAGAGAAACTTAGATGAAGGTGTGTTTTTCTGTCTGCCTGATATCAAGAGGTGAGTTTTACTCCTCTTCCAGGAGTAACTCTCCAGATGAACTGGCATCTTGAATACGGCCAAGATATTCTTATGTGACAAATCTAGGAGGGAGTTCAGGAAGAGGGCAATGAAGAAAAAAGTCCATTGTTAAAGGGAAAATTTGAAGAGGAAGAAAAACTACCAACAAACAACCCACTCTACCAAACTAGTCAAATATCTGCCTGAGTGAGATTTCCTGCATGGAGTCAGTGAATATTACTCTTTCTGGTGTTATAATTTGGGTGTGTATTTATTACTTGGACATGTTCCTTAGTCTTCTGTTTCTGCTGATAACAAAAAAGAAAAATTAAAGAAATCACTGTAAATGGAAGAAATTAAGAATGTTTTTCCAAATATTCTGAATGTTTTCAGTAGCTCTCATGAACTAGGTTGGAAGTCCTTCTCCTACTGTTTTATCAAAGCATGCAGGAAGTGTACCTGTATCTAATAAAGACACAAGGGTGCTAAATTTGAACTTAACTACTGCTCTTTACAAATCAGCATGACGATAAGCATTAAAAGTCTTGGACTTTGACAAAATACTTTCAAAAACCTGTTGTGCAATCTGTCGTTGATTTTTTTTTCTCTTTACATTTTGTATACATCACTTTAGTTAGAAAATATGTCTCTATACCATTGTTCTGATTCTACTCATACATAATATATGAACTCTTGTATCTACCTATGCACCCACTTGCAGCAAAATGTTCTAAAACCTTTGATAGAAATCTTTAAAGTGTCCACATTTATTTAAATGTTAATGTTATATGAAAATAGCCCGTTGTTTGGCTGGTAGCTTCCACCAATTGCAGCTGTCCACATCTTTTTTTATGCTGTGTGTTCTTTTACTCTTCAGAAAATAACTCTATGCCTAATAAAATGTAATTTAAACTAGTACATACCTTTATAACCCTTGGAACCAGCTGTCATGTGTGTTAGCTCAGACATATTTCAGCAATTTTCTCATGGCAGTGGCTGTACTAGGGAATGGGAAATGTGTAAACACACATGGATGACATCCTGTTCAGCTTCTTGCAGGCAACCCCAGAAAAGCCAACATTTGATGTGAATTAATCTTTTGAATAGTTATTCACAAGAGGTAAATGTTACCTTTCTCATTTCTGAGTTATATTCCCAGCAAGAGGAAGATAATATATCTTTTAATTACATTTGTACATGACTCAATGTATTAAAGTATGCACAGTTACTTAAAACTAGCAAAAGAGTAATTTTTTTAATGACTGACATTTATGACTTGAATTCTTAAAAATCAAGTTGGTCATTACTAAGAGCATATTTACAGTATATTTTTGTACAAAATTTATAAAAGAAAACAAAGCTGGTTGGATGGTATAAATAAATAAATATAGATTCTAATGAATAGCAGCAGCAAGGTTGTTTTCTGTCTGCACTTGGGACAATGTCACTATAAAAAACAAGAGCCTGGGAGATTTATGGAGAAAAGCCTTTCAGAAAAAAAATGTCAAGGGAGTTGAAATTGAGTGCATGGGTTGTTCACCACAGTAGATTAAAAGGAATGTTTCCCTAAAAGTTGATACGTGCCTGTAGGATTATTCAGCATCCTTCTTCATCTGCTCTCTCTTAATCAGAGTGAAATTAAATCTCCTGCTAATCAGTATAAGACCCTGCTGGATCCTGAGTTATCAGCTGAGCAGTGAGCATGACCTAAACAGCCTCCCTAGGGAAGAAATTCTCCTTGGACTCTGCAAACAAACTCCTATTGACTGAAGCAGAGTCAGAGTTGCACTTGATCTAGTCTCCCCTGCCTTCCTTTGCTCCTCCTTTCTGACAAAGATGATGTGGAGTGGCACTGTGATGTCTTCACTGGTGGTGATACTAGTCAGGGATGTCTATGTGTATCAGGCCTTTCTTTCTGGCATCTTTCTAGTGCCTTTCTCTCACTAAGTCACTTACGTGAAGAAAACTGCTGCACTCTGATATCTGTAACTGTCAATTCAGAAAACACATATTCCTTTAAATTTACTGTTCCTTGAAAGCAAGCTCTTGGATAACCTGCCATGATCCATCAGCCTGATGGGCTTCCTCATGCAGGAAAAGAGCTCTTGGTCAAGAGGGAAAGCCCAGGCTGACTGCGATGAGAGCCTTTCCCTCTCCCCTACCATTACTGCTGCTCCTTGAGAGCTCCCATGAGAATGAAAGCCTATCAGTGACCCTGCACCTGGGCAAAATGCTGGTTGGTGCCCCAGGAGAGGCCAATCTGCTCCCTTCAGAGAGGAAACTGGGTGCCTTTGATGTAACTCTGCTGGCACTCAACTGGCCATGGAGGATACTCAGTTGGGGCCAACCACCCAGAAGACTGCGACTGCCCAGGACAGCCCTGACACAATACGTCTTGGGATCTACAGCACTTAGGGTGAGAAGTTTTAATCCCCTAGCTCCCCGTTCCCCCCAAACCCAGCAGTCTGGAGACAGCTTGAGAGCTGCAGCAATCAGGTGATGAACAGCAGCTAATCACTTTATGCCTTTTAAATCCACACCTGCCTGCCCTGAAGGTAAAGTCACTATATTATCCTCCCACAAACAGTCTTGCTTTGGAAGAATTAAAAGTGGAGGAGCAGAGTGTGAAAGTTTTTAAAAGCCTGCTGATAACCTGTGGGCCACAGGCATGAAAAGGTGGTACCTCCCACTGGTACAGGAATTACCTTGTTCATTTCATCAAAAGTTTCATACACATTTCAAAACTAGTGACATATTTCCCTGAACTTTTGCTCTGCCAAATTAGTGAAGGTTTCTGCCTAAACATTGTGACCCTGATTCAGCAAGTAATTAGCCATCTACCTCAAGGCCTTCTAAATTGAGAACTTTGTGCTGATGGAAGAACATTGTAAGTACCTGGGTTAATTTTAACCTACTGTACACATCAGCATTTCTTTCATACTTTCTCAAGCTTAAAGGACATTAGTTTTTATCTTCTTGCTGCTTTGGCCAGTTCCAAAGGTACTAAAATATTTCCTCAAAGATCAGTATCATAAGGGGCACAAAACATATCTTGGTGTCTGGTTAGGTGCAAGTCTATAATTTGGATAGTGAGGAGTTGGTATGGTTTCTGTTAAAGCAGCCAGCAGAGGCAAAGACAAATGAGTGTTCATATAAATATAGTCATAATTCAGCCTAATCCAGCCTGGATGATCTGCATATTCTGTAAATTGCATATAATCAGTGAAATTGGCTGTCATGTAAGAGATCCCCTGTTACGATAAACTAAGGAGCTACTGAAAGGCACCAAATATTGGCCTTATGCATACACACTACCAGTACAAGAGGAATGGAATATTAGAATTTGGGAACAAATAAAACCAAATAACTTACACCATAATAGATAAGGTCAACAGAAGTTAGCATTTGATTTTAATATGTAAATTGAATTATTGTATGAGCCATATTAGAAGAGAAAAATAACCTTTCCTGAGTGCTTTAAATAAGTAAATAACATTTCTGTCACATTCTCTGAAGTATACAAACACTGAATAATGTTAACGACTGGTATGGTGTCCTTATAAGTTTCTCTAAAACAATGTTGTACTTCCAAAAAGGGATAGCCTTACTTCTTTACTGGAACAGATCACTGTGCTGGCACAGAGAGATGCACTTCCTTGGGAAGCCAGGCATGGTTTGCATTAAAACTGCCTCACAACCTGAATTCTCCAAACTTAGAGTGCTTTAAATGCTTAGTGCACTAGAATCATGTTTTGGTCAGAGAATTCAGAACTGCATTTGGTGTTTCCTTAAGCTGCTTTGGCAATGTGCGTGCCAGGCATGAGGGGGTGGGTTGTGTTGTTCACTACATTTTATTTGTTACAGTAAATGCTGTGAGTTAGGCTGGTCAAAACCAGAACTTTTTAATTTTTTTTAAATATAATTTTAAATTGATTGCTAGCTTTAGTGTTTCATTTTTTTACTGTTTCCTCTCTCTATTTCATATCTCAAAATTTAAATTTAGTTGGAATTTGAAACAATATGAAGAAAATTCTCTTCAAAATGGGCTTTGGAAACATTTATTTCCATGGGACAATAAACAGGAACCATCTTTCTACCTATCCTAATAATTAACATTCCTTGCTGGGTGAATCAATGAAAGTAAAATGTTTTTGTTGGTGCCAAGGCAGCCCCCTCCAATTCCACGACTAATGTTCCACGGGAAATCTACCTTGAATAATCTGTTGTTCTGTTAGCTGGCAGATCCAAGTGTCAAGGATTGTTTTGATAATGTTAAATCAAATAATTTGGGGACAAACCCAAAACATACTGATTAACAAAAGAATATATTAAAATATAAGTCTATTTATAACAGTCACACATGAAGTATGATAAATAGAAAGGATGATGCTATTTCCCTGCAATGCACCTGGAACCAAATATTATTTTAAACTACAGACATGTCTCACAGTATAATGCTATGTCATAAATTGGATTTTCTGATCCTTTTTGCACATGCTCATGAAAAGTGTGTAGGGAGGAGAGTAAAGGGTGGAAGGGCACTGCTGTGAGATAACCTTCTCTACACAACCTTAGGATTCATTTTAATAGCTCGCAGAAAAAAAAAAGTGGAGCCAGTATTTAATTACCGTGACTAAAATTATGTATTCCATCAGCTGTAAACAAAAGTAATCACATTTGTTATGATGAAAAATGATGCAAATACTTACTTTTGATTTTAAGAATGCCAGAAAGTTAGAGTCCTGTTACATTATGATTAATTGATTCAGAATGGTTCTTGTCAAGCAATTTTATCTTAATGAGAGTCCATCCATTCAATTTGTTATCCATTCTCTTTTCATAGAAACTATAATGGTCTCAGGTGCAAATTTAAACAGTCTTTCATAAAAATATAGATCTTTAGAAAAATAAATTATATCTCCAAGATTTATGAACACTCTTTAAAATAATGCAATTTCAAAGAATTCAGATTGATTCATGTGTTTCAAAAAGAAAAAGTTGTGCCAGTGAATTCATATTTTTGCCTACCTGCCAGAACAACAACAAAAAAAATCAGAATAATCTGTTAAGAACTGCATGGTATACAGGTAATATTTCTATAAGTCTGTAAGCCAGCCTGAAATATGTCACAGAGATACACAATAACCATACTGTGCCCTGTTTCTGGCAGCTAATCAGGACACTATCATTAGTTAGTGATTAATTAAAGGAGGTACACCTGAAGTCATTATGACCAGTGGGTATTGGCAGGAATCATGTTTACTTTTTTGAAAATTTCATCTTGTCAAGCCTCATTAGGACACAAGTTGTCATATTAACTTATCCTTTATGACAACTGATACGATCACACTATGACACAACACGCACTGAACAGTGACATGCAGTATACCAAAACAGGACAGCAAAGGGGGACTTCAGGAAAAAAAATACACATTTCTCTGAAAATGACATGAAAACACACTGGACAAAATGCCTGCCTATAATCAGTAATTTGCATTAAACAGAAATGCCATGTCCTTCTCACATTGCATGAACATGTATATGTCAACAGGACCAGGATTGCACCTGAGTGTCTTACAGTCAATGTGAGTGGAGGAGCCAGAGGAACTGCCAGTATGATGCTGGCTGTGCTGAGGGAACAGACTATAGGTCTGTGGAGGTCCAGTTCTATAGCAAATAAAGTTTATGATTTCAAATGTGCTGAATGAGTCTTTGTTCTTTCCACAGCACTGAGAAAAGATAGAAATGTCAGGACTCAGTCGGTTCCTTGAAACTGTACTTAACCCGTGACTTTTGAGCTACACACATACACAGCCATTCTGGAAGTCGGGTGACTCCACTCAGTAGCTCCCAGGCTACTGAAAGAGACACTGTCCTGCTCTTGCAAACTCACCACTGTCTTTTGCCTCTCATGACTAAGGAGAGGACAACATTGGAACAGGAGGGGATGCAATGCTGGCAAATTTTGGCAGGGGGATGCAAGTACTTATAGCTCCTAAGTTGCTCAGTTATCACTGTGATTCCTTTTGCCTTGTGCATAATTTGGTTTTGCTAGCATATGGTAACTGATGTAATATGCAAGATCTACTTTACCTTGTTTATTGATGCCTGTGGCAATCTAAGGCTTGTAGTGATCAAACCAGTATGTGTCTGTTCCTGGTCCACCCTGGGAGCCCCCGCAGATTACTTTCTTAGGCTTCCATCTCCACACCCTCTTGCCAAACTCCACTCCATACAAGTAAAGTTGCTTGAAGTGCATAATTTTTCATTGTGATATGTGTGATTACTATTGTTTACAGCTGATGAAATGCATAATTTTATTCACTCTAATTAAATATGGGCTCAATCCTTTTCTGGGAGACATTAAGCTGAATCCTAAAGCTGTTTAAAAGAGGTCATCTCACAGCAGTGCCTGCTTCAGCATCTAAGAATTTGTCACAGTTGAGGCTGAACCATTTCAGAAGTGGATTAACTATGCCTGTGCTTGCACCGTACCCTCCTGACATGTGGGTGTGTTCCTCCTCTCAGCCCTGCTGAGCTGCAACCCCTTGCTACAAGAAGGAAAGGCTTGTTTAGCCCATCTTTGCTTGTTTTTCCAGCCTCAGTGTGAAGAGATGCAAACCCATCCCCGCAGCCTTGACTTTCTGGGGGCAGCAGCAGCAATGTGATCCCTGCTTCCTCTCCTGTCAGACGACACACTCTGCTACACTGTGCCTACAGCGTGCTTACCGTAGCTAAGAAATCCTCCTCCAGGAGATCAATTTTTGCAAATGGAATCATCCTGTGGCAGATGGAAATGATATGCTCAAAACAACATCCCACCCCCATTGGTAAATGATCCTCTTACATGTGTGAATTCATTATCTCTGTAGGGGCAATACAGACTTGAGCCATGACATAATCCAAGGTTATCTTTCAGGAGGAGATGAAGCTGCCTGGCATAATGCATTGATTGATGCAGATAGAGTGTCGACAAATGAATTTATGATCTGCTCAAATTAAAAGAAAATTCAATTCACAGGCTGAAACAGCATTTAGATAGCATTAAGGATGAGATAGAAACCAACAACTCAGGAAATTCTGCAGTGAAAAGCATGTCCTATCTGTGACTTTTCTGTCTTTTGTAAGTTTATGCCACATTATTCAGCTACAGTTATCATGTGTGTCCTCATTTTTGCATTTGTGACACAGTATCTTAGAAAACATCTTTTTAGCATCAGCTATGTAAAATCATTTTCATAAACACAATGCAATGCATTTAACATACTCTTGACTCACAGAATACATACCTGTGGGTGTTTTTTGGTGTATCTAATAATACTTTGGTATTAAGTCATTACACAAAACAAGAAAAAAATAGGAATGCCTTTTGCAGAAGATAACTCTGCATAATATTTTGATAACCAAGTGTGCTTATTTTGTTAACCATTTTTTATATACATAGATCACACAATCACCATGCCAGTCTACTCACAGAACAGTGTTTGGATTTGAGAGGACTATTATCGTATAAATTGTTTATGGTTCACATAGTAAATAAAATGTTTTAAATGAAAATTTATAGCTTTAAATTAAGTGTGAAATTTTGAAAAGGGCAACGTTTATTTACTATGTATCTAATCTTTCTAACAGCCTTGGTAGTTGCATGCACTCATACACACACAAAGGCACACAAACACTACTTTTTATCTTTATTGTGATTGTAATTTTTTCAAGAGAAAAAAAAAACCCAAACTGAAAGCCTACCACTGGTGTTGTTCCAGCAGTGAAGGCTGAACTGGACGCTCATGTCAGCTGCACATCTGGCCTCTGCCAGGCTGCTCTGGCTTTAGCCTGCAGACCTTGTTGGAGTGGCCACAGCCTCACCCTGTCCCTATACTGGCCTTTTGCTATCGTTTCCTGAAACAACATCCAGTGTGAGAACGGAATTCAGATGCTCCAAACCAGAGAACTGACCTTTGACATTTGTTCTAACCGTGCCCATGGACGTTGCTTTGGAGTATCATCTCTGTCCCTTTCTCTGTATTTCTAAAATACGTGTTGTCATGCAATAATGTTACTGCACCCAGAAGCAAAGACAAGAATCTGGGCTTGTTTCTGCACCCTCTCTGAGACTGCTGTTGGACAGAAGAGAATGATTCCCAGCAACAGAAAGACATTTCACACCAGAATAAGTTTCAGAATGCACTGGGAAATGTATGAGGTACTGCATTTTTCCTGTGAGGAATTGCAACTTGTTTGCCCTATTTTTATCCCTTAGACTTATGATCAATCTGAACTGCATTAGATATCCAGCTCCCTTTGAATTAGGTCAGAGATATCCCATCTCAGGACTTGGAAGACTTCATAGGTCAGGGAATAAGGTCCTCACCCAAGTCAGTTATGCCTGGGCATGTTAAAGATAGCCTGGCCAGTCAGAGAAAATAGTGCTGGAACAAATGTCTGACATCTTTGAATACATATTTGCCAATTATAAAGAAGCTGAATTATAGCAGATTAGGATTTTTTTCTATCCATGCTGACATTTGGTTCCTTAGGTGTTTCAATTCTAAATTTCCTAGCTCTCACAAACAGGTTCTTGAACGTATATATTTCTGCAAAATCGTCTGTGTCGCTGAAATGGATTTTACAATCAAAAAATGTAGCTATTTGTGCTGGTTTTGGCTGGGATAGAGTTAACTTTCTTTACAGTATCTCGTATTGGGCTATGTTTTGGATTTGTGCTGAAAACAGTGTTGTTTCAGGTACTGCTGAGCAGTGCTCACACAGCATCAAGGCCTCTTCTGCTCCTCACACCGCCCCACCAGTGAGGAGGCTGGGGGTGCACAAAAAGTTGAGAGGGGACACAGCAGGGACAGCTGACCCCAGCTGACCAAAGGGATAGTCTGTACTATATGATGTCATGCTCAGCAAATAAAGCTGGGGGATGAAGAAGGAAGGGGGGGCACGTTCGGAGTGATGGCGTTTGTCTTCCCAAGTAACCGTTATGCATGATGGAGCCCTGCTTTTCTGCAGTTGGCTGAACACCTGCCTGCCGATGGGAAGAAATGAATGAATTCCTTGTTTTGCTTTGCATGCGTGCATGGCTTTTGCTTTACCTATTAAACTGTCTTTATCTCAGCCTACAAGTTTTCTCATTTTTACCCTTCCAATTCTCTCCCCCATCTCACCAAGGGGGAGTGAGTGAGCATCTGTGTGGGGCTTAGTTGCTGGCTGGGGTTAAACCATAACACTATTATAATAATATTAATTATAATTAATACTATTATTATTACTAATTTTGTTCATCCTTATAAAAGTGTCTAAGGATTTCATGTTGGCAAAAAAATGGCTGTCTCTATGGCTGCCTGTGTATGTCCATTATGTTAACGACCTTTCTGTCTGTTCTTAGTGTGTTTAGCAGCATTTGACTTTGAAGTGACAACTCTTACACTTTCATGAATGATAACAACAATAATAAAAATTAAAATCTTTTTGTTTACTCCACTGTATAAATCAGCACAATCAAATTTCAGATTTCAACTGGAGGACAAGATACTTAAGTCTGACCTTATTCTTCTTGATAGAGTTAGGGTCCTGTTACAGTTAGGAGACATTTATTTTAATTCATTCCCTCAAGGTTGTAGATGCACCCTTGAAAAAAGGTTCCAAAATTATACTGACCTATACAGTACTTTCTTCTAAGGGCCCTATCTGCTTCTTGCACTATTTCATATTGAAAATGTGTTAATCAATCATTGAAATCACTGCACTGCTGTAGGAAAAATGCATTTAAACCTAAAGGTGACATTGAGTAGCAAGACAAAAAGTAGAAGGGGATCTGAAGTGACAGGAAAAGCTAGAATAGCAAGTATGTTGTTCAGATACTGGTATTTTATGTATGACCATTACTTGCATAAGTAATAATTCAGTGGGAAGACTTTAGTCAAGATTGGAGCCTCATGACACCAAGTGCCACACTGTATGGACGTGAAACACAGTCCCTGCCTCAAACAACATTCCAGCTTACAAGGAAAAGTAGAGTGGAAGGAAGAATGGAAGCAAAACCAGTCAGGACTAGTACACTTTCTTATGTACTAGTACAACTATTTCTTATGGCTACTGCCCCACAAAATTAGTTTGACAAATCTATGTATGTCAGCTGTCTCTTTGATTTTGTTTGGTTCTGCCTTCAAAGTCAAAGTTGGCAAACTTTCAAGATGCCTAGCTTACGTCTGAAAATAACACTCTTCACTAGTTCTTAAAAAAATCTTTTACTTGCTAAATTTTTCAGAGGAATTAAGCACCTACCTCCCATCATTTCCAAGGGAGGTAGGCTTCAGAGCCCTTTCAGAAGGATCGCCTTGCAGTGCTGACTGCTGTGGCAATTACATTATTTAAAAGATGGCAGAAAACTGCTTATACTGAAATGATCACTGGAACATGCCCTGGCACAACTGCCTACTGCCAACTTCAACAAATTGGAGATTCCGCACTGCAACACTACCACAATACTTGGTGATGATCTTCCCAGCTCCTATTCAGACCCTGGGGTGGGGTTTATGTAAACTAACTACAGATGTTGAAAAGTCCTCAATAAACCAGCCATGGAAAATGAATTGTGGAAAAGAGGCACTTAAGGGTATATTTCATCTCACCCAAAGTAGAAGTGCAAAATAGGTCAGATGAGTTTCTATTTTACAGCAAGCTCTATCTGAATCTCAAAATCAGTTATTCCTTTTGGAAAACTACTCCAGACTACCACTCCTGTGAACATTAACCTGAGCTTGCTACCCACTGGGTGAGAAGAGTGCCTGAGTCTCCCTTGTGAATCTAGTGCAACGGGATTTAAACCATGCAATTGCCAATTTAATAATGATCCTATAAATAGACTGTGCATTGCTCACTTGAAGCAATTCAGTACAGAAACACAAATCTGGGTCAGCAGTATATTAAATGAACTGTACCATTCTTGAAACATAAAGCTTCCTTTCTCAGCTAATGAACAGTTAGGTTGTTTGTTGAGTTTTTTTTAATAATTGGCAAAATGCTCATAATTGTCCTCTTTTTAGATACGTAATACACACCTTGTGACTGCTATGAACTAGAGGTCCTAAGGAGTGAGGAGTTAAAAATCAGCAGCTCATGGGTTTCAAACTTCTTCTCTAGTTGCATGATAATAATGTATGTGTCACTGCTTTCACATATTCACCATGGAGAATAAAGGTAATTAGAAGCTACTTATGCCAGAGATATTTGTAGCTATAAAGAGGATATTGTGACCAATATGTGATAATGAGATCTGTGCTACTAATGTGCAGAATTTTAACAAAACAAAAGGCTTATCAAATCCTTGTATATACTGGGGAGAGGACAAAGGGCCAGAATCAGTCAGGATGTTTTTTGGCTTTTAGGATTTTGCAGAACAGGATGTGGCTGCTGTCATGGGGAGGGGAGCTCTGCAGCTACATGTGAGTAGGTGGCACTATTAGTTGAGGGAGCTACAGGCACCCTTCTGTCCTGTTATCACATTGTTGGTCTGTGACACCTAGTTTTTATTGTTCTGGAATCAGTGGTGAACTGAGAATCGTACCTAGGCTCCCAATATGATCAGTGGCCCTATGTAAATGGGACTCAGAGGAGACTCTGTGAGTCCCAGAGCAGGATGATGTGTTGAGACTTGTGCCCTGTGTTACAAGGGGTTTGTCTCAAACATGCCCCGTCATGGGGCAAGGATGCCTTGCTCCTGGTTCACAGGCTGCAGTCCATTTGCAGACCCAGCCTGGAGGAGTTTCCCAAGAACAGACACCTACTGGCTCTCTTTTGAGTAACTGAGCCAGGTTCACTCATCCTATTTTCAAACAGGGACAGAGGAATAGCATTCATGCTATTCAGACACAATCCTATTTATGTCACAGTCATGGGAGAAGGTATCAGAGGCAGGTGTTCCCTTTTCACAGAATCACAGAATTGTCTAGGTTGGAAAAGACCTTGAAGATCATCCAATCCAACCATCAACTCAACATTAACAGTTCCCAACTACACCATATCCCTCAGTGGTATGTCGACCCTACTCTTAAACACCTCCAGGGACGGGGACTCCACCACTGCCCTGGGCAGCCCATTCCAACGCCTAACAACCCGTTCTGTAAAGAAACGCTTCCTAACAACTAGTCTAAACCTTCCCTGGTGCAACTTGAGGCTGTTACCTCTTGTCCTATCGCTTGTTACTTGGTTAAAGTGACTCATCCCCAGCTCTCTGCAACCTCCTTTCAGGTAGTTGTAGAGGGCGATGAGGTCTCCCCTCAGCCTCCTCTTCTCCAGACTAAACAACCCCAGTTCCCTCAGCCGCTCCTCGTACGACATGTGCTCCAGACCCTGCACCAGCTTCGTTGCCCTTTGGACACGCTTGAGTAATTCAATTTTCAAGCATAATGTTCTGACTGCCCTCTTAGTTGGTTTCCCAGCTCACTGATTAGGGCACTCAACTGAAATATTTGGCATAGAGGCTTAAATCTCCTGCTCAGACAATAGAGCGTAAACCTGGGACATGCATTTGGTGGAAAGATAATTTAACAATACTACCACTAGAAAGAAAACAATCATCACCACCCTCTTCTTTTGTTATGTCTTAAAGGCAAGGGGAACCACAGCTTCATTTTGGCAAGGAATCCTGCCCAGAGATCTTCAGTCCAACCTAATAGCATCTACAGGATGGAGGAGCTGGACATTGACTTACCAGATCTCACACTCTGGCTTGATTAGATAGACCTAGCCACACTGTGGCTGCTTGTGGGTGCTGAGAGATCCAGCTGCATCCACCTGGAAAAATGTCTTAGCACTTCAAGCAAACATGAAAGCAGATGCAAGGGGGCTTTTTGAGACTGCAGTTTTGGACTGGTGCAGAATTACAGCACGTTTTAGATTTGGCTCAAAGTCAACAAACATGTTAACTTCTGATTTGTATCCCATTATAGCCAGCTCCCAGCAACAAAATTCTCACTAGCATTAACTAGAAAAGGCTACAGCTCTCAATATTGTTGCTTATTTCAGTGCAGTAACACCATGGACAACCTTGCCTCATAAACTCAGACAGGGGAAAAAACACATTTATGCTGATGCACCAATAGCAGAAGCGTGTACTGGACAGACCAATATTTTCTAAACCAGGCTTGCTTAAAGCATAAATAAATGACAAAGAAAATCAACGGATCCCTTTGTTGTGTAAAACTGGAATGGAAAAGAAAGCAGTCCAATTGATCACTGTTACATTCAGCCTCTCTGGAGACATTATGCCTGAGGAAAAAAAGAAAAACCCTATCAAAACCAGAGTTGCATAATGCCCTTCGGGTGATGTTGCTTACAAAGAAAGATATGAATCACTATTGTTTTACTACCTGTGAGCTGGGCCATTAGCTTTAAAACCTTGTAGAACAGCTAAATAACACTCTTGTTTTTTAAAAAACCCTAATCTAACACAGAGCTAACATTTTTTTATTGCGTGATAAAAGAAGCTAAGAAGGATAAATAAAAAGGAAAGAGGAAGAATGTGATTTTGAAGAAACAGGTAGGAAGAAATAGTTGATATTCTTGAAAGGGTGCTTTGGCTCATAAAGGATGAAGGTAGGAATGAGTTGGGTTTTTTTGTTTATTGGCATGTTCCCATGAAAAAGAAAGGACTCAAAATAGTACCGGCCTATCTTTAGAGACATCTATTTCATTTTGCCTTCTATGGAAAAGCTGAACAGAAGGGGAGGATCCTGGCTGCTGTCATTGAAGCTGTTTCAGTCAGAGTAAGAGTGAATAAAAAGCACAGCTGCCAGAAATGATACATTGCTGGCTAAAGTGTAAAGTCCAAATATTCATTTTCTCATTAAAAAGGGGCTTTATCGCTAGTGGATAGAAATAGGCTGGGAGGTTCATTTCTCCCTGTGTGGAGAAACTAACAATAGAAAACATCATTCCAGTATCAGAGATAATATAAATAAAGCAAAGGTTCAATCTCACTGCCACAGGGAGTGTGATCGAGTCAGTCCAGAGTTCACTACTACACTGGGGCCAAATTTCAGAAAGTTCTCAGTAGAATCCTCAGCAGAAATGCTGTAAATGCAGAGGACTCACCAGTAAAACAGATCAGTCACAATATTTTAAAGGTCTTCATTGTTCAGGTTTGCAAAATTTACAGTAAACATACAGATCTTAGTCAGTATATGATTATCTGACTTTTTTTTAAAAAAACTTTTATAACTAAGTTAACTGCAGAAATATGTGATTGATACAAAACCCAAACACAATAAAAAAACCTACTGCTGCTTAAATGGTCAAATTTGGCCAAACTAGTTTAAGGTTAATCTCTGCTTTTATCAACAATAAGCCCTGCAGGGGTAATCTTTACACGGTTGTGAAATGAATTGCATGGCTGAACTATTGGCCTGCCCCACAGGGATTGAACGCTAGAACTGCTCTTCCCATTGGTCACATCCAGTATGGGACAGAGGTGTTTCTGAGTTAAGCACTTCTCTACCTTGCATTTAACAACCAGCTCCTAGCTGAGAATACAGAATTAGATGCCTGCAATCATTACAGATGGAGAATTAGGTGACTCAGAATGGCAATCCAATCAAACCCACATATTGAGCTGCCTAGAGCTAGGAAATAAGTGTAACTATTAAGGCACAGACCTGTGAAGCATGTCTGAAACTGTTCCTTTCTCTTGAGTGTATTCAGGCTTCACAAAGCAGTTCTACTCAGGGTCACCAGCACACCTTCTCCAGGTGGACACCTAGAGTCTTCCTTCAAAGAATCACGTGCTTTCACTGAGACATATTGCTGACAGTAGCTCACTTCCGCTCACAGCTGGGATGCAGGCTACTGTCAGATCCATGCAAGGACAGCATATTCACGGAACACACACGCCACACAAACACTGGACAGTTTCAGTTCAAGAGCCAAACCCCTTTCTTATAGTCAGAACTCACTCATACTACCTGTCCTCCAACCACAGGGTAGATTACATTCTCTCTGTCATACCCACCTGGGCATAGCCTTCAGCTTTTCTCTTGCACCCTGTTTTCATCTTTTGGTTTCTTGCCTAACATTCAGTCACAGAACTTGTTACAGTGTCTGTCTTTCTGAAAGATTTGCAATTTTGGTCCACCAGAACAAACAGCAATAACAGATTCAGTCACAACTCAGCCATGAAGGACCTCATCTAGGGCCAGGATTTCACTGGTGGAGCTACCCTGCATATAAATAACAGAAAGGTGATCCAAGCACAAGAGCAGTTTGAGTCTAACTATACATCATAAAATGGCAGGAAGGTACAGATGGAGAAAAACTGGTCATTGCAAGCAACTTCACCTGCCTGACTTTCATGAA
This sequence comes from Strix uralensis, assembly GCF_047716275.1. Taxonomy (NCBI): domain Eukaryota; kingdom Metazoa; phylum Chordata; class Aves; order Strigiformes; family Strigidae; genus Strix; species Strix uralensis. The sequence continues at coordinate 50,707,221 of NC_133976.1, read as the reverse complement.
GTAATCACAAAAATTGAAACTAATTCAGGAACTCCCAAATAGCTTCTCTTTCAGGTCCTTTATATAGGGGTAAAGTTTAAGCTGGCCCAAAGCATTCTCAGGGTTTGTTGAGTACCACAGATGTCCCTGACGAGGCCTGTTGGCCTTACTTCAAAGGGGAGCTACTGCTACCCTTCCACAACCCAGATCTCAAGTGACAGAAGCAGTTGGGCTGAGTTAAACAGTTACCAAGCAAAAGTCATCATCTTGCTCTGCTATGCAAAACGTTGTTCTAAATATTATTTCCACTACTTATTTAACTTTACTAAAAGGACAAAACATTCTCTGGAGAATAATACATATTGAGTATTGTTGGCCTATCTCAAGTACGATTCATCTAGGTCTTCATTTATTAAGCCTGTAGGGTTTGCTTTATTTTTTTTTTAATTTTTATTTTTTATGGTAAGGAATTAAATGTTTCTATAATTCATAGACTTACAAATAATTTATACAACAGTATTACCCATTTTAAAGCCTAACTCATGGTAAATAAAAATGTCTTTTGGAAAGTTATAACAAGAAAATCATAGTCTCATAGGAAGAATCCTCTGCAGTGAAGACTAATTTAAAAGCTCTGTGTTGTGAAGACAGCCTTTTATTTATTTCAGTTTGATTTAAAGACTTTTAACAGACTGTTCTGTTCATCTTGTGTTTGTCCTAAATTGTGGATTTCACTCAATGAAAAATCCCATAATTTACTACCCCAATTTTGGATCAGCTTTCTTCACATCCACATAGAGCAGAGTTCTGGCTAACAAGCTACATGTTCCTCACCTGGCATAATTCTTCAGCAGCCCGCAGGCATCAGAGAAACTGTGGATATTTACACCAGTGGAGGACTCTCATCTGTGTTTTTACTGATGTCACATTTAAGCAAAACAAAGTATGAAAATGTTTATATTCTACAGAAGATGTTGAATCCAGCTTTTCCCCTTGATAACATTTCTAGTCTTAACATAGAAAAAAAACCACCATCCTGAACTTTAACACAGACACATGTTTGAATTAGTTGCTTCATATATTGCAGAATTTTATTTTAGGTGTCTCAGTTCCTATTTAGATTTGGTTAAACTTAGTGACATACTGACACTAGGGGACATTACTCAAGTATTCAAAGCAAAAGCTATTTATTATCTCTTGGTGGGGCAGAGTTGGAATACTCAAAGAAATATTTTACAGGTTTGAGAACAAGTTGAGGAAACGATCTATATGTATGTAATCTATCTCCCTGTCCATTCTGGGAAGGAAAGAAGGCAGTATGTGAAAGGACAGTGCCTCCAAAAGAGGGGAAAAAAGACCAGAAAGGGGTAAATTAATCCTTAATATAATCTTTGTCATTCTATCACTGACTTTTTCCATTTCTCCATGCTTGATTGTACTCCTTTGACCGTCAAATAGTATCTGGTTAATAGTAGCATGGTGTTTATAGTTGATTAAAAGCACTAATAAGTTCAGATATTACACTTTCTATCAACATTTAGCCAGCAAAGAGCAGACTGGAGAATGACATATTTCAAAAGCACTAATGCATGGTAAAAATAAAAGTGCTGGAACACACACTGAAAAAATCAGTCTATTGCTTTAGTGACTGATGCCTGCTTATTTTGCAGTTTTCACTGTCTTTAAATGTGTTAATTACATTAGTTATTGCTATGGTGCTTGAACAAGTTTGTGCTGAACAGTTTTGTGGCTTCATAAATCATCATCAAGCATTAAAAGCGCCTCACTCATATGAAGAAATCTGCAGTAAAATGCTGTCCTTAAGGTCAAACAGAAAACATTTAAGAGTGAGAATTTGTCTTGATTTTTCCCACAGTTCTTGTAAGGGATGCATATCCTCATTAGGAGTGGAAGAATTGATAAAACCACTCAATCCCAGACACTGAATGTCTCAGCAGTAGAAGGAACTGAAATCAGCACCACCAGAATCATCATGCACCTGGTGCCTAAATGCTATATGTCAGGACCCCCAAAATAATAAAACTCATTTCAAATGGCATTGATAAATGCAATAGAATGTACATTTGGGTGTCTGGCTCTTTTACTTGTGTTTCCTGAGGTGGGTTCATGCTGAGTGAAGGCTGAGACGCTCATGGATCTATGCTATCACACATTTACAAGACTTGAAGATCAGAGACTTTTAAAGACCTACTTGCTATCACAAGATTCACAGTACAGTTATAAGAGCTATCAACCTTGGATTCTTGCATTTCATTCACAGCTGAATAATTACTTTACTCTGTAATTCTGAATAAGTCATTTTCTGGCCAGCAAAGGATGGAAGGATTAATATTAAATATGGAATATCCAGAAGTGGTGATAAATTCAAAATTACTCTGAGGAGTCATACCAAGCAAGTCCAAAAAAAGAGTGAATGAGTCAGAAATTTTAACATCAGAGAAAATAACTCATTCAGATTGTAGTCTAAAACATGGAAAAGGAATTTCTTCTAGTTGGATTTTTGGAATATACAGGTAAATATGTGGCATTTCATTTCCAGAATCGTTGACTAACAGACATTAAAGCTGGAAACATGGAAAGCAATGAACATACAGCATTCAAAGGAAACAAATTGGATTCAATGAGAAAGTCCCAGTAAAGATGACAGGAGGGAAAAAAGGAACAATGCACAATTGATCAGAAAAGGAAAAGCAAAAAATGTACTGCAATTAAAATGACAAGACAGTTACTTGATCTTAATTGCAAATAATCTCTCTGTGTTTAGCAGCTCTTCCAGGACTGAAACAAATATGGTTGTTCTCTAGATTAAGAATGTTTTTACCATTTAAGACACAAATTTCTGTCAAGTGTCTAGAATTCTGCAACCACAGCCTTTTAAAACTAAAGCAGCAGATGTGCTCCAGCAGTCAAGCTTCTTACTAACGGAAAAGCAGCATTTTACTTGAATGTAGGTCAAGAATCCATAAAGTTTTGTGTTTTGTTTTGGATTTTTTTGAGCATGTTAGCCACTCATAGTGATCTATCCTTTTGTTTCTGGAATCTAGAATTTTGACCATGTTTCCTAGGGCATGATTTATTTCTACAGTGTATCATTTCTGCACCAGTGTGGCAACACTGGTTTTAACAACAAGAAGGCTTTTGAAAGAGCTGTTTAGTGGTGAATCACAAAGCCTACAACACCCAGTTTATTTCATTGCTTATTTGCATTGTTATTCTGCAGTATTCAGAGCCTGGATATAACAGTTCAGAAAAAAACCCAAACTCCTACTGCAGTCTGTGAGTCACTCATGTTATTTTGTCACAGTTTTACTCTCCAATATTACCCTATGGCATTTGGCTCTATTTTTCTTCATTAGGCTATTCAGAAACCAACTGGGAAATTCAGGATGAGCCTGTTTCTGACAAAAGCCTCCTCTCAACTTCAGTTTGCGTGCTTGAAAGGGAATGAAGGCCACAGAACACACAGTCACCAGTTGCACTGCTTTGAAGGAACTGAAACAATATCTAGAGCCAGGTTCGGTGCTTCACCTCCTATGGGAGGGAGAGAGGATACACAGAATGGTTTTACAGTGCTCTGGGAATGTGTCTAGGGACTGCCCTGCTCTGGGCTTGAGATATTACAGCACATTGCCCACTCTCCTGTCCTTTGGCTGGTTCCCCAGAAAATCCTTGTTCTGGGAACTGCAAGAGAAGGTAATTATATTTTTTTAATGGGCAATTTCTCTATCGTGTCAGTTCTCCACAGGGGAGCTACTTTGTGCTCAGAAGACATATAAGACCCTTGTAAATATTTGCAGGAAGCAAACTTAAACTCAGAATTTTGCTGGCAACAATATGTGGCTGTGGCTGGCAGGATGGTCAGAGCCAGGTTCAGATGTATGGGAGATGAGGGAGACCTGAAAAATGACAGGCAGCTCAGTTTGCGTATCTGAACCACAGCTGGCTTCTGAGGCATCTTGTGAAAATGCTTCTATTACAAAGAACTTGAGGTAAGGCTAGGAAGCTACCACTGAACATGTGTGTCTGGTGAGTGGTAAACAGCTTTGACAGAAACGATCATAAGGATGCTGCTTGATGTATGGGAGCAAGGATGCATGGACTCCTTCAGGGAGACTTTCTCTCTAACACATACTGTGAAGGTCATCAGATTTGGTTCTCCACCAACCTGCTCTGATGGGCAGTGCCCTTCCCAGACAGCAGGCAGGACATATGGGTACAGCTGAACTGCTTTTAGGCTCTGTGCCTGTCAGGCCGTCCCCACAAGTTCCTGTGGCAGCAGAAGTTAATGCCATTGATGATGATGCCACGGATGTCAGCATATATCACCAGTGGAAGAAGAGAGAGGTGAAAGGGTGCTCTACTTGTCACAAGAGAACTGGGTAGATCTCTGTAAGGTGTGGGTGTTATGCATATATTCACTGAAGCTGAGGTTCATGTGCCTGAAGAAGAACAGCACCTTTACAGTTGCAATAATCAGAGGAACTGTGAGCAACTCCATCAATAATCTCAGCACAGCTGATCACCTCACTTTTCCAGACCCCAGTGATGATAACTGGGATGTCATGGACAGTGGCAAGTTGGGAAGAGTTCTGCAAAATTTCAGTAACAACAGCAGAAGGTACTTGACAGTACTGAACTGCTCATCTATTCCCATAGGGGTCTGGCATACCAAACACCCAAAGGGTGATACTGATTCCTGAAACAGTCTGGGCCTAGAAAAAGAGGTACCGCTGCTCTGTAGCCCGTACCAACTCCTGGAAAAATGCCATGTGAACAGATTCCTGAACCTTGTAACTGGAAAATAGCAGCCCACTGTTGACATGGAGGCCAACAGGCAAACTTAGGGTACTATCAAGATAAAACGGGACTGATATGGACAGCAGGAGTCTCCAGTCTTCTTCTCAGGGCTTTGAGGACTGCCAGACATGTGGCTGGAGCTGGTACCCATTGTGAGATTGCATCCCTGGAAGATGACAGTGGGAATGCACCATGGAGAGCACTCACATGGTCCTCCAATGTGGTAGCTTGCAGATGGCAGACAGCACTGAGGCTGTATAGTGCTAATATGCATGGGGATCGTCTCAGGATGGGCATCTCTCCCAGGAAACCATGATTAGGACAGCCTTAGAAGTAATTCAGACATGGTAGTGTAACTTCACTCTATTTAGAATTAAATCCACTGGGACACATTTAAAATGATTGCTAGCTCAGGAACAAGCACATGTTACCTCATGGTCAACTTGCAGGTAAGCATGTTTAACATATTAAAACACTGGAAAATGTGTTTCAGTGAAGATTTACTGTGATTTTCATTTGTAAATATGCTTCCACATTCAAAACCTTATTAAAAGTCCATCATTATGGACTCAAAAAATCTCCCTGTAACTTTAGAAAACAAATAGCTTTCATTTCAAACAAGTAATGCTTATTAAAGCTCTTTAAAAGGTAGGGGGGCTCAATGTAAACATTGACAATTTTTTTTTAATGTGTGTACTCATCAAATACCTTCCAAACCATTACAAATCCTGTGCTTCTCCACAGCATTATTTTATAATTTCTATGACTAATGAATCCAAAGAGCATAATGGGGAATGGATGCTGGGTGAGACAGACACAGACAAGTGCGCTAAGTCCATAGTTATATTTCTGTAAGACTAATTAGTCCAATGTAGATTTGGGAATTCAATTTGAAAAGATGTGGAATATTTTCAGATCTTGCTGTTAATTGGTTTCAAATAAGGTTTTTTGTTTTTTCTTCTGTGAATTATTGTGCTGACATGCTGTCCAGAAAACTTATTACCAAGGAAAGCCTTTGTATTTTAAAAGCCTGGAAATTTATCACATTTACAGATTTGAAATTACAGAATTAAAAAAGAATTGGGAAAGAAATTCCCCTCTTTCCAGTTTCCCCTACTTTTGGCTAGAAAAATATGAGGAATTAAATATATTTTGGCTTTTTCCAAATATTTAACAGATTTCATTCTAAAGTGAATACACAGGGAATAATTCAACCATTTAAATCCCTATCCTGGGCTTGTAATCACCAGGAGTTCTTGAAAAGCACAAGCACTACTGACCTGTCCTATGTACAGCACCAACCGCCTCTCCATTTTGGGCCAATGCCATAAACTGCGGGGTGATAGCTGCTGACTTGATCAGAGTTCACACAAAAGCAGCTGTGATTAGTGCCCAGCACTGCACCATCTTGAGCGAATTACCAATGTGCTGGTGCATTAATCTAATGACTCATAAATTGTTCTGTTCCCTTTGTGGCTGAAGAGTCCAGCCTTGCTGTGATATCTTCTTTCTGCTTCTAGTGCAGGCACTTTTCGTCCAATTTATTTCCACTGATTGGAAACAGTTGTTGGAATATTATTCACTAGGGGCTACAGTTTAATGCAGTATCACTACAGTGCATATACATTCAATAAATTAAATAAATGAATGAATAAATAATACCTCCCAGCTCCACACAAAATAGTCGTGTGTATCACTGTGCTGTACAGTGTCATGTCAACTCAGCAAACCCTTTTTCCTGTCACAGTATTCATCATTATACCACCCAGGGTTCATAAAGCACAATTTAAAGATAATGGAAAAAATACAGGACACAACATGTTTCTGGCTGATAATATTGATTCCAGGTGTTCTGAGAGAAAATTAATTCAGTCATATGTTCCAGCTATAACACTGCTTACCCCTTTTATGGATGCTTGTTGAAACAGCTCCTAATATTCTGCAGACCCCAAACCACAGATCAAAACTAATTACAAAAATTAAGCTAATTGTTTAAGAGCTTGCAGCAGAGTGCAGATTAGAGACACCAGCAGCTGCACAAGGCCACCTGACTCTTTTCTCACCCATGTGGAGTTTATGAGAAGAATGATACTCAGCTGAGAAAATAAATTCAACAGATACAGTCTTAAACTTTTCCCATGGTATTATACTCTTGGAACGTAGTTAAGTCACAACCACAATGTCCTCTCCTTTTTTTAAACTTGCACATAGCATATGTCAACAGATGCAAACCATTTCCATTTATTTCAATTGGTACATTAACCAGACTACTGGTTAGTGGGGCAGCTGAATCACAAATACTGTCTTATTAGTCTGCAGATCTTCAGCAACTCAATTCACATCTGTGCAACTGAAAAAGCAATTTGCCAAGCAGTTCACTTGTGGCCAAATATGAACTTATAACATGCTTGTGAACTCTTTTTGGCTACATCACTGACACTTTGCCGTGGTTATTCATCATGTACAATGTGTCATCTCCTGCTATGTGATGTTACCTTTGTCTCATGACTAACTGGTATTGCTAAGGGTGAGAACATCCATACAGATGTCAAACAATGAATATTGCACATTGGAGATGGGTCCTTGGATGAAACTGCTTTTCTGTTGAGTAAAATAAACATGTCAAGGCTACCACATGCAATGTTAAAATATTTCCATATTATTTTCTAGTGTTCCAGAAAATTAACTACTCATTTTCGGAAGACCAAATGAAAGGTTTAATTACCTCTGGCTATAAAAACAGTGCAATGCAAGAGAACTGATATGAAAGACATCTTCACCTCTGGAGTCAAGGACCAGCAATATCAACTTCCTTGCGTCAAATACTGAATATATACTGGGCAAGAAAAAGCAGATTCATTCCCTTGTGCTGCCCACAGTGCTGATGAGGCAGAGTGCTCTTCATTCAAACCTTGTTTGCAGTTACAGCCATGAGTGAAGAGTCAAATGTGCTAGTTATAAAGCTCACTTGGATTTCCCAAAATTAATCTGCTTTTGTGCTTCAAGAAGAATTGTTTTTCATGTACAGCTTGTAGTCTTTCTTATAAAGGAAGGATGAGTTTGTTTAAAATTCATAACAAAGGCGTAATGGCTCTTGATAAATCAGATTTTGGGTGTGAATAAAAGTGATTTAGGATTTGCACAAGCAATCAGTCTTTACATTCATATTTATTAATCCTGTCCATAGAAAGAATAATTGACAATGACATACCAGGTGGTGAATCTGAATTTCCATGATCTTCTGCATAGGATGAAAGTAAGGAAGTTTGTTTTGCCATTCTACAGGAAGCAGTCTGACAGCAAAGCTATTTAGACGTTCTTCTTACTCACATCATTTCTAGATTATTCAAATACAGATTCCCTTGTGAGACATAATTCTAATTTAAACTTATTCCTATTTTAATTTTTCTATGAGATCATTTTGGAGCTACTTCAGAGCTGATAAGTTGCTCTCTGAAGATAGCAAGCAAATTCCACGGCAGAGAAAGCAAAATAAGCTAATTTTTATCTATGAAACTCTGCAGTGTTGCTGTCCTATATCCCTTTTCAGTTTGTATTAGAATTCATCTGTCCAGACATTTCTATTTCTTTGTCCTGTCCAGCTGAGAACTGTCAGTATGCAGTTATGTATCCCACTATCATGGGAGTGAAACTGTGCACATCATGAAAATTTCTTCTCCTTGTATTGGATTCCTACCTAGTTATATGGCTTTTATCATAAATTGACACCAGTCCCATAACTATATGGAATTTATCTCTCTTCCTTGAGTTTTTTAGGGGTTTTTTTGTTACACTATAACTTTAAAGCAAGCATGTGGATACTTACAAGGTCTTCTGCAAATGAATGAAAATTTATGCAAATGGACAATCTGGTGTTCCTTCGTAGAGGAGTTTGGGAGGTACATAACTTGAAATTCACATTCCTATCTGCATTTTCCCTCCAATTTATTGAAAATACCCAGACAGAATTTGATGACTTGTGTATTTATCAATCCTAACAGGCTGCATGCAGAACCTTTTGAAGACAAACCAGCCGTTAACAGCTGGAAGAACAATGCTAACCGCTGTACTGTGTAATAGTTTTTACAGCTTAACTAGAACAAATAGGCTGATCCTTTGGTATGTAAATTCTAACTTTGTCAATATTCACAGGGCACTGGGTTTATTTGTATTAGGTTTAAAAATGTACAAGGTGTGCCACTTTTTATGTTCATGTAGTATATTCGCACATCATGTTAAAAGTAAGGAGCTTCAAATCACATTTGTTAACAGCTAAAGATAGCTAAGATTTTCAGAAATACTTATTAATCTCTTTTCCTGTGAATCTTATAAATATTTTTGTCTGTAGTGGGAATGGGCAAGCCAGAAACCAAGAAGTTTGCTTCCTGTATAAGTTTTTTCCAGGCGCCTACTTCAAAGTTTACAAAGCTTCTTCTAAATAGCATATATTCAAAATGAAAACAGGTGAATACTAAACTCTGTGTTTACTGTTAGGACACCACTGAGAAACCATCACTATTGGGGGAAGGAGCTCCTGCTGAGCCTGAACAAAACTTTCACTGATGTATGAAATATAGGAGAATCAATCCATAATCCATAGGCTGGTTTGTGTTGGAAGGGACCTTAAAGATCATCTGGTTCCAACCCCTCTGCCGTGGGCAGGGACACCTTCCACTAGACCAGGTTGCCCAAAGCCCTGTCCAGCCTAACCTTGAACACTTCCAGGGAGGAGGCATCCACAACTTCTCTGGACAACCTGTTCCACTGTTTCACCACCCTCACAGAAAATAATTTCTTCCTAATACCTATATAAATCTACCCTCTTTCAGTTTAAGACCATTACCCCTCATCCTATCACTACACTCCCTGATAAAGAGTCCCTCCCCATCTTTCCTATAGGCTCCCTTTATGTACTGGAAGGTCGCTATAAGGTATCCCTGGAGCCTTCTCTTCAGGCTGAACAACCTCAACTCTCTCAGCCTGTCCTCATGAGGCAGGTGCTTCAGCCCCCTGATCATTTTTGTGGCCCTCTTCTGGACCCGTTTGATCAGGTCCATCTCTTTCTTATGCTGGGTGCCCCAGAGCTGAATGCAGTACTTCAGGTGGGGTCTCACAAGAGTGGAGTAGAGGGAGAGAATCACGTTCCTCAACCTGATGGCCACACTTATCTTGATTCAGCCCAGGATGCAACTGGCTTTCTAGGCTGCGAGCACACGTTGCTGGCTCATATTCAGTTTTCCATAGGACAATACCCCCAAGTCCTTCTCCGCAGGGCTGCTCTCAGTCCACTCACTGCCCAACCTGTATCTGTGCTTGGGATTTCCTCATCCCATGTGCAGGACCTTGCACTTGGCCTTGTTGAACTTCATGAGGTTTGCACGGGCCCACCTCTCAAGCCTGTCCAGGTCTCTCTGGATGGCATCCCTTCCCTCCAGCATGTCAACTGCACCACACAGCCTGGTGTTGTCGGCAAACTTGCTGAGGGTGCACTCAATCCCACTGTCCATGTTGCCAACAAAGATGTTAAACAGCGCTGGTCCCAACACCAACTCCTGAGGAACGCCACTCGTCACTGCTCTCTACTTGGACATTGAGCCATTGACCGCAACTCTTTTAGCGTGACCATGTGGCATCGCTGGAGAACAACGGACATGCTGTGAGCGATCCAGACCAAGGGGCCTCACTGTAACAGCAAGCTGCAGCTGTGTTCAAGGACATAAACAAGGCTGAGACGGCCTGAGAAACTACATTCCTGGCCAAAAGATAAAGATGTTGGAATGTCGAAAACAGGGGGTCTACCTGGGGGGAGAGCAGCACATGGACACCACACTGGGACCAATCATAGATGGCAGAAGGGCGTGTGAACAAGTAGCTTTAGCCTATTAGCAATAAAATAGCGGCGCGTGAAGCTTGTAATAGAGTATAAATTGCTGTGTAGCCTTTAATAAGGTGGCATCAACTTGATCACATTGGTCGTCTAAGTTGTGTCTGAGACTTCCGCGTCGGCATGACCATCCAGCCAATTCCTTATCCACTGAGTGGTCCATCCGTCAAATCCATATCTCTCCAATTTAGAGACAAGGTGTAGTGTGGGACAGTGTCAAATGCTTTGCACAAGTTCAGGTAGATGATGTCAGTTGCTCTTCCATTATCCATCAGCACTGTAATCCTGTTGTAGGCCACCAAATTCGTCAGGCACAATTTGCCCTTAGTGAAGCCATGTTGGTTGTCACCAATCACTTCCTTATTTTCCACGTGCCTTAGCACAGTTTCCAGGAGGATCTGCTTCATGATCTTGCTGGGCACAGAGGTGAGACTGACTGGCCTGTAGTTTCCCGGGTCCTCCTTTTTTCCATTTTTAAAAATGGGCGTTATGTTTCCTCTTTCCGGTCAGATGAAACATAACCCCCATTTCTGAAAAGGGAAAAAAGTATTATTAGTAGATTTAATTATTAATTTTATTTTATTAATTTTATTAATTATTAGTAGTAAATTAAGTGACAGGACATTTCGCTGTTAAAATAGCCTTACACCAACAGCACTCTTCTCCCCTGTTTACGAAACTGCATACTGTACCTGTGAATTACTACTAGGTTAACCCATCAGATCAAATGACGAGTTAGGAAGAAAACTATCCCAAATAATAAACTCAACAACTTAAATACAAGTCAGTCCCCAGGTTTTCCACTGATTAAACTATGAAAATGTAGAGGAAACAGGAATGCCAGCTCTCAGAGGAAAGAGGTGCTGGCATACAGCAGCCATGAGCCTCTCAGCCAGGACAGTCCAAGCTGATGGGATTGATAACAAAGTATTGACTCGTTGTACAGTTTCTGAAGACAGTTGCAATTCCTGGCTTGGAAAGTCTGATAAGTGCAGTGTCTGTCACAGCCATGTGGAGACCATGCTCTGACCTGTTTGTACCTGCCAAGAACCTTATCAGCCAAGCCCCACAATTTTCCAGCAAAATAAATGCAACGTTAAGGTCTGAGAGCAAAGTATGGAGGTGATAACATCCTCCACAGCTTTGTCTATTTAAAAGATAGGTCTCTAGTGTAAAGCGACTGCTTTGCCTTTCTACAGCTGGTGGAAAAGATGACACCTCAAAAGGGCACTTAATTCCACTTACTTCAGACATACTTTAGCTAGCTGGATTGTCCTCCAGAGGTTAGTCTCCCTCCATTGACCAGAGAAAGAGCTTCAGTAAATACTTTACACTAGATGTCTAACTTTTAAATTGCTGAGGTTAGTGAGCTGAATCCCATTTCAATTCCACAATTTCAGAAAGGTGGGGAGCTGGCTTGAATGATCATTTGTTCACTTATTTTGCCAGTGCTGTGCCTGAGCAGATGTTTCTATTGAGCTGTCTGCAAGGACTCCAGAACTTCTCTCGAGTGATTGCCATTAATTTAAAAGTGAGCCATGTGTGAGTAGTTTAGATTGTTCCTCCCAAAAGTCCACTCATTACCTTTGTACTGAATTTTATCTATTTAAACTAATACACTTATGCCTTGCTTTCTCTAAATGACTGTGGAAACAGTATAATGTAATAATCTGTGTCTGACCCATGATGTTTTTAAAAACCTGTGTGTGCCAGGGAAACTTTCTTGACTCAGATTTTCACTGTATATGCAAAGAATAACAGAGATGCAGATTCAGATGACAGAATTAATAGATTCACAATTAAATACCTGGCAGTCTGCCTCAGGAATTCTGAAGAATAACATCTTCTGCCATTAAACTGTATTATGTCAAAGTATATAAACACACCTCGTGTTCATCATCAGACCACAAATAAATATTAAGAGACATGAAACTGGGCCAGATGGTGCACAAGCCCAAGAGGCAATTAATAAATAAATTAATTAACATTCAAATTAAAATAATTACAATTCTGATCACATACAAATATTGAGCTGTCAGATCCAAGCTTTGTTTGGAAATACAACATTTGCTCATATTGATGGATGGAAGAATCAGAGTAACTATTGACTTGAAAGCTCAAAGTCTATTAAACACATCATCTCTGGATTCCACCCTTTGTTCACTGGCACATCTGAGTGACATTTGGTTAATGGTTTGGTCTTGATAATATATTTAGTGTAATCTCTCCCACAATGTGATTAACTGTACTGGAAATGCAGATGAAATGTATATTCAGTGTTTTGCAAAGGGTCACAGATGGGGAGCATTACCTTCAACATTTGTTGCTATCTAGGCACAGAAAGAGATAATCTGTACTCAGTGGCAGACTACCAGGGCTTTTCATACTACATGTAATGACCATACATAATAGATTTCAGAATAAAAACTAATTGTCTCATCATGCAACCCAGAGGTAATAACAATCCCTAATAATTAAGGAAGGGGAGCACCAACTCATTATACAATATTTAATATGAAGGATTGGAGGATATAATTACCAAGAGTTGTCGCTTAGGTTCAGTCAGTAATAGAGGTCAGACATGTAAGAGTAACCTGATTCTGCAGACACATACGTATAAATACTCACATGCACATGCACACAGACATGCACAATACATTGTGAATGGCATAATTGAAATCAATGGGCCTACTCACAGGGTCTATGACTTATTTACTCTGTGGTGTCTCTAAAATGGTCTGGTAGTGAGATTGGTCTGAAAGTAGTTATCAAGTGCATTTACATTCATTACAATGATGTAAAAAGGCCTCAGTTTAACTAGGAATAAGGCCCAGGATACATTAAGTTAAATACATACATAAATCTTTGCACGATCAGAGCTTAAGGGCATTATGCAAAAGGTGGTGCTTTCAGATGAAGTAATTTGATACAAGCAGTTAACATAATTCATGTTACTAAACAAATATGAATAAGGCAAGAAATGTATATTTAAGAGAAATTACTCTGAAAAAGCTCATTACTTTCTGATTATTATTTCTTCTGTGCCCTTTCCTACTTCACTCTGTTGTAAGTATATGTTGATACCTTCTATGCAGAGGAAAATGAAAGCATGTTACTCTCTTTGCTTTAAATTACTGATCTGTAATTTCACAGAGCAGGAAAGCTTCCTCTCCCCTCATTCTCTCTCCAACAGGACGTGTCTTCTGAGAAGCAAAATAGAAGCCAAATTTAGTTACCATTGAATTTGTTATGCACTTCCCACGCACCTGTCCCAGCACAGAACTGCTGATGAGAAATGAGGCTGCACATTCTGCTTGCTCCACCACAATACGCAGAGGGCAGGGTCTATGCTCTGCAACTGCAACTGCACGCTACACAGTCCTCTCCCACGTCTGCACTGTGACAGCAGCTACCCATGCATGAGCCATTTACCACATTCACAAAATATTTATTCCTCATATACACGTTTGTTCCCTCTTGTGGAAATACTATGATGATTTGCTGTTCATGAGCTGGATGCAGTGGAGTGTTGGAAAATGGACACATCTCCTCACATATGGAGAACATACATGAATTAATATATCTGCCAAAGGCATAGATTGAATCCACTTGTCTTCTGTCAGTCACCAGTTATTAATCATCAACAGCCTGGTCTCAATTTGGCTTATTAGAAAGTGGGTTAGGCTGCTGGCATTTTCTCATTCTCCTCACCATTTTCTTACAAAAAGAACCAGATAGGGCAAAAATTACAGTGCTGTACCTATACTTACAGAACTGAAGTAATGCAGCAGCCCTTCCCAGGCTGGGCAGGATTACAGTGACATTGAGGTATGTGAACACCATTATACGTGTGTTTACATACTTATCACTAAAAGATATTCCTATACTGGGAGGGGAATAAACTACTGGAGTAAGCATAATTATGATACTGAACCTATGCCCATCCTAGTCAAGCTATATTAGTAAAAATACCAGAATTTCAGTATATAGGAAAATAATACCTATAGGGTTTGACAGCTTAATACATTGGTATAATAAACCTTCTATATGCTGTCACAATTGCAAAGTAGTATGCATCAGCTTAAACTACCTCTGTTGAAGTTTAACTGAGCACATTTCACTTCACAAGGAGACTGGTTAAGCATATGCACATGGCCAGTAAGTGCAGCTCATGAAGAAATGAAACTGAGTATACTATGATAGCTAGGTTGTTCAAAATGTTCAATTGCATGTCTCTATCCTTCATTAAAATGACATGAGAATTGCTAATGTCAGATTTTTGTCTCTAATTGTTCCGGTTGTAGAAGAAAACTTTGTCTATTTATTAATTTTGCTCAGAGTGGTGGAGCAAGTATCATATTTGGAAGGCCAGCACAAAGTATTTTTCCGTATTTTGTTTCCCTAACTGGGTATTCTCCAGGGAGCTCAATTCCACAGTAACAGCAATGTCCAACCCAGCTGGACACCTGAGCTGCTGTGAGCAAAGCTGAGATCTGTAAGTACAAATGGCCAGATTTGAACTACGGAGTTACATCTATAGATCCTAGAAAACTGGCCTGGATCACATTCAGCACATCTATCCAGTGTATCACAAGTAATGTTACACAAAGATGATTAAGGGACTGGAGCATCTGATGTATGATGAAAGGCTGAGAGAGCTGGGACTGTTCAACCTGGAGGATCTTGCCAGTGTGTATAAATACCTGATGGGGCAGAGCAAAGAAGATGGAGTCGAATTCTTCTCAGTGGTGCCCAGTGAGAGGACAAGAGCCAATGGGCACCAATGGAAATGAACAAAATTCCACTTAAACAGAGAAAAAAAAAATTTAAAAAAATCAATGTGAGAGTGATCAAACACTGGATCAGGTTGCCCAGAGAGGTTGTGGTGTCTCCATCCTTGAAGATGCTCAAAACTCTGCTGGACACAGTCCTGGGAAACCTTCTCTAGCTGACCCTGCTTTGAGCAGGGAGGTGGACTAGAAGATCTCCAGAGGTACCTGCCAACCTCAACCATTCTCTGATTCTGTGATGCCACATTGACATGCTTGAAAGCAAGAGTTAATTTGTCTCTGGAGCTAGGATGATTTCTACCTCTTCTTTCCCTTCAGCTACCTTCTCCTACTTTGAACCTTTATATCAGTTCTGCTGTTTGACCAGACTGTGATTATTTCCCTCTACTCTTCCACTGACTTCAAAGGAAATTAGACTATGTTCTAAAGGACATGATGTTAAGCTGTCAAAGATGCCCACTGTCTCCACCAAGGAAATCAGTGGGAATGAGATACTTAGCCTAGCTGTGAATTTTTGTGAATTCAGCTACATTCCTAAAAACTTTAACATTTTTATCCATAAATATTTCTGGCCCTAATAGTTTCCTGACCCAGATCAAATTCTTCTGTGGTTAAGAACTCATCCCCTTTGGGGATCTGCAGCTTTAGTCACAGCATTTATTCCATTCACTACTTTCCCATTTTCTATATTATCTGTTGTGGCCAAAGTTATCATTTTGAAGACAAGTGTTTTACTAGCCCTTGTTAACTCTATTACATTGACTCCTGTTTTCCCTCCTTACTTCCTCCCCCACCTTCATCTAGATTTCCTTACAGTTTCTGTTTTCCTGTCAAAGCAGAATTTCTTTAATAACCACAACACCCCTTTAAGCATGAAAAATCCACCTGCACTGAAGCTTACAGAACTACTGCCTGGACTTCAGCAGTAAAAGCCGAAGTTGTATTATAGCAGCTGATTTTGATTCTGAGAGGAACCAATTCAAGGTTTTCAAGATCTTTGCATGAACTGATTATGTGTCAAATAATTGCGAGAAATTAACACTAGGACACCTGAATAAGAAGATATTGTATGGTCTTATTACATACTCTGTAGATATATAATAGAGAGAACACTCAAGAGAGCAAGCATATGATTATATCCATACATATACATAATATGAATATATATATACTTCATGTATATACACACAAATATATATATACACAAATGCATATATATGAATATATACCTACATATATCACTTGATTCTAATCACAATATCATTCATTGATTTTGGTAAATTTAGCCATTATTTCCCTGTAATGAAAATACCTCTGCATGACTGATTAGAAGGCAATATTGGATACCACTGACTTCTCTTTACTGTATCGCAGGTGTTAATGCACTTAGAAGTGCTACACTTCCATGATTAAATTTGCCTTCAGGAAAAAAGGAAGCATTTGTTCTTCATTAGCATTTTTGCTAGATGGGATCCCACAATCCAGTCTCAGGAACAAACGAGGCATTTTCACTCATCACTGCAGATGCAGTATATTTGTGAAACAGGCTTTTAAGAAATGCAAATTAAGCAAAAGCTATGAAAAAAACATGCAGACGGGAAAAATTCCCAAACTACTGATAAGAGTGACACTTGTTTTTGGCAGAGTGCTCTCCTGGAAAACTGCACAGTGCAGGGCTTGAAGTCACCACCCTGCCTGCACTTGGCTGGCAGAAACTATGAATCCCTGCAGCTGAATGCCTGTGAGTTTTTAGTAATCTATATGAAATAGGCTACTGATTTCAAGCATGTTTTGGTGGCCCACTGCTCCCATCACAGATTCACTCCACTAACCTGTCTTGTAACCTTGGCAGAGAGGAGGACAATTTGTGGCGGGATAAAAACTGACCAGCTCCTTTAGCCCTGAGGGTGGTATTCCAGACCACATTATGAGGGATTTTTCATGGCAAAGCATCTCTTCAGACATAATACATTCAGGCTGAGAGGCTGTTAATCCATCCACTGTCATGAGCAATGTGTTTGTTTAATTATGTTCCCAGGCAAATAAAGATCTCTGTTGGCTGAGTCCTCATTCTCTTCTCTCCTCTCACCCCCCACCCCATTTATTAATGACAGAAAGCCCCTTTAATGTGGTTAGGTATCTTCTTCAAAGAGTCATTTACTGTAAAAATCAGCAGGCTTCATCCTGGATAACATATCACAGAATCACAGAATCATCTAGATTGGAAAAGACCTTGAAGATCATCTAGTCCAACCATTAACCTAACACTGACCATTCTCAGCTACACCATATCCCTCAGCGCTATGTCAACCCGACACTCACAGTACTAAGGGAAGACTGAGCGTGGAATCAGAAATGGTGGGAGACATGAAATACAATTCTCTGGGAAAGTTTAATGTTTCGGTATATGCCTTATATCAGAAACTTCCAGAAGAATATGAAGTTCAAAAATAAATACTGCCTAAGGATTACTGAAGCATTTCTTTTCTAGGAAAAAGCAGCCTTCTTAATTTATGTGGTACATGATATATTGTAGCATATTAGTATAGAGTATGATATATTCATATGACTGAAAAATCTAAACAAAAGGAGTTAGAAGTAAAAATATCTTTATGTTATCAGAACAGCTTCTTGGAAAGATTCACCCCAAAGGATGTCATTAGAACTGATTTATTCACTCAAAATATTTCCATTTCAATGAAATTGTGTTTTCTAATGGAAACACTTTTCCTCATTTTTTTAATCATCCCTTTTTCAGTATTTTGTTAAACCTGAAAGCATATTGCTCAATTGTTTCTTCCTGGAGGGAAATGCTCAAGTCCCAGACACATTTCATTTGGTTAAACTTAGAGACACTTATAATATTTCTTAGCACATTGTGCATATGCCTTGTCAGAAAGCTATTGAAACGAATGGGTTTTTTAAGCCATTACTGAAGAATTTTTATTTAATAAAACTCCACTCAGTAACTTTAAACACTACATTGTCTGTCTCAATTTTATGTAAGTTTCACACAGGCAGTTTCTGAATTCCTTGAAAAACTACACAGACTCAGAACCCAAGCTATTATTTCTGTTGCCTGCTGTAGATGTATATTGTCAGACAGAAATGTAATGCTGCATTGCTAAATGTTTCCTTTCATCACACTCTCATGAAATATTGATAATATGCCTTTAAGAGGTCAGACCTTGTCCTATGCAGTATTTTTTCTGTGAAGCTGTCATAAAATTCTTTTTTCTTACTTTATTATCTCATTGGTAATATACTGGGCCCACTATTAATTTTTTATGCATGCATACTGTTTTCTTTCATTTGGCACAATACAACTCTCCTGCAAGGACCAGTCCATGACACACAGATGAAAGAGGAGCTGCCATTTGAAGAAGTTGTTGACTGGTTTTCTTCCCTCATCTGAGCTGCTTGTTCCCATTGCCACTTCATGGTTCATTTTTCTGCTGCCTCAGCAGTACCTGTGGCACTGCGGGGTCACTGAAATGAAGGGTTATTCTAGGGAGGGTTCTTTTAAACGTTTCTGTGACGTGCAGTATGCCCTCATAAACTAGCACTCCGTAGCACTGAGGGGTTGCATAAACTGCTCCTTCCATAGCCCTGAGAGGGTGAGGGAGAGGAATCAGCAGCAGGAGGGATGGGACATGAATGCAACTTTATAAGACAGCTTTGCTGCCAAAACCAGGCTGCCCCTGAACTATGGCTTCAGGCAACTTTGCTAATGTTATGGTAACTGATGATTTGGAAGAATAAGGGCTATATGTCAGCTATTTAATTTTTAGTTTTGTGCTTGACCAGTGTTAAGTAAAATGATACAGGGTAAACAAACCAACCAACCCTGAATCCTTTTTCCAGATCTGATTATAATGAGACAAATGCAAATCAAGGGGATCCCATGACCTTTTGGAGGAAGTAGTATGGTCTAGTGAAAGGGAGGAATGCAATGGAGGGAGAAGTAGGTGACCAAGGGAGACATCAGAACCCTCTTGAAGCCAACATGAGACTCCCTGTTAGCTTCAAGAGGATAGAGGTATCACATTGGACTCTGCTCCTTGCTCTGGAACAGAACTTAATTATGCTGGCTGCTATGTCTTCATTTACAACTTTTGCAAATAATTCACTACATGCTTTCAGCACTTTAAAGAGAGAACAAGAGTGTGGCTACAGCTCCTCAGTGACCCCAGAGAGCTGTGTAACACAGCTGAGGTCACTCGCTTTTTGCCACCTTTTGTGCTTATCCAGGCTCCAGGCTAATATATCTGTGAAATGCTTGTCTGTCTTTTGTCAGACAAGAAGTATTTTACCCAATAGAAGGTGACTCTGGGTTGGACTTTATAATAAATAAAAAATAAATTAATAACCAGACCAAAACCTTATGGTTGCTTAAGGCCTAGTCATCATATATTGCATAGAAAGAAAGTAATGGGACTTTCTAAAGAGAAAGGAAAAACAAAATAAATGTCTGGAGACTGAAGCTAGGCAAAATCAAAGCAGAAATTTGGTACAAATGAGTAACAAATTAGTACATCAAATATCTTGTATTGTGAATTTGACCTTCCCTGGTCTCCCAAGTCATTCACACTTAGGAAACATTTGTAAATAGAAAACTAGGAAAAAGTGATTTAGATCATTAGAACTTGAAACTTTAACATAATGAATTTCAATTTAGAAGACTTCAGAAAAAAAAAATAGAGGAAAAACAAAACAAAAAAACCCAAAGTGCCAAACAACATTTTCACAAAGCTAATTTTGTGACAAAATAGTCTGAAATGGCATGCCAGAATCTGTTTGCCTGTCAGCTCTGCTGCTATGTAACTTACAAATATGCTATTAGCATTCTAGCACCTCATCCTAGCTCTTACTTTCATACAAAATTAATCCTGCATACAAGATGTACACACATGTCTTTTTGTGACATAGCAACGCTGATTTAAAAACTGGAATTCACAGACACCCAATAAAAATGAGGGCTGTAAATTAACTGGGCATAATGTAGTCTTTGCAGTTCTCCAGAGTCCTTGAATAAATACAAAAATAAATGAGGAAGAAATGGAGGTGAAAAGAAACAGCCTTTTCTTCAGATGGTCTGCATTTCTAATTGAAAATTTTGGCTGGCATTAGTTGGTTGGAGCATGGAACACACAGCATGAAAGGTCAATAAATGATTCTAATACATGGAAAAAATGCCCTACTAGAGAAGTTGATGGACACCATCAGTTTTGGAGTTACATATCCTGCTTGTTTGCCCATTTCAAAGCCCTTTCTAACAATTCAGTGATACAAGTCCATCACATTGACTGACAAGGACCTAATCAGTTCAGGTTCCAAATTAGGAGATACAGGGGAAAATTTGTTAGTACTTAATATCTATCCAGTTCACATAGCTGTTAGAAAACCCATATTTATAAAAGAATAATGTTAAACAGAAAATACACATTTCATTCTGCAACACTGAACAAAATACACATTTTATTCTGCTGTGCCAGGGGTATTTTAATGGTTTGGAAAACATTAGTGGTGTATGAAAAAAGACAAATTAAAAAGAAGCCTTACAAAACATACCTGAATCACAGCGACACTTCACATTCATCCAGTGCTGTTTTATTTAACAATTCACAATAATTGTGTTTTAGACTATTTTGTGCTTAGCCTCAGGAGAATTCTTTGGTGACTTCTACAGTACAAAATGAATATATTTATTTAGATGATGAGTCCTCCAGGGGCAAATACTGGCTCTTATCATGTGTCTTTTACCGGGCCTGGCACAGTAGGTTTTGTCTTGATGGTGTTGTAATACAAACAAGTAACATATTTGAAAGCCAGAAGGTGCACTGTAATCACCCACTTTGATCTGCAAAACAAAATGGCAGGGGCTTAGGAGGATCCAAGTCCCACTTGCTTAGGAAGCAAATGTGAACTATACAATGTAAGGAGTTTAATGGCTCCCTACATAACAGAGTCATTCATCACTAATAAGGAGAATATGAATCCTTTTGCATTCATACCACAACCCCAAGCCACTCACTAATAATGACAATAATAATACCAGAAGCAAGTGAAATATATTTGATTTTCTTTCATTTCATTTCATTTCATTTCATTTCATTTCATTTCATTTCATTTCATTTCATATTTCATTTCATTCTTCTCAGAAACTGAGCAGTGGTTCTGTATGAAATCTGATGCTTACATTAAACTACATTTTCAATAGTGTTTAAATTAAAACTATGCACCCCAATGCCAGCTAAGAGTCTGTATTTGATGGGTCTAATGATAAAATGGAAGAAAGCCCAACTCACGGATTTAGGAAGCCAAGGTCTTTTGGCATGTCCAAGGCCTTGCTCTAGATAACAAAGTAAATTTTTTAAATAACCTGTTGTTTCCATTATCTGTACATGGCTTTGATCTGTTTTATTTATTACTTTCAGCATTTCAGTTCTCAAGGATCACAGCTTCAGATTAGAAAGAAGCCCTGCAGTTACTGAAGCACAGTGAAGGACTTTGAACAAGGGATCAGCACCTGCTTTGTGTCTTTCATTGGAGTTACTCTTCAGTCATCTGAAGAGTAAGAAATGACTAATAAAAAACCAGAAATGGCCAAATCAATGTCTGTAACATCTTTTTTCCTGACATATCTTCCAAGTTCATTCAAAAACATTTCACTAGACCCTAATCCTTAAGTGATATAAATCAGTGCAGCTTCACTGATGTTAAGGAACCTGGAGTTAACAGCAGTTAAGATTCAGGCCTGTGCTTTTTATATTACAGAGGCTATATTTACATTTGCAAGTAGTATGGTGCATGGAGTAAGAGGAGCATGGATCTCAACCTACAGAGTGAAACAGAGATACAGGGGAACCAATGCCCATACTGTGTGTGGCACAGGGATTTTACTTTGGGTCAGATTATCCCATAGAGTGAATAGCCAGTTAGCAGTTGGCATACAGCAGGGGTGCTGCTGGAGGGTTGGTACACAACAGAGTGCTGTGTGCTTCTGGTTTAGTTTCATCCTAAAGGATTCTGGTCTAGGTGCTCCAAGACTACAATACACAGATCAAAGCATGTTTAGGTGAGATGACTGGGAAATCTGTTTCAAAAGCACAGTCCCAATATGAACAAACATGAATCAACAGCATGAATCAACATACTAAATCTAGAGCATTTTCTCAGAGCACATGAATTGACCTTAATTTTGAAATGACCCTTCAGGACTGCACCAACTATGTGTGTATTTATAATCTTGGATATTCTTCAGAAGACCATTTTGACTGACAGTCGTATAAATGTTTTCAGCATTCTGAGCATTTTTGAGTCAAACATTTCTCATTTATGAAACTCTAATTTTCTTATTCTCCAATGATACTGTGGTGGTTTAGTCCCTGCCGGGGTCTGAGACCACGCGGCTGCTGCCCCTCCCCCACAAAGGGAGTGAAATACAAAGCCCCAAGACTGAGATAAGGAAAGGTTTAATACAACAGTGCAACAGCGACAAAACAAACAATAACAATAACAGTAATAACAATGAACAGAGCAAGATATCTACCGATACAACAGCGAGAGCAGAGAGAAGGCATAACACACGCGTTCACCAACTCTCCCCCGACGCGCTTGGGCGCCAGGACGTGAGGTCAGCATGGTATTGAATAACCCAGCTAGAGCTTCCCCCCACTGCTGGGGAAACTTAACCCTATCCTAGCTAAACCAGGACAGATGTGCAACATGGAATATAACAATAATGTGTTGTCTCACTAGCTGCTTCTTACTAGGGTCACAGGGCATAGTTTCAGGTTCAGACTCAGGGTACCTGCTTAGGTGCTTAGAATTAGGTTAAGAGAATACTGCCAATGCTCTTAACAATAAAGTCTCCTCCTAGTAAATATTGTTTCACTGTGCTGAAGTCCTATTGTAAGCAGAATGGATGCCTTTTAGACTATTGTTAAATTAATCAAACTAAGTTTAGGTTCCCTTAAGCTTTAAGTTTAGTATATAACAAAGGCAGATTGCTTTGCCAAAACTAGACTTCCAAAATGTGTGGACTTAGCATTTGCCAGCCAACATTTTCTAGCATTATATTTTCATACCTAACCTAGACGAGCCAGAAGAGATAGCGAAAAAGCCAAACAGTGAGGGATAAACCAAAAACATTTTGAGGAATCGGATGTTTATGTATTTATAAAATATCCTGTTAAAAAGAAAAAGTAGTCCTTTTTTAGACTTCAGTCTAAGCTTGGCAAAAGGATGGCTATTGGTTCTATTTCTATTGCTGCAGCATCTGGGAGGTGTCACTGTTGTGTTAAAAAGAACACAACTTTAAAGCACTTTTGCTTTGTATGAACATATTTTATTCAGTAGGTTAGGGACATTTACTGCTAAGCATCACACAGCTAATAATAATTATAATAATCTAAACCTCTCAGCTGTCCTAGCAAAACTTAGCTTTACGATTCAGAATAAAAAATACAAGTCTTAGGAAATATATCATGGGCAAATGACTGAAATCCAGAACAGCATCTTAAAAAAATAATAAAAAAAAAATTGTAAGGATCCAGGAAGTGTGTTTTTTATTGTAAATATTTTTCAAAGAAATTTTCATTTAAGGAATGTATTTAAATGTCTTAGAAGTTGAAAGTACCAATGCTTCTGAGCAATACTTACATAGGTGACATGGAGTATTATCTATTATTTCTACTGCAAGTCCACTGAAGCACAACTGGAAGACTTGTAGAGACTTTGTATGAGAAAACAAGTGGGAAAGCAAAGGTAGGACCTTGCCACAAAGTTTGTAGCACACACATATATAGGGAGATCAGGAAAGAGTCCAACAGTCCCCTCTTTTTAGGTGAGGAACAGAAACAAAGGACAATATCCTTATAGGTACACAGATGTCTGAGTGATTTCATTTCGGTTGTGTACATAGGCAGGAAATATATTGGTGATATATAATTTTTAATTGCAGACAGCTTCCATTTTCTATTCTGTCTTCTTAGCAAGCAGGTCTGAGACATATCGTCATGATTCTTCCCTCACTGCAGGCAAAAAGGGCAAGCAGGAGTATGTCACTGGAGTACTGTGATATTCATAATAGCAGGAGTATGGAGGTGCTGGTGGGAAAGGAACTGAATACTTAGAGAAGATGCAGAATTTTGGATTTTTAAGTCTTTTAAAGCTCCTGAGATGTCACAATGGGAGAGTTAACACTTGGGAGGAGGAGCTGCCTCAGGCTAGCACTTGTAGGAGGGGGCTGTCTCTAAAGCCAACTACCTGGCAGGCAACTTCACAGAGCTAGAGAGTAGGAAACCTGGTGCACAGGGGTAAGTCTTGCCTTCATTCTCATGAACCCCTTGCCCCCATCCATTGCAAACACTGTCAACGCTTGAAACTTTTGGGTGATGTTTCTGGATGATGGGGGTTTGTGGTGGAAGGCATGTTCTACTCCTTCCCTTTGAAGCCAGGTCACTGTGCAGCAAAATGTTCAAGATTTACATGAAGAGAGAGAAGAGAGGGTGCAGCTCACCAGCTTGGTGTAGTGGGCATTTGCATCAGAGAAAATGCCTTGACTTCTGATCTCTGATTCAAGGAGGCTCAGCATTTGCCAAAGTTGGTAGCACAGCTGAATTTTACAAGGAGCCCTGTCCTGCTGTGTTTGTGTTCACCATGCTGAATAGACCTGCTGGGGGAAACAAGCCAAGGAATAGCCTTGTCCAGGTGCGAGGAGGTGCTGAGACACTCAGAAGCCAGAATCAGCACTGGGTATGGACATTTCTCTGCACCTGGAGATCCCCACACTATGAAGAGAGGAAGCCCCAGCAAGCTCAGGCACATCCAGGTTTAGACAGCAGTTACGATGTTTGTTTTCAAGGCTATGATTTTGTTCTGTAGCCCTTTTGTTTTAGGCACTGAAGTTCTTTATTAGAGTTGGCCCTAAGTGACTTGCCCAAGATTGTGAAGCAGCCGTTTATAGGAAAGCTGGATCTTCTCAGTGCCAGTCACAGCAGAGGATGTAGTCATGGATATGCAGGAAGGAGTCCGTAAAACTGCGGTGACTTGTGATGAAGCAGCTCTTTTGCTCTCCAGATCCCACCATGGTAATACTGACTTTTGCTTGTATGGGTATGAGAAAGATTTTTACCCAAACCAGTATATATTTTGAGCTTGCACAGGTCAGGAATCACCTTTGTCCAGCCTGCTTATATTATGCAGTAATACAACACACTGGATTTCTGTGAGATAAGCCACTGTCAGCCTTATTAAGGAATAACTTTGTCTTAAATATTAATGCAAGCCATAAGCTGTTTCAAAACACCAGTGAATGGATTGTGGGAATGAACATTTAAGTGCAGCATGTTGAGGCTTGTGCTGGTATTCAGTGCTGAAAAGATCTTTTAGTGATGTCTGTGGGAAACTTCAAATAACAGCTTTAAGACTTTGCCTGACAATGAGCCTAAAGAAAATACCCTGGAATTACAAGATATTTTCCTTTCAAAATAATCACACATTAATCATATATATTATAATGAATAATATCACTTCACTCAATAAAATTCAATTTCTGTATTTCTAACACTTGAATCTGGGCTCAAATCACAGGTGGTAAATACTATTTGCAGTTATCATTTTTCATTGCTTTTCAGTTAGAAGCCTTTTTCTTCAACTTTGGTGGAATGAATGAGACAAAAATATATGTGTGTTCAGGAAATGTATCTGTTTTACCTGTCACTCAGAGTGGAAAATAAAAAGCAAGAAAATTTGTTTGGAAGAAAGAAGCTAGCAATTCCAATTCAAATCAATGAAATATTTCTTAGTTTAAACATGGGATTCAGATAATTCAATTATCGTTTACAGTGTGAGCACCTACCTTGGAGCTAGTTATCTTAGGTCTCTTTCAATCAATAGAGTGAACTAAACAGTTTTAAGGTGCAAAAACACAGCCCATTTCAGATATTTACTTTAGGAAGCGATAAATTTGCCCTTTGTTTCCTTCCACTGACTGTCAAATGATGTCATACAAGCAGGCATCTACCTTTAGTCTGATGAATTCTATTTCAATTGACTAACAAAACCAAGCTCCATTGAATATAAGCAACAGTTGAGGTTTTGTAGTGTTTTATCTGAGATGTTTTTTGTTGGGTTTTTTGTTGTTGTTGTTGTTGTTGTTGTTGTTGTTGTTGGTTTTGGGTTTTTTTTTGTTTTGGTTTTGTGTTTTTTTTTTTTTTTGCTTTCCTATGAAGCATTACACTTGTGCCACAGATGGCTATGGCTGAGATGGACTCATGTTTCTAAATGCTTTAAAACCTCTTGAGTGGTTGTTCTGCTAATCCACCAGAGCTAAACCATAAGCAGTGGACATAAGGAATATTTTTACCCTGGGTTAAATTGGTTGAACTTTGGGATTTTTTTGCTCTCTTTGAAGTAGGGAATTTTCTCATCTTTCTAGACTCATCTGAACATTTTTATTTGAGCTTCCCTACTCTTATAGGTGTCCAGATTTTCACATCATCTCTCCTTCCATCCTGGCCTGTTCCTGCACAGTGTTACAGTTCCGGCTGGGTTTGCTCTTCTTTAGATGCTACTCTGGACTCTTCAAAGCGCTGTGTAGTGGTCAGGTGGTGCAACGAAGATGTGAACCCTTCTAAATTAGACTTTTTTGTCTAATGTAGCTCACATCATGCTATGTTTACTAAGATCACAGAAAAATGGATTTGAGGGCTCAGATAGTCCTCTTGAGCCCTCTGTTCCCATATTCCCACAAAAGCATGCAATACAGTCATCATAGATCTTGATCCAAAAATTCACTTAAATGCAAACTCATGAGTAGTCATATTGCCATCAACGGCATGAACTAAAGTTAGTCACATGTTTGTCAAGGGCACATACAGGTCAAGAAAGTATAAAATGAGGCTTTTCCTAAGGTAGACATACTTGTATAGTTGTAGGTATTGTATGTCTTCTGAGTTATTTGCCAGAAAGGTTCTATTTGGGCTCATAATTTTTCCTGGAATATTTCCTAGGTTCGTGCAGAAGTAAAAGCAAATGTAAGAAACCTAGAGAATTCACCCAGTTTGATAATAAATCTAAGGAGCCCCAAAGAGATTTTAACACCATCTGAATAAAGACAGTTTCACTCCCTGTGTAAATTCCCATCGACTCAAAAGGGTGATAGCATCTGTTTTTCCTGCTCATTAATATCTTTGTCTGCTGAGTATGAAAACAGGGCATAAAGAGGAAGGAAGGCCACCAATAACATGACGGAAAACAAATCAGAATATTGCTTGAATTAATTTCAAAGATTTCTTGTGAGACGTTCATGTTAGTCCAGCCTCTTCACATCATGTAAAAGAGATGAGGCAGCAGGAGGTGTTAGGTAGGCATTTTTAAAACTCTGCTTTCACAGAAGGATAATTCCTCTGGCTTAAGTGCCACAGAAAGCAGTCAAAAGTTTTCAGTCTGGAGCAGTCCTCTTAGGCCCTGGAAATGGTAGGGGTATGTTCAGCATAGGACGCAGTAGTGATGCAGAACTGAGTGACACTTCGGTCCACTGGGCAGCGTGAAGTAAAGGAGGATGTCTTTTAGACCTGGAAAAGCTTCTAAATTATGCCTGGGGACTCTTACTGTTTAATCATCTCTCCTAGCCATTGAATGTGACAGAAGTTGGGTATTTCAGTGTCTGAGATCTAACCATGAATCCTCATGTAATATAAGAATTTATGAAACTTAGCGATAGCTAAGTAATAGCTAATGTGGGAGCCTCTTAAAATACAATCCTTTACAAGCAGATGTTTTCATGTTTTCACTTCCTGCTCATATGTTCCAAAGCTGTGTACTGTCACAGGGAAGGGAGTGATGTTAAAGTTTGAGACCTGAGACCATGCTCCATCTACTCAGTGTCTTTCTCCTCTTTTGAACAGGAGTTGGAGAAGTGAGAGGTGATGCATTAAGTCTTGTTAATACTTTTGGTTGGTTTATCCTTTCGTTTTTGACATTGCATCTTGTATCTGTCATTTTTATAGATGTACATAAAATTGGTTTAAGGAATAGCTTCAATTTGGCATCCAATTTTTAACCAGTGTTGCTCATAAATCATCCACAGTATGTATCAGTTTTAAGAGGAAAAGGCATGTATGTCAAAGCTTATGAATTCCTTGCAGTTCATAAATTCTCCTGGAAATCCAGCTTGTAATGATGTGGGCATACAGTTTCCACTTCCATTTTTCTGTGACTTTGACTAAGCCTCAAATCAAACTTTAAAACCTGATTTACCATAAAGAGGTCATGAATTGTGTCTCTTTATTAATTTTGTTAGAAACTTGGCATTACTAAACCTGAAAGATTTTCCTCTATCTTTGATTATACTGACAAAGAGGACAATATTGCTGTACATAGATGGGATGAAGGGGAAGCTTCACTTTCCTAAATCAGTTATGGAAGTTTGAATCCAAAAGCTGAAGAACCACTAAGTATGCCATTGATTTCCACCAGAGTTGTGGTATCAACTTGCATTTTTGTGCACCGAGTCATATATTTGTCCTTTTGCTTCTTCACATCAGTTTTCTCATCTCTTAGGTAACTCTTAGAAAACTTCAATGACACTGAGAATTTTGAAGTCCTCCGCCCAGGAACCAAACTTGTACAGATCTCTTAAAGGTGAGAATTGGAGAAAGAACATCCTCTCCCAGGAAAATATCTTCGATATGGTAGTTCTATCATATCAAGAAGGGTTTTACCCACAGACTGAGACTGACCATAATTTCCGGGACTGAATTAATATTTTTGTTGTTTCTGGAGGAATGGGACATTTCTTTTATAAAAGCAGTGCTGATTTTAATCAACAATAAAAAAATATTTCATCAGCCTACTGAAATGCATGTGTAATGTGTAGTGCGTATCTCAAGAAAAAATGCCCACTATTGAAATTTTTGAGAACTCAACATTTTCCTCATCAAAACTGCCAGGAAAGATGAAAGCATTTTCATAAAGTGGTATTGAAAATTTTCATTTTGGGAAGGTATCAACTGAGAGTATTTTCATTAAAAATTATATAATAGTGCTTTAATTTAAAACAAAACATGTCTTATAATATATTTGGGGTTCATGCAATTTAAATGTTGTACTTCTGATTATATTAAATTTATGTGCTGCTTTAAGACATTTAAGACTTCATTTTTTCTTATTCCCATGAAGTGAATAATTCTTTTCTTGGTTAGCTATGAACAAAAAATCAGCCTTCCTCTTTAAAGGGAATTTAATTGTTACAGTTCCTCCATGTTTTCTGAGCTCTTCATATATACACAGTACAGTGACCTGGTACCTAGATCTCTTGAACCTGGTTTTGCAAGGGGAATTTATATCTGTTTGGTTGAAGCCTTGTAAAACTGTAGTCTAGTTTAGATCTAGCGATCTCCATTGGCACGAGAAATTTACATAAATTATTTAATTAAGAGCTTCCACTTCCGTTTCATACAGAAATGATTATGTGCCCATTTTTTTTACCTCCTGAATGCTGTAACCAATGCATTTTTAGCTTTAATACATCATAGGGAGAGAGGTTGACCTCCTGCTTTAAGAAGTAGCTGCATTTTTCAGCTGCAGTCTGGGACAATGATCATCTTTTATTGAGCTGCTGTGCTTATTCTTCCTAAAGTAGTATTTCCAGAATTATGGTCCTGTCCTCAACTCATGACACTTTGCCACTTTTTATTTGTGACTTTTACAAGGAATGCAAGCCTAAGGGGTATTCAATTACAGAAGTCAGGCTCACAGGTGGAAGCGAGATCAGAATTTGCAAGGGAGGTAATATGACTGAATAGGACAGTGTGATTCCATAAACACCACTAGCAGATGTTTTTTTCCCCCTATTGCTACTTTGCAGAATCAGTAGCAGCTTCTGTTTCAGCTAATTGTCTTTCAGAAGGATTTTCTGAGAAACTAAAACCAGTCTATGATCAAGGATGTGCTGAAGCAGCAGAGAATCAAAAGCTTTTCTCTCCTCAGCTCAGACAGGAAAGAAATTGTGAGATCAATTTCCCCACAGCATGGACTTGTCAAGTTTACCTGCATACCCTTCCAGAATTTCTTTGTTTGATTTCCCTCTCGTCAGGAAATCAAACCTTCTTAAAAGTGGTTCCTTTGTGGACTGGCTTTGGTGTTACTTCGCTGTGACACTCTGCCAATGACATTCATTACAACCAGATGTTATCAACACATAGCCTTTAGGTTGTGAGAATACATTGTCCTTGTCATTTCAAATCCAGTTTAAAACCAATGCAAGTCCAAACCGATGTAGTCTGGGAGGGTTCTGGTACATGGAAGAAGTTTATTTTGATGGACAATGAATGCTCTTTTACTTGCCTGGATTTAATTTAATTTTACTTATTTTTGGGACCCTTCACTAATTGCTGTTCCTTTGAAATTAAACATGAATTAAGACGTAAATGTCTCTGCCAACTCTGAACTTCAGTGATACCTTCTCAATTGGTGTAACATACTGGTCTGTAGTTTACCCTTTTCTGGCAACATTAGAATATGCAGTGTGGTTTATATCCAATGCAATAAACATACCTTAATCAATACAGACTGTTCTTGCTTTATAGGTATTAGACCCATGGGATAAATTAAGTAAAACCAAAATCCATTAAACAAACATTTAAATTATTGTTTTCGTGTTTTATGGACATAAAAATGTATGTAACTTGAAGGCAAGATAGATAATATAAATGTTAAGTTATATTTGCATTTCCAATTCTTTGGCTTGATTCACCTCAAAAACTGGGAGGCCATTTTGAAGACAGGCAAGGATTCCCTTTGCAGTATCATTCCTAATGATTCCAGTGTGACAATATAATTTACAATGAAAAAGAAAGATTGAAAGAAAGCAGGAAGTAGAGGATTTTTGTCTCAGAAAGAACATTTAAATGATCTGATATAGTGAGGACTGTAGGTTAAACTGTACCTTGCATAGCTTTTCCTAAGGCAGGAAGGATACCAGTTAAAGAATTATTCCTAAAATCCCGTAACTTGAAACAGAATGTTGATTTGAAGAGGTGTTATTTCCAGAGAAAAGTAAATATTTAAGAGGTCTATTAAACGTAATAACATGTCCTGCTGATAGAGGTCGTGAGTTCAACAATGCTTGGAAAAAGCTGTCTTGCGTGCTGTAAATTGATTACCTGGTGGTTTATGCAGTGGATTGGTCAGTGCAGGAAGCCAGGCTGCGTTTATCCTGTAGTTTGCAGCTGGAAACAGGGTCTTCCCAAACTCGTGGAGGGTGGGTGAGTCTGCTTCTGGGCCTCTGCTGATGCAGTTTTGCAGTAGTACAGGCCGTTCTTGCAAGTACACAAGTGTTTAGGTTAATTAAACATAGTCTTAGGTAGTAATTAATACATAGTCTTAGGTAGTACTTAATAAAAATGAAAAGGAGCTACTTCATTTCCAGTGTGGCATGTCAATTATTTATCTTCTAATGCAGAGGGTTTAGCACTTCTGATTTGGAAATCGTAGGCCTGATCATTCAATATGCTGTTTATCTGATCAGGTCCCACTAATCCCAAGAGAGATACGGGGTGTGAAATTGGTGAAAGGGAGAGAAGAGCTGGTACCATAAATTTAAAAAAAATCTAACCCTAGCTTAAGTGCCCAATGTCTACCATAAATTTCAGCTTCCTCATTTTCTTCTAAGCTTTTTCTCCTGCCTGTGTTTTGTCGAGTAAAATGTGGTTTCTTAAAGCCATAAGGCTGGAAAAACAGAAGACAAACTACAAGAAAACCAAAAATACTAGGGTTTAACTGTCATTATTTTTAAACTGTTCAGTGATTTTGAAAGCAGAAGTTGATGGTATCTCCTGTGACTTTAGTTCCAAAGTAAACAACTCTGAAAGCGTGGCAAAATTTTCTCTGCAAACTTTCCCAATTTTAAAAACCTGTGTATTTAACTTGGTTAATGCTAATTCATTGTACATATTCTGGCATTTTTTTTTCCATTGGTATATATGCACCTATTTCTGTATTCACTTTGGTTAAAAATATTTCTGTATTTATATTTCATTCTTTATACTTTAAGAAGATTTCCTATTTAGTCTTTGTCTGCATACATACCTGCTACATATTCAGTCAAAAGAAATACAGGAAACAAGAAAAGAAAGTGTTAAAGATTCTGCTGTGCAATAGTGTTCATCCTTCTCTTTGCTATTAACAGCAAAAGTTATCAGGTCAGGGTATGTTTTACATCTGTGAGTGTAGTCTGTATGTGATCTTTGCTCTTTCCTTAAAGGGTTTGGTTTAAATAATCCCAGTAGTAGAGAGTCTCACATTCACAGACTTCTATTTTAGTTCTCCTTTCAAGGGAATTACTGCAGTTTTAACCTGTCTCTTGCTCTCTTTCCTAGTGCAAAGCTGTGTGATTACAGGGGAAGGGTGATGAAGCACATCAGCTCTGTCTCTTAATCTTCTTATAAACCCTAACAGATTTTGAAGATGAAATTTGGCAAACGTTAATTGTACGTGCAGAATTCATGCTGGGAAAATCTCCTTCAGAAAAAAAAAAAAAATCTAAAAAAATAGAGAAGAAGAAAAGCAGAGTGCACAGCCAAAGTGTTATGTAAGATGTTTATTTCCATCAAATCTAGCCCAGTGGAGGCTATGCAGAAAATAGGCCAAAACTGCAGAGTTGTGACATCATAACATCAGCAGAAAGGTCAAAGAAAATATTGGCACACTGAGAAATAGTAATTTATAGTACTGGACATTTTGCTCTATATCTAATATCTTTTTTTTTTCCCCCTACATATTGGAATAGAGCCTGGTCTGTTTTAAAACTTCCAAAGAAACGTGTTTTTGATAGCACACAGCAGGATAGGAACACGGTTGAGAACTACTTATTGTTTTGATGACAAAACTGAAAACCACAAAAAAAAACAAAGAAAAAATTTTGGTACAGTGTGAAAAGTTGCATTAGTTAAAATCTGACTTTAGAATTTTGTCTTAAGAAATTGAAACATTTCGCGTATAGCATATCCAAATGAATCTACTGATTCATTAAAAAAAATAATTTCATTCTTTTTTCCTCAGTCAGTTCAAGACCAAAATAATGAATTAATTCAAATGTCATGAATCTCTTTTCTTCTGTTGAATAACCTCATGATTAGAAACATTTCTCCATCTCTTGCTGTACTCGTCAAGCTCAGAATGGCACTGATGCACAGTTGCTCTTCTGTTCTGTTCTTGAGGAATTTACAATTTATCCAGGCATCCCATTACATTCACATGGATCACCTCTTCTCATGTTATGACTGAAATGAGGCATATATATGCTCAAGTACATAGTAGATTCTATACAAAGTAAACATTTTTAATCCAGATATATTTTAGCTTTCATGCTTCTTCATACTTGTGGCTACATTTAAAAAAACATCCAAAACAAAATCTGACAACTCTATTCACAAAAAGATGTGAGTATATAGACAAAATTGCCTGAGTATAATAATAATTCTAACTAGTTTCTTAAATACTGGTTAACACCCATTTTTAAAATCAATTTTGTTTTCTTATATGCTGTATATAATCAAAATACCAGGGGTATTTTAAGTGATCATATGTAGGTATCTTGGTTTGGATACAGAGGAGGGTACAGTTAATTGATGCGTTATTCCCTGCTCTGTGTGAAGTAAGTTATTTCAAGAAAGGAAATACCGGAATAGGTTGCCCAGAGAAGTTGTGGCTGCCCCCTCCCTGGAAGTGTTCAAGGCCAGGTTGGATGCGACTTTGAGCAACCTGGAAGGTGTCCCTGCCCATAGCAGGGGGGTTGGAACTAGGTGATCTTTAAGGTCCCTTCCAACCCAAACCATACTGTGATGTTGATTTTATGAAAGAATGTGGTGCCGATAATCTCATGCTAGCCTGTAAGAAACACCACTGACCTGACAGCACAGGGAGGTCAGGAGAGGTGCATCAAATTTCAGGTTCCAAGGTGCTACTGCTATGCAGTCAAAGCCTCCTGCTCTTCTTCTGGCCAAAGGCAGGCTACAGGGCCACAGAACTGGCAAAGGCACCTATGTAATACCCACTAGACGCTGTGCTGCTCAAGGAAACAATTAATCTATGGTTTGGGGGTTTTTTGCTACATAAATTCGGTGACAGTCTTCTGTAGACTCTCCAAACAAATTTGGAAAACAAGCTTAACAGCAGATTGTATTTGCCTCAGCTTGTGTACATGAGGGGAGGAGAAAGCAACAAGGCTGAGGATTGATCTGACCGAGTGTAGACACCTACAGTGCAGTTGCCATTGTAGGCTGTTTGCCAGATTAATGGAGATAAATAGGCATTGCTAGAGAGCAATTTTTCTCATCCTAAAGTAGACATCCAAAACATGTAAGATGAATCATGCCATAAAATGTCTACTGCACTGTTGCATGAGGGGAACCCTGGGTGACTAAAACACAGGATCAGCACTGTAGATGTCTGAATTCAGATGAAATTAATCTCATCCCAAATCTCCTTTTGCATCTCTGTCCCTTCTGGGACAACGAGTCAGCATGGCTTCTCACATGGAAACTTCTTTCAGGAACATATTTTTGTGTGCACTTGTATGGCACCTGTATGTGCGTCTGGCACAGTGGGCACTTTTTTCATGTGATGCAACATCTACTTCCCAGGGATCCTGGAAAAATATCCTTACTTCAGGTGTAAGGATATTTTCCAGTGGCAGATCCATCCAGCTCCAATGCTCAGCGATATTTCAGCATTTCTACATTGACTTCTGTGATGACCACAAATTTTTGAGCCAAAAAAACCTCTAAAGATCTTATTAGCCTGAAGTTTAATTTATGATGGTAAATTTTTATCTGAGTACTTTAAGTCTTCTTTTGGGGAATGCAACCTACTGTTGCTTACTCACTGATGGGCACATAGGTACATGAGGTAATCCCACCGGCATGTGCAGGGTCATGACTACAGATCTGTGCTGCTGTCGCAAACTAGAGGACCAGTTTGTGCTCTTGTGAGAACCTCAAGGCACATTCTCAGTGTTTCTAATTTTATACTTTGTTTGTAACTTTACATCTCCAGCAGCACACTTGTCACAACTGAGGAATGGAAGCTGTAGATAACGGCACACAAATATTTATTTCACTCCCATGAAGCCATGGGGCCTGTAAATCCTGATGAACTGTGTCCTTTCTTATTTGCAATGTGTAAGCCGATGTCCAGGACTGATGCTGGACTCTGAAGGCAGTAGAGGAGGTGTTTTCAGCCTCAAAGCTGTTCAGATAGCTCAGCCTTCTCTTTTGCTGCATTTCTTCTTCATTGCAGACTAAATGCTTGTCCCACAAAGGCTAAAACTTTCTATGTCAGGAAAATCAGTTCTTGATTTACTGTCATTTGCTTTAGCTCTGTCCCTTGGCTAACTTCCAGTGGGATTTATCTGATTAGGGTATAAATGAGACAAAATGGAATTATAATAGGCATTCAAACAAAACCAAACTTTGTCATGCTTATTCTGTGATTTATAGCTAATATCCAGAGAATGGAGGAACACTAATCAAAAGAGGAAAATTTTGCACATATAAACCAGACAATCCTGATGCAATCAAAACTGAATCAAACAAATGACAATTCAAATTAGCCAACAACTATTTTTCTCTTTTCCTTCCAGTGAGTGAATGAATGACTTTCAACCTAGAAAGGGTTTGAGATGACTATAAATTTAGGTCTGCTGCCCTTTCACGCTTTAAATTAGTTTGATATTTTGAATATATTAATCTTGCCTCTGTCTTAAACCACGATGGCTCTCACCACTCTTTGCATAAATAGCTGCCTTATTAAGTCTCATTCTGCTCTGAATTCCAATAAGAACAAGAACTTAACATCTTTTTCAGTACGTGTGAAGCATGCGTTCATAAAAAATGCTTTAAATCAAACTGTTGTGTGCATTTTCTTGATGGTGGTGGAATGACCACTATCTTCATATTAGGCTTTTCAGGAGGATGCGTCTGATAAGTGTTTTTCCTTTTGGGTTCCCTCAGCTGTTATTTTGCTGACCAAGCAAAATAACTTTCCTGAACAATATGAGCATACTTTGAAAGCTTTCTTATGTATTGAAAGGCTGCAGATCTTTATGATTGCCCTTTCAATTTTTATGTGAGTGACAGTGAAAGCTGGGCCTGATAAAATTGTTAAGAGGTTTCATTCTGTTATCTAGTGTTCCCTTTTCATCTTCCCAACCTCTGCACATCATTAACATTAACATTTCAAGTTACAGAAAGCTCAATTGTTGGAGATTTCAGATGGCAGCTATAGATGAGATTTCCCAATATTGATCCCCTCTCCCCCTATTTCTTTCCTCTCTATGTCTGACTCATATCTGTCTGAATTATGAGCCAGCACAGATTTCTTGCTCTGGCAGATTGCATTAAAATCATGTAGCACTGGGCTTCGGGTTATTGATTAGCAGCAGACTGACTCCGCTGTTAGCCAGACTTTTCTTCTTCTGCCAGAGACATCTCCATTCACAAATACCTGTGTGGAGACACAGAACCTGCTGCACAGTGGGGAAAGCTGCACTGCTATTGTTTGAATGGACGTTAGTAAAAGGACCAAAACTACTCTCTGTCTTTGATACCCATCAGAACTGACATAGACATTGTTGAGCCTTTTTCGTCAGATGTGTATGTTGGGAAAGATTAAGTGACCCCGAAGTCTGTTTCAGGACTTTCCTTCTACGATAAACAACTAGGAAAGCCAAGTGCTCCATGATTACTGATACAAGTGTAGTGGTTTAAATGAGATCAAATTTGTGGAAACTTGGCCATGATTGTTAGGCTTGGTTCACAAAAAGAATTACACATGGCAGCATTTAACCTCATTTTAAAGTGCCTTTTTGTCAGTTGAATCTGAAGGTGACTCACCGCATCATGCATGGAAATGCAAATGCCTTTGATGGATTCTCATGGTGGGGGTGTGCTCTATACAGCACACAGTAGTATGTGGTATTGATTTGCCAGCAGCATGTTATGTTATTTACCAGAGCAATTTTTTGTCTTATATTGTTATTTTAAAGGGGTCATCCATGACTGCCAAGATTTTAAGACAGGAATGTATGCAGAACTGATTTTATAAAGCCTGGAAAACATGCATTGGAAAGGAGAGTCAATACTGTAGTATTTTAATAAAGTAGTTATGAAACATGGCTAAAAAAATAGACTCTAAGATATAAACAAACATAAAGCAGTACAAGTACAATGGGTGTAGCTGAATGACTAAAACTCTCTCAAATACAGAGTTGAAAAGATCTGGTATATAAGGTACAGCAAGCAACAGAATTCCTATGTAGTTCACTTATCTCTCCTTCTGAGGAAGAGCAGTAGTGAAGACAAATTCATGTAGTGCAGTGAAGTGCCAGACTTGGAAGAACAGTCTCCTTGCATGGAGAAAGATAGGAAATGCAAGAAGGTAGCTCCAACTCACATGTGCTGGATTGCCTTCTAGAGCTGCCCATATTCCCCACGGATAATTTAGGACATACACAAGAGGCAACAGTGGAAAGTCACAAGAAAGGAAATCCAGTCACATTACAGAACAAAACCTTTTCAGAATGAAGGTGGTTAAGCAATGGAACAGATTCCTCAGGGAAGCTGTGGATGAGGCCCTGAGCAAATTCACCTTGCTTTGAAGTTAGTGCTGCTTTGAGCATGTGGTTGGACTAGAGGCTGGATTAGAGACCTCCAACTAAAAACCAACCTCAGTCTTCCTATGGTTCTGTGTCTTAGCTCAGGCACTATGCCTCCACCCCTCATACCAAATCTTCCTCTTTTTACAGTAGCACTGATCCTGGACATATTTACAGGTATACTTGGTCACTGATCTTGCTAAGAGTATTTGTATGCATAAAACCAAGCATGTTCATGAAACAGGGTTATATACATATGTGAATATTGGTACAATCTTTTCCCTATCCTACCATTGCCCTTTTCACAAATGCTTCAAGAGTTTTTAAATTTTGTGTGGCAACTCCCATTTCAATTGCTACATTTGCATATTGCTATAGCCCTTTATCTTTCTAACCGATTTCTGTCTTGCTTACACTGAGACTGCAGTTACTACTGATAAAGAAATAAAAAATCTATGATCTTTTTCTGTGCTTATCAAAAAAACATCTTGAAAATGACTGATAAAAGACATTCTTTTTGGTCCCTCAGAAGTGGCTTGCAATTTTTGAATAGGAAAGGTAATTGTTTGAATGATATTTGTTGATGTTCAGAGACTGTCTCAAAGATGAGTCACTAGAACTGGCAAATGCAACCTTGAAAATGCCAACAAGCTGTTCTTCTCCTTTCTGTTTGTTATTACACTGACTGCTACCTTGATGAAATTTTCATATACTAGCATTGTGCTCTCCCACATGACACTCCATACAAATTGTATTTACTACCATACTTCAAATGGTCAGAGGTATGTTATTTATGTTAAATGTTACAGAAAATTTTTAAGAGGTGGTAAAAACCCATACAGCCTCTGACAAGATCTGCAGAGCCTTGTAGGACCAAATTAAATTTACTTAGCTACATAAATTCAGTAGAAAGGATATTTTCAGCTATAGGGAGGCCAATGCATGCAATTTTGTGAATGCTAACTGTAAGAGACTGCACATGCTCTTCTCATAAAAATATATCCATATATGTGTGTCTAATTTTACCCTTAGTACATACTTATCTTTTCTTCAAAAGAATGGGAAAGCAGAGTAATTGATACTATTTATTCAGTTTAGTACAGGCTAGATAAGAGGACAATGGACTGGCTGAGCAGCTGAGCTCAAGAGGTTGTGCTCAGCAGCACAAAGTCCAGCTGGAAGCCAGTCACTAGTGAGGCACCCTGGGGGTCGATACTAGGGACAATAATGTTGAAGCTCTTCATTAATGATCTGGCTAGCGGGACCAAATGTAGCCTCAACACATTTGCAGATGACATAAAATTGGGAGAGTAGTTGATACACCAGATGAGTGTGCTGCCATTCAGAAGGACCTCAACAGGTATGAGAAATGGGCTGACAGGAACTTCAAGAAGTCCAACAAAGGCAAATACCAAGTCCTGCACCTCAGTGGGAATAAACCCATGCACCATTACAGGCTAGAGGCAAGTTGGCTGGAAAGCAGCTCTTTAGAGAAGGAGCTTGGGGTCCTGATGGACAACAAGCTGGCCATGAGCCAGCAGTGCCCTTGCAGAAAAGATGTCCAAAAGATGTCCTGGGCTGCATCAGGAAGACCTATGGGTCAAGGGAGTTGATTCTTCTGATCAACTCACTTGGAGTGCCGGGTCCAGTTCTGGACTCCCCAGTAAAAGAGAGACAAAGACATACTGGCCCAAGTCCACCAAAGGGCCAGGAAAATGATTGAGAGACTGAAGCATCTCACATAATGAGGAGAGGCTGAGAGAGCTGAGACTCTTCATCTGGGAGCAGAGAAGGCTCAAGGGGACCTTATCCATGTGTGTAAATACCTGATGGGGAGAAGTAAAAAAGACAGAGCCAGGCTCCTCTCAGTGGCGCCCAGTGACAAGATGACAGCCAATGGGTGCAAATTCAACTACAGGAAATTCAACTTAAACACAAGACAAACATGTTTTACTGTGAGAGTGATCAAACACTGAACCAGGTTGCCCAGAGAGGTTGTGGAATCTCCATCCTTGGAGACTGGACACAGCAGTGAGTAATCTGCTGAGGCTCGTTCTGCTTTGAGCATGAGGGGTCTCAGTAGATGATCTCCAGAAGTCCCTGCCAACCTCAAGCATTCTGTGATTCTTTGTTATTTCACAAATATCCAAGAGTAGTGGTTGGCATAGTCATGAACTCAGGTAATGATAAAAAAATTATCTAAAAACCTTGTAAGTCAGCTACTCTGAATAATTAAGCAAGACCATTGTTTGGCATGCTCATTCAACAGTTGGATCTATCTGAATTTGAAAACAGACCTGTGCAACTCTTCTTGAAAATAGGCCATGTGTGGACTTACAAAGAAAGGTAGAGCAAGGACATACAAAACTTCATAAATATTCATTCAGGTGATTAAATGTAGGAACTCATTAGTTATGGACTATTTTGAAATAATACAAAGGCTAAAAAGACATAAAACGAGAAGGGAATTTACAAGCTGAAGAAACAATTCTTTAGAGAAAAGTCCTGGAAAATACATTAATGTGATAGAAAATGATAACCTTTTGAGAGCTTTTTGAACCAGGCCATGCAATATAATGGAAAATTATAGCACTTCCATGGAATTCTATGGGATACTTCAGAAAATCTAGACAAAGATTTTCATTTTCTATTAAATCTGATAGATTTTTAGTATAATTTTCATAGAGCCATATTACTTCTCTATAGAAGACTCTTGCTTTCTAACGTCATTGAGATCCTCAACAGTAGTGTGGACATTCATTTATTTTATTATTATTTTTGTCTTGCTTTTACTTTCACTGGATAAAAAACTGAAACTCCTAATAATGATAAACTCATTTCAGAGTTGTTCTGTCTAGTTACTAGAGCATGCACTGTACCTGTCATGGTCCTTTAGGCCTCAGAGAACTAACAAATGCTTTTAGCCTTTGTGACTTCTTATGGAAAGTGCATACATTACTATCTGTTTTTATACCCACTTCATGGGGGTGTAGCTCTTTTTTTACTGTCTGGTATTCTCTCTGAGGCATAACAACTAAAAACACTATTTAACTTCAATCCCAGTGCAGGATGTCTATGAAAGTTCAGAGATAGAAGAGCTTTTTTTTAAATTTTATTTTAAATATGATTGGCTTCAGAATTTTATTTCAAAAGTAAAGTAAAATAAAATGAAATAAAATTATAAAATAAAATAAACAAAACCCCACCCACTGTTCTACCAGTTCACCTGAAAATGTGCTTAACATTTCTGACAGATATTTGACAATCAGGTAGGTATGTGATTATCTCATTGGTGGAAATACACAGAAAGTGCATCATCCTACTGTGTAAAACTCTTCTGACATGCTTCCCCAGACAAAGTACAGAGTCTATCTGCCACCCAAGCAATCACTGTAAGTGAACTTCAGGGCTTTAATGTGTACCTGTGCTTGGTATCGGAGACCATTTTAGTGTTGTACATGCTGTGGTTTAGCTGTTCTGTGCCTTTCCTTGT
This sequence comes from Strix uralensis, assembly GCF_047716275.1. NCBI lineage: Eukaryota > Metazoa > Chordata > Aves > Strigiformes > Strigidae > Strix > Strix uralensis. Next base: position 50,665,594 of record NC_133976.1, on the reverse strand, counting down.
TGAGGAATTCTGACATTAATGAAGTGTTTTCCACTAAATCTAAACCAGTTCTTACTCTCTGTAAGAGAACCATGTGAAAAAAGTTACTGTGTTTATTTCCATGGTTGATAATTTTCTTCCTCTGCAATATCAAAACTCACATGAATCCTGTGATTTTCTCCATTATTTATTTTTGCAGAAAAACAGGTATGTCAGTGATCATACGATACACAGCAATGACATTGAAAAAAAAAATCCAGAGTATGTAATGACTGCTAATTCTTCACTTTGATGTTTTTCTAACAATCGTCAGCTAAGTATAAGAATTTGGTATTCACTTCTTTCTTCCTTTGTATTACGCAAAGCTCTACTACTTGCTAAAAATCGTAGTGTTCTGATAAAGAGAGACTACATGAGATGCTAGGAGATTTTCTTCTATAACATTGCACTTGTTCAGGAGGGCTTCAGTTGCATTTTAGCAGGATGTTATTTATGGGAACATATTTCTCCTCTAAAAGTTTGCAAAGGGCAAATTAGGTAATGTGATTAAGTGGCTGAACACAGTAAAGGTTCCAAAAACTAGGTCATTATTGAGATTAACGACCAGATTAAAAGGATTTAGGAGAGTGGTAGGATTTTGATTTGCATATTACTCCAAAGACCTTTGACTTATGTAAAGCTTTCTCTTAAAAACTATCACGTCAAAGTATTACATCAAGCAATTTAGCTGTTGCAAATTACTCTTGCCTGTTTTTTGACCTTGTGTATATTATCCATATTTCTACAATGGAATTTTTCATAATTCAACACTTGGATTGCTCCTTTGGATGTAGCAAATGCAGGGGGAGCACTAATGTGAAAGATATAAGTTGTAAAATAATTAAATCTTATTAAGTATAAGATATGAGTTTCTTGAAGGATTTCACCTGAGAGTATTTTAGCTAGCTGCTAAAACGGGAGACCTTGTTTAACAGCAGATTCTAGAAATTCAATCAAAATCAAGTCTCTATCAAAAGCCTCACAAATTTATTTAGGTTAAACTTTGTGCCACTCTACAAGAGTACACACAGCTGTTTTGGTATATGAAAAGTATATCTAAGAGCTCAAGCCTGTAACTGCTTTGGGAAATTAAACTAGAGGGTCTGCATGGCTGAGGTCACCCACTTAGCATCAGCTAAAGGAAAAAATTAGTTTTAGGGTAATTTAGTATAAAAATCCCTCCATTGACAGCATGTGTTTGTGTCTCAGCCTGTGTGAGAGGGCTGTTTATGATATTTCTGTGTTTCACTGTATGAAAGGAGGGGAGGTGCTTCCTTGTGGGCAATTTAACACAAGCAAAAGTGGTGGTGGGAAAGAGGACAGATGACATTCTGCAGATGAGTGATTCTGTAAGACATGACATTTGTGACAGCAGGCAAAATAGGCAAAATTATTTCAATACACCACAGGGTTAGAAAAGGTAAATAATTTTAGGATTTTCAGTGCAAACTCTATCAAGGATGGCAAATACTTGCACATCATATTTTTATAAATCATACTCTTCATATATAATCCAGTCACTCGTATGTGAAGAGTGCTCTGCTTTTAAACGGTATTACTTTAAAGTGTCAGTCTCCACTGGCTCACCAGAGTTGGGATGATGTCATTTCAGAAACTGCCTCAATCACCCTCAACCTCAAAAGTACAAATTCTACTCAAAAGTACTAGTAATACTGATGTGTCTGAAAAAAAATATATGCAGTATATGGGTTCATTAGTTCATCTAAGGGATTCACATACATGTTACTCACAACATGTGTAAGTTTTTTCTGGCTTCAGGGGGAATGGATGATAGATTTCCCACGTAAATCAATCTTAATTATGCAGTCAGTGAATGAATACAGAATTAAGGCCAAGGAATGGTCCAATATGATGAGTTTAGATTTATTGTTTAGGAGTTAATATCAGGATATCATTTGTGTAGCATTGTATGAGACTTCCAGTAACTTTTAGATTTTAAAAAGCCCAAACTGAAAAATACAGTTCTTACATATAGAAAATAATGAAGCTGCTCTCTGAAGGCAACTTCAGCTCTAACAAACTCTACCTTTCAACATTTTCTTCTACTGGGACCTTTGTGGAAGAGTTATGATGAGGAACACAGCTTTTTCATCCCCTGGCTTCATCCACTTCATTTTGCTTGCAGTCGAGCTGGGTTTCTATTTCTACAAGGTTCAGAATTCATTAAATGTTTTCTCCACTCTAAAAATGTTATTCTTCTTCCTTTCCTTAAGCACTTTTCCACTGTAATTACAGAAAGCAACATTTTAAAAGTGCATTGTGAAAAGGTATTGTGCTGGTTTTGACTGGGATAGAGTTAATTTTTTCCATAGTAGCTGGTAAGGGGCTCTGCTTTGGCTTTGTGCTGGAGACAGTGTTGAAAATACAGAGGTGTTTTCGTTACTGCTGAGCAGTGCTTACACAGTGTCAAGGCCTTTTCTGCTCCTCACACCACCCCACCAGCAAGTAGGCTGGGGGTGCACAAGAAGCTGGGAGGGGACACAGCTGGGACAGCTGACCCCAACTGACCAAAGGGATAGTCCATACTGTATGATGTCATGCTCAGCACATAAATCCAGGGGAAGAAGAAGGAAGGGAAGGATGTTCAGAGTGATAGAGTTTGTCTCCCCAACTAACTGTTACACATGGTGGAGCCCTGCTTTCCTGGAGGTGGCTGAACACCTGCCTGCCGATGGGAAGTGGTGAATGAATTCCGTGTTTTGCTTTGCTTGTGTGCAGAGCTTTTGCTTTACTTATTAAACTGTCTTTATCTCAACCCATGAGTTTTCTCACTTTTACTCTTCCGATTCTCTCCCCAACCCTACCGGAGGGGAGTGAGCAAGCATCTGCATGTGGCTTAGTTTTCAGCTGGGATTAAACCATAGCAGGTGTCATTCATTTACAAAACTCCAAGAGAAATACACCACATTTTAAAATCTGGTCTCTAAGGTCCCAAGGCTGGAAAGGGATAGAGGAATAGAAAGAGATAGAACAAAAGTTTATGTGGTAAATTGACCTGACTGATGTCTATGGTTCTGACCAGGTGTTAGATTTTGATTCCGGGATTTTTTTTTCTCTGTTTTTACTTAATGGCTGTTGACTTTAAAATGTGAGGATCACAATGCAGGCTGCCTCAGTTAAAGACAAGCAGCCCAATATCCAAGATGCAGATTTAGTTTCTGCCCCGATCCAATGTCGGGGGAGGTTTCAATATGATCCGAAGAGTGAGATTAAGACACAAAGGAGGCCAAATGCCATACACCCAAAACAGTTTTTATTATTAAAAGTGAAGAGTGCTAGCGGTAGGACAGAATGGAAGGAAAAGTCAGAAATCAAGCAAGCATCTGAAATAGAGTCGCAAGAATAGTCACCGCCGTGGATCCAGCAGTATCCTCTCTCACAGCTTCTCTGTATTGTTTGCTTATCATTTTCTAGTGTCTTGGCTGTAATGTCTTCAGAAGGAGAGGTGGAGAGCTTGCCCTATCCAGAAGTGCATGTAACGTGATGATAAAGTCCACCACAGCAAGAACTGTGCCTTTAACCTTTGTTAGACTGAGGAGATGTCCAGCCCAAGAACCCTACACCTCCTGGGAAAGTGCCCTTGCCACTAAACTGTAGCATTAGAAGTAATCTCTAGTGATAATTTGTTGCAGCTACCTTTTATGAAGAGTCACATCTTGCTGTCATGAGGATAGCTAGCAAATTACTCCCTTGAAGGGATTCACACTAAGAAGTGCCATGTTGCTGGATTCCCTTCAAGTTTGATTGAAAGATAGATGCTGAAATATACAACTGCAACACTCATGGTCCTGTAGAAAAGAGAATTTTAGCTGTCAGGGAACCTTAGAATCCCAAAAGGTACCTATAGAAGTAGAAAACAGCTGAGTAAGGGATCTAGGGATGTAATATTCAAACCTGATTTTGGTGTTTAAGAGCCCTGAAGAAGTCTCAGGTTTGGAAGCAGAGCACGGCAGCACAGAAGTGTTGTGACAGAGTGAATGCCCCACAGAGGGGTGATGGCGCTCCTTCAGCCAGCCCTGCCTGCAGGTCTGAGGAAGAGCTGGGTGAGAGCCTCACCACACACAGCCCCTGACTGCCTGCAAGCACTCAGTAGCAAATAAGCACATATTGGTTGATTATACTAGTGCATCACGACTGACATAAACATGTTTATAATTATTTACTTTTGGCTTCAGTAGCTGTTTTTCTGTTCCAGCAGAGGTTTCTGTTTAAGGAAGGACAAAAGCACAAGAAGTAACTAAGCAATATTTCTTTGCTTTTGAGGATGAAAAAAATTGTTTCAATGCACAAAATTAGGATCATTTTAAGGGAAGATTAATTGTTTGTTAGTTACTAATTCTTATTTGCAGAATCTAGAAGGAAGCAGTCCTGAAAGAATAATTACTAAACATCAGTTATAAAAATACTGCAGAAGAGCATCTTCATGAATCTGGAGTACAGACACCTTCCTCTATAATCAGAGATAAACCACAATTTTTCACCATCATTCTTGCAGACATGTTTGGGAAGCATATTCTTGGTTTCTCGCTCACAGTTTGAAGTGCTAAGGCTTGGACAACAGGCCCAAGCCAGAGTTGACCTATAGATGAATCCTGTATATTTTATAACTGATAACCATTGTGCTAATAGGTATTATACTAAGCTATAACAAACCACCTATTCTGATGTAAAAGGTGGAAGTACTGAAGCCTGAGCAACAGGTCCTGAGCCAAAGCTGCTAACTCAGTATGTAATCATTAGTGAAATATGTATGGAAGATGTAGCTATCTTGAATGTATATTTATCTTTTGTGTGTGGATAAAATAACAGGGTCATGGAGACAGTTGTCTGTCACTGTGGCCTGATGTGAGACCTTGCGCATAATCCAAAACTAATTAGGTACGTTGTTTTCTTCTTTTGCCTTCCTTCCTTCCTTCCTTCCTTCCTTCCTTCCTTCCTTCCTTCCTTCCTTCCTTCCTTCCTTCCTTCCTTCCTTCCTTCCTTCCTTCCTTCCTTCCTTCCTTCCTTCCTTCCTTCCTTCCTTCCTTCCTTCCTTCCTTCCTTCCTTCCTTCCTTCCTTCCTTCCTTCCTTCCTTCCTTCCTTCCTTCCTTCCTTCCTCCCTCCCTCCCTCCCTCCCTCCCTCCCCTCCCCTCCCCTCCCCTCCTTCCCTCCCTCCCCTCCCCTCCCCTCCCCTCCCCTCCCCTCCCCTCCCCTCCCCTCCCCTCCCCTCCCCTCCCCTCCCCTCCCCTCCCCTCTCCTCTCCTCTCCTCTCCTCTCCTCTCCTCTCCTCTCCTCTCCTCTCCTCTCCTCTCCTCTCCTCTCCTCTCCTCTCCTCTCCTCTCCTCTCCTCTCCTCTCCTCTCCTCTCCTCTCCTCTCTCCTCTCCCTCTCTCCCTAACCTTTCCTTTCCTCTTTCTTTTCTTTTCCTTCCAACAGCAGCCATTATATCCAAAGAGTAAAAAATCAATAAGGGTCACACATCCTTTTTTTTTTTTTTTTTTTTTATTTATGACCTAATTCAATTACCTCAGAAGAATTACTGTTGTTTTCAACTATGTCTTTTAACACTTCTCACAATTAATTTATATTGTGGGATCTATAGTCCACTAACTTTACTAGACAGTGTCTGAGATACCATTTTACAACCAAAAAAATCTCTGAGATACAAAATTCATTGTATCCTGGTATCTGTTCACACTTCATAGTTGAAATACAGCCTTGGGCAATCACCATCTCACACAACAGAACAGCACCTTCTGTGCCTCTGTATCTTCCATGCTGAGATCTACAGTGTGAGCCAAAACATCACCTATGCATTTAAAGAAAAAGATCCAGTAGGATTACACAATATCTAGACTACGGGTGAAATGTGCTCCACACCACAACTCTTACATCCTTGTGATCCCACAACTGGCCAGACCAAAATCCCAGCTGGAGAGCAGTGCCATGCAGGCAGCTCCCTCCCGGATCATGCCCTGGGCTTGCTACCTGCACAAGGGGTGGCACAGCAGCAGCACAAGCATGCCACAGGGGCAAGACATGGCTCTGGTCCTCCCAGAACTGGGAGTCTCAATGAAATCTTGAGGTCCCACAACAAAAAATAAACTGTTACTACAGGAGTAACTGGACACATGCAGATCTGCGGAACCAAAAAGTCAACATTTTTCAAGCAGAAAGATCGTGAGAAAGCAGTATTGTCAGGTGTTCAGGCCGAAAATCTGTAGACACGGTACTCTTTTGAGTATGTTTATGTAATTTATTAAACACATGCACATTTATTAAACACTCACGTTACAGACTCCAGAGAAGAATTTATGTGGAAACATGATTCTTCTCTCTTTCTTGGCACCAGAAAGGAAATCAAACTATGAGAAGCTTAAGGAAATATGAAGGGTCTGAAATCAAGCCAAGCTGAGTCAGGAAAGTCACACTTGTGTCTGTAATTCATGAATGGGGGAGAGGGGGGATGTCACTTTTAATTTAGGGTAGTGAAAAGACCACTTTGGGCAAGGCATTCTGGCTTAATTTTTCAGCTTGGATTTGTCTGTTTCTGTCAATATGGTGGTTCAGAATCAAAATATTAGATCCAAGAATCAAAATTTTAAAAGTTGGAGATGTTCCTGTCAAAGTTACAGCCTAAATTAATACAGTTTGTACAGAGAGAACTCCAAAGAACAGGGACATCTTCATATTAATTTTACCCACAAAAATGGACCTCACAGATATAAATGGAAAAAACTGCCTCAGTTTTGTAGTCAAAGACAGGTTTTCTCTTTTTGTCTTTTATCTTTCTTTTTCTTAACACTTTTAGCTATTCTTTACAACACCACAGTGAATTCAAACTCAGGGAAAAAATGTACGAAAACTGAGTTGCCATTTTCTATATTTCATTTTTCAGTTTCCAATTTCATCAACTTCAACACTAAAAAATACCATCAATTTTCCTCATACCCAAGAATTCTAGTTTGAGAAAGTAACGGAAAATAAGAGTCTTGACCTTTCAGTTAATATGTTTTAGGCTACATCATGAGTTAGAGATACATTCGGGCTATTAATTTCAAGCTAATGATTCATTAATTGTATTCACAAGGCTGTTAATAACTTTATTAACTTAGTACCTCAGCACCTTGCTGTCTGCAATGCTGTTATCCTAAAATTCCCCTTGGATATACAAGCGTTCCCACTGAAGCTATGTGACATGCCAAGATAGTCTGGGTGAGACTGATCTCATTGAAGCTTCAGTATCTATGATTCAGATGTCTCTTTTTGAGCTCCTTTTATAGAAAATACAGAGAAATGGGTACGCTTAGGGAATGATTAATATGACCTATCTACTTTGGGATGAGAGAAATCATGTCCTAGAAATGTCTTTTTCTTTCCTTCGACTATAAAGGGACTCTAGACTTTTGACAGATATCCTTCATGGGCTGTGCGATGAATTCTAACATTCTTGACCATAGAAACGTTGTTCAAGATATGGTGGAATGAAGCTCTTTGCCCTAAATGCTCTGAGCACAGGTTCCTCACTTCTGGGATGGGAATCTATGGAACATTTGTGTGAATTTTAAACCTACCAATAAAACAGTATCCTTTAAAAAAATATTGAGGGCATTGTAAGACACAGTACAAAGCAGTATTCTCTTTTAGAGTAACTATTGTTCTGCAGAGTTAATTAAAATATGAATTCAGCACTAGAGATCTTTTCAGTGCTGTTTACATTTCTTCCTCTGACAGGCTGTTGGCCAGATTGAACTCCATTGAGCATTTTGCAAACGTTTGTGGCCTCTGCAAAGCAGGTACTAATTTCCCTTCGAGATGCCCATTCTGAGGGCATGGATTGAGCCCGTTTTTCCTAGGCATCAACAAAATTGATGGGAGACAATCCATCAACAAAAAGTGCTAGCAGAGTGCACGCAGAGCACTAAAGGCAGCTTCTGGTATGTTAGACTGAATTTTCAACTAGGCCATAGCTTCAACAAGTATTTTTATTTCTCGCCAGCATGTGAATGCCTACCCAGTTTTTGCACTTTCAAGGGCATCCAGAAGATATTTGAAATGAGTTTAAAACACCTTTAGGGTTATTTCCAATTATGCTGTTCTAAAAGAGCATGTTGCACTGATCTTTGCACAGTGAAATTTTTATTTGAAACATCATTGTCATCTTCAGTGATGTAAAGAATGGGACTTTTTGACACTCTTGGAGATCCTACAGTGTTCTTTAAGGTTTCAGGGTGGAACACAGTGATGCTGTTCAGCAACAGATTTACCTCAAAATTTCTGACCTTCTTACCACTGAGTTGGTCCTATACACATGCATAACAACAGCAATGACATGTTCGCAGAATCACAGAATCACAGAAGCGTCTAGGTTGGAAAAAACCTTGAAGATCATCCAGTCCAACCATTAACCTAACAATGACAGTTCCCAACTACAGGACCTGCCTTTCATAAACCCATGCTGACTGGGCCTGATCATCTGGTTGTCCCGCACGTGTTGTGTGATGGTACTCAGGATGAGCTGCTCCATCAGCTTCCCGGGCACTGAAGTCAGGCTGACAGGCCTGTAATTTCCCGGATCATCCTTCCGACCCTTCTTATATGTGGGCGTCACATTGGCCAATTTCCAATGTGTCGGGACCTCCCCGGTCAGCCAGGACTGCTGGTAAATGATGGAAAGCAGCTTGGCGAGCACCCCAGCCAGCTCCTTCAGCACCCTTGGGTGTATCCCATCCAGTCCCATAGACTTGTGTATGTCTATGTGATGCAGTAGGTCACTGACTATCTCCTCCTGAAATGCGGGGGGGTCGTTCTCCCAGTCTCTGTCTTCTGGCTGAGGAGGCTGGCTTCCCTCAGTACAACTAGTCTTCTTATTAAAGACTGAGGCAAAGAAGGCACTAAGCACCTCACCCTTTTCCTCATCACTTGTTACCATGCTTCCTCCTGCATCTAGCAGGGAATGGATACTCTCCCTGGTCTTTCTTTTGCTACTGACATGCTTATAGAAACATTTCTTGTTGTCCTTGATTGCTGAAGATAGATTAATTTCCAGCTGGGCTTTAGACCTCCTGATTTCCACCCTGAATAGCGTCACAGCATCTTTGTAATCTTTGTGAGTCGCTAGCCCCTTCTTCCAAAAGCTGTAAACTCTCCTTTACTCCCTGAGTGGCGGCCAAAGCTCCCTGTTTAGCCAGGGTGGTCTTCTCTGTCGTCGGCTTCTCTTACAGCACATGGGGACTGCCTACTCCTGTGCCATTAAGACTTCCTTCTCAAAAAGTGCCCAGCCTTCCTGGACCCCTATACCCTTCAGGACCATCTCCCAAGGGATCCTTTCAAGCAGGTGCCCAAACAAGACAAAGTCAGCCCTTTGGAAGTCCAGGATATCAGTTCTGCTTCCCCTACTCCTGGCCTCCCTAAGAATAGAGAACTCTATTATTTCATGATTGCTGTGCCCTAGTTGGCCTCCAACCGCCACATCATCCACCAGTCCTTCTCTGTTCACAAAGAGGAGATCCAGCATGGCACCTTCTCTGGTCGGTTCACTCACCAGCTGCATCAGGAAGTTATCTGCCACACATTCCAGGAATCTCCGGGACTGGTCCCGCTCTGCTGTGTTGTATTTCCAGGAGATGTGTGGGAAGTCAAAGTCTCCCACAAGAACAAGGGCAAGCGATCATGAGATTTCTCCTAAGTGGCTACAGAATATTTCATCCACCTCTCTGTCCTGGTTGGGTGGCCTGTAGTAGACTCCTACTACAACATCTGCCCCGTTGGCCTTCCCCCTGATTCTAACGCAAAGACACTCCACCCTGTCTCCACTACACTTGTGTTCAAAACAATCATAAGAGTCCCTAACATACAGCACCACCCCACCGCCTCTCTTTCCTTGTCTATCCCTTCTAAAGAGCTTGTAGCCATCAATTGGCACACTCCAGTCATGGGAGGCATCCCACCATGTTTCTGTGATAGCCACTACATCATAATTTTCCTATTTCATCATGGCTTCAAGCTCCTCCTGTTTGTTACCCATGCTGTGTGCATTGGTATACATGCACTTCAGATGGGCTGGTGTTTTGCCCCCTTCCCCTTTCAAATCTAGTTTAAAGCTCCCTCAGTGAGCCCAGCTAACTCCTGCCCCAAGATCCTCTTCCCCCTCTTGGACAGGTGCATCTCATCTAATGTCAAAATGTCTGGCATCCTGTATACTAACCCAGGATTAAAAAGTCCGTAGCCCTGACGGTAGCTCCAGTCTCGGAGACACAAGCTCATCTTTTGAGTTCTCCTGTGATCTTCTTCATCCATCCCCACAACTGAAGGGATGGAGGAGAAAAAACTACATGTGCCCCCAAACCCTTAACCAGTTTCCCCAAGGCCATGAAATCTCTCTTCATTGCTTTAGGACTTCTCCTGGTAATATCCTCACTACCTACCTGAAGAACCAAGAGAGGGTAGTAGTCCTTAGGTCTCACTAGAGTGGGGAGTTTTGCCATGAGATCCTTGACCCGGGCCCCAGGGCGGCAGCAGACTTCCATATGAAGCGGGTCCAGTTTGCGTATTGGGCCTTTGACACCCCTCAGAATGGAGTCACCCACTACAGTGACTCTTCTGGAGTTCTTTTTAGAACTGGTTTTAATACCTGGTCCAGAATGACCTGGCCTTGGTGGACCCTGGTCTTCCTCCTTCTTTGTCTCATTTTCTTCCTCCTTCTCTTCTTCATTCAAACGTTCCACGGCCCCGAATCTATTGTGAAGGGACACCATGGAGGGTGAGGGAGGGTGGGAGAGTGTTTTCCTGCTTCCCGTGAGCAGGGACCTCTTTCCAGCCTCCCCCATCTCTTAGGTCCCCTCCTTCTGCCTGGTAGCAAGAGGGTGAGGGATTACCTGCCTTGTTTGGAGCCTCCATTTGCTCCTGTTGCTTCAGGGGTGTTAGGGTGTTACTCCACCAATCAATTTCCCTTTCACACTCCCTAATACTTCTTAATCTTTCAACCTCTATTTTGAGTTCCACCACCAGGCTGAGCAGGTCATCCAGCTGATCGCAGCACACACAGGTGTTGTCACTGCTGCCCTCCAGCAGGATTGACAGGTTCAGGCACTCCCTGCAGCCTGGGGCCTGGACCGCTGCATGTTTGTGTGGCAGCTCCGTCTGGGTCGCCACATTCTTTCTGGTGGTGGTTTTGACGCGAGTGGAGACCATAGCTCAGTCTCCTTGTGGAGGACGATAAGATGAAACTTGTTGTTGTTGAAATGTTGTTGAAAGAGACTTTGTTTTATTTATTTTAAAACCAGAAATTTCAGAAACGAGTTTACTGTGTGTGAAGCCATCTTGTAACATTAGCATCTGTGGTAAAGAGTTTAAATATCCATGTGTATTCCTAGTATGAACAAATATTTATATAAAAGTATGTCTATTTTTCTTTATGTGTGTACGTGCAAAAGACTGGGTACCAAGTAATGAAGCATTCATTGAGTATTACACAAATTCCAAAAAAGCAAAGAAGGCTAAAAATCTGACCATTCACCAAAATGATGAAAAATTATTAACAAATACCCAGTGCCTCTCAGGAAATTTCAGTTTATGTAAAATCAAACATGTCTGATGCTTCAGAATAGTTATGGACTGCTCAAAATATTATCTTCTACACCCAGTCCTGTCTCACAGTTTCCATACGCTCAAAAACCCCACCAACTATTAGTAATTCCTTATTAGCATGCACCTGACTGTATTCTAGGAGAATACTAGGCTACAGATGCAGCACTCTAAAGAGGGTATCAATTATTTGCCTTAATCATTGTCATCCATAGCATTTAAAGAATACTGTGCCTAATGCTGAGAAACCACTCCTGAACTGAAACTGCATCATTATCTACACTATTGCTATTTTAAATTATTTTCCTTTTCAAATCATCAAATCAACCAGTAAAAATGATTTTTCACTAGGAAATGAGCAAACATCTTGTCTGCCCTTCAGTAAGAAGGGTGACCTAGATTTTACATCTAATATTTGTTTAAAGCCACACTGTGCTTTAAAAAATGCCTCTATATAATGGGTAGTAAGAACTCAACAAAAGCCCAAGGCTATCAATATGGTAAGTAAGCTGTATTTCTGGATGGGTTCTGACTCATATTCAGATATCACCAGAAGTTTCCTGTCAAATCCAAGGATGGAAAGAGGAAGATAGGGAATGCAATAATTACAGGGGAAAGAAGAGAAAGTAAAAATACTATGCAAAATTGGAAGCACAAAGTTGATAAGGGCAGGGAACAGATGACAACATCCTTTCCATTCAGTATTGACGTGGCTATCAGTACTGGACTGAGGTACTCCCTAGCTCTGCCTCCTGACCTTCACAAACATTCTTTCAGATTGCCCAGCTTTGGGTAATGCCACAGGCAAGACACAAAGCTTGCCTGGACTCCTCTTTGACAAATCATCCAAAGGCTCTGTTACCTGCAGTCACGGCTACCCTTTATTTGTGTGTTTGCAAGCATTATTTTAAAGCCAATCCTGCTAAAAACAAGTTATGATAAAAACCAATGGTCCTGTGGAGAGAAGAGTGACAGACACTTTCACCTTCTTGCTTCACATTTCCATATTTAGGAAAAGCAGCTACACTGACATGCAGAGGCATCTTTCTCCTTGAACTCCAAATGACACAACTCATATCAAACTGGAAAACGTCTATTGAAAATATAGCACCATGGTCCAAGGTATTTTTAAAAAGCTGTGATTTTGTAGGACTTCCTTTTATTTATTCATCCTGGCTGCATGTTCCTCTTCTGATTTGTAACAAAGAGCCAATACTAAAGCACTGCTAATTCACACACACATCATTCATCCATCTAAAACATGTGGCACTAAAATGGGCTCTCAGGTCATGGCCAGCAAGGGACTGAATAAGTTTATATTAATATTTGAAAGAGACTTCTTTTCTCACTAATGCTCAGGGTTATTTAGGATTAGGACTCCAGAAAAATTTTAAATCTTTAGAAGAAAAGACCATGAGACCTAGAGAACAAGTGGGAAGAAAAGATGAGCACAAGTTATGAAGAGTTACAAAACACAGTAAATTATGAAAAAATGGTTGAAATAACAGAAGTTCTGACAGAATTTCATACTCAGATGAGCTGATGGAAGACTACGCAGAGAAATGACATAAATCAGTGGATTTACTGCTGGTTTCAATAGGACCCATAAGGCCACTCAGCTAGAGTTTTTTGAATAGGGATAGTCTTCAGCTATCCTTAACAACTATTTATGTTCCCATATCAGAGAATAATGAGCTAAGAATGGATCTTTTGTTTTTATTTAAAAATCCTTTTATTATTGAACTCCTCACATTAAACATCTTTCCACTTGGCAGTGCAAGTAGTGTAATTTGCAAAATATAGCTTGCTCCAAAGATTGCCAGTATATGTTTCAAACTGCTAAAGATTACTTCCCAGCTGCTTCTCATTCAGAGACAATATGTGTGGCCTTCCCTAAAGAGGATAGAAAATGTGGTACTACATCCCAGTACCACATGTCTTATACCCACTTCATGTGTTTACGCTGGGTTTTTGCTTCCAGTTGCTAAAAAGCACAGTTTTCTCAAGACACTGCTTCTTGCTATATTTTGTATATAGCTATTGGTTTTGTTATTCTTATTGTTGCTGTCTTTTATCCTGCTGTTTAAGAAAATATTTGTGGGGCTTCAAATGGCAGACAAAACTGGGTAACATCTTTGCAAGTTTATGCTGGAAGTTCTTTGATACTATCATCACTCTAAAGGGAACTGTGCCCCAGTAGGCTCAGCTACAAAACCTAGTGTTATCTACAAATTGGGCATCTCACACTGCCCTTTAACTGCTGGCTCCACAGTCAGCAGTAATAAAACTAGGGGACAGACCTTGGGAGGTAAGCCAGCCATTGATTTACTCCTGATACCTGACTGTTGGCTGATGTGTGATCTCTCGGGGTCACAGAGATAAAGTGCAAATTGTTTTTGAAAATCATTGCCAGGAGAGAGCAGATGCTTTTTTTAGAATGTCACACCCAGTGAGCTGTGACACACAGCCAAGCTTTGGTCTCCCTACCAGGTAGAGGAATTAGGTTTATGTTTTATGGAAAGATTCAAGATCAGCCCAGCATTGTGCTGATTTAGTCTTTTTTAACCTCTTCTTGTCCTAGGTGTTCCTGAAATAGATTAACATTATAACTGCCAGCAATTCAGTGAGCAAAACAACAGCTTTTCAAAACATGGTGAACCACAGTGTGCATTAAATGAGTGCCCCCCCAATTCATATTTTCACACTCCAACGTATAAGGCACTGCATTGGTGTTCTGTGACATGCATAAAAAGCTCAAGAAGAGACTGCGAGGTCACCTGCCACCTCCAAATGGAGCAAGCACATTCCTCTCTTACTGATGGCAGAGGAATGAGATGCACTGTCCTCAGCAAAGCCCCCTTGCTGGGCTACCTATGATCAGCTTCCAAGAACAGAGCACTGTCACGGGTGTGCTCAAGGATAGAGGGGATCTTCAAATGTAAAGCGAAGATCAATTCCTGGTGCTTACCTGAATGGAAGTGACTGGAAGTGAGGTGGCTTTCCAAAACACTTTCCCTCATGAAGGGAAGAGGACGTGATACTGAGTGCCATGGCTTTATGCCCAGGAGGGCTTTCACTGAGAAGTTTCCCTATGTGGGCCATATTTGCACTGAAGCAAGCGTTCCCATGAACCGTTCTTAAAACCAATTCAAAAAGGACCCCAGAAGGGTCATTGCAGTGGGTGACTCCATTCTGAGGGGTGTCAAAGGCCCAATACGCAGACTGGACCCACTTCATATGGAAGTCTGCTGCCGCCCTGGGGCCCGGGTCAAGGATCTCATGGCAAAACTCCCCACTCTAGTGAGACCTAAGGACTACTACCCTCTCTTGGTTCTTCAGGTAGGTAGCGAGGATATTACCAGGAGAAGTCCTAAAGCAATGAAGAGAGATTTCATGGCCTTGGGGAAACTGGTTAAGGGTTTGGGGGCACATGTAGTTTTTTCTCCTCCATCCCTTCAGTTGTGGGGATGGATGACGAAGATCACAGGAGAACTCAAAAAATGAGCTTGTGGCTCCAAGACTGGTGTTAACGTCAGAGCTTTGGATTTTTCAATCATGGGTTAGTATATAGGATGCCAGACATTTTGGCATTAGATGGGATGCACCTGTCCAAGACGGGGAAGAGGATCTTGGGGCAGGAGTTAGCTGGGCTCACTGAGGGAGCTTTAAACTAGATTTGAAAGGGGAAGGGGGCAAAACCGGAACTCCCAGACATAAGCCCCAGGGTAGATTACCACAATTTGTGGGCTGTTGTGCCAGCGATGACTCTCACCCTGCTATCCCAGTGGAGGCAAGGGATGGACACATGCAGCACAACAAAGATGCAAGAGATACTGATGGATCAGTAACCATGGTAAAACCTGTGAAAGGTCAGGCTGGAATTAGGACCTCTAAATGGGAAAAGGTGCTGGGGACATCAGCCCATCTGAAGTGCATGTATACCAATTCACACAGCATGGGTAACAAACAGGAGGAGCTTGAAGCCATGATGAAATAGGAAAATTATGATGTCGTGGCTATCACAGAAACATGGTGGGATGTCTCCCATGACTGGAGTGTGCCAATTGATGGCTACAAGCTCTTTAGAAGGGATAGACAAGGAAAGAGAGGCGGTGGAGTGGTGCTGTATGTTAGGGACTCTTATGATTGTTTTGAACACAAGTGTAGTGGAGACAGGGTGGAGTGTCTTTGCGTTAGAATCAGGGGGAAGGCCAACGGGGCAGATGTTGTAGTAGGAGTCTACTACAGGCCACCCAACCAGGACAGAGAGGTGGATGAAATATTCTGTAGCCACTTAGGAGAAATCTCATGATCGCTTGCCCTTGTTCTTGTGGGAGACTTTGACTTCCCACACATCTCCTGGAAATACAACACAGCAGAGCGGGACCAGTCCCGGAGATTCCTGGAATGTGTGGCAGATAACTTCCTGATGCAGCTGGTGAGTGAACCGACCAGAGAAGGTGCCATGCTGGATCTCCTCTTTGTGAACAGAGAAGGACTGGTGGATGATGTGGCGGTTGGAGGCCGACTAGGGCACAGCAATCATGAAATAATAGAGTTCTCTATTCTTAGGGAGGCCAGGAGTAGGGGAAGCAGAACTGATATCCTGGACTTCCAAAGGGCTGACTTTGTCTTGTTTGGGCACCTGCTTGAAAGGATCCCTTGGGAGATGGTCCTGAAGGGTATAGGGGTCCAGGAAGGCTGGGCACTTTTTGAGAAGGAAGTCTTAATGGCTCAGGAGCAGGAGGTCCCCAGCTGCTGTAAGAGAAGCTGACGACAGAGAAGACCACCCTGGCTAAACAGGGAGCTTTGGCTGCCACTCAGGAAGTAAAGGAGAGTTTACAGCTTTTGGAAGAAGGGGCTAGCGACTCACAAAGGTTACAAAGATGCTGTGACGCTATGCAGGGTGGAAATCAGGAGGTCTAAAGCCCAGCTGGAAATTAATCTGGCTTCAGCAATCAAGGACAACAAGAAATGTTTCTATAAGCATGTCAGTAGCAAAAGAAAGACCAGGGAGAGTATCCATTCCCTGCTAGATGCAGGAGGAAGCATGGTAACAAGTGATGAGGAAAAGGGTGAGGTGCTTAATGCCTTCTTTGCCTCAGTCTTTAATAAGAAGACTAGTTGTACTGAGGGAAGCCAGCCTCCTCAGCCAGAAGACAGAGACTGGGAGAACGATCCCCCCGCATTCCAGGAGGAGATAGTCAGTGACCTACTGCATCACATAGACATACACAAGTCTATGGGACTGGATGGGATACACCCAAGGGTGCTGAAGGAGCTGGCTGGGGTGCTCGCCAAGCTGCTTTCCATCATTTCCCAGCAGTCCTGGCTGACCGGGGAGGTCCCGACACATTGGAAATTGGCCAATGTGACGCCCACATATAAGAAGGGTCGGAAGGATGATCCGGGAAATTACAGACCTGTCAGCTTGACTTCGGTGCCCGGGAAGCTGATGGAGCAGCTCATCCTGAGTACCATCACACAACACGTGCGGGACAACCAGATGATCAGGCCCAGTCAGCATGGGTTTATGAAAGGCAGGTCCTGCTTGACAAACCTGATCTCCTTCTACAACAGGGCGACCTGCTTATTGGATGAGGGAAAGGCTGTGCATGTAGTTTACCTTGACTTCAGTAAGGCCTTTGACACCGTTTCCCACAGCATTCTCCTGGCAAAACTGGCTGCCCGTGGCTTGGATGGGCACACGCTTTGCTGGGAAAAAACTGGCTGGATGGCCGGGCCCAAAGAGTTGTGGTGAACGGAGTTAAATCCGGTTGGCAGCCGGACACGAGTGGTGTCCCCCAGGGCTCAGGTTTGGGGCCACTCCTGTTTAACATCTTTATTGATGATCTAGACGAGGGGATCGAGTGCACCCTCAGTAAGTTTGCAGATGACACCAAGTTGGGTGGGAGTGTTGATCTGCTCGAGGGTAGGGAGGCTCTGCAGAGAGACCTGGACAGGCTGGAGTGATGGGCTAAGGCCAACTGTAGGAGTTTCAATAAGGCCAAATGCCGGGTGCTGCACTTGGGCCACAACAACCCCCAGCAGCGCTACAGGCTTGGGGAGGAGTGGCTGGAGAGCTGCCAGTCAGAGAGGGACCTGGGGGTGTTGATTGACAGCCGGCTGAACATGAGCCAGCAGTGTGCCCAGGTGGCCAAGAAGGCCAATGGTATCCTGGCTTGTATCAGAAATAGCGTGGCCAGCAGGGACAGGGAAGTGATCTTACCCCTGTACTCGGCACTGGTGAGGCCGCACCTCGATTACTGTGTTCAGTTTTGGGCCCCTCACTACAAAAAGGACATTGAATTACTCGAGTGTGTCCAGAGAAGGGCAACAAAGCTGGTGAAGGGTCTGGAGCACATGTCGTACGAGGAGCGGCTGAGGGAACTGGGGTTTAGTCTGGAGAAGAGGAGGCTGAGGGGTGACCTCATCGCCCTCTACAACTACCTGAAAGGAGGTTGCAGAGAGCTGGGGATGAGTCTCTTTAACCAAGTAATAAGTGATAGGACAAGAGGGAATGGCCTCAAGTTGCACCAGGGAAGGTTTAGACTGGATATTAGGAAGCATTTCTTTACAGAACAGGTTGTTAGGCGTTGGAATGGGTTGCCCAGGGAGGTGGTGGAGTCCCCATCCCAGGAGGTGTTTAAGAGTCGCGTTGACATAGCGCTGAGTGATATGGTGTAGTTGGGAATGGTCAGTGTTAGGTTAATGGTTGGACTGGATGATCTTCAAGGTCTTTTCCAACACTGATGATTCTGTGATTCTGTAATTCTTCCAGCTCTACTGCATAGGCAGTTAAATGCAGCTCCATGTTCTCTATCTAAATCCACCGCAGTAATATTTGGCCATTTAGTTGGCAGTGGCAAGCCACGGAAATACAAAGACACAGAGAGCTCTTGTGGTACAAACCACAGGGGTCTGGGAGAGCACTCTATGTCAGGAGGCAAGTCGTGTCTTGCCCTGTTCTTCTGCAGGCAGACACTATGGATCCATCACTGTCAGGATACCATGTTGTCTAGGCTTTTGTTTGTATTTGGTAGGACATCCTCATTTAAAAAGAGGAACAGCTTTTCCAGGAGCTTGAAAGTGAAGTATTTGAGCTTTTTGATTGCCCAGTCTAGAGAAGCCGTTTGTTTGTATACCAGATAGTTATATGTTGCTGAACTAATTTGCCATTTAATATAATCAGTCTTGGTGGCAACAAAAGACTGGTTCTCAGCTATACAGGTTTGTGGAAGGAAGTTGAATAATCTTTAAGCACCATTAGTGGTTTCTATCCTACAATTCAGGATCCCCTGACATAAACTCCAAACAGCTTAAGATACTAAAAGGAAGGAATTAAATGGAAATATCTAAAAATAGGAAAAAAAGGAATAAACACTACTACTTGCTGCAATGGAGTGAGCTACTTCATTTGCTTATCTCCTTCTGGATTTCTTCTGTTTTGTACATCTGCTTGCACTATATGCTTCTTGGGCAGGCAATGTCTCTTGCTATGTTTATGTATGTGCACAAAGCCAAACTCAACCGCATTACAAAATGGGCATTAAATTCTAAGCTCAGTGGGGAAGGGTCCCACTCCGACTGGGTATTTGAAGAACTACACCACTGCACAGGGACCCCAGTATTATCTGGAACTTCTAGTGAGAACGCAAGTAAAAAAGAGAAAATAGGGGAAGAAAAAAAAAAAAAGACAGAAATGGCAATGAGACAGCAAACAGCAGAACCAAGACCACGATTTCTAAACAAAAAACAGTGTAGGCAAATTACTGCATCACTAAATATGGCTCACCTTGTCCAGAAGAAGAGGCCAGGAGCTGGGCAGGAATAAAGGGGTCAAATAACAGTCTTTCAGAGAAAATAAGGAGAGAGCATGCTAAAAGACATAGACTATGTATGCAACAGGAGCAATTGCAGTGTGCCCAGTGGGTTAGGAGGAAAGGTGGTCACTGTGCCACTCACTACTGCCCTGTGAAATTGCTTTGGCATAGGGTTCCCTACTACCTGCTTGATTCTGTTTTGCTTGAAAATGGCAGAAGCTTTACAAGATACTCTGTTGCACTCAACACTGGAAAGAACTTACTAAGAGGGAAAACTTGTACCAGAGATACAAAAGCAAACCAAGAAACTGAGAGACTTGCCAAAACAGGCAAAGATGTGCTCCTAAAACGTAATTGTGAAGCATTCCCAAGAAAGAGGTCATCCATGATTTAAGTGACCAGCTGTCACGTCCTCAGGGAGCACCATGGGTAGTCCCATAACTGCTTCTCTCACTACAGAATCCATCTGAGTACAAGAACAGACTTTTTGCTGCTTTCCCAATTTTCTCAGAGGGAAGGAAAAGAATTCTTTTTGCAGCTTAACAAAATTAAGGGGAAAAAAATCCCTAAATAATTCCTTTAGTAGTTAACAGAATTAAAATGTAGTTATGAAAATGATGAAACTACAAATTACCTTCAAATGTAAGCCAAGATCAAGGTTGCCAAAATTCACAACCTGAATGATATTTATTTAATATATACATCTAGCATAATGCAAATGCAAACCAGTTCCAGTCAAAGTCCAAATTACAGCAAACATAAAACCAGATCTTACTAAATAAGAATCCTTGATACCTTTGCCCAAAACTTGGTCTGAACCCAAACTAAACATCATCTGAGGTTCACAAAGTTCAGATAACTCTGCTAATTTTTAATTGCCAAATGCCTCTCTACAGTTCCTGGAATTAGAGGTTAGAGTGCCAAAACTGTCCTGGAATCTGTTTAATGCAGTTATGTGAATGACAAAAATGTTTTCCACCAAAACTTTTGAAATTCCAGCTGACTTCTGACTTGACTGAAGGAATTACCAGAACACGCAGGGTAGACACAATCCCATGCATGGATTAGAAGCAACAGAGTATATAGCGTATAAACAGGCACAACAGTGCCCCTTTTCTCACCTGTTTTTTTACTGCTGGCTGCTATATTTTATCCTGAAAACAGGAAAGCGGGGGAAACAAAGAGACTTGATTGCTCGATTTCTGGTTTTCCTTCCTTCCCCCCCCCTCCCCCCCCCGATGTGAGAATACCCTTCTGTGCACAGGTCCTTTATCAAAATTATTCCACACAATTCATTCCACTCACAAACAATTCAGAGGCTCTCCTTTCCATCCGTGTGTGTTGTTGCAAGGGCGGTCTCTTGCAGTTCTGACAATGTGGCTATTCCAGTGTCTCACTGTCACTCTCAGCATCTCAGAGCATGGCACTTACTGTGCTCTCTCAATCCAGAGCATCAGAAAACACGTTACTTAAGGCTAATTAACCCAAGGCGAAGGTCACAAAATAACTGTGCCCTTGATTCACAGAATGGCTTTGTTTTTGGGCTGGCATGAGGTGCAACTTTATGTTATGGCAAATACGTGCCGAAACAACGCCTGTGAGGTGAACGGCAGCCTGAGTGCATGATGGGATACTGTGGGTTTAAGGAAAGGAGTGTTTGGCTAGGAGCTGAAATTAGAGCTTATTGTGTGCCCTTGAGTAAACAAAGCTATAATGGGTTATTGAGACTGCTGACTTCTAACAAACAATGCTCTCTGTGTAAGCATGACATTTTAAAACCATGAAGCCTGAGGCATGTATGCTTATTGTCATACATCTTTTTATTGACTCATTTTATGTAATGTTTTTGAAAGAACAACTCAGAAACACACATTATATGAAGGGAACAGAGCTGAGGTATGTGGATAGGACTGTCACCAAGTATTGGCATATGCCATGACGATGGCAAAGGAACAAAAGATCTAGGACTTCAGAAGTAGATGCAACTGAAAATCAGCAACATAGATTTGTTCCAAAAATGTGGCCTCTCAGGGAAATTTTCAAACAGGAACTTAATTATCTGGTGATGGTGCAGACATACAAAAATTCTTACAATGGTCTTCACACAATGGACCTAGAACAGGCTCTTTTTCAATCCAGCTTTGACTATTCTTACCATAAACAAGACTAATACACTTCTTTGCCAACATTACATTCATGAGGAGATGGGGAAGCTTTACAAATTGTTTCTGCATGATTCCCATGTCCTGGGTGTCTTTTCTGTACACTCTCTGTCACCTTCACTGTTTTTACAAGCAGTTTGCCAGTTTCTTGTAGGATCAAGCCCTAGCGAAAAGGGTGTTTAGCTTCTCCTCTGGTTAGTATTTTGGTTAAGAAGAATTTTGGCAAGTAGAAAAAGCTCTATAAACCACCTGTTGTTTGAGATTTTCAGGATTCAAAACATTTCAAAGCATACCACTAGAAGGAAATGGAGCTGCTCTTGTCCTGTTTCTCATTCCTGTCACAGCCTGAATGAGCAAACATGCTGCCGTCTTCCATTTGCATTACATTTGGAGGTGCTGGGATGGGAACGGATTCATCTTGTGCCATGGTCAGCTCTCATTTCTGTCTGTGGGTAATGAGTTATAGCAATACCACAACAGCAGTGACTCTCATTATAGACTCATTCTGGGGACAGAGAGATTAATAAGAACAGAAAAGCGCATTAAAAAATAGAACCCACTTTATGACATTCTTAAAGTTGTGAGGAAAATATAGAGAAAAAATTAATCCATTTTTAGGGTAAAAATTTTCCTGAAAAACAGAGAAAACCTGTTGTCAATCATTTCTGTATCACTGACAGCAGTGTCATGACAAAATGCATACATGATAGGGTTTTCTCTGCAAACAAGCTCAGGAAGTATCATTACCAGAGACCACTGCAAAACATCTTTCTTAATCCCAGTTTGTGTAGTAACCCCCTGGCTCACAAAGCCTGATACTGAAGCAGACTGAATTTAAAGCAAAAGCTTTTTTGTTTGATTTGACTTGACAATGTGAAATCCCAAGCAAAACATGGCATCTTGATTTTCCAAATGGAAAGCAAAAGGAGGACTGGAAAAATCAGGAATTTCCTTAAGAACCAAGTGCCAAAAGCTTTAGTCATGACATCTCCTCTCCTGCCCACAGCTCAGCTCCATCCAAGATACCCAGCTTGAATAAGTAATTACAAATAGGACTTAAGTTTGGTGCCTATCAGTGTACCAAGTACCCTTTCTCATTTCTGATGCAGGAGCTCATGCTGTACATTTGACTCATCTGTAAGACAGCAGAGCTCCACTCCAGTCTTTGAGGTTGGGCTCCTCTCAGGGCAACCTCTCTTCTCCCCATTATAAGGAAAGCCACCTTGCAAAGGGAATGCAGAAATCAACATTTTTGCCATGCCCTTGTTTCTTTATTACCTTCCATTTCCAGACAATGTAGACAGAAACTCTTTATGTTTACTAATTTTCCAATATATTCCAGGTAGTCAGGGACTGAGTTTTCATCCACACTCTGGAAATGAAAATATTTATAATACCTGGCAACAGCATACCAAAAGAACAGCTACACATAGTAGTAGTACCTTATGTTAAGATGCACTTCACTATTGAACATATTGCCTGTTTCACATAACAAAGCAAATCTATTTCTCATATTTTATTAAATACAAAAAGAGACAAATATTACATTAAAATGTCCCAATTCACTTGGATCTGTGATTGTAGGCGAAGCTCAGAGAGGGGTGGAATGTCTTTACTTCTTTTGATTGTGGCTGTCTTCCATCCAAGTTTGACTTAAAATAGCAGCAGGCTTGAAAGACACTGTAATTCGTATCAGTGATTTTTTTGTTATTTGTGACATTATGAGTTAAAGGATGCATTTGACATAAGATCAAATGGCTGATACCAAGTTCTTTTTATTTGCCATTTCTTAATAGCGATTTTTTCAATATTTTACACAAAGTTGTCCTATGGAGCAGATTAAATTCTCTGGGAAAAGTGTTAATATACTGGAATAAATATGGAAGGTCAGATAATGTGGAAGTAAAATTAATGTCACCAAATAGTTGCAAGAAAGGGAGGTAGAAGAGGATTTCATTCAGCTGATTTATCACTACATTATATAAAGTTAACCTCAGGGTAAGGAAATAAACTAGTTTCCTGGGTGACCTGGATCTATTTCTGGCTCTGCCATAGATCTGAATTCTGACATAGGGTGAACCATGTTATATATAAATAGACATTTAAAATATATTGTTTCTGGCCAGCAGTCAGACCACAATCAAAACCAGATCAGTACCACAATCAAAACCAAAATAAGGTATGCTTGGCACCTGCTTTTCTTCCAAACCCTCTTTGTCACAAATGCTCAGAATATTTCAGATACAGATTCTCATTTCTATGTGCTTTTATAACAGCCAACACAGCAGGAACTCAGCTGAAACCTACATGTATGATGCAATTAATAGCAATACTGTACCATTGCCATATGGATAGTATAAACTTTTGGACAAATATATCTAGTACTCTTTCAAGTATTGTCTTTTGTCTTCTTCCTCCTGTTTCCTTTCCTGGCTTGATGTAGCTACCAGTGCTTCATTCATCACTCTTTGCAGTAAAAGGAAATCATCCAAATTACTGGCATGTTTTCTTCTTCACCATCTCACATTTTGCCTTGCTCCTGACTTGGCCTTAGCTATACTATTTGCACAGCAATTTCACATTGCTGTAAAAATATTTTATTGGAAAGGAATATGCTAAAGGAACTTAAAAAAAAAAATCTATGTATTAAAATACTTACAAACATCTTCTTCAGCATAAAAATGTTCTCAGCGTTTTTTCCCCAAACTCAGTATATTACACTTTGTGTCTGCTATTACCACAAAGCTGCAAATAAGCTTTTATTTCAATCCCCTACTAACTTCATCTGAATTCATTTCACATGAAATGTTACTTGCTTTATCTTATGGTAAGATTAATCCAAGAAACATGGAGAAAATCATCAGTTCAAAATTATTAAGGCCATTTGACCTAGCTTTGATGCTTATGCATGTCATCTAGAAATGAAAAGCAGTTACTAGGTGATATCTTTTATCTCTCATTAGTTGGTTACAGTAGTTCTACCATCTCTGTCATCAATCCTTGGTTTTTTGACTCTGCACAAGCAGTTCCTTGATACCGCTGAATATCTGAAATGTAAAAAATTCACTCTGTGTTTTTACACTGTAGTTGGATACAGGCATACAAAATTCCACAAATACAGTTTCCATTAGGGTACCACATTTATCAGTTCTAAATAAATTGATTTTCAACAAAGTTTTTATTATTTGATGTACTTTTTGACTCATCTGCCAGAGAACTTTGCAAAGGGATAATGGTGGAGGAAGGCAAATAAGAGGAAAAAAAAAATCTTTTTAGACATTTAAACCAGTATTAGATGCATTTTGTATACATATACTTATTTTGACACTAACTAAAAGGATAAGAATTAGATTCCAATCTGCTTCCTGACACAGTTCTATTGAAAAACAGCTACTGCGAGACCATACACAAATGCTATAATTTGTATTAGTCAGGATGTGTAGTGATGCAGAGCACATGTTTTAAATTAGAAGCTGCCTTTTTATCAGTATGTCAGCTAAAGACCACATCCTAGTCTTAGCCATGTGCCACTCTGCACAGCACATGCATGTGCATCTGAGGTGAGAGCGCTGTCCCAAGATGTGGCATGGGAAAGGGGCTGTTTGTGTTGCTGTGATCCACGAAGCACCTCGGGGGGAAAAAAAAAAAAAAAAAAAAAAAAAAATTAGGTGAAAAGTCAGCACCATACAGAGACATGTTTGACTGTGGGTCACTTTAGAATGGTCCATTTCAAGCAGTTAATTTGCCAGTGTTTTTTCCAAAATGAAAGGACAACACAGTAGGAACACACAAAGAGTATCTTAATCACTGCAGCTCTTGTCACCCTCCTTGCATAACAGCATTATGTAAGCATCTGATTTGCATCAGTGTACAGCTCTGATTGCTGAGAAAGCAGTTTGCAATTCAATAAGATTCATACACAACATTGCCTTTCTCTTATTTTCTTGAAGTAATGTTGGTAGCTGGAATTATACAGATTTTTTCCTCACACTAACAAGCACCAAGGCCACTGTGAATAACATGATTTTTGTCTCTGGATGTATTAGAAGACCTTTCAACACTGAGAAAGATATTGTTCATATTTCGTATACTCGAGGCTCAATATGAAAAAGATAAAAAAATGTCACCAGGTCAGGAAGCACAGACATATCGATTTATTCAAAGAGAAGGATGAGATTGCTGTACAACACACTTTTAGCTCACAGTGACTGAACCATTTGCTCTCGGGAAGTATTTTCTTGGTACTGATGATATCTAGCACTTCTGAGCTCAGCACATTATGTTTTGATTCAGAAAAGCTAAAGATGACATTTCTAGCCCTAAATTGCTAAAAAACACAATAGAGACCAGAGCTAAAATCCAGGACATCTAAAAGAGGTGATCTCAGACATCTTTTATGAGTGCTCTCTACTACGAATCTACTACAAAAGCCTTCAGTATAACCAGAGAAGACAACAGAGTCAAGAGGCAAGGGGAAAGGTAGGTTACCCTTTCCATTCTCCACATAAACCAGTGAGCATTAAACAGCATAAAGGGCTCAACTGACCAGCATCACGAAACCCACAGCAGAGTTGGAAGTGGGACCTGTAGGTGACTCCTGCCTGATACTTCCACCAGAAAGCTGTACTGTAGAGCTAGGTGGAGAACGTGGATTACCTTTACAAAAAGGGTCTTGTACATGTTTTAAAACAAGTGGAAATTCTTTTATCAGTAATGCCATCAGGAAAAGTAAAGATTAGTGAGGCAGTTATCATAAACGAGGTAGAGTTTGCTAGCCCTGTGTTTGAACCACCAGGTCACTAGTGGTTTTGTGAGAAACCACTCAAGGTTTGGGCTAGAAAAGGCTGTGGGAGAAGTCCAGTAATGCATCCACCTGGAGACCGAAGGGGATATTCAGCACAGGAAAATGTGCTTCTGTAAAGAAGGTCTTTTGTTGGTGAATTCTGAAGACTGCAGCAGTATCTGAATTAAACTATGAAATAAACACTAGGGAACAGTGGCAAAAGATTAAAGTGATCGAGTATTGTAGGGAAAGCTACAGGAACATCAAGTATCTTTTGTACAGAAATGGATTACTTATTCTTCAGCTCTTTATTTCAAGGATAATGCACTAAACAAATGGATTAAAGCTACTTTTGAGAAGATACTATCTGAAAGTAGGCCAGTAAGCCAGAGTTTCTCAAATTGGCCTTTTTTCAACACTGAATTTAGGACTCCCTCCTCATGTATGACAGATGACTGAATTCAGGTGAAAGGAGCATAGTGAGGTCTTGGGTTTTTAACTTTCCTGTCCCAGTGTACCCAGAGTTTTCAAATACTGTCATTGAAAGAACTGAGAATTTATTTCTAAAGACTTTGTCTGCCCTCTGGAAGAATGGAACATTTGAGATAACCTTTGGCAATTAAAGCATGTGAAAAAAAGTCAAAACAAATGGCATATTTGAGCCAATGAAAAAAATCTTAGTAGGAAAACAAATGAGGTCTTTATTAACATGAATGAACTAAACACATTACATCAACTGCTTCTGAGCTGCTTACGGATTTCTGTAGCCAGAAAAGTTCACGACATATGCATCTCTATTAGTCATTGTATTTTGTTTGAGCTTATCAAAAGACTGCTATGATACTTCTTTTCCCCTTCTTTTTAAATCATTTAGGTTTTTTTTTTCAAATTGTACTGCTAATGATTAAAAATTTTTATAGCATTTTTAAATTATATTAAACTTTTGGAGGTATTACCAGATTTCTAGAGAAATGCACAATGGAAAAAGAAGGAATGCTTCTGTTCAAGCACTATTCTGTAGCAGTCCTACCACTGTCAACACTAAAGAGTAGTTTCTTTACTCTCAGCTGTGTGATACAGTAGTGAAGATCACTCCATGTTTTACAGCTTGACTGATGGAAGTGGACAGTTAGGAAGCAATGCACGTATATATGGGTGAAAAACACAAACATGGCTCTTTTCAAGTGCATGTGTGGGGAGGGCTATACTCACTTAACTGCTTTAAAATTTCAAGTTCACAAGGGTTAAAGAAATATAATAAGACACCATAATTCAGTGGGATCAGGCATTACTTTACCAATTTTAAGCATATGTTCACCTTCATTTTCCACCAAGTGCTGATCTGCGTGGTATCTGTTTCTCCTCATTGCTGATTTCCAGTACTACTTACTTTTCACCCCAATTACCAGTCTGCCTTTCCCTTCCCAGCAAGTTCCAGCCTTCAAATCCAGCCTTTCTTTGCAGCACCAACATGTAGTCTCAATTTATCTCATGTTTTTCGCCCCAATTAGTTTAGATTAGATCTCTGTGCCATCGGCATACAACTCGAATGGCTTTCTTCCCATGTGCATGGGTTACAGGGCATAAAAGAGAGAACAAGAAATATGTTTAAACACCTCCACATACCTTAGATTTAATGTCTGGCAGGGCTCAGAAGATAAAGTAGGAAATTTTACCTGGTTTATAGCACAGTCAAGTACGGATGGATTTTTAAACAGAAGGCAAAATGAACAACTCTCACAAAAACAGCTAAACCATTTGAAGGCAAGAAGAAAACCCCCAGATTGTGGCAGACACCCAGCATAAGAAAACTCAGTTTGCCTAGTTAATTCCAAGAGCTGAATAGTGCATTTCATAATGTGAAGCACTTGGCTGTCTGGAAAATGTGTGTTGGTTATGCTAAGAAAACCTCTTATATGTAATACACTTGGACATCACACACTAACCCGTTCCTTTTTCTTTCTCTGTGATCCTTCTCCTTCCCTTAAGTTTTCTGGTTTCATTATGCACTTATGTTGCCCCATATAGTGATTCTGCAGTTTATTTTAATTAAAGGTTGGTGTTTTTTTCTTGTCTCCCTATTTCTTTTTTTTCAGAAACCCTATTGACATTAAATTGAGCTTTGGAATACATTATTATAACAGATTTGAAGGACAAGGGAATATCATGCCCTCAAATTCATCATTACAGAAAGGTAACCAAAGTTTTTAGGAATACAATAAAAACTCTGAGGTGGCTCAAGGACACCATAAAAGAGTCTTAACAAGGTTTTTTTTGTCATCTGGCTCAAATGCCTTTAATTTCTTGGCTACAGGTGATCTTTAGAAATGGGTATTGAAAATGGCAAGCATTCCTCTCGATTTGATTTTTTTAAACTTCTAAGTTCTCTTAAGTTTCTTCTTGCAAAACTTAATGTCCTGGTTTCGGCCAGGATAGAGTTAACTTTCCTTGGGTGAGAGGGAGCACAGCTGAAGGGCTGGGTCCTCATGGATCACTGGAGCATTCCATGTCATGTGACATCAAAGCTCAGCACATAGGCAGGCACCTGCTCTCTCACCCGGTGTTGGTTTGTTTTGGGTTTCGGGATGGGCTGTATCTCTGGTGCGGTCAGATCGCTGCTGGTGATGGGCTCTGTACCGGTCGCCGCTCGGTGAGCCACTACTGCATTTTACTCGTTTTGGACTACTATTATTACTGTTGGTTTTGCTAGTAATTTTTTTTTATTTAACCTACAAATTTCTTCTTTTGTCCCTCCCCTATTTCACTGGGGCAGGGGGCAGTAAACAACTGGTTACATGGCAGTTTGCTACCGGCTGAATTCAAACCACAACACTTAACCTCCATGGTGCAGTAGTGCCAAATCCAATATTCCTTTTCAGGAAAGAAAACATAAAAAAACCTGTGTGATTTTTTTAGGCCTTAAATTAAAATCTGAGTTCCAGTTTTATCTTAGAGCTATAATTTATAATTTTAAGCCTATTCCTCAGCCTTCTCTATTAGTCTTCCTCACCCTGCACATCAGTTCATTCAGGAGGCATTCCTCTCAAAATCAAGATCCATAATCATTGACTCTATCCTCCCCTGCAAATGAGTAACTCAGATGTGAGAGAAATGCGATCTATATCTCAGCTCAAAGTATTTTTTGTTTCCTTTTTTTTGTGAGAGGAAGAGTGTTTTCTTTGCCAAAAGTGAGGGTTTACACCCTCTCGCGGCTATGGATCAAGATTCATAGAAAGCCCCAGCACCAATTACTTCTGACATCTAACCACCACCACTGCCCACTGACAGCCCCACAGGGCTTCACAGACTCCAGCTGCCTTGTACACCGCCTCAAAGGAGAGCTCTGGGACTGGAACCAGAGCATGTGACAGGACACATCCAGCCACACTGCCTTCAGACATGTCTTTGGAGGATTGCAGAGACCAGCAGACACTGGAAACTCTCCCCTCTCCCTGTTAACTTTGCACAACTGGTGCTCTATGGAAAAATCTCTACTGGATCATGGACAGGAGGCATAGCAGAGGTAGTTTTTTTACCTCCATCATACATGGAGCATGTGTCCCAAAGAGTCTCTTCAGATGTTAATCCTCCAAATGAGCAAGAAAGCAGCAAGTTATGTGCCTGAAGGCACTGACAGCATCAACAGTATGCCCTCCAAAATATTTATTCAGGAGCAAGCACTCCACCAGATGTATCCCTTTAGGCTTAAAGTCACCTTTCATTGGTTGCTTTATTGAAGGAGTTTTTCCTGAAACAGCAGTTGCACCCTAGTGCTGCAGCAAGCCCTAAATAACTCCCAGTAATAGCAGTAATGCAAAATAAAAGAATGAAATTGGTCAAAAAAACAGCTGTAGCAGCTAGTACTAAGACACACACAGAGGATATACAAGGGATGAGTCTCTTTAACCAAGTAACAAGCGGTAGGACAAGAGGGGATGGTCTCAAGTTGCACCAGGGAAGGTTTAGACTGGATATTAGGAAGTATTTCTTTACAGAACAGGTTGTTAGGCGTTGGAATGGGCTGCCCAGGGCAGTGGTGGAGTCCCCATCCCTGGAGGTGTTTAAGAGTAGGGTTGACTTAGCGCTGAGGGATATGGTGTAGTTGGGAACTGTCAATGTCAGGTTAATGGTTTGACTAGATGATCTTCAAGGTCTTTTCCAACCTAGATGATTCTGTGATTCTGTGAAAGTGTGGTTTGGTCTGAGTTTATATTTGTTTTCAGTATCAGATACAGAGCAGGTAATCTCCTCCTTCACTTCCCAATGTCTTTTTCTGTGCCTTCTCCACAAGCAAAGCAACTCTCTGCAGATTTAACACAAGCCTTGTTCCACATAAAGCATGCTGATGGCACTGTGAACACAACCAGTTCCCATGAACAGACTGCAAGGAGAACAGACTGTGCAAAACTCAACTTTTGAGTCATTATATAAGAATATTTTAATCACCTTGGAGTCTTTCTTCATAAGTGTTTTGTTTCTATTCAGTGTGAAATTAGAACAGGTTGCTTATGACAGGAACACATTTACATTTATTAGAAATTAAGCCAATCAAATCAAGAACCAGTATTGGTAAAATCCACCAAACTGTGGAGAATACAGGTTGCCTTTATGACTTTAGTTTTTTGAAATAGCCAGAATATGGTTTTCAAACATTTTTGGAGAACCTTAGATGGGCTCAACAAACACACAGCCAGACTCCATCTCTTTCCTGAATGTATTCCTATAAAAGTAGACAGGCAAAGTCTAAGAGGCACAGCAGAAGATCAGCAAAGTAAAATGTGTAATTGCCCTGCATAATTCACAGGGGTATTCACAAACCTATAGGACTCAGTCTCACCTCTCCAGGTTCACAAGATTGCAATCCATCACCTACTACCTTGTACTGAAACCCAGGCATCACATCTCAGAAAAAACAATGCAAGGATGTCTTCCCCTCCATCCCCTGCCACCCCACCATCCATGAAACAACAAATGAGCTGCATTGTGTCTGGAAGGAAAGGTGGAATTAAACCTTTAGATCTTTTTTTGCCCAGGCTGTACCTGCCATACTTCAGCTGTCAGTAAGTATGTGAAGCTGATTCTCTTAGAGTGCACTGTATCTCTCCTCAGAAAACTCTCACCTCTCCAAAAGTGGGAATGGACTACTGATGTTTGAGCTGTCACTCTGATCTTCAGAGTGCATTTTTTGTTCCTTCTTTTGAAGCCTGACACTTTCAGCTTGTTTGTATTGCCAGCATCTTTGTATGCTAAGCTGCACATACCAGGTTTCTCACATGGAAACTGAGGAGAAGCCATAAAAGTAAGATATCATACTTAACCAACTGGACAAAAATCAACAAACTCAAAAAAAAAAAAAAAAAAGCATTAGTGGACAGGTTTAGGTCTCTGGATACACTTTTAACCTATTGACATTATTTTTTTTAGCGATGATGGGATGAGTTCTGTACTATGAGGAACATAGTATGTTTGGATGGAGAATTAGGAATTTTTTAAGGGGGATATGATTCACAGAGGCCACAAGAGATTTGCTTTATTTGTGATCTGCTTCAGGGTTGGTAGCAAACTCATTACCTTAACAATACTGAACAGAGATTAATAGAGGAACTCTGAGAGCCAGAAAAGCAGAGAAGAACAAGACATGTGAAGATGCATGTGTTCAAAGAACTACGTCAACTGGCCTTTGAGAGAATAATGGTACTACAGGTGCAAGGACTAAACAAAGATCACGTAAAAGCTCAGCATTTGTATTTAAAAGCTCATAAAACAGTGAAATCTGTGTTCAAATGTTATCTTAAACACACTGAAAATAGTTAAAACAATGGAATATTGTAATGTCACACCTTTCTAATGATGTGAAATGAGCTTACAATACACAGCTCTCAACCAAACTGGATGCTATGAAGTATCTTCCAAATGTCTTAAAGGTTTTTACAGCAGCGACATGACTTCCTTTTCTAACATTTCAATGACTTCATGAGACAGAAGACACCAGTGGAGATCCAACAACTCACACAACAGTAGATATGGCCTGTATAGTCAGACCTTCTGGTAAAATAGGATCACAACTCAGATTGGAAGGGACCGCTTGACTGTTCTCATAGTGAATTTTTTTTCCTTATATTCTGCCTCAGTTGCTCTTGTTTCAACGTATGGATGTTGCCTCATGGTGAAGAGCCTGGCTCCATCTTCTTGATGGCTGCCTCATAAGCACCCTCCAAAGCCACGTCTGCTCTAGGCTAAGCCACTTCTGGTTCCTCAGCCTCTCCTCACAGGGCAGGTGGTGCAGCCCCTGACTCCATGGGTGGGTATTTGCTGAACTCATGCTAGCTTCCCAATCTCTTTTGGCATTGGCTCCATCTCATATAACTTGAAGATCTACATCTAAGTAAGCTCTCTTTGCATCTCGAGTTTGCAGAAAGAAATATATAGACTCAAAGGACCTATCACACAGACCTATCATTGCACTGGCTGAACTGATTTTCTGACAGTGCTTATTTTCCCTCTTTAACTGGGGAGGGAACTCAGACCAAACAGCCACATTTCCTCAGTCAAGTTAGATTACAGGAAGTTCAACTGTAATATCACCCTTTTTATTCCCTTTGAACTAATTTTTCAAAAGATTTGCAAAAAGTAAAAGAAGGAAGTATCAGTTCTAGGAAGTGGGTCACTACTTACGATGCTTGCCTATGAGTAAGTATTTGCTGAGATTGACAAGAAAATGATACCAGTCAGCAAATTTTTTGTTTACAGTTACTTTCCTCTGCAGTCCTACTATCTTCAATGGTTTGACTTTCATACAGCTCAGGAAGTTTCCTATTTTAACAGTAGCTTTCTGAGTTTGCTACTAATACCACAAAAAGATTTATTTGTACTAGATTTACCTTTTTTTCTCATTTTTGTTTCAACAAAGAGAAAGATGCTGAAGCATGTCAGGGCAGTAAGATTTGCCAAAGCACCTCCTGATGCCAGTCAGAGAAGCAAAAGCGTTCCTCTCATTTGCACTGGTAGGCATTGCACATATTGGAACTGACACCGATTAATTAGATTCAACAGAATGAACTAAAGCAAATATTTAATAGAGCAGAGTGAACAGTCAAAGCAAACAGTTTGTAAATAACGCACTGGCTGAAAATTCAAATTCATCCAAGTAACTTCAGCAAACATGAACCACTAACACACTGCCCAACAACCATGACTCCCAGCCAGAAAAAAAAAAGGTAAATTGACATGAATACTATTTGCTCAGCCTTAACCTTTACATTAACTTCTATGAGGCAAAACTGTTACACTTTTTTCTGCCTGAGCATTGCATAAAAAACTTTCTACAAAAGTATATTTACACCTCTAACCTACAAAATCTTTCTTCCTTATTTCAGAGTCTCCACCTAATGGGAGTATCACATTTTGTCAAAATTTTTAAATCAACAGCAATTGTTATTCAAAGGTTTTATACCACTGTTCTTCCTTTCCAGCATTTTTGTATATTTCAGATTTTTCTAGACTTTGTTCATAAAATCATAGGTAAAACTCTCAAAACCACAATTACAAGTCTTAGTCCCTTTTGTTTAAGAAATGGTCTAAGTCAATTGTCCACTTACTTCCGAAGTAAAAATGACAATGTTATATGAAGATTTCTTGATGTTTATGTCGTGAGCATACCCTTGCTTGATACACTGGTTTGGTAAAGAATATGCCTTCATGAGAAAGCAGCCCTTGTTCACTACATATTATACCTTATCTTTGCAGGAGAGCTGTCTTTGAACTCATGTGCTCATACAAAGTAAGATTTAATGATACACAACACTTGCATGAAACTTAATTACACTGGAGCCTAGAACACTTTTTTGTGGTTCAATGATAAAACTATAAATGAACACTTTGAACAAAATCCTGAAGTGGTTAAACCACATTATAAAGTAGAGACATTTGGCTGAAGAATCAAAACCATACAAATAAATAATTATATATGTATGTTTGAGCAGGCTGTGCATGTGAAGGAAGATGAGTCACTTCATTTTTTTTATGTTGGCCTTGTGACAGCTGAGCAATGTAATTATCTTCTTTTGCATTGTGCTAGTTTTATCTCGTTGGTATTAGATTTTTATTTCTTCCATATTCTAATTTCTGCAGCAGGTGAAGTGCAAGACTCAGTGAAGCAAGGCATTGCTATAATTTAGTTTGCTCGGGTTTCATCTAAAGAATATTTCAGTACTTTTAAATAAAGCCAAAGTGAGGGGACTCTTGCTATTATGCACACAAATAATGATTAATAAATATTGCTACCGAACAGTTTTACATTGGATTAATTTACCTTCATTTAAAATAAGGAAAGGAAAAAAACCCCCAAAAATCCTATCAAGCAGGTTAAAGGGTTTATTGAATCCATACTAAGCATAGAAGAAGGTATATAAAGCTAGAAATATATTTGGGGCTTTTTTTTCTCATGCCAAATAAAATAAAACAGCAAAAATTACTATATTTACAGTGACGACTTTGTTAGTTGACTTATGAAATATGCATGAGCACAGGGGAAATGGTGGATGGCATGTCAGGCTACTATTATTACCACCAAAACATGTAGACAAATGAAAAATACACAAGAATCTTGACGTTGCAAATACACAGCAGAAAGCCTGTGTATACCCTTAAATAATGAAATATTAACAAATACTCCTTTCCTATCACATATATCCCAACTCGAATTACTAATGTGACATTAAAAAGACTTCTTCCAACATCAGGCTTTGACAAGATCCCTGTAAAACCAGTTAAATTGGAGAACTGTTAAGACAGAATTAGTTTTAGAATCACATGTGCTTCTTATTTTACTAATGAGCTTGAAGACTTGACACAGGCTTGTTCATCACAAATAGATTAATAGGCATCAAAAAAAAAAAAAGGAAAGTACTCCTGGTAAGGTAGCATACAACATCTATTGTAACTATTTGCAATAGTCTGGAATATGGGATTCAAACTATTAATATGAATGTCTACCATAGTACACATAGATAGGTATCTATAATAGCACACTTAAGATGTGTACACTACAATGAGATGGCTGTGACCTAGAATAGGTCTCTAAAGCAAGTATCTAAATTTAGTGAGAAGAATCTCACCTGAAGTGACAAACATATGCAGCACAGTAGTAAAGCTTTTACTTAAAATATTGCCCAGCAGTGTGAAAGGAGTATCACCTTCCATCTGATAATGTAGGCTGACACAGCAGTCAGACAAGAGCACTGACTTGATGGTAGTGTCATGCGTGCATGTGCATAGAAAAGGGGAAAACACCCTGGCTTTCAGGCCTGGCTTTTTTTCCTCCGTTCTCAAACCAACATCACCTTGGCCTCACAGAGCTTGTGTTTCAGCCTCACGGTGCAGGAGGTGCAAGTGCATTTGCAGTGGCTGCTCTGCCACAGCTCTGCTAGAACATGGGCACTCCCAAAGTACTACAGGTGCGGTCACACAGCATGAGCCGAGGGAGGCACACTCAGCAGCAGCCAAGAACACCAGACTAAATTTCATTACTCATTTTGTAGCTTGGTGACATTTCCATCAACTCATACAAGCTCTAACAAAGAAAAATGTAACTTTGGACCATCAACTCTGGAATTCCCTGTGCTGCAGTAGATATTCTTACCAACTAGCCCATAACACTGCTAAGTCATACAGAGATGTTTATGAATATGAAAAATTATAATTTTTTTAATTAGATGACATGTCATTTTGATCTTAATATTAAATGCTTAAATTTTGTTGTGAAACTCAGTGCAGATTACCTTTCTATATACAAGTATCCCAGTACTGGACAATTCCCCCAAGCAGCACATTTTGCACACACAGCAACTTTCTTACATGACTGTGAATAGTAAGCAATCCACTAGCAACACTACACAAGAGGATGAACAGCCTTACACACAAAACCTATTAAAACCAAAACCACTAGACTCTGTGTTCAAGGCATTAAAAAGCTGAAGTCAGAAACATTACTAATGACAGGCACATGTAATAAGATCAGTGTGGTGAAGCAATGCATCGTTGCAGCCAGATTTAGAGCCAGATCATCACTTTAGAAATATCAATAGCTGGATAAGGTCCAAGTTACTTCCTCATCAAAGCAGTATGACTCCTGACTCCAGTGAAAATAATAACCTCAGTTTGTGGAGACAAAGTCCTGATCAATAATGAATCTTAAAATGTCTATGGGATCTTCTGCCTTCTCAAACATGAATTAGTACTGACACCTTCTTGGCACTCTACCAGCAGTGTCTACTCACTGAAAGTTGAGTGGCAAATGTGGGCTGGTGGAAGCTGAAAAAAAATATGATATTTGAGGAATGGTTTACAAGAAAAACTATGATACAACTGTGAAATGTGGCTATGGGAGAACTAGAGAAATATTTGATTGTGATTATTACATTTCTGATATGAAATATAGCCTGACACATGCATGGGAAGGGACCTAAAAACTCATACAGGATAGTCCTTCAACTCCCCAGGTTTTGGAGCCAAATGACAATAACCAATCTTTTCAGGTTTCTCATGGATTGCCATG
Source organism: Strix uralensis (assembly GCF_047716275.1). Lineage (NCBI taxonomy): Eukaryota > Metazoa > Chordata > Aves > Strigiformes > Strigidae > Strix > Strix uralensis. The sequence continues at coordinate 50,628,667 of NC_133976.1, read as the reverse complement.
AAGCCTGTTTACCAAACTTGTAACTGAAAACACTACCAATTTTGCTATTTAACAGAACAGCACAGATTAGCTATGGGCACATATCAAAGCCACATGACTCAGAGTTAGAGATGCACAGCTCTGGACTACGCACATTTCATTCTGCCAGCTCAAATTTCTGATGCTTTGTCTCTCAAAATAACCCAGTATTTACCATGAAGGTCCCTGGAAACCTTTGGGAAAACAGGAATTGTTTTACTAAATTAGACCCTTGACCCATTTAGTCCTTTCTCTGGTAACATGAAGACTTAAGAAGCTAGGCATTCATGACTACCAGGATAGGTTTCACTGATTTTCAGTGTAACTCAGAGATTGACTTAAATGCTAAATTGCAGGCTTTGCTCTCCATTCTGCATTTTTATTATCATAAATCTGGATGTGAATTATAGCTTCGGAATCACTACATTCTTAAAATACATTTCAAAACATGTTCTGAAGGTCTCAATTCTATGGCTAACAATCACATGAGGAAAGAGGATAATTTTAAACGATTGCCTGTCCAGTTTCCTCTATGATCAAGTTCTACACTATTTCCACAAGCATGCCAACACAAATACAAGCTCTGGGAAATCTGTTTTACTAGTAGTAAGTTAGGACTGAGCCCCCAAATAAACATGTCTTGTACATTTTATGTAACTCTTGTATTCATTTAGTAAGTGTTAAAGTAGATGTTAAAATTGAAAATATTCACAGCCGCTACTCTGATAGGAATGTATCTCAACAATGCATTTGAACAGACATTCCTGCAGGACCGGGTGGAAATTCATCACAGAGCGTAAATGCTTGCCTAAACACCCACTCATGTTGGCAGCATAACCGTATGTGAAACTTCTGACTGAATCGGGACCTCTAACTGCTTCAAGCCATTTTTTCATCTGGACTTCCAGAGATGTCACTACCATTCCACTCACATGTCCTGCACGGCACGGTTGCATGGATAATGTTCCATACATATTTGTATGATACACAGACTCCACAGCCCAGAAAAGTGCATTGTATTCATAGCATTTTCCCTGGAGCACATACACACATATACATATCTTAAATTCTAGAAACACTGACTTCATAGTATTTCTGCAGAAATTAAGTTTGTCTAATGTTTTCATAACGAAAAGCTCAAAATCGGCCTTCTGAACTCATGTTTATATGCTTTAAGAAATTACCTGATTTTTAAAAGCACCGAGCCTAGGTGACTTTGGTGGATTTAGGGGAGAGGTTTTCTACTAGAGCTGGAACAAATGCCTAATCTGCTCCCTTTGTGGTTGGTAGGAGTATTACTGTTGAGCTCAGTGGAGCTCAGCTGCTAACTTTAAGACTTCTGTTTTTGAAAAACAGGTAGTCATAGGAACTAAATACCAAAGAACACTCAAAGAACAGGGCAGCGTTTTCAGACCACCACAACCGAAACACACTCCCTATTTCTGAGTGTTTACTGTCACTGCTTGCTTGAAAGACTAACAGGTGCATGGGAAATAGGATATGAGAAAGATGTCTTCTTGTTTCAAAATAATTTTAATACTATCATATTTCCTATGCTCCCCTTGCCTGAGCCTTGAAAGAGATATGCCATCTGTTTCAACAAAAAATGAAAAGCATATATGTATACAAACACACAAGTGACTGGGGCTGTGCTAGAACTAGAGAGAGCAAATAAAAGACTCTGTCTTTAAAATATTAAATGTGGAAAATTATGAAACAATAGAACACCTGTCCTTTCAACACTCTATTGTTCAATACTTGGGGAAATGTTTCTTTTAACGACTACAATTATAAATTTTCCCTGGAGCATCACATTTTTGCGACCATCAAAGCTACAAAAAGTTTATCATTTAAAGCAACAGACTGAAGGAGTCCAGTAAGCTCAATTCTCCTTATTTCTGTTTAATTTTAATTTCATTTATTGGTTATTAGTAGAATCTTCTCAACCACGTTTCTAAGTACATTTTCTTTTAATGATTTTCTTCATATTGCAGCTGCTGCACTTTTCAGTGTTTTAAATTACCAAATTCAAAATGAAAATGAAAATCACTTGGTTATGTAATTGTCTTAGAGACAGCATGATAATTAAAGCCCTCAGAAAAGCAGTCCAGAGGCATTGGCTGTGCAGAAAGGTAAAGAAAATACAATACAGGTGTCTCAGAAAAGGACTAAATAATATTGTAGAAAAAAAAATTATACATGCATCCCTGAACTGATGCCCTTAAGAACTGTATACCTTAACACAAAATATCATATTTACATAACAGAGCATGTGTCAAGACATGTCACCATAAACTGGCTGTTCAGAAGTGATAAAAGAGGCTGAAGCTATACATGACATTACAAGAAATAGTGTTGAAGATGAAAATAAAATGTATGACAAAGATTAAGAAGATTAAAAATGTAGGTGAGATTAATCTGTAAATAAAACAGTTAAAAGTTTACTAAACAATGTATAAAAATAATAAAAGCTGAAGATATTCTTGTTGAAGGACTAATCTGAAAAGTTATCTGTAGTGTTGTGATAAATCTTCAAGCAGTGGTACAGAAAGTGTGCAGATGTCATATTAAAAGTCAGTATAAACTTCTTTAGACAGATCTCCAAGCTATTACACTTCCCTAAACTTCGGAAGGATCTGCAGCTGCACACAGCAAGACCAAAACCAGCTGGACTTTCTTATACAGCAACAGGGCAAATCTAAAGAAGTTTCACATTTAAAACTTGCATGAGAAATCCTTCAGTCAAATCCAAGAGAAACATGAACATTTACCCTGCTAAAAAAGCCTTAACCCCTTCATTCTGGCTTCATAAGGTGATGACACAGGAGAGGATTAGGCTATGATAAGATGGCGGACTGGTTAAAAACCACAGAATTTCTGCTGCTGCCCAGAGACAGGGTGACTGTGTGCACACTGGAAAAGACCCACCAGCTGCAAGGGGTCATACAAGCCCTCAGAAGTGCTCAGAACCCACGTGGAGAATGGTCTGTCCGTATATAACTTGCACCACTAGTAACTCTAAATTAACAATGCCAGAGTTATTATGCAATTTCTCCTGAATGCCATCACCACACGGAAAACACCATTACATTTGCAGTTAACAGAATACATGAACAATGATTTTCATGCTAGAAGCCTCAAACTGCCACACGAGAAATCAGCTTCCTTCTGTTCCCAGCAGTTAACACTCATTTCACATGTGTTTTGGCACTTGGCAGTAGATAATTATTGGCTACACTCTTTGCCATGAAGTACTTTCCTTTTATAATTAAGAAATCCTTTGAATTGTGAACAGTTAACTCTTCTACTGCTAAAGATTGCAAGCAGTTAGTATGTAAATTACATGTTGACACCGAAAGCTCATACGGACAAGATAATGATCACACGCTGAAAGCAGCCTGTGCTTAATGCAAAAGCAATACAAAATTACGATTTTTAGAAGTTTCAAATAATTTGGCTTAAAGCGGATGAGAACACAGAACTGCTTGTTTCCTTCTATCGGTGTGAACCAACGCACAGGCTCAGTGAAAATCGTAAGATGCAAATTTCTTCAGAAGAAAGTCTTCTTTCACTTCCCTTCTTTACAGTTCTTACCTTCACTGCACTTGGACTCGCACCTCTGTGATACTCAGTCTGTGTGGCACCCAAGAGAAAAGAGGTTCTGGAGAAGAGATGCAAGAGTCAAACCACTCCTCGAGACTGTGAGATCTTTTAACAGTTCCAGAGATGTTATCCAGTGCTTGAATAAATTAGGACACAGCATCCTGCTAATCAGCTCGTGCTTCTGCCTTCCAAGTTCCCTCAGCGCACTTTTTGTGACTATAAAGCACTAGCAGGTATCAAACTTTAATGTATGCCTATATAACTGTATTGTCATACAAAGCTGATGCATCCTTCCAGTGAAACTATTGTCTTGGTGCATTATTGTGCATTGAATATATATTTTATCTGAAATTAGATTTGATGGCATTCTCCATTGCAATTAAGTTTCTAGATAATTCCATTTTAAAAAATTACATTCCTACTCCATTTTGGTCCTTTCAACTATGAATTTGTCACCTCAGGTTACTACTTCATACACAGAAGTCCACAAAGGGTATTTAGAATCTACAAAAACACATGAAACCAGCTTGGGAACAAATTCCTGTAAAGAGGTTAAATTCACACGGAACTGCCTTTGTTACTTTAAGACACTAGTGAGGGAGAAAGCGCTGCCAAAACGTGCCAGAGGCGCTCTGGCCGCAGAGCCCTGCGCCATCCCGACCGCGCGGCCGCCGCCACGCAAGCGCGGACAGGCCGGGGGGCCGCCGCCCCCGGGGCAGAGGCCGTTCCCGCCTCGCAGCTCTGCTACAGCGAGGGGCGCCCCCTGCCGGCGCGGGCGGGCGGCAGCGGCGGCGCGGGCGGGCAGCGGCCCCCACAGGCCGGCGGGGAGGCGGCCAGGGGCACGGGCGGCCGGCGGCTTTCGGCGGGTTGTGTTCGCGGCCGGGGCAGGGGCGGCATCCCCGGCCTCCTTAGTTCTGAGGTTTCAGGCTTCGCCGGAGGTGAAAGCGCTACCAGTCCGCGAAGCAAACGGCGGGCCCCGGACGCCCAGCAACTCCTCCTCCCCCCTGCTACGTCCCGCTCGTCTCTCGCGACTCCTTCCCCGCGTCTGCCCGCCCGCCGTGGGACAGCCCCGCCGCACCCCGGCCCCCGCCCGGGCCAGCCCCAGCGAGGCGGCCGGCAGCCGCCGCGCCCCGCGCTCCCATAGGCTGGCGGCACCTCAGCTGCAGCCAATCAGAAGGCAGTTGTCAGGCCCTCCCGTCTATTTTTAGCACGCACAAACAGGCGCGCGGGGAGGTGGGTACGCGGGGGCGCGGGGACGGACACGGATACAGGGACAGACTGACGCGGTCACACGACCAAAGCGAAGGCTGGGAGGCGCTGAGCTGCACTAGCATTGACTAAAGTCCGCGCGAGCGGAAGGGAAGGCAGCGTCAAACCCAGGCTGCCGTGCGCCTTCCCGCGGAGGGAGAGGGGGAACATCCCGAACCCCGCTGCTTCAAGCAGTGCTTTCTAAAGAAATTGTTGAAACAAAAAGCATTGTGTTTAAAAAAATACTCTAATTGCCGTGACTGCTGCAACCGAGAATGGCTCTGCAGCCCGCTCCATCCCCTCTCCTCCCAGATTTGCTTTCCCCGGCCTAGAAGCGTTGAGAAGGGTGGTCCTGCACCGGCACCGCATGTAAAAGGGGCTGATGTGCCCAGTTAAAACCAGTGTACCCTACATGCAAGATTTACGTGGCCTCTGGAACAAATTAACAGCAAAAGGAAGATTTTTGATTACTAGTATGGGCTGTATTCTGCGTCTTTTAAAGTTTATTGTTTATATTGTCATTGAATTAAAGTCACACATAAAGGTATCTCTGATGTGCTTCTGATACATTGTCAGTCACTATTCAATATGATAGATGTGTAGGTTTTGGAGAAAGAAAGTTAGACATAAACTTAGATAATACTTATATTGAGTCTCCTGGAAGGTTCAGATATTTCACATAACTGGAATTGCATTGTTCTCCAGTTTCTCACAGAGGTCCAGATTCAATAGAGCGTTTTCATATATCCTTGAATTCAGAAGGATTAGACATGTGCTGAAGCATTCAGTAAAGTACAGGCGTGAAGCAGCGTCCCTAGTTTAGAAAAGGAAATGCCAAAGTACAGTAAGGAAAGCTATTCTAATATTTAAATCAAGACTTAAAACAGTAACAATGTCAGTGGAAATGTCAAGGTCTTGCTAAGCAAGATTTTAAGCCCTTTGTATAGGCATGAAGAGTTTAGATATTTGTCTAAATATGTGAGTACTTAGCCACAGGTGATCAACTATTTGGTGGTTTGTGCATAATGATGGGTTGTAATAGCTTCTTGGGCTTTGTAGTGGCCTGTCATAAAAAATACAAAGAGTGAATGAAATGCAGACCTATCCGTGCAGTAAATCTGCAGCCCCTAAAAGGAGTAAACTGAACTGCAGTTCTTGTGCACAGGAAAGGATTTCACTGAGTGTGTGCACTGAGATAAGAGTTTTGCACACCCCGAGAAGAAAATCTTGCAAAATAAGACACTCACCAAAGTCAGCCAATAGCCATTCATTTTGCAATGAAAAGTATTCCCTGACAAATCTTGCAGCATCAGAGCAGAAATTTGCCCCTCTGATCCTCGTCGTTACCAACCCTTATGTGATGGTCAGTGTCAGGCTGTTCTGAAATCCTTGTCCTCATTACTCAATCCCCATGGATGCTTTTCAGATGCCAGTAGGACATACCAAATTGGCAGCGAAACAAAAGAACAAAGTCTGCTGCGACAATGTTTGAATGCCATTTCAGAAAAGTGGCCTGTGGATTTAAAATCTGCCCGGAAAAAAAAATGTTGTTTATTCTGTCATTGCCAGAACATTGATATAGTCAGAAACATTATTTCAATGAAGTTTTTACATGCCATTGAACGTTTTCTCTGTGTTCACGGGTTGTCAGTCTTATGTGCAGATTAAGCTAAATTCTCACAGAGGAAGTTCACGCAGCGTGAATTCCGTTAGCTTTGCTGATCCCATTATGCACCATAATGTGAGAGTGAAGATTGCTCTGCATAAATATTCATCTAGCATCTTTCAAGTTTTCACTTTTCATTCTGCTGCTACCTGACCCTGTCTGCCACTTTTCCCTGAATAATCATTACTGCTGAGCAACCCATTTGGAGAAAAATGTATTTGCAAGACTAAAATACCCAAACAGCACTGGACTTGTGGATTGTCACTAGGACAAGTTGCAGCCCATTGCAATGTATAACTGTGGACATTAAAATGACCAAACATGCTATTTGGAATTGATGTGCATTTTTCTCTGCAAATGTCATGCCCTCTGGCTCACACAGAGTCCTTACTGAACATGCGGGTGGCAGCACCCCAGTTTTCACTCTGATCACTCCAAATTGTAAATTTTTCCTGTTTTAATTCCACTACGTTTTGAATTGTATCAGTGATTTTTTTTAGTGCAGTTTCTATTGATCCCCAAGCCAAAGGCTCTGCTTGTGCATTGAGGTGAACTGGAATTAGTGAAAATAGCGTAAAACAATGTGATGTGTTTTTGTGCACAAGGAGTCAAACCAAGGGCTTCTTCCATATCAAGTGAGTTAAAATGACTACACATTAGAGGATTTACCCAAACATGATAAAATTGACCAGAATTCTCTTGTGAATCCTCAACAGGTCCTGATGTCTGTTCCCCACAATTGTTAATCTAGCCAGTAAAGGAAATTACTATCATAGTCTGTTCACAGATGTACTGCCTTGTGTTTCACACTGCGTGTTTCGGGCACATGAGAACAGGCACAGATTTTCTAGGTGAGCTAATGGGATTGCATCCCCATCCCCCTCCATTGGTGTTGCAGTGTGTGGAGTGTACTTGACTGAGCATGTAATGGCTATGCAGTTAGCTGTTTGTTTTCAGGGAAGAGTGTGCATGAGTTTGCTCGCCCCCGCCCCCCCCTTATGCAGATGAGTTACCTACATTTGGGAAAATCACGGAGTCAGCACCCCTAAAATGCAAGGAATGACCATGTCTGGGAAAATCATTCTCCAGATCGTGGGGTCTCATCCATGTTTGCATGCTGTGACTTCAGGGAGATGAGCAAGGTAAGTTTTTCAGTAGCTCAGACTTGCAATCACAGCTCCCTAAAAACAGAGCTCTCCTACAGCAGAAAACCCACCACACCACCCAAAGCAAGCAGGTGCCTGAGAAAGGCCAGAGGCACCACAGGCATGCATCCCTGCGGCAGGAGTGTGATGAGCCACTTCACAGGCTGCACTGCAGACCTTCCTGAAGCTTTCCTTGGGCAAAGCATCAGAGAGCACAGACTCTTCTCCCATGCAGTGCTCTGAGACAAGCTGGCAAAGGGAGACACGCTTTTCTACTTACAAGGTGTTTACTTTTGCCAGGTATTATCATAACAGCTTTTCTCTTTCCCTTTTTATCATCCAGTCAGTATTCCCATAGACACTGCTTACATAATTTCCCTGCTTATCAGCTTGACATCTTAATTGCAGAAACGTCACCAACAGGAAAAAGCTGCTAGATAGCAGGCGCCAATGCTTCAGCAGGTAAAAAAGAATAATCATGTTACTCAAGGAAGACCAAAGTGGTGAAAATATGGTCTCCTTGACATTCAAGTTTAAACCAGACATATTTCCATGCTGACTGAAGTGAATGAAATCTCTTTCCAGCTAGACAGCTTTGATCCATTCCTCCAGCAAAAAAAGCAGCGCAGGGTAGAAGGTAACATTTGTGTGACGAAGGCTGTATGATTCAGAAAGGTCTGTAACTGCCTGATTTTGGGCCAGCTGCTTGGCCCTGGTCCTGCACTGGTGTACTTGCCTGTGTGCTATACAGAGACTAGCAGAAGCCTGGACATCAAAGAAATGAGCCAGGCATTTTCCAACAGAAGACTGGGCTGTTATTCTCTCTGTAAAGAGCTACTATGTTCATAATGACACCCCAGTCTGGTTTAGCGGGAAGTTAGAATGGCAATCATTTTCCCATTAGCAGTAGCATAATCCCATTTTTAATGTGTGCGTCATATCCACAAGCCTTAAAATAGATCATGTCTCTCTGTTTTATGATGACTGATGCTGACATTAATATCTCTCAATGCGTTATGCCTTTTTCTAAAATAAAATTGTCATGTAAAAGACCCTTGTTCTTCTAATTAAGATCAAATCATTTGTAGAGTACATTATATTTTGGACCTGTCATATCAGAGCATATACATCACATTGACTTATGTGTGGTGCGGTCAATCAGCTGTGTGAGTGAAGGATTATGCACAGGCTTTCTGGATGCTTTGGGGCTTGAACCCTGCGAGCAGTAGATCACAGATGCTTTCTGTCACGTATTAATAGCTGGCTCAGCACAAGGACTGGAAGCCCAGAGCTCCCATAAATGCTAAAAATGTTTCACCTCCAGGACTTAGAATGCATAACTTAATGTGCCAATAAAACACTCTAGAAGCTGCTTTTCTTTTTTCTCCAAGCTACTTTTTTGAAAGACTGAGTTCAGGGAAACATTAATGTGTCATAAAATTTTTAAACTAATGTGACACTGTGATTGTTTTATTTTTGCAATGAAGGCATGCCAACTATTTTCACAGGCAAAAATGTCATCTAAGGACAAACTCACCTATTTGGTGTTCCTGGTTGAGCAATAAGAGATGAGTAAACTGGGTGTACCCTTAATTACAGCATTTGTTGTACAAACCTGCAGGTTTGCCTTTAAAATGTCAGTGGAGTGAAAGTGGTTTCTCTAATGGAGTCTCTGGTGAACTGACAAGGCAATGGCTCCTAGACTTGGTCCTGAGCCACTGCAGCTCACCATGAGACCTTATTAATGCCACACCCTAGGCCTTGGAAGAAGAGAGGGAATACAGGGTGGTTTCTTTGCAGTTGTTAGTGCAGGTTTAGGAGGGGATTAGTATTTGAATTTGTTTCTGACTAAACTGGACTCATTTTCAGCATTGTCTTGCAGGATGTCCCTACCTGTGTGCAACCTCAAATGGTGGAAGCATTACTGATAAGCATTTATCAAAGAAGAGATTGATCATTTGGGAGCATTCATTTTAGTACTAGGAATAGAAACTAACTTCCTTTGCTCTGTGCTACACCTGAACCAATTTCGAAAAGCAGTTCTTTGAAGGGGAAGGTGCATCCCCTGAGGAAATCCAGAGATCCACATTCAGTCCCCATCCCTGATACACAGCCAACAGCCAATTTGGTCATCTTCGTATTCTCCCTGTTTGTGAGAGTGTGGTAAAGTGCTCTGCCTTAAGGACTGGGAATGAGTTCAATAGCGTTTACAGTACAATAACAGTAGTGGAACAATGTAAAGATGGTGGGGACTGATTCCATCCTTTTCTAGCCACAGCTCATGTCCAAAGGCTGACTAACCTGCCCTTAGTGTCAGTTCTTAGCCAAGTTAACAAGTCTGGGTTACTGACTGCCCCCAGCCACAGGTTTGAGGTCATATTCCAGGCCCATTTCTCCATCCAGAGGTGTCGGGAGTCCTTTGCTTCCTTCATGCAGCTGCCAGTTCAATAGAGCCATCTGTAATGGTCCTTTAGTTCCGAGGAATAACATTTGGGCCTATTCCTGTTTTGAGTGATCTGGAGAATTTTTTCCGTTATACAAGATACCTACACATATAGTATCTGTGGGGTACCCACTCTATTTCCTTCACTTGGGGGTACAGAAGCAGATTCTGCCTTGGGGGTCTAATTTAGTTCCTCCCTTTCTTTCTTGCCAATGCTTCTTTTAACCAGAGAATAGTTAACCTGCCTTGCCTCTTTTCATGCTTCCTCATTGCTTTGATGCATCCTTTCATGAACTGAGGAGAAGGTAATCAGATCTCTGGGCATATCCTTCCTCTGTCTGCAGGTGGCTTTAGGTAGAAGCAGAGCACACAGCCCAATGTGGGTTAGAGAAATTATGCTGTACCATACGGCAGAAGCAGCTGTACAGCAAGGTAACATCTGACATGAAGCCCAAATCCATCCCTGTTGCCGATGATGCTGTGGCTCTGGCGGGCTCGCTGGTGTGTGCTGGCTCCTGGCCTCCCCCTTCCTCGAAACATCAGCTTTTAGCTGCTGCCCGGGGCACGGTCATTGGACTTGTTTTTTGTTCTTGCTGCTGTTCCAGGTCAATAGATCCCACGTTCTTCCAGCACTGAAAAAATAAATGGTCTCCCAGAGCCGCATCATCTTCTTGTTTTTCCTTTAGGGTTACTATCATCAAGTGAACAAACATTGAAACCATTCATATTCATATAAATTCTTTTTTTAACTGGTTATTTTTAAAGCTTTTTTGGTTTCTACTTTCTCTTGGGATAGTATTATGCATTATGTCGACTAATTAGTTCAGACCCTGTTGTGTTGCTTTGTAGGTGTTTAGCCAAGAATTGGAACAATAAATGTAAATGCAGTCTTTCCTGTGACTTTCAGTAGCATTTTTGTTGTGAAGTGACACTGACTTCTGAAAAGGAAGCTGACTGTTTTAAGAATAATGATTACACTAAAAGTGAGAGAAAGGTAATTGCAAATAATGTTCAAGAAGTCAAATATATTCTGACCTCACTTGGGATGTGAAGCTGTTTGCACAGCCCCAGTTAATGACTGGACAATTAATAACGATCAGTTGCTCCATGAGAAGGTGCAGTTAAATGCTCTCCGCACATCATTCACCTCTGAGTCCAGGTGACCTTTTATGATATTTTTGAAGAGATGACTACTGAGACTTTTCATTCTCCCTCCAATTACATCTACTTGTGTCTTGCCTTACCTTAGAATTTAAGCCCTGGAAGAGATTGCTTTTGTGCCCTTTGGATTTTTAGGCAGATTGCCCCCTTTCCTAGTATGAGTTACAGCAGGCTTCATGTTGTCCCTAATTTGTTGTAGCCATGTAAGACATACCTGAAGGCATTACCAGAGCTCAGAAATTCACTATCACAGGATATGGGATGGAGAAGAATGGATATATATGACAAAGGCCAGGTTGAATGGGGCTTTGCGCAACCTGATCTAGTGGAAAATGTCCCTGCCCATGGCAGGGGGGTTAGAACTAGATGATCTTTAAGGTCCCTTCCAACCCAAGTCATTCTATGAATCTGTGAAAATGGAGAGAAAAATTAAAGCAGAAATGAACAATCCACTTCCTGCCAGAGCAAATATGACTCTGAGATGTAAAAGGATTTAAAATCCATTTATTTGTACAAATGAATACACCAGTAAGAGACAGCATTTGAGGCTTTAATACTTCTCTTAGTATCTTTATAATTTGAAAAATGCCCTGTATTCCAAAGTGACAGGATCTCTTACATATCTTTTGTATGATTTTCATAAATTCATCTTATTCACCATTTTTAAAAGTGTATTAGGGAGAAGGAACTCAGTATGTTATTAAACAGCAGAGGCATTCTGAAATTCATGAAATGAAAGATCACCTTAAGCTGTTGCTTTGAAGTTTCACCAGTTTTCCAGCTCATTTCCTACTGATGGAAAACTTGCCAAAAGTACTCCCAGCAGAGATAAAAATTATTTGGCCTGATGAAATCCACACACTTGGAGATTATCAGCAGATCAAAGACACAAGAGTCAAGCTGTATGCTGTAGACAATTTACATAAAATTCATATATATATCACTGCATATGTATCTCTAGCTAATTAATGCATGCATTACTGATGCAGGTAGCTCTAAGCAGGATGTGGAAAGATGTGCCAGTGAAATGTTTAGTACGAAAAGCACATTTCAGATGATTGCTTCAGACTTTAAATATTTTGGGCTGACCCTACCAGATTTGTTTTCTTCCTTTGGAAAACTTTCAATGATTCTTAAGTTCCTCTGTCAACTTTTTGCTGTTGTTATTGTTAAGGGTTTATTGAGTCCAAATTGTCTCTTATGTTTTATTTTTTTATACAAGTACATCTGGATGGTTTATCTTTCATTAGATCATGGTTATTTGGAAAGGGTACTTTGCTCAGAAACAACAAGAAAAACTGACGCTCTTATTAACACGAGTGTTTGAACTGATAACAGGCCCTGAAAGCTTCATTTCTTTTTCCTTCATTAATTTCTTCCTGTGGAAGGAAGCTTTTGGTAGAGATGAGCCTTTCAATGCAGGTGTGTTTGCCTTGTGCTGTCTCTCCTGCCCCGCTGTGGCTGATGGCCTTGTCACCAGTGGGTCTCTGTGGGAGCCCAGGGCCAGGGAGGTGAGGACCAGGGAGGAGGTGGCACAGTCTGCCTCTGGTCCCTATGGTCTGACCAGACCCCACATGACAAAGTAGGCACTGATAGCTATCCTTGCTTCAGCCCATAGACCTTCCTCTAACATTGCACTTCAAATAATGTTCAGCAGTGAAATGTTGAACAACATCTACCAGGGGAAAGCTTGTGTAGCAGCACCGGTCAGGATAAAGAACCTGGGGCTTCTCCTTCTGCCTACTGCAGCAAAGTGCTTGTCCTCCGCCAGGTGTGACACTCTTCACCCCTTGTGGAAGTGACATTTGCAGAAGTTTCTGATGGAGCCAAACATCCCACCTGCGTATTTCAGCTCTCTGGGAAGAGCCTTAGCAGAGTATGCTGGGGGATCCAGGTACACAACTGCTACAGAGGTAGAGGGGACACTTACTTTAACACTGCATTTTCATGTCATGGACTGAAAGGTTTTGTTTGCAACAAACTAGTGGGAAAAATCACATGCTACACCTTTCTAAGTTGCCACAAAATAGAATTATCCTCAGTCAGCCCAAGCGCAGAGCTTGCAACTCCTTTCACAGTATCCCTGTTCACAGGATCCCTTGCTGGGTCTTGAGAAGATGTGTAAGGAGTCAGAAATAAAATGGATTGGAGAAGAAACAAAAAGTAATCCTACTTGAGGTGAAAATCGCAGGGTGGTGTGGTGTGAAGCCACTGCAAATGCCTCTTTAAAGATCTGTAAAAATACAAGCACAGCATACAAAGGTCACTTTAAGAAATTATTTTTTTTAACTCTTCCTTACTTTGAACGCATCAAGACTTTCTTCCTTCACTGCGTAGTCAATCCTGAATTTTTTCTCATTACTCACTATGTGTTTGTTTGTTTTTAGTTACTGCATTTCTCTTTTCAGGATAATGCTGTTCTGCCATATTTCAGTCTCAGTTTCTAGGCCTGTTTGCTACACATGGTCAGCTAAAAATAACCTGCTTTTCCCTTGGGCGTATTATATAAATTCAGTCCCTAGCTGTTACACGGGTGCTTTCCAGATGATACTGAGTGGATTTCACTCATGTCTTGTGTAACTTTGATGACACCAACAGAGACAGAATATGCTGATGGGTTTTTCCAACAAGAATTCGTATCAAATCCTTCTCTCTTGTCATTCCCCAGATCACAGCCCAATTTAAATGTATTTAAAGCATACAGTGGATCCTCAATCTTTTTCGATATGGTTACTATCATTGCATGTAAGACAAACTTCATTTTCATCCCCAGAAACTGCTTTTGGATATCTGTGCTATTTAAGCCAGTCCTGAAATATATGTTGCTGTTTGACCTGCCACATGATATTATTCTGGCAACTTGGGCTGCCCTCCCAGAGCCTTGTTTGCCCTGTCAGATCCTCCTGAGGTATTGCCGTGTTGCTGCTGAGGACCAATCTGTGCTACGTGACATGCCCATCTCTGGCCCATGCATTTCTTTGTGGAAAGGACCGGGTGAGGTTCCTCGGTGTGTTTTATACAACTGGTCAAAGCAGCTGATCATAATGGCCTCTTGATTAAAAATCTGTCAATCGACTTCCTGCTTTGTTCAGATACTAATGTTAAAAAGAAAAAGAAAAAGGAAAAATTATCCCAGTGAACAGCATCATTCCACAATACAGAATATTGCTGTAAAACCAGGACTTGGAGGAGCAGGAAGGCTGTGAGCAACTAGGGGCAAAACTGTGGGGAGGGCAAGGGGGCATTTGGGGGAAGCAAAGTAATGACAGGATCTTATATGAGGCAAGCCTTTCCTATTCACTGGTAAAAAGGAGTTATCCTAAATATTATCAATTGGATTTAAGCTATAAATATGCCCATGCCTTAGCTGTTTCCAGTTAGATAAATAAAAGACACAGGTGCCCATGAACTACCTCACTGGTATGTAGATCTAAAACTTATATCCTTAAAAAGCTTGCTCAGCGGCTGCTCAGATCCCTGTGCCCCTTTATCTATGGTCTTGATAGGCACTCACAGAAAACACCCACAAAATACATAATCTAGTAAAAAGCTTAGGGCTTGTTGCCAGCTCCACAGGCTCAGCTGCTAGAGGGCTCACTGGGGTGTGGGGTCCAAATTTTGTTGAATCCTTGGCCTGCAGGAATAGAATCTATTCAGCTCCAGACCATCTGTTGAAACTTTTCCATGCGGCAATAATTAAGTAATTATTAGGGCAGAGAAATCAGAAGTCTATGGCCTGGGGGCAAGGATGGGGGTGGCTTGACTCCTGCACAAGCTCTATTGAACACTAAATGTAAAATACTCAGACACTTGTGAGATTAGAGGCGGGAGCCTTGTCTCTCCTCTGTAACTCAGAATATCATTTTTGTTGCAGCATCCATCTGGGGCCTTTGAGATGGACCTTCAGGTCTCCACAGGCACCAAAGAGGAACATAGCCCAGGTCTCCCTCCTGCTGGACAGGAGAGCTAACCAGTGAATCACTGCACAAAAGAATGAGGCGTACTCCTTCTTCCCCCTCAGATTTGTGTGATGGGCAGAGATCAAGGTCAGTGCTCGAAATCATCATCTTGAGACCTGCACCTCCTGGCAGCCCCGAGTAACACCTTCTTGCAGAGAAGAAGCTCAAATAATGTACCTGAACTTCTACAGTGCAGGCACATCCCCACTCAGCCCACGGGGTCTTCTGCTTCTGTTCACAGGATGCCTCAATCTTTACACTGAGTTCAGTCTGAAGTCATGAGTTCAGAGGCTCATCTACTTCTTCTAATGGCATCAGCGGGTCTAATAAAAATTCTACTTCACTTTCTGAGCCTTCCTCACTTTTACTGGGGCCCTACCTGCCTAAATCAGGGCTCGGGATACCGCCAGGTAGTTTGGATGCGGACGTAATTTTTTTGATCTGGATAATACTAGTCTTGGTATTGCCAGTATCAGACAGAAATGGTACATGAAGGTGCATGCAACATCACTTTTTTATTGGAGGTTTGGTTTTACAGACTGTATTACAATTGCTTTTTGTTAACCTTGACATCAGAAGTTGTATCACAATGTCATATGACCAGAAAAAACATTTTGCTAAAGCAAATGCAATCCAGATTATTAGTGAATGAAAGTACCAAGTGTCAAATCTTTATGAATTAATTAACCTCTAAGTACATTGAAAAGAGATGGAATCAATCCACTTGTCATAGAAATTCTTATCCTGAAATTACAGAACTGGGGACATAAGTAGAAATATTAGAATGAACATTGATACTTCAGTTTATTTTTTTCCCCTTTTTCTCCATTAATTAATTTATTTGCAAAACTATTTGCTTTTTTTTCTATTGTGGCATCACTGTAAATTTTTTAAAGCCAGTTTGAGATTTAAAAGCCACCTTTTTTTTTTTTTTCCCCGTAAAGGGATGGTAACAGGAGTACTTTTACTAGCTATAATGTTTGGGGGGGGGACTGTATTATATTTCAGTGAAAGGCAGGCTCTCATATAACCCCCAAATTTTAGGCCTAAGCTTAATTTTTGAAAGTTACTTGATACTGAGGAACCTACCTCCCCTGTACGATATCTAGTCTGTCTTCTGTGGATTATCAAGACCTATAGCGAGCACATTCCCAAAGACAGCCAGACATAAAGCTGGAAGATGCCCTGCAGAGCATAGAAGACCCCACATGTATGGCATTTGTCTATGACATAATATATGCCTGAACAGCCTTAGCGGTGCTGTGGGCTATCCCTGAGGCATATACAGGGCTGGAAGGCAGGCAGATCAGGAGAAATATTATGCTTACTTCTGTTCCAAAAATTAAATGTTGAATGCATGCTCCCATGAGTTTCAGAAATATATTTCCTGCATGCTTCTGGCCAGTAAAGTGCTCCCACTTCTAGCCACTCTGTGAGTATGAAATGACTGAGAAAGTAGCCTTCTATAATATATTGGTTTTGGAAGAAATAATTTAAGTGATTTAAGCTGAAATAATACTGCCCTCTTGATACTTTTGCATAAATACCTGCCCTGATATTGAAACACTCAAAACCAGCAGGGAAATGTAGGAAACAAAATAGTGAGTTTTTCTCACTGTTTCTCTGTTGTAAAGCTGGGGAGGGGAAGCCCAACACATATAAATGCGACATCCACAGATACCACTGATCAGTGTCAGTTCTGACTTGAACATCCACCCTAGGGAAGCTGCTGAATTTGGGGAGGAACCTAATTATTTCGTCTGAGGAAAAGCCAGTGTTCAGAATATTCCTTTAGTCTCCTGTTGTTTACTAATGCTCTCTACTTCCTGATTCTGAATTAAAATGTATGGAGAAATGGAAATGATTTATTAAAAGATGCAGTCTGGGACCCATGTGGAAAATCATGCAGTCTCAATTTGATCTAAGTTTTAACACGTATCATTTTATCTCTCTAAGGCCTCAGTGAGATCTCACTTCACCGAAGGCTTGGTCCATTTGTACACTTAATAGACCACTGGATGTCACCCTTGCTCTCCCCTGAAGCAAACACACAGCAATAAAAGACGGAGAATGTAGTTTTAAAGTTCTGGGTACACTATGAGGTGGTAAATTGCAGGTTATGACCAGAATATGGATATGGTAGGATAATTTATATATGACGTGAAAAAGTTTGCTATTAAGGGCTTGTCTTACCTTTTCCATGAAGAACTCTTTGAGGCTAAGACTACTATTTATTGATTTGTTTCTAGTCCCTCCAAAAGTGGTACTGTAAAGTTGAAGCCAGTAGAACCTACTCTAACTCAAACAAAATTTGAAGTTCAGCACAGGGAGTTACCACTTACTAATTTTGTATTTTATTAAACTTCTGCATTTTCTGTTTAAGTTAAGTTAAAAATGAGTTTCATTTCAGTGAAAGGAGGTGAATAGCTTTTAAGCTCGTTATAGGACAAGCTGTGTCTGCTACCTTCTTGCCGTTGCTACCAGACTCAAATACTGTCAAATAGCAATAATCCAGATGTTTGCAGTTGTTTCAGCAACTTCTGCAGTAGCATCCTTCCAAATAATTTTTACTCTTGTCAATCCTCTGTGCTTTTGCTCATAACTGACTACTGTTTCATGACTGTCAGGAAAAGTCCCATAAATCCCAGGAACATATGCTACATGTTCGTTATTAACAACTCACTGCATAGCTGTGTGGAAGAAGAGAGAGGAAGATACATAGACTTTGTAAATTGACCTAGCTCTGTCTGAGATGAACAGATGACAGTTAGCATGAGCTAAGAATTTGCCCCAGGCAGTTTAAGTAAACCTGTTCAAACTTTGCCTCTCTGAGACATCCTCAGGCACTGCTGGCTGGTTGAAGATATCCAGGAACATGTTGTCCTCTCAGGTTCCTCAGCCTGACTGCAAACAGGGGTGGACTCTCCAGGGGAGTTTTGCTCATACTCTTCTCTCATAATCATCCTGTGAGAATAGCATGATCCTCTTGAGCTAACTGCAATTTGGTGACTCACCATCAGCAAGACAGAAATAAAAGATCAGAGAAGAATATTGGCTGGGACACAGAAAAGTTCATGAAATACTGCAATTATTCTTGCTTGTGAGACACTGTCCCAAGAGAACTAGTTGTCAGTTACTAGCAGTCTACTTGTTGAAGAATGTTATTTTTATGTAGTAACTTGTGTGCATAAACGTTATAAATGTCTTTTACAGGCAACAGAAGTAATTGAAAAGGGAAACTATTTTGTGAAGAATTTTTATCAAATCTTAATTCCTATTTCTCAGAAGAGACTAAAAGATTCATCAGTTTTCAGAGACAGGAAAAGGGAAGAACAATCTATAAATTTGATTACCCAAAGTCACACAAAGAGTGAGCTGAAGAATTGAAAACAACATGTTACCCTCTCATTTTACAGTACCAAGTGTACTGAGCAGTTAATACTGTTAGAATTTGGTAGTTCTTAAGACTAACATATACGTAACCAGCAGCTGTGAAACCTCCCAGAAGTGAGGCAATCTAAAATAGCTAAACCAGAAGATGATAAAAAGACAAAATATCCTATATAAATTCGAAAACTGAAGTCTGTTGTGCTTCCTCTTGAGCTACATTAAAATAACAGCAAGGCACTAAGAACTATGGTGTAGATTTTGGAAAAGAAAGTGAAAAAGGAATCTAAACTGAGTTTAAATGAGTCTATGCAGATTTATGGGACATTCCAAAACCAACAGAGTTAAAGGACTAGAACATAGAGCTTGACAATTATGAGAAAGAAACTATACATCAATCATATTTAGCTGAAGTATGTCACTGGTAATGAAAAATTTGTACCAAATTCCTTTACATTTTTCCTCAATGTTTTCTGTTAAATATATTTGTCACATTAATACGAAATCTCGCAATCTTATAAGTGATATCTATTGCCATCGTATTTCCTAAATCTCCATTTAATGCTTAGATTCTCAGGATTCTGGCTACTTGTATTTGTACTCTTCAATTCTTTCTTTGCCCACTAGATGGTAGTAACAGCTTTAAATACACCATTTAAGGCTGAAATTACAGGGTGGCTTTGTTTCATCATTGTATCCCAGATCACAGGCATCAAGGACTACATTATATTTTTCAGCTGCCCCAGCATAAATTCACTTTAACTCCACTAGTTTTACATCAGTTTCTGTAGGAACATCCATGGATAGCCAAGCAAACATTGGTGCCAGACCTTAAAATGAAATGGAAATATTTCAGCCAAATAGAAGTATTTGCAAAGCAAGCCCTGTAGTTACTAACCTCATACAGTGGATCACAGTTAAAAGGTATTCAACCTTTTTGGCTGCAAACAACTTCTCCCTCAAAATTGACTTTCACCTCTAAACCACAAAAGACACATGTCTTAACTTTCTTACAGCTGAAAGAACATTCTATTTATAATTTGGATTCATCAGTCCTTTCAGCATAACTGTGCTATTTTGTAGCCAGAAATCTCAAGTAATCTAAATTTAATATGAATACCTGCACATGTTTAATTGATAAACTTTGAAAAAGTAAGAAAATATTTTATTTATGGATCAGTCTTACATACTGTCTATTTTACCAGCCATTCCCATGCCCATGGACAATATGTCCCTTTCTGAAAATATTCTTCAGAGATTAGCAGAAAAGATGCCCAGGTTTGCTCTCTGGACAAGAAGGTCTAAGCCATCATTACTAAACCTTACTCTCTGTTCTTGGTTAGTGAAAAATTATTCATTGACAGAATGAAAGCTGCTTCTATAAATCTTTATCATCATAGATGTAAATTAATTTCAAGCCATGGAACTGAGGGGTTTAAGCAGCAGTGAGAGATGGAGGAAAAGTAGAACTTGGAAGCCAACATGAATCATCCTGAATTGTCACCACCTTGGGGTAATGGAAGATGTGTGACATCTGCAACTAGAAGGACCATCCTTCCCTGGGGCATGACCAGCCACATGGTCCTGTGTACATGATGCACTGGGAAATATTATGGACCACATGCTATCTGAGCAAAGATTTTGTTTGTCTTCTCTAATCCTAAGGGTTCTTGCTGCAAGGTGCTGTGGAAATGAGATGTCACTGAATGGAAAAATCAGCTGAGCTTGTTAAAGGAAAAAACTTAAGAAAACAAAGGAAAAGGTCAGAAATTAGTATCTCAGTGGAATTAATATTCTGTGGCATTGGAAAGGGAGCAAGAGAGGAAGCAAAGTCACCAATTAAATGTCCTTTAGAATATCTATAATGTAGTGCTTTAGTCTGGCAAGTGATTCATGGAACTGATCCCTATTGTGTTCACCATGAAATGAATCCATTGGCTTTGGAGAAAGTTAAGAAGTTGCTGCTTTATTTGAAACTCTCAAATGTTGATATGCTTTGGTTGGACTTCATGTCCCCTGTTTGTCCTGAAGTTAGATCCATGACATAACCTTCCTCTAGATGATTCACTTCAGCAAAAATAACATTTACTCAAGCCCCTGCTTTCCTTTTCCCTGTTCTGTGCTTCCCACAACACAATCCATTTCTTGTGTTTTGTTTATTTGTGTAGTTTTACCACTGAGCAACTGTTGCATTTGGCCTGCAATGATTGTGTGGCATATTAAGAGATTATATTCTTCCAATCAGAGGAGAGGACATGATCCTCCAATTGAAAAGTGAATATAGAATGTTATTCTGAGAAGTATAAGAGCACTTGAATCCAGGCAATACTCTGATTCTTAGAGTCTGTTAAAGGTGAATCAGTCTCTCAGCTAAAGATAAGAATCCCCTTTTGGGATGTGGCAGACATGATGTTTATGACAGCCAAAGTAATTACTCTTTTCAGGAATATTTTCAATTTGTACATAGATAATAATGTTCTGTTTGTAAAGTGTTCTACAGAGTACTTGGTTTCTATAATAACTGTGGTTTGCTTGTATTCTGTAAAGTGACTTATTACTGGAAAGCATTAGGAGAAAGAAGACCATTCAAAATGGAATTTCCTACTGGATCAGTAGCACTGACCTTGATTTTCTTGATCAAGGGTTTTACAAGCAGCTGTCTCATACAGGAGTCATACCTTTGCACTGTAGCCATTCTTGGAAGTAAATCTGTAGAAGATAAAATAGAAATTAAGCCTGAATTCATAATCACTGAAATGTTGCCCCCAAGCTTGGAAGAGAAACAAATGAACAAAACCAGCTGAAGTCAGAGTTGTTTAAAATTCTGAACATCACAAGCTAGAAATTTGTGCATGATTTATTGCCTGGGTATGCTTTCACAAATGAGAAGAAGAAAGAATTCACTCCTGGGAAGTTCCTTTTAATGTTGGAGAGACTTCAAGACCACCTTAAAAATATGTACACGTTGTTCATTAATTTGCCATCTGCCTGTATTGGGTATGTTC
Organism: Strix uralensis; assembly: GCF_047716275.1. NCBI lineage: Eukaryota > Metazoa > Chordata > Aves > Strigiformes > Strigidae > Strix > Strix uralensis. The sequence goes on along the minus strand of NC_133976.1, from coordinate 50,607,032 downwards.
AATTCATTATGTATTATTATTATAAAGAGGATTTCAAATTCTCTTGTCAGAGATGGATATTACAGATAATTTTCCATTTATATATATTTATATATTTTAATGACATCTTCATATTTCCAAGAGTCTAGTGATAGATCTAGTAATGCTGAAATGGCCCCAGACACTGACTGCCATTTTATGCACCTGTGGTGTAGTGTAACTGACAGGATCAAGGCATTGGCAAGGAAACCAGTGGGATGTCCATCCAAGGAGACACCAGCACCAGCTCCCTCTCTCCTTTACGACCTGCTGCATGAGCCAAGGTACAGTGGAACTGGTTGCTTCCTTGATGGCTTTTCCTTTAAGTAGTAGGACAGTGTGTGCTGCTCTAAGGAGTTTTTCACAGATATTGTTAAAAGGCGACGGTACTTGCATTAATGCTTTCACAGTAATTATCCTGGGAGAAGCTGAAGCTATTGTGAACTGAGATAGTCTCATTGAACAGAAGCATACAGAATAAATATAAGAAAAAAGACCTTGTAAATGTATTTGCCAGACAAAAAAATTCAGTATCACTGTTATTTCTTACATTTATTTGACTTATTTTCTGAAGTTTCAGTCCTGAAGATTCAGATTATTGTTCAATCACTCAGATTCTCCACCTGAACAGGCTGAACAATTAGTATCAAGATAACAAGAATATTTCATTTAAAATCGAACTTGGGTCAAAAATTTCTCAAGAAGTTTAGAAGAAATGTACCCCAATCCAGTATACTGACACAGACTATGAAAATAGTCCAGGGAAACAGATAACCTCTTGGCTCTCTTAACATTGGTAGGAGTTTCATGTTCTTTAACTTATGCTTATATCGTTTATTAAAGATAACCTCCTAAAATTTGGATTACAGACACTGAAATTGGGTATGGCCTGGACAAGTAAGAGGTGGTGTTGATCACATTAAAAGATTTGGCCATGATCTGTAGTCTAGTGTCTCTCTGAGGGTCCTGAATTTACCATTCTCCAAAATGGGTAGAATGTGAAGGAGTGATTTGGGAGAGTATGACTGAAGAAAGGTGAATGATGCTTTCCTGGTCCAAAGAAGTGTTGTGCCTCTGATACTTCTAATGAAAAGTAGCACACGTGCTTTCCTCAGCTGGATACTAAATAGACAAACAGACTGAAATAGTAAGAAAGGGTCAATAAATCCTTCCCACCTTGGAAGACACGGGTCCAAGAACACCAGTACAGCAATCCTTCATTATGTGCAGCTGGTGGATTTTGCAAACTGTGCTTGTCTTTGACAAAGCAAAGCTTATAGATTTTACAATGCCATCTGGAGACAGACCTTTCATCACCTTTTGTTTGTTCAAAGTTTTAAGTTTGTTCACACTACTTTCTCTTCCAAAGGGGAAAAATGAGACAGGTTCTGCAGCATCCAGTGTTTGAGTTGATGTTTTGTTCAGGAATGACAATATGAGGTTAAAGACATAGGGATGGAAAGCTGCTGAAAGTTTGTACCCAAACTTTAAAGAAAGAAACACCTATGTATGCCATTACAAATCTAACTATAGTTCTTAGAAAATGTTGTTGAAAAAGAGAATAAAAGGTGTGATAAAAAGAAAAGGCATAACTGAAATAACTTTTCTTCTAGAGTCACCATAATATCTCATGGTATTCCTTAGTAAGGTGGAATTTTGCTCGATATCTCTATATATTCCATACATTTCTCTGTTTGACCTTGTCTGAAATATAGGATGGTGTTCCTGAAAGTCAGATGACCTACCACAACCCCATCAGTGGTCTATATATGTCAGTTCCAGTTGTCGAAGCCATTTCAGCCATTTCAGTCTTAGGGAGGTGCAATCACAATTGCAGTCACACATTTGGATACCTGGGGTATTTTGTTCAGCTTTCAGAACAGGTATGGCCAAAGAAAGAAAGGTGTTTGACAAACCCATGACTGTGTGAGTAGTTCACAGACATTTCGTGTGTTTATCCTTTGAGAAAATTCAGGCAGGCCTGCTTTAAAATCTTTTCTTCTTGGATGGGAAATGACTTGGACAGCCTTGCTATGGTAGGCACGATCCAAGGTTATGCCTTGACATTTGACAAAGAGTAAACAAAAAAAATGCAATTACCTGGTAGAATTCTTTAGATGCCATTTGTACTGGTCAGTTGACAGACAGGAAGAAAAAGAGGAGAAAGGGTGGGCTGAGTTAGGATGGCTCCTCAGATTATTCATAATGATTTGTACCTGAATTCAGTGCCTAGAGGAAGCTTCAGGATGTCAGTACAAAGGTTACACCTAACAGGTAAATATAGCTCTGTAAGACATCTATAAGGCTTTTCCCACAGTAAAAAGAAGATGGAAATAAAGTAAGTGAAGAAAAAAATTCAGTACATGAGATCATGCAGAAGGCTGAAAGGGAAGACAGAGTGAATTAACTTAGTGGTCCTTAATCACTACTCAAGGATAGGATTGATAGACTTGGATGGGGACTTTGGTGAAATCAGAACTACTTGTTACAGTTAATAAAAACTAAAGCCAAAACATGAAAACCAAATAATTAGAAATGGTGAAATTGCAAAGTCTGTATCTCAAACTAACTTTCCCAAAGTTTGGACTAAGGCTGGAGTCTGGTTTTGTTCCACATCTAATAGGTACAAGAGAGGTGATGTAATGTGTCAGCTGAGGTCTGATAACACAATAAGTCATATTATAGCCCATATAATCTTTTTTTTAATCTTAGATCAAAAACTTCTCTGCTTGAAGCACAAGTTTTTCTAATTTAAAGGGCTCTGCTGGTGTGTGATCCCTCCTACATGTTTTCATATGCACCAAACCAGTTGATTTTGTAAACTGATATTGTGAGCAAATGAGTTTCTGTGCACACATTCATTAGTCAACCTGGAGTTTATGTTTTATGTTCATGATGTGAGTTTGTTGGTTTTTTTTTTTCTCCTTTGAACTTGATAGATGGGAAGAAGCCTATTGTAAGATTATTGCTTTCTAGCATCAGCACAGAATTGGTCATTGTTTGCCTAATAAATAAAGAAGTTTTAAACACGTGTTCTTAAATGGTGAGTGTACTGATCTAACTGATAGCAAAGTCTAGTAGATAGAATTTATCTACATTTTTATCTCCAACTAACTCTTAAATCACAGGAGTTCATTGTGTTAATGAGTGCATACTTTAAGAATAAGGCGCCTCTGAGCAGGAAAGTACTATCTCTTTGAAGCTCTGGCATGCTGCTAAGCAACATTTAACAGACTGCTTTCTCCTGTCAGGAAGCTTAATGAGCTGCCTTCTCAGGAAGAAACTGAGTTAAATTTCTGGATTCTTACTTGTTGGAGACCAATTCTGATACACCTGAAAGAGGAAAAATAAAATCTTTCATCCTCTGTTCTGTTGTTGGCAAGACATTCACAGACACTGGGCACATGAAACAAATTTGAACTGCAGACAGTTTCTTCATCTGACAGACAAAAACAAAACAAAACTAACTTTAAATTACTATCTTTTGCCCTGTTGATGTATTTTACTGCTCTGTACTCAAGAAGTGTGGGGAAATGTTCTCCCCCACTCTCACATGTGCACACTCACACATTTCTTTATAGTTATTTGTGTTTCTATGTTGCATGAAAGCCCCATCCTGGAACAGGAGTCTGCGACATTAGGCACAGCATACACTGAGCAAAAACACATTTCTAGACAAGGAAAAAATATAAATAGATCTATAGGAGAGAAATAAGGACCTTACCTGTTAATGTGATATGTAGTGGCCTTAGCACACAGCAAGCTAAGCAATCCCAATGTTTCAACTGGCTTTGAAGCAGAGGTAGTAGGCTTTTAGGAGGAAGGGAAAGGGAAATGATGTAGATTTATGTATGATTACTGAAAGCTCTTCCTCAGGATGAGAATCAGATAGGAGAAAACTGAAAATGCTTGCTTGAAAGTTTGCAACTGGGCAGTGGAGACTGACTGCAATGAAAGGACATCACATCTGATGAAGTGAAGATGATGGATTGGGTGGAGATAAACCATTAGGGGCTTCAAGAGTGAAGATGGGTCACTTGAATCATTTTAATAGAGTGGTTGTATGAACTTGTTTCAATTGCTGTATCTTACACATGGAGTCACAAAAACACTCGCTTTTGTCAGCTTAACAGACCAATGCTTTCAGTTGCAGTTTGGAGACTTGTGGTTTATGAGTCACATGTCACAGTAATGCAGACATCCAAGGGATAATCCTTTCCTCCATGAACACCCCAGAAATATTCCTGGACCTCCAGACTACAGCCTTTTTTATAAAAGAAGGAAACAAGATTTCCAGTCCCCAGTAAACTGATCTTCTTGAGGCCAATCTTCCCTCACAAATACCAGCACAGACAGCTATGCGAATATACTTCTGCTCCATTTCTGCCACCAGTCACCTGCTCATACTATGAACCTAATTCTCAGGGACTTTTCTTTCCATATGAGAAAAATGCCAACTTTCCACAGGTACATCCTGGTAGACTCACTCATTCACACGTGTTACCATCCTTGCCCTCACCCTCACTCCCCATCACACCCTACTGCATATGTATGCACAGGTCCCAGAAAGGAAACAGTTAAAATAAATTAATCTTGAGTTTTTAGATACATTTCAGTACTTCTTCATATTAGCATTGAGTCATCCTTAATATTATTTTTCCTCTACCATGTCAGTGACTTCTTCATAGCTGTGAAAAAAAAAGAACAGTAGACACGGGTGTGACCTCTAAAACTATTTTAGGTTTGGAACTGAAAACAAAATAGATGTGTGTCCAGCTGGCTGGCTGAAAGCCCATGAACAGCATATACTTTCCATGCAAGGCTGTCTAATAATTCTTTTCTATCTAAAACTCTGTCCATCATCAGACTCCATTCCAGCCAAAACCACAAGGAGGAGAGAGTGAGCTGACACAGACTATCAGGGGCACTTCACGTGCTATATTTGCACAGATGTGCATGATTACACAACTTTGGCTCAGAAAAAGGTGAGAGTGAGTAACCAAAACGTCCTTCTGCTCAAACTTCCCTGTATAGTTGTACTGGGTAATTCTGTCTGTCAGCAGTAGATTTCTCTTTAGTTGGCTCTTGAAGAGGTGTTAAATCCCAGAAAACCTTTTATGAGATTTATCAGCTGGATGCAAACTTCGATCTAATGGGAGAGAATAGGTACGGTGATAAAGCACTTGGAGCTGGAAAAGGCAGCTGTGGCAAGAAAGCTGTATAACGCACCATTCATGATGCAGAAAGCAGACACAGAATGATATAGGAGGGGTTGCCATGGACTGTATTTATTTTCGTTTTCCTGAGTGATCCACATGGATGATGTAGTCAGTGCTGAGTGGAAAGTGAGCAAGCAGAGGCCTAAAATTTATTCTCTGAGGACTGATCAGTAGGGGTGGTGGGTCTGTGTGCTAATGACTTCAGCTAGAAGATCCCTCTAGGGTTTTGGAGCCTCTAGGCTGGCAGACTTAGATTTCTATCCCAGCCTTGGTCTTAAATAATTTCTGTGCAATCTGAGACTATTCACGATGTGCAAAAGCAGAAGGCTTGCATCTGTCAGAGAGGTCCCTTCTGAAAGCCAGGGAGAAGTCTGTGCATTGCCACTAAACAGTAAGACATGGTTTTACTCTGAGCCTTTAGCATGTCCTGGAAAACAAGGTAAAAAAATGTGCTGGGATAAGAAATGAAACGGAGTTTTGGAGCTAGCGTGAGGGCTGAAGGAATCGGTTATGAATGCTGCAACTGGTCTGCAATATGCTGACCTTCAAGTTTAAAAAGTTTAAGGTTATTGCATGGAATAACATGAAAGACTGAATTGACCACAGTCAATGAGGAGGGTAACTTGCCCTGTTTGATACGCTAAGATTGAAGTTCGAACTCGTGAGCTGTTTGGAGGGCATTGTCACCAGTATAGTCAAAATTAGACTGGACAAAGTTACAACATGTGGAGCCAGAGTTGTCAAAACCTAAACAATTTATTATCCTAAGACTTCAATGAAGAGTCACATTTTTGTAGTGTTAAAAGACCCAGAACGCAGCACAGCAAACCAAAACCCCAACAGTATCTGAGAAATATTTTGCCAGGACTTGTATGTAGGTTAGAGGCTGGGGGAGGCAGGATTGAGGATTACAGGAAATGTGAGTCTGAGAGGGAGGAAAGGATGCAGTTGTCAGCAGCAGTGAAGAAAAGTAAAAGGAGGGAGGATTTGTAAGGGGAGAAGAGAAGTTCAAAACAGATGAGTATCAGCTGGTAGCTGACAGTCCAAAAGCAGTGTGTCAGGAAGACAGCTAGGTACCGGCATGGGAAAGGGGATGGAAACCATGGGGTTTGTTACCATTCTGTTCCTTGGGGAAACAGCTTGGAAGGATAAAAAGACATTGGTGAAACTTCTTACTGTGACTGTGGCAAGGCTCATAAAAAGAAATGTGGGAAAAGTATTGCCCCTTAGCTCAGGGAAAAAAGACTTTGGGGGATCTTTTTGCTTCTTCAAACTGGGCTATAACCTAAAGAAAGTATATAGCTGTGCTTGAAAGTTTGCCCACGTAATAGGAAAGGCATGTCCTTTTTGGAAACTTGAAATTTTTTCACAGCTCAGAAAATCTTACAGCACTCCCCAGTTACAGTGTGGTACTATCTCACTGGCAGGCAAGGTGGAAACTTTGCAACCACTTTTGAACAGAAAGCTTTGCTTTTCACTGTGCCTTTATTACTGCACTTGGATCAAGTCTGAGAACATGAAGATAATTTCCCTAGCCAATAAATAGACTGTAAAATTAGTTTTACTCAGTACTCTGATGCTTTGGAGTAGGACTTTCTCTGACTCCTGGGCCCATCTTTGGCTCGCTTTCACTGGAGAAGCAGCATTACAAAACCCTGTACCTCAACTGTGTTGCCAGATGGTAAAACAACAGGAAAATGTGAGATGGCAACAGGAAACACTATTAGCTTGGCGAGCAGATGTGCTTTGAGTGCTTTGGTGGCGAGATGAGGCAGCTTCACTTGTAACCATTCATGGCTTGTCACACTTCTTTGGTGACCTGAAGTAGAGAGTCAGCACTGCTAACAGCTGAATATGTGTTAGGTCTCAAAAGTGACTCCCAAGATACAGTAGGTACTGCTACCCACTTCTGGGTCTGCTCATGTGCTGTACATTTAATAATAGGCATGCTTTAAATATTCAGGGAAAATTACTCACATTTTGGAGGCAACGGGTGGCTAACACAAGGAAAACTGATCAAGTAATAAGTTTTACCTCTGGCTATTTTTCCAACTTTTCATTCAATCAGCAAGCCTCAAATGTTTGACTTAAAATTTGAGTATATGAGCTACCTTAGCACTTTACCCAAATAAACGCATTTCTGAAGGGCTGATTTTAGAAGAAATGCACTGGAAATTACAACACCGAGCTACACATGTTGACTAATCTCTGATTCGTTCAGCTGCATTTCGATTTGAGCCAAAAATTTTCAGGTAAAATCAACAGAAAACCTGTGTCTAACAGCCCGCTTGTCTCCCTGGAAACATAATGCTCCAGATGAGTTCTGGGTCAGAAATAATTTTTTTGTGAATGCCTTTTCAGAAGTATAGTTTAGTCCATGTAAATTGCACTGAAGTTTCTCATATGCTTTATGGGAGGCATTCTGCTACAGTTCCCTGACACAGAACCTTTGTCAAGATGAAGTTGTGGTGGTTTGATGGTCACTAGTCCCTGACCTCCTCCTTGGCCTCCTTCCATTCACATCCTATAGAAGAGCCCCTGTTAAGCTGAGCAAAAACTCTCAAAGCATTAATCACCCCAACTTCCTCACCTTTCCTAGATGATTTTTTTCATCTTCAGCCTAATCATTTTTATTTATTTTCTTAATTCTATGACTGTTGCTCTGATGATCATGGGATCTCTTGGGCACATCTACTCTACCAGTATAAAGGCTGACTAAGATGCAATAAAAGAAACCTTTATTTATTAGAGAACGTGGTCATGAACCTGGGGAGATGCAACAAGAGGATGCATTTGCAAATAAAAAGTAAAATATATTGCTTTGGCAATATTTGTTTGGCGAGTTCTTCAGGTGACACACCACCTCCCACATGTACCAAACCCACTCCCAGTTTGTACTGGGAGGGGGCAGTGACTCAAGACCCTCTGTGCAGCTCTGCCTCCACTTCTAAGGCAGCAGATTTTCAGGTGCCAGAGGAAACTGCTATTGTTTAATCCAGGTGTGTGATCAACCTTAGTGAAGACACTGAACAGGCTTCATCCTAGGGCCCTCAACCACTTGGCTGATCTCTGTATTGATGTTACCAGTCTGTGCCCTTTTCCATGGCAAAGCGCTTTTCACTCATCTTTTGTAGAATATGCATGGGGAAAGCTTGGAACCTGAAGCAGAGTCCTGCTTGCCTGCAAATAGATGTTAAGGGTGGAAAGCAGTTCAGGATTAATTCCAGCTCACATGCAGATGTTTACACATCCAGACCTAAATTTCAGTATTTCCATCTGAAGCTGAATATCACCTTAAGTATCAAAAACCCACATACCTGTATGCATAATTACTAAGTAAATTAAATAGTGAAAGTGAGTGTCATTGTTGATAAAAATTGTAAAACATTATTATCTAAAAACTTCTGAAAGTGGACGTGATGATATTCTAATGCCTCAGAGAAACAGAGCATGTCAGGGGTGGGGTTGTAGGGCACAACTCTCCTCTGTACCAATGAGTAATGGTTCCCAAGGAATTGCTTCATAGGCCAGTGATCATACGATCAGGTTTCTAAGGATAGAAACATTGTGAACATCTTCTCTGAATTACTCTATTACATGGGCAATGGGACTTCCATATTAAATCCTGTATGAAACATAACACATCTTTTAGGAAAACACCCAACCACAATCTGACTGTTACTGTAGAATGAGCTGCAACAGTTAATGAGGTGTTGCAATAATTAATTACCTTCTGAGATCAATGGGTATTGCATTTTCCCTGAAAGCTGTCCTGGTTGCAACTTTCAGCCATTTAATCTTGTCTGAACTGTTTTGCCAAGGTTTTTATCACTTTTTTTTTGCTCCATGTCTATGACTCATTTGTGATCATGTCACCTAAGTATTTCTCACCAGACTGATCCTTTTGAGTCTGTTCCTAGAAAACAGCTGCTCAAGTCCTTCAGTCATTCTCATGAAAGTTTTCGGACATCTCTGCCTTCCAGATTTCCACCTTGACTTGTGAGAGCTGGACATAACATTTCTGTGGTAGTCTTATTGCCCACAACAAATGTAACCCTGTCCACACACTCCCTCCCCAAACCCAGTAATACTGACGATTTTTTGAGACTCAATGAATCTACAACAGAAGCTAAAATGGTGCTAATCTCAGAGAAAGACATCTTACAAGACTTCAAGAATTGAAGGGAAGAGTTTTATGACAAATAATACTTAAGTTATGACAAATAATACATAATACATGGTGGCATGAGAGTCTTGTACCTTGGGAGAAACACCTGTGAGGAAGAATGAAAAATAGGTACTGCATGAGCAGGACATGCCACATGGGTCAGTGGCATTTCACAGAGCCCTGTATGAAAATGCCACCATCTCATCACACAGCTGTATCCTATTCTAGCCACAGGAGAATAGTAAGTGGGATATTTTGTCTTTAATAGGGTGACCATTCAGTTTCCACTTTCTTTTTCACATCTGGGACTTCTGTAGACATTAATGTTATGCTGGTGTGTGAAATAATAAAGAAGGCTTCCATGGGATTTAAGTATGTTTACTTAGTGATACCATTATCAAAATATGTATTTATTTCCTCTAGGTTTTTTTATATCATGAACTATGTCATTCTAGGGACAGGTGACTTGTTAAAGAAGACAGAAGAATTATGCTGTCATGTTAAACTGTGTAACCTAACTGAGAGGCGCTCTGATCACTGACCATTATTAATTGAGCCAATTTTAATCCCAACAAAGCATATCATCAGACCAGAGTGTCTTCCATGTGGACAGTTCAGGCAGACACATTAGAAAAATAACACCAGTAATAACAGAAGAATTTAGCCTACAGTGCAAAACACAGTCAGAGCTGGGAACATGCTGAAACCTATAACATAATGTCAGCACATATTTGGAGTGGAAATGATTATAAAAATAATACACAGTGGAATAATTGTAATGTAAAGCCTTGAGGCAATCCTTCCTATTTCAAGCATTCAGGAGGAAAATGACTGCTGGATTTTCATCTTACCTGTCTGAAATCAAAACTGTTTAGGCAGTGATATAATTACTTTCTAATTATTTAAGTCAATCAGTAAAATGTTTGTTTGTTTGTTTTTTTAAATGGAGATGTGTAATTGATACAAACATTGTTCTTTCATTTTTTTAAATTCAATGACAATCTGGGCAAAGATGGTTTGGAAATTGTAGCACTAGTACAGACCTTCTGGCCAGGGATCCCAGAACAGTTCGCAAGTACTAAAGAATTAAACTGTACAAATGGCAAGCATTAGGGTTATACCGCTGGTTTAGGGAGGGGTAAGGGAATTAAGTGCCAAAATCCATGCTTTTGATCCCTGGTTTGGCTCTGGCTAGAACTCTCCTGGCTCTGTCTCCTGTACCCAGCCCCATTGGTACCTGTGGGTCTGTGGTGCTGCCTGCATGCATTTGTAGACGTCTTGCTCTGGGAGCAAGGAGCAGGACAGTGACATTATGGTTTCACAGAAAGCTCCTGTCAGGCTTGTAACAGCACCCAGGTTTGGCTGCCTGGCCTCTGCCTTCACTGCAAAACCATCCTCAACCTTTCTCAATATGAATATTTAGGTGTTATTGAATCTAAATGGAAACCTCCCTGGCAAAGCACTGTGCTTAGCAGCCTTCCTGAAATCCTCTGAAGACTGTAGAGAGCTGTCAGCATGAGAACCCCTGCGGACCCACAGGGCAAGGGGCAAATATGGCTCAAGAGGGCTGTGGGCCCAGAACCCTCATGGGGCACACCCCACCAGAGAGGTGCTTCGGCTGGGAAGGTGCAGGCCCAAGTTGAGAATGAGTTTTTGTGCTGTTGCCCCTGCCAAGAGTGTTTTCATGCTGCTCTGCCTTGTTGCCAGCAGTGCCGGTGGGTGTCTGCTGGGGTGTGCAGTGGCTGCTGCAACGTGGGCTGTGGCAGGACCCTGGGGTGCTGCAGGGCTTGGTGTTACAGCTGTGACAGCTCCTTGCACTTCCTGCAGGTGATTGTGCTGGGCACAATCTTCTTGTCAAGCTGGTGTCCTGTTACTGAAACTACTGCTTAAAAAGTTCAGAGTGCTCTGAAAATGAAAATATTTGGGATGATTTTTTTTTTTTTAATCTCCATGTAAATTGCTGTATCAAAAAATGCTGGAGTCAGATATATAAAGTAGAGCCATACATCAGTGCAGAGTGATGAAAGATCTCTACAAAAATGTAGTGGTAGGAAATCTATTTGACGTAATCATTAGGCAGTTACTGCACAATCAGAAATGTGTATCTTAGATTAAAAGAATGAAAACAAACAGTGAAAATCCTTCTAATTTTCATACTGACTAACAAAATGACCCTCCCTCTTACTTATAAATAAGGATATTAATTTCTATTAATTCAAAGGTTTGCGGTTTTTTTCCTAGTTTGTTCTTTTAGTAATCTTTGTTTCCTTGAAAGCAATAGAACTTACAGAGTATGAGAAAGCCTAACCATATCTTCATTGTAGTTAGGGTAAAGAGTTTGCAAAATAAAATTATGATAGGAAAAAATAGAAGTTTTGCAGTTCATTTTGGTTTTGGTAGGAAATTCTGTGTCCTAATCTATTTTAGACTCTTTTTTAGACTCTTTTTTTTTTTTTTTTTTTTTTTAAGGGGATAAATAATGCCCTTAAAGGAGTCTAAATTTCTCCATTAATGACAAAGATTCAAAATGTCTGGCTTGCTGTAGACATCCTAACTTTTACATTAATCTCCTTCATGAGGACTTCTCCTGGAAAATTCAGATAATTCTTAAAGGATGAAAACTTCTGCTAAAATTATGGTCTGCTACATAAACTAATAATAAGACATGCTATTTTTAAGTTACTTTCATCCTACTTTCACCCTGTTTCAAAAAAACAAGCTAAGGTTACCCAATCATACTGTTTGACTGTCTCCCAACCCTATACCTTCTAATCCCATTGGTCAAGTTCAGTCAAATTTAATAGATCACTAAATACTAAGTTCTTTCAAGTTCCATAAAAATATCAGCAGCTGGATGAGGAGAAGAAGCCCTTATAGGGCTCCCACTGGGGGAGTAGGCTGCCAGGCAGTACAGTTATAGCTTCCTTTTACTAGCACATCTTGTATCTTGTGCACAGCTATGGACTAAACAAAGTTAGGCAGGAGAAAGAAAGGAGAGCTGCAGATGTTCTATTGGGGCAATGCTGGGAAAAAGCAGGGTTTTCAGAGGAGACCTGTGGCATAGGAAGAAGCTGAGCATGTTACAGAAGTTAAACTTACATAAAGAGAGAAAAATAGGACATTCCACAGAAAGGTGCTTGGGAGTATTGCCTACCATTGCAGGCAGTGGGGGCTATGGCAATTACCAAAGGATATTGTCCTGGAGAGTTCTAGAGAACATGACAGGGAAAGTTAGGATATTGTGTTAGAGATTCATTCCTGTCAAACAATTGTGTCTTTACAAATTCTCTTCCGAGACTGCAATAGTGAAGCAATGATGAGTCTTGCACTGACTCAGAGCACTGTCAAATGTATTCCTTACAAAGGTGGTGGCATTGTCAGCCTTGCCCCTTTATTAACTCTCTAACACTTCTTGAGCTTACTTTTAAATTTTGTTTTCCAGGCAAACACTCCATCTGGGAAAGGTAGCCCAAGGCACACAACCCCGCAGGATGTCCTTTGCTGCTGCCTGCAGGGCAGCGGGCAGTGCCAAACAGCAGTCTTCTGATTTAGCTGACTTTTGTGTTCAAATGAAAGGCTGTGGGAGATTATACTCACAGGTTGTAAGTAAAAATAAAACTGAAGGAATGTTGCAAGAAATATTTTCATCTTATTTTCAATTTAATTGTTAGATATTTTAACTGTTTCTTTTTTTTTTTTTTTTTTTTTTTTTTCTTTTTAAATATCCATTTCAACAAAGGATAGAAGCTTTTCTTGACCTGGTGAGGATGAAGATATCATTATGGCTATATCACTTCTCTTCCTTTCAGCTGCAAAGCAAGACTGTGAGTTTTAGGTAAGCTTAGATTTTCTATCTGAATAGCTGGTATGAAAGTACTTTCAGAAATTACAAGGGGACAAGGAGTTAAAACAAAATAACTTTTGTGAGATACTCGAAAGCCTAGTGGACTGTCTGTTGATGAATGCTGGATGGATGAATAGATAGAAAAAGAGATAGGAAGGAATGTAACAATTTCAGAAATTAATTTCTTAATTATAATTGTGTAGATGTAAATAATTAGCTGTCATAAATATTCCATTCTTTTCTACTTTCCTGGAGTAGACAGTATTTAAAAACCACAGTTCCAACAGATGTGGACAAACTTTTTGTCTGACAAGGTTTTACTAATTCTACACCTCCCCTGGCAATCTGTGTCCCCAAGACAGGAAGTCTTATGTGTGAATTATCTAAAGATACTGAAATGACTTGATAATATATTAAAAGGCAGGTTAAATGCAATTTCCAGTTTAAAGAGCCGTGTTATTCTGACCCATGTTGAAATATAACAAATGTATTTAATAGCTTCAAAGTCCATGAGCATTTATAAAGGAAGAGGATCCAGGGCTGGTATAAATCAGAAAAGAAGCAGAATCATCAAGCAAAATTTTCTTAATTTATATCATTTAAAAATTTAATCCACAGGGTTTTATGTTAGTAGACTGTATGGTTTATGGTTTATGGTTTTATGTATTCCTGTCTTTTTTTCCAGAAGTATATGTGTCTATTCCTTAACAGAGGCAAATCTAGAATGAACAGGAAGAATCCTGAAAATGGAAAAAAATTCACTGAGGACATTCCAGTTAGTTCATTAAGTTCAACAAGAAGTTTAAAAATGCCATTTTGACTTTGAAACTTAATAGCACTAATTCAGTCTTGAAATGCGGGGGTGAGACTGCAGTTGTACAAGAGTGCAAAGGTACAACCTGTGCATTGCTGAGTGATCTAGTTGTTGCTACACCTGATGCACCTCTGTGACATCCCCTGCAGAGCTCAAGGCCAGTCCATTGGGTAGGAGCATCACTACTGACATCCAAGTACAGCCAAGCAGGCCTTCTCTTCTCTTCACGGACAGGCAAAGGCACCTCCCAACTGGCAGAAGTATAAGTCACAAACCAAGCAAGGGTGCGTGTTTTCTCATGCCAGAGAGTTAGACTGTTAGTCCAGAAAGAAATGTCAGGAGAAGGATCATTAATATTCCTCCTAGCAAATGATAGAAAAGGGAAGAGTTAAAAAAAAAATAGAAAAGAAAATATGTATGGTCCAAGAACTATTAAAACAGCAAAAAGCAAAGATCTCAGAAACAAGCAGTAAGATAGCAAAGGGAATGAAAGGCAGAAGAATAATGTAAATAAATCATGCTGTAAGGATGTGGAAGATTACCAGCCTTTTTTGAGGATGACTCTTACCCTCCAGAGTGTGCATATTCTGGCAGTTGAGCCCTCCAGATAAAGTCATCTAGTCACATTCTGAGCGTAAGCTATTTAAAAATAATTACCATAAGGTATGTAGCTATACATGTTGATGATGTATGGTGGAAAGTCATAGACAAGTAATGGTCATACCATAGGATATAAATAATTAGAGACACATTAATATAACATTCCTTTGTGGTTATACATTACATGCATGTGATTACCAAATGAACAAATTGTATATCAGCGTACATCAAAGCATGAGTTAATAATTTTCCCTTTCTTGAAAGAAATTGTAAAAACGTAGAAAACAGATGCTCAGAAAGCATTAGAGAGGGATATTGGTGTAAGAACATACATCATATACACTCAAAAAAGAGGAGAAAAATCAGCTCAAAATAAATTATGTAACCCTAGAGAAGTTAGTTTGTACTCAATACAATTGCAAAACTGTAAATAGTAACAATTTTTTGTTTATACTACTGATACAGAGAAGTAAATGACAATATATCTGTTACAGCTAAATGGATATTAGAAAGCAATTTACACACAAATAGTTTTGAAACTCTTCTTTTGCTGACAACAGTGGTGGTTTCACTTTTCTCATCTTATTTTCAGACAGCCTAGAAGATGTCCCTGAAGAAACCCCCTTTAGTGCCAGATATTTAATGCTTATGAATAATAGGATTGATTTCATGCAGCTGGGTCTCCTGAAGGAATATTTGTCACCAGACTTCTCAGTCCTGAAGAACAAGCAACTCAGTGACAGAGCTATAAAAGAAGCCTGTGAAGGCTTGCAAAGGCTCATGTGTCTTCATGTGGGTGACAATAATCTTGGGAACATCCCAGCAGATCTGCCCACTGCCCTGGCACAGCAGGAGCTAGGCAGCGGCAGCACCCGCAGCGTTGCAGAGCAGGCTTGGACTCGGTGCAGGAACCTGGTGACACTGAGCCGCCACAGTAGCAGGTTAACCCACCAACCCTTCCCCAAAGCAGCATTTCACTCCTTAACATCTTTGCACATGATGAACTTCAGTCGACTGAGGAGCATTCATTCCCCCAATTCTCCCCCTCAAGGAATTATATTTAGCAGCCAGTAAAATATCAGTAATTCCTCATGATGTCTTCAGTGAGCTGTCAGAGCTAGAAAAGCTTGATCTCGGTCACAATCAAATTACAGAGAAGGGCATTAAGAAGGTGGCTTTTGATAACATGATTAAACTGGAAAACCTGAACTTGCCAGCAGATTTGTTCACTGGAGTACCTCAGAATTTGCCCTCATCTCCAAAAGAGTTCAGACTTGACAAAAGCAGAATGTTTCTAGTGAGGCAAGAGGCATTTCTGAAGCTAGAAAATCTGAGTCAGATTGATTTCTGAAATAATAAAATATTACATATAGCATGGAGCATTTAAGGGCCTGCAAGGTCTCTTTCCCTTAAAGTCATAACAAGCTATCAGAAATTCATCACCAACTTCCTATCACATTACAGTCTCCTTTTCTCTTCAATGCTCATATTCAGTCTATGCCATGGGACTATTTCTCTGGCAGTCATAATGTTGAGAGCCATCTTCTTCTTGCATGGTTAGTGAATAAGCAGGTAAACCTTGATAGTGGTGTGCGTGCACTTAGAGGCCTGTAAGGCTATCAGGAAGTCCACTTTTATTAAAAATTTGTGGAAAAGGGGAAAGAGAGCGCATAGAGACATCAGAGTGGAATTTCCTTTAGGTGGAAAAGATGGATCAATGTTAGCTTTTGACCTCTGTTGGTGCAATAATAAACAGTTTAAATAAATAAAATTGATCACAGTCACAGGAGTAAGAGAAGGCCAGATATATTTTAAAATATTTAACAATGGTGTTTTAAAAAAATCTCTATACTCAGAGTCTTCTTGAGGTAATTAAAGTGAAAATACCTGGATCTCTTAATTGCTCAGTGAAGAACTCCATCATGTTTACAGTCCATATTATGCAGTTGACAGTTTGCATATTTGCAGTTAAAAAATGTCCTGTTTTTTTAAAAAATCCTAAACATATCAAAAGGGGAATTCCCAGCATACCCAGATTGAAAGTCACTGATAAGTTCAGTGCTATAGTATGTCATTGCAGGGATTCATGAGATATTTTTATTCCTTTATATTTTCTGAGTAACATTGCAGATTTTCCACTACAAAAATCCACTGCTGGTTATAGTAGGAAATATTCCAGACCTCTCCTGCATGTATTTAGTGCTTACAAAAATTTACATGTATTTTTAGGTATTAGTTTCATATTCATTATTCATTCATATTCATTTTAGGTATTAGTTTCATGTTCATTTTATATTCATATTCTTACACACACAACAATTTCAACATACATGTATTCTCTCTGATCCTGTAGTCATTTGGGGTGCCAGTAGTGATGCAGCCTCCAGCCTTAGGGCACTTGAACAGGAGCATTGCACAGGGGCACCTGAATTTAAAACATAATTGCCTTTAGCTCTTTCTGCAGCCAACAGAAACAGTTTAGTACTTAAAAACCGATCACCTTCTAGGAGCCCCTGGAGTTAGTGAAGGTGAACATGGGCTCAGGTATCTGTGAAACAGTGTTTCAGGGAAGCCATCATTGTTCGATCCACATCTTGGCTATCAGGTGGACATAAAGCCTCCCCCATCCCGCCCCCGCTAATTCACTGCAATGGCTATTGCTGCAAACTATGTTCCCAATGCATCCCTGATGTAGGGATAGGTACAGAAAAGAGCTGGAAAGAGATTTCCAACACGTGTCCAATATTTACTTCTCAGCCTTGTCGAGGTTTCTCGTTGTAGGGTGGTAGGGCAGGCAGGCTCCTGTGTGCCTGCTCTGCCAGCTCTAGTGCCACCTAACTGGTCCAACTCCCAACTGAAGTACCTTCAGCTCTCTTGATACAGAGGATGTATTTCTTCCATTTTGTGAAAAAACTCAACTAACCAAAGACCCCCCCTCTACTTTTAAAATTGTCTTCAGCTCTTTTAATGTTTTAAGCTTAGAGGAAAATTAGGGAGGGCAGAAACTGCAAACTGGAACTCTTCCAAGGTCTGTATGCTCTGAGGCTGTGCTGTGCTTCATGCAACAGCTCTAGGATTGCAGACCAGGAGAGGAGAAAAATGTAACCTGCATCAACCTGATAATGAGCTTAGTTCTACAACTCCCAGGTGTGCGCTGGGCATGCTAATAAAACACAACCTAATCACCTTGACTTAGGAGCTGAATGGAAACAGACAATGTAGAAATAGCAGCCTTAAAACATGAAGGACTTCTCATTTTTTGGGGGGAAGCAACACAAAAACCCTAACAAAAACCAACACTACCCCTCCCCCAAATCCTTTCCTCTTTGGGGTGAATGAGAATCGCACACACCACAGCCAAACCATGGAGTTTCACCAAAGCTGTGACACAGAAATTTACATGCTTAACATCACAGTTCATTGACAGTAGTGATTAGCAGCAGGGGGATGTTTTACTATCCGTTAAGAATGGCATCTTTTGCCATTAATCAGTGACATGCCCTTTTAAACATGCTCTGTGCATGTCTGCGCAAGATACAGGACAGAGCATTGGTCCTGGAAAGAATCGGGTATTCAGATAGACCTAAATGGCTAGCTGGAGAATTACCTGTCTAAAGGGAAAGCTGGTGGAAAAAAAGGGGCAGCTTTTGGGCTGTGATTTAACAGCCACTATGGAGCGTGGCTCCCCCACAGTTGTTCCCATTGGCTGTAATTCAGTTTCTCTTGCAGTCCAGAGTCGGGTTGAATCCTCAGGTGCAGTCGACAGCTTTTAGCTGCATCTTTGGATATAGGCAGCAGAATGGTATTGAATATCTTCCCTTGGCTTTCTTAGGGCCTACTCGGCTACAGTTTTCTTTCTTTTTGGCCCATTGCTAATTAAAAGGAAATGGCACAGATTGTCCTTTCCGTCCCGTTCACAGGATGGGAAAGGGGGTTTCCTCATGAGGTTTTCTGAAGGCAAAGCTTTGGACTTTACTGTGCTCCATGTTTATAAACCTGGGAGGCCAGTATTCATTTGACCTTCCCCACAAAAGCACCATGGAAGGAAATTTCAGCAGCCCCCATAGGCAGAAGAGACAAAATACAGCCAACATAAGCTATTTTGCTAGCAAGCTACAGGACTTGGGGAAAGACAGGTAGCACACTGGAGGCAAATCATATGCACTGCCAGAGTCTATAAAGCTTTTGTAGGAACCCTGAGCCAAGAGAGCAGAAGCAACGTGCTGTTACGACTGGCGTGACCTGCTCAGCTTCTTCACCCCATATCCGAGGAAGGATCACCCTGTGTTTAAAATTGGCAGAGCTGCCTCTCCCATACACTACAGGGGCTGGGAAATTCTGCTTTCTTTTGTTTTGTTTTGTTTTGTTTTGTTTGTTTGTTGTCCTCCTCTTTGAATGTTTGAAATGGGTGATTTCTCTTTGCCTGCATGGTACTGGAGATTTAAAGCGCAAGACAAGGGAAATTGAATCTTCCTTCCCAAACAGCAGGTGGTAGTGCTGGGTTACGCAGAGCGCTTGAGAAACTGCTTACAGATGTTGCTTCCTTGTTAAATAACAGGCTGGAAATGGATGCTAAGCAAACTTTTCTCCGTTTTTTTCCTCTTTTTTGGAGGGTCACTTAATGTTTACCCCTTTTCAAGTAGGTAGTTTAACAAATGTTTGAAAGTGTGTTTCAAAAATAAATCCTGCTAAAATAAATACCCTGGAGTTTGGGATAAACATAGCTCACAGTATAAGATGTTATTAATCCTCTAAAAATCTTGCAAGTTGTCTGTCATAGTTTTGTGAAAACTAATAAAGAAGTTTTGTGTTTCTTAACTTCTGGAATAGTTTGATTACATTTTCCATTCATTTTCCAGACTAGTGTTGTGGGGTATGTGTGTGTTTTTCTCCTTTGTTCAAAAAGATAATTATTTTTTCTTTTTTTTCTTTCTTTTTTAAAGTTCAATTCTACTTTTCACCCTGTGGATTAGGAACGCTGTGCAGTGTTGCTTATTTGTTAATGACTGTTTCCTGTCATTTGCAATACTGATCCCCTTGATATGAAACCTTTTGCTAATTAAATATAAAGCAGTAATGAACCAAGTTCTAAATGAATTTTCATTATATTTTTTTGTTACTTCTGACTGATTGGTGCCATTACCTTTCTCACCAGTACCATTATCTGAAATTATCATTGTAACATGAACGTTGTAACCAGTTAACATCATATCATTTTGAAGCCATGCCTGGAGTATCACAGTAACCCACATGTCACCAAAGCCTGCATGTGAACAGCTTCACATTTTTTTTCCCCACAAACTGTGTTCAGGCTTTGCCCCAACATATTTTTTTTTTTGAAATTTGTTTGAATAAGATTTAGTCTGGGTTTATGATTTAAGGTTTTTTTGTTTTGGGGCTGTTGTTTTGTTTGGGTTTTTTTCTGTCCTGGAGCAATAGTTAAATAAATATTGCTGTGACTACAACAACTGTCACAGTTACAAAATTATTGTGCTTTAATAGCCTATTAAAGTATATATGTAACTTTATTCAGACCTTTTGTATTTCTAAAAATTCCCTCTTGCCTGGGCAAAAGATAGCTAGGAAAATGTGCATATGCCAGTGCTGGGCTTACATAAAACCCTTGATGATAAAAAAAGTGTACGCAGGGAAACACCTCTGCAGTGGTGTATTGGTCCTCAGCTACTCATACACAGTATGGCACAGGACTGAGGTAAAAAGGAAACATCCCATTTTGTAAGATTTTCACTAACACTTTTCCCAGGTTGGACTGCAAATTCTTTCTCATATGTCTCTGTTTAGAATAGGACTGCAAATACAATAATCCAATATTTTATATAGTTTTGGCTTACCTGTATAAAATAATGTCATGTACAAAGTAACCAGAGAAATCAGTTTTGTCAACAGCATAAGCTAACCCCAAATTTCCCTGGGCTCAGTCATTCAAACAATTTCATTATTGCTTTTCCAAGAGGTTAGAGAAAAAGTTAGCAGAAGCTCCTGCATAGTAGAGGCATGTTTGCAAGCATTATGGGCAGGAAGGATGATCTTGTGACTCAGGCCCTGGAGTGTCCCAGATGTGCCACAGATTTCTCACACAGACTAGTTAATCTTCTGGGGCCATATGTTCAGCTGGTATAAATCAGTGCAGCTCCAGTAAAGTCAGCTCAGCTTTCCAGATTTTCTGCAGCTGTGGTTTCTGACCCCTTGCAGATCAGTTGTCCATCTGTAAAGCTGAGATATTAACACTTCCCTGCCTCATACACTCAAAATGGTCCAGTCATTAAAGTTCATTTGCCACTCATGTAACACAGTTTGAGAAGCTGCAGAAATGCCCTTGCAGACAAAGAAGTTTGGCATCTCGAGTAGGTCTTAAAAAGATTTGCTACAGATGTAACTTTTTTGCTAACAAGGGGTTGATTAGGACTTTGTGTCCAAAAAAAAAAAAAAAAAAAAAAAAAAAAATTCCCAACCTCCAGAACTTGTGAATTGCTCATCATTCAAAGGGGAAAGAAATTACAGTTTGGTGGTCCTGCCTAAAATGAGTGCAGCTGAGAATAGACCTCAACAGGAGTAACTCAAAGTGGGCTGAAATGAGAGAATTTTAGCAAAAGGCAGCCCTCCTGCAAGGCTGCTTTGGTTCCTCACTTTATCCATTTGGTTGCAGTCCTCCAGTGTTTTATGTTGACAAAACCCTTTTTAATATTAAGTAATACAAAGGAAATTAGATGTCTTTTTGCGGCAGTTACTGAGCAATTAAGGGCTCAATTCTTCAAGGGATTGTAAGCCTGTGGGTGGTCTCATTGATTTTGGGACTACTTGTGTGTTTAAAACTGGGCATGCGCTTGTGTGTTTTGTTCAGCTGAGCCCTCCTAGAACTGCTGCGGAGATTTCCATTTTAGAGTCACTTTATAGTCTTTAAAATTATTACTGGAACTACCTCCTCCTCTGGGCATCACATACACCAGCAGTCTGTCTCTGTCTTCTGACTGATTTAGTGCCACAACATGAGGTATAGGATCATGGCAACATTTCCATTAAATCCACACTGTACTGCACATTTCCCAGTATTTATCATTTAATTACTGCATCCTTTCTGGACAATGAAAAGAAATATTGAGATTGATGTTCTTTAAAAAATACATACTTCACATCAAGCAGGACAAAGGTATGAAAATATGTATGCATTAAGTAAAGCAGATGATCTGACAAATCTTCCCTCAAAAAAGTTAAATGTAGCTAAACAGAATTGCTATGTGGTAAGTGTATTACAGGGCTTTAAATCAGAGCACATGGAACAGGCTGAGCTGCAAGCAAAGAGAAAACTTTGGTTACATATGTTCAGCTGGTAATGTGTGCTTTTATGCTTTCCAGTGTTCTGCTGGGGTTCTAAGAAAATGTTTACAAGATGCAAATAAAATGTAAATGGAATCATGTTTCTGTGAAGAAAACTGAATGAACAACCTCCATGCGGCTCATGCAGTTTTACATACTGCACCAATGTTGCCTTATGATCCTCTAGGACCTTCCTTTGCACAGAAAGCCAATTACCTGAAATATACTACTGCTTCTTCTTCCTTTTTTTTTTTTTTTTTTTTTTTAACAGACATTCTATTCAAGATTATCTTGCCTTGCAACACATGCCTTCAGATTTTATCTCTTCATCATCTAAACAAACCCTGGTTTCTGAGATGGCTTTCCATTTCCACAGGTGTTTCTTATCAGTTCCACATTTTCTTCTGACAACATGAAAAAAAAATCATATGTCCCTGCTTAGTAGTTGTTGCCTGACCCAACACTAAAGCTTTTCTGAATGCAGAAATGTGTTGCGTGGCTGCTGTAATATCTCTATACCCCAAGGGTCTGCTGGTGCTTTCTTTTTTACAGTTAAGAAGAGTCACATGCTTGGCCCTCAGGACAGAGGAAAATTCAGTTCAGAGTCAGAGAGGAAAGATGTGACCTATTTAAAACAGTGAAAAAAAAATGTAATTATTAGGTATTGTACCTCATTATCTTGCCAATCCAATTATTTATTTACAACATGCTGGGCTGCAGAGGATCAGTGCTCCTATTCCTGTTTCTCCTGTGTGGAAACACACATCGTACAAAGGCAATAAACCAGATTTCACAGCAGCCACATGGACCCACTGGTACTTTTCTTGGTTGAAGCTTTGTTGTCTTGCATCAGTGCTTATCTTTCACCTTTTGGCACCTCATATCTGCTCCTTCCATCCCATCCCCCCTACTAGAGAAGAAAAAGATCACTCATACAAGGGAATTGTATATTCTGGGTTCTGAGTCAGCAACTGCAGCAAAGCACACAAGTATCACTACTGTGTGAATTTGATCAATCCTGTTTTACATTTTTAGCTGGAGAAATGGGAAAACACACACTGGGAATATGCAAGCCTTCAAATGACTTATACGATGTAGTCATATTTCTGTCTTACATGAGCTATCATAAAAACATGATCCTACAGAAAATAGACATCTACAAAGCACCTATAATTCCTTGTGTCATTTTGAATCTTTGATATGTACTTAAGGTACTTATTAAAATACTTGTCATTTATATAAATGAACCCAGACAGCAAAAAAAAATGTTTTATAATAATTTTAGAATAATATGTATAATTAGATAGGAAGCTTTTCAGGGCAAACAAAATGTTTTACTGCTGATTATAATTACCTAGGAGGCTTCAATCATAACAGGTGCCATCAGCTTCTAAGTCAGGAGAACAGTGCGCTACATTTCTGCAGTGCTCACAGCGTCCAGGCTGTTGTACACAGCAGGGAGGGTGCTAGCGTTAACCAGCCCCTGGCCACCCTGTACATTTCCACCTGGCATGCATTCCCACCTGGCAATGTGGCTGGTAGAGCCTGAGCAGCACAGCCCTTTGGAGGCTGCAGCACTGCTAGGATTAACAAAAGTTCACATCATTACTCTGAAGGGGCTTCTGGAGCCAACTACAGGCTCTTCAGAGATGCTATTCAACCCCTAGAGATTTTTTTTAGAAAAAATATGGTATTTTTTCATAAATGTATGTGAAAAAAAATTCTTGCAGTGGCAACAACAGGAGGACAACAGGGGAAGCAGCGGGTTGGTGTTCAGCTGAGTCATGGGGATTGTGAGGCTTCAACATAACTAGCAAGCTTTATGAGTACAGCTGGTTTCTGTACATTTGCACTGTGAGTCTTGCAAACAAGTTTGTGTAGTTATCCAAAAGGATGGCTCATGTGAACAAACTACATTGTTTAAAACACAAGAAACACATTGTTTCTAACAGTTGTACTTTCTTTGTCCATGTATTAGTGTAATAGTCTCTTGATGTATTCTGAAAAACAGAACAAAACTTCCCTCCCCACTGAAGGTGACTGTTGACAGCATATCTGACCTCAATAGCTCTTTTTTGTTCTCCATTTCATGTTGGTACTATTTTAAAGGTAAGGTAAGAGGAGAGCATCATAGAATTACCCTCCTGGTCTGGTGTTGGCTCAGCCCTTCATGACCAGCGAAGGAATAGTCCTGAAGGCCTGAGCCAAAGTCTTTTAACACAGTGTACAAGTGCCCGAGCTCTAGTGGTTCCAGCGAAGGGTGATGACATTCAGTGGCACACCTCTGGCTGCCTGGCAGGGCCCCAGGGATGCACAGCTGTGGGAAACCCTGCTCTACCACAGCTCTGCTTCTCCAGGGTGGCATAAGGCACCCAGAGTACATCTGACCCAGCTGCCTCTTTCTTCATTTGTACCATTACCAGGTGCGAACAGAGAGCTTGGATAGAGTTTCTGCTTTAATCTTTGTACAAGAGTGTTATGCAGGACCTCCTATGTGCGCTGTCAGTCAGAAAGGAGGAAGAAGTGAGATGTTGTATACCACTGATCTGATCCCATGGCTTTTGCACCAGCGGGGATCCACAGAAGGGGCTGCAGGTTTGCAGGTGTGGGAACTGATCCGAAGCTGGTTCAGATTTAGGGACTGGCCTTCAACACAAAGCAGGCAGAGGACTAAGGGCAGTGAAACACCCCATTTTGCAACGACAGTTTAGCTGCCAGTGTCAGCCTGGGTCTCCCCTCTGTGCAGCACATCAGGGAAACTTCCATGTCATCCTGTGGCAGCAGTGTCGGTCCCTCAGACTGCAACACTTACTTCAAATGTATTTTGTTTGCTTGTTCCCCTTACAAAAACACTTCTTTTCCAGAGCTTGTTTTTACATCTGTGGAAATCAGGCACAGACACTCACTGGCGGACTTCAGGAGAGGCTTGCTGCTGAATAACCACGCTGCAACGGCCCAGATAAATAACGGGAGCATTTTGCCATGCGAGAGGAGTTACGAAACCTGCCGACGCTGCTGTATCCCATCCGTAAGTGAGATGGCGCTTGTGCAGTCCTGCTCCCTCCCTTCTCCCTGTCGCGGAGCCAGGGGAGCCAGACGGACCCACGGGCTGAGCTTGCTGCTCCGCACCGGCCCCGGTTCCCAGCCAACGCCAGAGAGGACGGCCAGGAGCTGAGGAGCCCTTCGCCAGCTTACGTGGCTCTGGGAAATGAAAAGTCCTGTTTACTTTTGGCTGCGATGGGGCTTTTATGTTTCTAATGAGACAAATTTCTCCCTGTGCCTTGCTTTAACTTGCTTGATAAGTCTGAATGGGCATGTTTTTCATCCTAAAAATAAACAATTAAAGAAAGCTAAACAAACAGAAGGGAGAGAAAGAACTCCTTCCTGTTCTCACAGCTAATCTCTGCAAAATTTAAACATGCTTATCAGCCAGCTGTGCTTCATTATTATCTTTTGCTTCCATCTTTTGTCCCAGTCTGCAGCGGATGCAGGCCGTCTGGTTTGTGTCATCCAGCAGTTTGCACTGACTGGTTCTGATAAAGGAGCCATCAGCTTCTAGGGGGGGTGGGGGGGTGGGGGGCGGGGAGCGGAATAAAAGGTAGTAGGCTTTGAAAAGAGTAAATGTGATAACAAAAAGCCTGCTTCAGAGAGCAAGTCATGACACACATCCTCACTTCTGCACCAAAGAACAAGGGATGTTCCCACCTAGGAGAGCACACCAATGCCTCACATGTTTGCTCAGGTATTAACCCTGTCATTACATTAAAAAGGGATGTGCTGGGATATGCAAGGATCTCAGAGGCTGGCCACATTTGGTTACACTATTCATAACAAAGTGTTTCAAGCTTCAATGGAGAAATGAAATCCCAAACACGTGATTGAGTGCTCTGTGTTTCTACCACCCCAGGAGAGTGAAAGGACTATGTGGCTGGTGGTGGCCCTTGGTGATTCACGCTTGAATCAATGAAGAGAGAGTGGGATCCTAGGCAGGGATGCGTGGGGAAAATGGATCTTGTCCACACCTCTAGCAGCCTTTGGGTAGGGATTGGGTGGTGGTCGTGCTCAGGATGTGAGGGGGCTGTGTGCTGAGTATTCTTGTCCGCTGCAAAAAGCAGAACAGAGCAACTGTGCAACTGGTCTAATTTATAGCGTGGTCCTGCCAGGAATGTCAGGAGATGCAAAGGTGTGCTACAGGCACTTTTGCCCTGCTCCATCGCTGCTTCTTCCCCTGCCCTGCACACATCTGCACTGAGTTTGCTGTACCATATTGCCTGGAAGAGAAAGCAGTCGCACATGTAAGCTGACCCTTGGTTTTCAGAGAACAAAATGAAAGCTGATAAAATGTCATAAAGGAGTTATGTGACCAGCTGGAGCTCCTACTTGCTCAGGACTAAGGCGTGGATGCAGGGTGGACTAGGCAAAGTCTGTTTTGGAAGGGGACACACAGCCCGTTTAGTCTGATCTACTGCTCAGGACTGGAAAGTAGGGCGAGAAGGCAGGATGGCAGGGGGAGCCCACCCCTCTCCATAAACACACCAGTGCCTTCCAGTTTCTGAGTTCGAGACGGCAGAAGGGCCCTGCCACATGCAGGAGGGCTCCGGCCACGCAGGGGCGGTGTTGGGGCTCACAAAGGCAGTGGTCGTGCTGGTAGCAACTTTGGGGGACTCCTAAGGGAAAATAGGCAGACCAGTTCTGAATTTCTTGAACTGCAGGGCAGTTTACAGGTAGGTTTCATGTGTGCTAGGCCAGGCTTCAGCAAACTCAGGCCAATTTGTGGCTTTCAGCAGAAAACCACACTCAGGTTTGCTGCTGCAGAAGTGCCTGAAGATGGAGTCAGGAGAGGGTCCTTTGTTGTTTTTTTGTGTTTTGTTTTTTTTTTAAAGATTATTCCCTTTGCATTTCAGGCTTAAACAAATCAGATCTCAAAATGAAATGCAGAGGAGAAGACATTGGATGGTGATCAAAAGAGGAGAGTACGCTTGCTTAAAACCCAGGGCCACACAACTATGGTGTCCCAAGGAATGCCAAGGTTTCCTAGACTGTCTCAGCATCTATTTTAATGAACATGTGGGAGCACAGGTGACTGGGGGTCTGGTGGCCAGGAGCAGCCTGTCTGTAGCTCAGAGGCTGCTAGACCATGGTCACTGGGAAGTGGTCACCACATGCTGGTGCTATGGGGCTGCAGGGAGCTGTGGCAGTCCTCCCCATCGCCGTATCCCCAGCATCCTCCCCAGCTGCCTGATGTCCAGGTTGGCAGTCCAGCAGTCAGGTCAAAAATTAAAAGTATTGGTATCTAAGCTATACACTTACTCTTGCAGGTGGGGCTCTCAAGCCAGTCTCATAAAGCTTTTACCTGGATTTGATGTGTGTTTTTTTCCCTGCTGTGGCTTTGCAGAAGACTTCTTCAGGGCTACAACTGTCCAGTTTTACCAACACTGTAACTTCTCATATCAACAACCTCCATGTATTTTATAGTAGGCTTTGTAGTCACCACATGGCACAGAAACATTGTTGACCACTTGCAACATTCAAACAAACTAGACGGTATTCATCATCCTATTCTGGGAAGACCTACAGAATGGAAAGGTCACACAAAGTCGTACAAAAGTGCACTGTTTTGGAGCATGTCTTACCGCTGCTTTGGATAGAAGGGGATCATTAATATACCATGTAGCGGACCCTGGAAAGAATTGTGCATGAAATGACAGAGGAAGGTTCCTGATAAATTACTGCCCACGTTATAACTTCATGAGATAAATATGATGCTTTTTTATATACACTTTCTTTGAAATGTTCCATGCATTTAGCTTTGGAGAGCTTGTAAACTACCACTTTATTAGTTTGCAGCTGAAATAAAAATTAAAAAAGAAAAAAGGCTCTGTAATTAAACAGTCAGTTTTACAAATTCTCCATGACATATCAAACCCCTATTTTCATCATACTGCCAGAAGACTTGAAACACACGTTTATCATCTTACCCTGCATGAGGAACTCCGTTCTCTTGTAACAGCTGTTAGCAGAAGCTGAGGGGCGGTCATGTTTATCTTAAGAAGAATTTTTGGCAGGGCTTGCTCCTGAAGTTTGGGTTCAAATATTCCTCTGTCTCAAAAGGAGTATCTGGTTGGGAAAGAAGGTCTGGCTGCATAGAAGTGAGTGAATGTCATGAAAAACTGGTGAACCTGCCTCAGGGACCACCACAAGGTAACACTCTGGGTAGCTGGGAAGTAACCGAAATTGGAGACCCAATGACAAAAGAACCAACCCAGGAAGTAGCTGCTGAAGAACAGGACTTTTGTAAAGGTGTGTGGTGCAGCAGTCAGGAAGGGGAGATCTCTTTACTAGTCATCTGATGGATGTTGGGGAAGTTCGAAGATCAGAACAGGTAGGGATAGACATCACTGTCTTACGCTGTAGGTGCTCCGTGTCCATGGACATGGTCATGTGGTCATGTGTCTGATTCAAAGTCCACTGAAATAATTGGAGAAAATATATCCTCATACTGCCTTTGGCCATGATCTTAGCATAGGCAGATTTGAAAAGTCACCTCTTACCACTGTATACAAATGTGCAAACACGGTTTGTTCATGGTAACCAAGAGGTTACCTACTTACAAGAGAGGCTGTCTACATTTCTTTCCTTCTAAGCCCAGCATTAGTAACCTGCACTTTCTCAAGAAAAGGAATTAAGTAGATGTTATTTTCTATGCCTCCCCTGGATAACAGTCTCATCTTTATCTGGAAGAGAAGACACAAGACAAAAAAGAGAAAACATGAGAAAGAACACAAGAAGAAAAAATGTTGCTGGAGGTGCTAAGTGGCCTGATGGGGTCACATGCTGAGACAGGCTGAGAGGAATCTTGAGAGGGAAAGGGTGCTGTAAGTGAAATCCACTATTACTGGGAAGGCTCTGCTGTTGTCACAGACTGATCAAAGTAGTAAACAAATGCACCCAGACCTGCAGACGAACATTTCTTTAGAGTGTGCTGGCCGTCAGGAGCACATTCCCTGCTTCCTTGGCCACCTGCAGGGTTAGAGCAGGATGTTTCCTGAGGAGCAGCCCCAGACATTCCTGTGGGGGAACTGAAAGGCAGAGAGTTCTCCCTGCTGCACTCAACATAGCTGCTCGGCTGGGTCGACCAGGAATCTTCACCAAAAGGAAAGGGCTTTCTGACAGGTGGTGGATGAGCCAGCAGGCAGAGCCAAACCTCTGTTCTATAGCTATCAAGGGTGCCCAAAACCTTCACAAGCCAGACAGTGAAATGCATTCCTGCAGCCAATTGTTTGAAGATATAGCAAAAATGTATGATTATGGTATAAGATGACTGAACTCCAGAAATGTTTAGGATGTTAGTGTGTGTCAGACTCTGTACAGCAGTGATGTAAACACATTGGGAAGGACCAACTTTTTTTTTTTTTTTTTTTTTTTGGATAGGCAAAATATACCCATTGTATGTATGATATTTTTTAGTAAATAAATATAGTTTTTCCAGAATGCTGAAGCCATTGCATCCATTTAAATGAATGCTGTTCTACTCCCACCCCCCAAATACTCATCAGTCATGAGCTGCACCACCCAGCTTGTGACCTCTCCCTTCTTCTCAGTGGTTTCCAAGGGCTTTTTTTCCCAGCTTGAAGAGAGTTGGAGAGTGTCAAACATCCTTGTAAATAGTCCTCTCTCTCTCTCCCTTTACCCTCTTTTATCATAGCCAGTTTTTCCCCTTTTGTAGTTCAATATGTCTCTACGCACTGCAAAAATAAATCTAGGGACAGAAAGGTAGGATGACTTGATTACCTTCACCATAGCCATCTGCTGCGATAGCTCAGCCTGGTCCAGTGGACTTGTCAAATACTTCAATACTAGAACAACTTTTTGGATATCATAGTGAGCAACTAGTAGCTAATCCAGTGTTATAGTTTCGGAAGTGGGCTGGAATGTTATTTTTAATGTCTTAAACTCTGTCTGTAATGTCTCTCTGTAATGCATATTTGTCTCTAGTGACAGCAATTGGATTGCTCTAAGAAAGAGCCTTTCTCTCAGCATCTCACTGATGGGGACCTTCCAGTTGCTTCAAGAAAGTTGTTCTCCACCACAGAACATAGAATATAATATACAATTTCTCAAGAGAAAAGAAAAATATGTCTGTCTTCCCCATGGGCAGTTTTTATTTACTGGATTCAGAGCAGTCTGAAATCTCTTGGGGAAACAAAACTCAACCTGAGTGGCTTGTTGCTATTTGTTTAGACATTTGTTTAGACATTCTCCAGCAGACTGGGTTTCCCTATCTGTGCTTTTTTTACTTTGATTTCATCATAGAACTGACAGCAAGTGGAAATGATGGCTTCCTCCAAGGTGCCTGGAAAACCTCACATCCAAGAGGGACTGAGAGCAATCCTGGACATGCTTCTTGGTGGGTTCAAGTCCAAATAGCTGTCCCTGGTCTCTAGGGTATGTTATGCTTCAGAGTACTCTTTTTTCCTGGTTGTCCAAATGGGGTGGCTGAGGGGTGGGAGGAGGAAGGGGGTGCTGCACGACATAGCTGCCTGCCAGCCTCAGAGTCAGAGCTCTTCACATCAATGGAGCAAGGGGTAAGTGAGGGCGGGTGGGTGATAGGACCTTGTCCCAGCACACAGTCAGGACATTGTCTAGGCATGTATTTAGACCATGAGTTTGGAAAGTGCTCACTGGATCTGCCAGCAAGGGCTAACCACTGCTTGTCTGGGAAGGACTGTGCACATTTTTAAGAAGGAGCTGGTTTATTCTTATTTAGCCATGTCTCATATATGGGAGGCAACATAATAGCACAGCGTAGCCTAATTACTGACATCTGGATCTCTGGTGAAAATGTACAGTGGTGTGTATGCACTTTCAGTGGAGGAGGCATGATTTACTGAGCTGTTCTTGGAAGCAGCAGAAGGTTAGTAAGTACAAAACAGATATACTTCAAGTAGTAACTGCAGCCCAGAGCTCCTCTCCACCCTTTTGTTCCATGCACACTTGCACACGTACGCACATGCACAACTGGGCTGCCAGAAGAATATTGCTTTCAGAGGTTTTTTGTTAAAATAAAAGCAGAAAAAGAAGCCCCTGTGTAAAGGCTATGATAGCCACAGATACTGTTTATTCATCAGAGCCATGTAGTTCTGAATCTTGAAATTTAAATGGAATCAGAATAAACCACATCATGCTTATTGTTTCTACTACAGTAATAATAGCAGTGGCTACCTCTAGCACATTATTTTCTACTAGTGTGCCATTGTGAAACCAGCCACAGAGGAAGGCACAGGCTTTCTCCAAGGAGCTGTTGTTTTCCCTCTCACAGGTTTCACAGTGATGTAAAGCAACTGAAAACCCAGGTTCATAATTTACTGTGGTGATGTGCACAGACCTTGTGCCCAGTGGAGCTGCCTCATGCAAATAAAGCTTCTTTCAGAGCAAAGGGGAACTTGCAATTTTGTGTAACCTCTGTGTGAAATTCTGCACATTTTGTTTGTTTGGTTGTAGGCTTGAGGGGTTTGTGAGGATCCTGAACCTGTTTACACAGTAGTATCTGTGAAATTCTGCAAATTCTGTTTGTTTGTCTGGGGAACTAAGGGGGCTGGGAGGACCTTGGCATCTGTTCTGTTTATGAACAAGTGTGCTAATGACTGTAAGTTGAATGAGTGCTAACTTTGAAGATTGTATTTGAAAACAAGAGTATCCCCTCTACCACGATTTCCATGCATGAATGGATGCTCCTCCCTTTCTTCCTCCCCACGCCCCTGTAATCTAATCTTTTCCTCAGGATTAATTCAGTAATCACATAAATGTGTTTAGGTACATACCAGCCCCCCCTCTAAGTTTTTACTTTGATCACGTTTGCTTATCCTGGTTGTCACTGTCTGTTATGAAAGATGAAGAAGGAGAACCAATTACAAAACTGAGAAGGAAGACAGTAATTAAAATGAAATGTATAGTAGTTCCAGAAATGATTCTGAGATGAATTTGTAAAGATATCCGTTTTGCCCCTCCTCTGGTATTTGGCCCAGTAATCAATAAATCAGTTCAAGATAACATCCAGCCACACAGTCATCCACTCATTCTGGAATCCAATTTGTTTAACAATCCAAAACTACAAAACCCCTCCCTAGCCCCTGACTCTGCCATCTTGTCTTTCTCCACCCATAATTGTCTCTCACACATCTCACTATTACTGATTGACCAACTGCCAGATTTACCCTCTGCTAGATTAATATTTTTCCCCTGAAAGCCTGGGAGGGAATTTTTGCATATAAATTCTGCTTAAGATCATAATTACAGCAATCCATGTAGCTAGGTAGGTTACTTCTTCTCCTTGTTTCCTGCAGGCAAGTCCTGCCACAAATCTTTCAGCTCTACCACACACAAGTTTTTGTTTCATTTTGTTTTGAATTATTTCTATATAAAAATCAACCAGCTGAATGTTCAATTTTTTTTTTTTCAATAACTGTCCTTACTGCTTTCTGAGTTTTCCTTTGTTTTCCTTTAACTTGCTTATTTGCCAGTAGCCCCTAGGAATGGATATAGGCATCTACTTATTTTATTGTCAGTTCTTGTACTGAAATAGAAAGCCATTAACTTGGGTTGCTGTATAGGGGACCCCTCCTCTTGCAAAGAATTCACATCTTTTGGGAAAAGAAAAAAAGTCAGGTCAACACTTTTGTCTGTTTAAGTCTTCACAGCATGATATTTACACTGCAAAGTTGTAGCTAGAGATGAAATAAATGTTCTTAGATGCCATTTAAAAGCTCTCTAATCTTCTCTTAGCAGTTATTTCACCCTTGAACTTCCTGTGGGGACAGGGAGGGGAACGAGGGTGCCAGCTGCTTGTTTGTAGCTGAACAAATGAATGCTTGACTTCTGGTACCACCATACTGACAGGTCTGGTGTCTAATCCAGATCATCTCACCAGTCAGGAGAGGGTGCCCAGTCAGTGAGGTCTGGTGGGTGAGAGGGTAGGTGCCACTCACCTGGATCTCTCATGCCATCTCTAGGTTCCAAAGGGATCTGGACCTTATGCAGAACAGATGTCAGTGGTGCAAACCTCACTGAGCATTTAACTGCTACTATTTATTAAATTTCTTCCTGCAGCTCTTGGTCTCATTCAGTGAGAAAGTGTGGTCTCCCTGTTATCTCCTTACTGTTTGTTTTCTTCTCTCCCTCTGTCCTTTCCCCATTTCTTTCCTCTATTTGCTTTTGTGTGTGCATGTGTGAGTCTGTCTCCTCTGTTAACTCTCCTCTGCTTCTTCCTTTGCTTCAATACTTTGTTTCTTGGCACCAGAGAAAGGTTGCAGTAACAGGGCATGAAAATATTGCATGTGAATAGTTACAAGAATGAATGCTCTGGGAGTGTAGGAGTGGCTGTGAAGCCTGATCACTCTTTAAATGTAGCTAGAGATGCTTATGGAGGTGGCTGCATGGTGAGTAACCAGTGGTACTAAGGGACTGAATTCAATGACCATAGCAGATTCTTCCAGTGTTCTTTCATTTTCCTTTGGACTGTTAGTTTTAGGCAGTTTAGGCCAAACTAAAACCTCATAAGCATCACTTCTAACAGTGACATGTAATTAAAGAGTCAAATGCTATGGACAGTATTCCAGAAATAGTAGTTTTCAGTGTTTATAGTGTCTCAAGGGCCCTGGATCATTTAAACAGTACCAAAGAGAACGTTAGTCACCCTGTTTTGTGGCAATATGACAGTTTTCCAGCTACAGGCATTCTTGGCACTTACATGACAATTATCATCCAAAGGAAGAAACTCTGCCTCTGACCGGCACAGTTACTGTATGTAGAGTTCCCAGATGTTGTTTTCTTCAAATGTTTCTTCCTCATGAATGTGTCCCATTTGGCAATAGGTAGAGCAGCAGAGGTGAGTTCTTGTGACGCCAGCTGAGTAACAGAAAATACAGAATGCTTCACAACATAAACTGTAAGGACAGTTCTGGCCAACTGGTCTTTTTTTTTTTTCTTTTTTATTTCTTTTTTTTTTATGTTTTGAAAAGACCTTTTCTTTGTCTGCAGAAACTTCACACAGAAAATAAATGCTGTAGTATTGGCTTAGTTCCTGGGACTGGGTTTTTGCAGTATGAACTGGAAACACTGAGCAGAAACAGATAATCAAGACCGTGAGGCTGGAAACCACCCTGTCCTCTTCCTGAAAAAATAAAATAAAATTAGGAGCTTGGTAAACTTGTTTCACTTGAATCACTCATGGAAAACATTTTACAATATCAGGACTGAATGCTACTCTTGGATAGGAACACAGAGTATTGATGAGCTAAGTATGATCAGCATATCTAAAAGAAACAAAGTATTTTAGGCAGTGACTACATTTTTATCAATTGCTGTTAAGTGTTGGGGAGACTTTATTTATTCTTGTTCCTCTATGGGAAAAAGCAAAGCAAACCAAAAAGCCCTTCTTCCATCCAGTGTTACAAGATTGAAAGCATTTGTTTCTTGGAGTAGAATGATTTTCAGTTCTTCCAAATGTCACATTCCACAAATTTGAGAACACCAAAATTGAATTATTGATATTTATTCAAGAAACCACAAAAATGCTCAGACCTTTCAACCACTAGTATTGTGATCAGTGTGACTCCTATCTGAGTGCTAATGGTGAAAATGATGACTTATTTTAAAAATAAAAAGTAACATTCCAGACACTCCCATCTTGGTTGAAAATAAAAAGAATTGCTGCTTCAGTAAAAGCTTCAGTTAAAAATAAATCTTCACTTTCTTACCATTAAAGGCAACTGAAATCTCCTAAACTGTCTTAACTGTGGGGTTTTTTTTAAACTTTATGTTTTTCTTATTATTATTAGTATTATTATTAAGTATTTAATTGATAAAGTTGCTAAAAATGTCACCTGGGAAGTGGATTTGTATCTGAAAAAAGAAATATAGTGGCATGCATTTCAACTGTTCAATTCAGAATGGCATTTCTAATAAAAACAAGATGAAACAGAAAGACACAGAGAGAGAGAGAGATATTTATCCTAAAATTGCCTGTGGTTGTGGGGTGGAGGTCATTATAGTATTCTACAGGTATGTGGCAAAACAGGCTTGCCCAATCAGGCAGAATAAGATCTTGAACTATGGCTTTATACCAATTACACCCAATGATACCATCCAGACTTGGTCTTCAGTTGTCTAATACCATTAATGTTTGGTTGCTGATATACGGTAAATCTACTCCCCAAAGATAGAAAATTAGAAGTCCAATACCATAGCTAAAACCTAAATAAGAGTTCAACTCTCCGAGCCAAAATGTGCATGGAGAGCGAATGTATCCAACAGCAGAGCAGGAGAACCACTCGTCTCCTATGAGATTGTATCTGTACCTATGAAAAAAACTCCCTTTTGATTACCAAATACTAAGAGATGGTGCAGGCATTAGTAGTGAGGAGGCTAGTGTGAAGTTAAAAAAAAGACAAATAGTGAGAAACTAGGATCATTTTTACTGTGAGACTGTGGGTATAATTTATTCATCCCAATGGGCAACGTGGAGAGAAAGTACCTTGTTGAGTTTAGAACAGGTCTAAGCATAGACAAGATAAAATAATAAAGTGTTTATGTAGACCTCTGTGTGTTCTTTGGTCA
Source organism: Strix uralensis (assembly GCF_047716275.1). NCBI lineage: Eukaryota > Metazoa > Chordata > Aves > Strigiformes > Strigidae > Strix > Strix uralensis. The sequence continues at coordinate 50,571,420 of NC_133976.1, read as the reverse complement.
GTATTTTCCAGTGAGTTAAGGAGACAACAGTAGTGCTTCCACTGTTCAAGGTGCACTGAATTAATTTTTCTTCATTATAAAAAGTAAGTTTTAAGTGCAATTTTCAAAAGAGAGCATTTCAGCACTTTCATGGGCTTTAGACGGGATCCTGGGCAAGTCCTTCAGGCAAACAGAATATGCATTATTCCATGAACTTCCTGTCACAGCAGATATGTCATCATATATATACACAGCAGTCTTACATGCTTGCAATTTGTATTTCCAAAAGAAGTCATTTTACTTTATCTTATTCCAAAATAAGCTGGTAGATTCATAAATGTCTTCCATTCATGTTCATTCCTTAGTGCTTTAGGGAAGAGGAAGCGATTAGGCAACCAGTGAAAGAGGGGGAGAAGCCTTTAAGACAACATTACCTGAGCAGTTGTGCTCATTTTTCCTTCTGAGGTGCAGAGGCACTGCTGCACAGCCAGTCCCAGCTCCTCTTTGGTGCTCAGTAATCTTCTGCCAAGTGCAGGGAAAAAAAGGAGAAATGAAGGAACAAGCTAAATTTCAGTTCTTTTGAAGCAAGTCGATGTTCCTAGCGTTCAGCATTTCTTACAAGAGATGTAAGCTTCTCTGTACTTATTTTGCCTAAATATAATATTGGACACTTATGAACTGGGAAATATTAATTTAAGTTTTCCTTTATCACCTCTGTTGTTCCATCTACTTTCTCCTACTACATAGGCTACGCCTGGATAGCCATCTTAGTACAGTTCCCTTGCACAGGGGACTGGACTATTAGCTCTATGAGATGTCCATTAAAAAGGGTCTCTAGGCTGTTGTGCAGCTATTTCAGTGTTTCTTTCTTGGGTATTTCATGACTTGAGTTAAAGGTTAACAAAACAGAAAGACACAGAAAAAATAGTATGAAACTGTACATAAGGACTGAAAAAAGTCAGACAAAAATGATTTAATTACATGAGTTTTGGAAGCAGGCACACTATCAGAGATCAGAAGATCCTTAGGCTTTTCCTTAGACTTTTCCTAAGGATTCAAAGGGACTTTGTAGAGTTTGTTGTAATCCTGGTGGTCCCTGAGTTGCTGTACTGAGGTCTGGATGAAAAGACTTACCCTGCAAAGAAAGCGTGGATGGAGAAAGAGAACAGATTTATGGTCTATTTCTGCTTTCTCTCTTCTGAGTTTTTTCAGGAAAATTTCATCTTTATGTTCCAAAAAACCCTATCTTCTGAGTTTAAAAGTCCTTCTGATAGTCCTGAGGTGTCATTTCAAGAAAATGACATATACCCACCTCACTGACTGGCAATAACAGTGACAGGAACAACAGCAGCAGTGACAACAAAAATATAAAAGACTCATGTTAAGTATATTCCTCTACCATTTCCTTTGACAACAGGAAAATACTGATCTTTTTTTTCTGAATATGAAAGTACCAAAGTTATTTTATTTTCATCACCTGCATAGTTGTGCATATTTGAGAAATGAAAACAAGAAAAAGCAACTGTAAAAATAATGAAAAGCTGGGAGTTAGTTTTCATAGTTACTTCTTTTTCATGTCTCAGAAAACCACAAAAGGAATCTTTGATCCCAGTTGGTCTTATGAAGTGATAAATTAGGTCTTCATTACCTTTTCCTCTGGCAGTTCTTTGGGCAAATGGGAAACACCTATAAAGGCAAATATTTTGGTCTGCGAGGGTAAAGGCTTTTATTTTACCTAGAAATAAAAGATATGTGCAACACTATAAAAGTTTTTTTTTTTTTTTATTTTCTCTAATTTGAGACTACTGATGTTCTGAGCTCATTTTTGTTGTGACCTCAAAACACCTTTTGGATACTTTATGATGCCTTATTCAACAAAAGATCCCACTGACCTACACGGTAATGACTCTCAACACTAGCGACTAGCCAGTGATATTTAAGTAATCATAATATAAGAGTGTTGGAAGAACTCTGTGCTGCTTTGGCGTCTCTACCACTGTTTGGAACATATTTCAGTTATTTTTATGACATTTTAATCCAGTTATTTTTTGACATTTTAATCTAGTATTCTGTAAATAGCTCTAGGAGAATGACTTTGTAGAGGAGACATAACATAGCAAAACATACCAATACAAGAAAATGCACTATTTTAAATAATCATTTATGGGGATGTTGCAGTGAATGAACATTTTTTTTCTTTATTTTCTTAAATCTTGTGTATTTTTGTATTTTAATTAGATGCACAAAGAACGGCTGGGTAACTTCAAAAGCCCAGTCTTGACGCAAGCATCTAAAAATCTCCTGACTACCCAAAGATTATCCTTGACTCTTTTGACAGGCCCTCTGTATTTTCTAAGTACAATGCACTTTTTTGTTCTGATTCAGCCACAGTCGCCTTTCCAGTAAGTTCTAATCATCTATTACTTTAAACTTTGAAAACTTGCTTACCCTACTGAAGTCAATGAGAATCATTCTCTCGCATGTGTTTATGGTTGGAACAGTAAAGACAAAACACCTACGTAGTTTTCCTTTTAAAGTGATACAAACTCCTACATTGTTTTCTTTCCTGTTTTCATACCAAAGCCTATAAAAAAGCTCTGCATATGCTGAGTTTTGAATGGGGCACTATTATCTGAATTACTGTTGTTTTCATATCAGCCATTCTTCCTATTGTTTGATTATGAGACTTCTGATGGCAAGTAGGGTGACCTTCTCCAGGCCCTGATACCATTGCATAGTGCGAAGCACTGTTTGAGGGTGACCCAACTTTGTCCAGCTCCTTATGTTCATGATGTAGTTTCAAATGCAAAAACTGTAACATAAATACATGTTTCTGTCATAACCCTAACAGACTTCCAACAGGCTGCAAGAGCATGCAATCAAATATTTGAAGTAGAGCATTTTCCGGCAACCTCACTTAATCCATCCTTTGTAGAAGGAAAATTAAAGCTATGTTTCCACTGAGTTCAGGCGAGGTTTCTGGAAATATGTACTTGTAAACAAAATTACAAAGATTCTTCCCACCTGCTTCTGCTTTCACTCCTGATTAAACCCTAAGGTCAATTATTTGAAAATCTGGGGAAACTTCTGAGTCAGAGGTTGATCAGATTCCAGAAAGAAAAGAAATCCAAATGGGAAAAAGAGAACAGATAAGGTAAAACTGGTAATGTTGACAAATAGGTTGGCTTTTCTAATGTAGTCTGTCAAGTTAGGACATGGAAATTGCGAAGTAATAGGAACAGCAATTGTTGGTCATAATGCAACCTGACATTTATTTTAAATTGATGAAAAGTTTTGCAATAAGCACATTTTATCCACATTTTTCTGCAACGAAAGAAAGCTAGGGCCATTTTATCTTCCTGTTGGGTAAAGGATCCTTCTCTCCACTTTTCTGTAATTTTTTAAAAGAGTTGATCCACCTAGACATTAGATACTTCTAATTTTAAAATTCAGGATGAAATGCTTTGTTCATCCATCATGTATGAAGGTAAGGAATTTATTGGACTACATCTTAGTGAAAATTTGGAATAAAATGGTAAGACTATCTCTCTTCAGTACAAGTATTAAACATTAGGTTTGAAGTATTAGAGCCAGCTTGTATTCTTGTTCACACTGACATGATGCTCGTAGGCAGTGGATTCAGGGATAAAGATATAGATAGATATATAGAATTGGGTTAGTGCACATATATAGAATTGGATTACTGACATTACTAGATGCTCTAGCTATATCTATACTAGTAAACTAAATAAGGCCAGGCTCCCAGCTAAGCCTCTGCAAGAGGTGCTCATTCCTACTGCTTGTTTGGCAATCTCTAGGGCATGGTTTTGACCTGAGTTCACCAGTACCTCTCCAAGAGTGCGAGAGCCTGTGGGACAGCATGACCCAAGTCTTGTTCTCAGTAAATAGTCTGCATGAATCTATGGTGTTGGGACAGAAGGGCTGGAGAAGGTTTAGCTGCATGGCCTTAGCAATACAGATGACTACAACATTTTACTGCTGCCCTGCCAGTTGACTGTAGGCCCATAGAGCAGGCTATGGCCCATTTTAACAGATGCAGTCTCTAAGGCCGGTACTGCCTTGGAATATTTTCTGTAGTAGCTGAAACTACAAGTTGAGACGCAACATATGTGTAGAAGGAATGGAGACCGGTAGGGATATTTGTCATGCAGAAGAGTGTCACTGTTCATTAGTGGTCTTGTATTGCCTCCTGTGGAAGCTAGCAATACAGAAGTGGGGACAAAAGGGAAAATGTGGGAAAGAAAAAAGCTGAAAATAGTAAAGGGTCCTTTTAACACCATCAGGAGGCCCTTCTGGTTAACAGAAGTGATCATGAGAGTTTGGTGAGGAATAAAGCCCACATGATCTTCCCTATTTACCCTCCAGACCCAGTTTGTAGCTGGCAGAAATCAGTGTAGCCATCAGTGCTATTTTAACCTGTACCAGCTGAAATTTCAAGGCCACATTTAAGCCATTTAATATAGGTGCCCAGTTGAAGTAGTGGGACTCTTTTTTAATCCATTGCATTTGCAAGAAGCCAAGTCTGAACTGCTTCTTTACACTTAGATTTACAGCAGCAGCAGTGATCAAGTTAGACACTTTTGGTTAGGCGGGATCATTTCTTTTAGCTGTCTAAAAGACAGGTATGGGTGCTTTCTTCAAGGTCAATGGAGAGACCAGGTTCAGATTTATTGTATTCTAGGATAGTTATCTTAGGCAGGTGGGATGAATCTCTGTCTCTCTGTCAGCATTGGTTACAGGAGGAACCTAGATGACTAATTTAGATTAGATGTCTGATTTTTCTACAGCTTTATTTGAATGGCATACCCACCTTGTTCTTAATGAAAATATCAGGCCCTGTGAAAATTTAAGGCACCTCAAACATGGAACTTAAATTTCAGATAGGTAGAATACCTTTCTCTGCTATCAGGACCTGATTCTCTGTCTCCTGCAGTTAATGGCAAAGATACTATCGACTTCAGTGGGAAAGACTCAGCCACAGATGCTCAGTGGTCTGGTTGTCTGACCAGCCCTATGCTTAGGTAAACTAAAGTCTTACTTACATCTTTAATAACAACAGATTTAACAGGATCTTGTGGGTTGCAAAAGCTAACCAGAAGCATTGATCTAATATTGTTATAGGAACTCTAATATCCCTAGTGTGTTTCATACGCTACTTATTTTCTGGATTTGGGGCAGTAAACTCAAAATGCACTAATTGTGTTTTTGTCAGATTACTTGTGGTAGTTTGAGCAAACAGCATGCAGATAGATGACTTGTCAAAGATCCAGAATCTGATTTTATTTTAGAGTTAAGTCAGACTTTTCTTGAAATATTTTCCTTCTTTCTCTTATGCTGATGTACGCTTACCAGCAGAGGTGCTAAACTCTGGAGGGACCCTGCTGATTTAGTCCTGAGCTCTGATGGGAGGAAAATAAATGCTGCTGTCATGCTCAGTATTATAACACAAAAGGAGCACACCAAATAAATACAGAACAGATAATGGGAACATCAAAAACGTTCATTGAGGCAAAGTAATAATATTCCAGAAATTGGAAATCCCATCAGATGAAGTCAGTGAAATGGAATGTATGTCATGAGACATAAAATGTCTGATGAAAATAAAGAGGGTTTAAGAAAGTTATTGAAGACACTGAACCAAAATATTTCAGTCTCAGAATCAGGAAGTCTGAGAGGGAATAGTTGGGTGTATTGGAGCCTCAGGAATCTTAATAAGCATTTAAGGAGGGGAACAAGTTTACAGAGTTGATAGGTGACTTTTAAACATCTGTTTTTACCAGTCATAATTCAGTTGAAATGTTGCCTGAGACATACTGTTTTAAGGGAATAAGCCTGAAATCAACAAGGTGCAAAAAAAGAATGAAAGAAAAAACTAACAAATTCAGGAGAAAAAAGTGATATACACCTAGAAATTTTGAAAGGAGTGAACAGTGGATTTTCTGAGCTGCAAACAAAACAATAACAGCACAAGATGCATAATATCAGCTGCTACACTAGGAAAATGGGTTGTAGCAAATATTTTATTTACATTTTTCTAAGTCCTAAAAGATAATATTTTAAAAGACAAAAGATGTTTCTAAAGAGATTGAAAAGAGATTGAAAAATAGGTATTTAAAATATTTCTGTAATACAGTCATATAATTTTTAATTATCATTTTCATTTCAAACTTAGTGTCTAAACATTAGCCAGTCCTGTATTGAATTTGTAACTGACAATCCTAGGACTTTTATCTGTTAGTCTGAGGTTTCTTTGATTCCACACGGTTTTTCTTTTTCATTTTTTTCCATATGTCTGTAGTATCATCAGTGCAGGAGAAAACAGAAAAGCTGAAGAAATGAATGGGCAGAGCAGTTCATTAAAGAGATTATATCTATATCTGGGCGCATCTCAGAAATCTGGATTAACATTCAGCAAATGAGAGTGGAAACTTTAATTTAGTTCCAAGAGTAATAAAAATGTTCTGGATGGAAATGTGTATCGTTTAACAGCACAGCCTTCTTCTTACATTGTGTATTGCATTACTCCCCAGGGAACACATTCCTTCACATTTCTCTCCATTAAAGCCAGATTGCTACTATGCCACGTAAATTGAGGCAGTACTTGAAAGAGCTGATGGCTCATCATTATATAAACCCTGCTGACGAGTTCAGAAGTGATGGGGTTACCGAGTTTCTCAGTTCTGTCTGTTCAGCAGTGGGGATTTCGGTGGCCACCTCCTGCGCTTGCAGCGTGTTCTGTGATGGTGGCTAGCTGCGGTGTCCAGAGCCACAAAGCTGAGCGCTGCATGCTTGTGTGCTGTCACCTCCCGGCCCACGCACAGAGCAGTCCAGTGCTTTTTGCAAGCCAGTTTGCAGCGTAGCTCAGCTGCATTACAAACAGGCTGCAGGGGGGTGTGTGTGTAGGGGGATGGGGTGATGTGTAGGGTGACTCCCCAAAGCTGCAAGTGCCCATAGCAGCACATTGCAGGGAATCCTCTGGCTAATGTTGGACTATTGCCTTGTGTGAGACTGCAGGAGCATACTCACTGGCTTGTCCTTCTCCTTATCCGTTTCATGTCATGCCTTTACATGGTGCTCTCCATGTGAAGTGCCATGTTATAACCTCCCTATTAAACAGCCCCCAGCTCAGCTCACTACACTTGAACTTCATCTGTTGCCCTCCATCAGCTTTGCTAAGGCAGTCTGCTCTTTTTTCCATCAGACACTCTGCAGACGGTGGAAGAAGCCCGTTTTGGTTGGGTTTGGTTTGGTTTGGTTTTTCGTCCAGGGCTATAATTTTCCTCTTCCCGTTATCTTCACTCTGGTCTTTGAGAGAGCAGGGATGTCAGAATTTTGTCCCTAATGTGATACTTCAATTTTCTTTAATGAAATAAGACAGTCAGGATCTTGGCAAGATATGGGGAAAGCCCCAAAACTGATGAAAGGGGACCCCATGCCCACAGCTGCTTTTTTCCATGAGTCTTCCTGTGGACTATGTAAAGCAGCTGGCAAGGACTCCTGACAAACAGGATGAAGAGGGAAAACAGATATGTAAGATATTTTAGTAAAACAATGTTAAAAGCTTGGAAAAACTTTAATAATAATAAAAAGAACAGATTTGTTTTAGTTGTTTTTATCCTTCCACTTTGGAAACCTGTTGAAACATATTCAACGGCAGTGCTACTCCCCTCTTCCATAACTTGCTTCTATTTCTGCATAGAGTTTGACCATCCTGGCCTTTGGGAGCTTTCTAGGAGGCTCATATGAGAATTCCTGGTGCCAAAAACATTAGCTCCAAGTACATGATTTCAAAGCTAAAAGTGGATAGAACCTTTCTCCCAGATGCTTCACTGATACTGCTTTTAGTGCCTGGCAACTGATCTCAGTCCATCTGATCTTAGTCCAGCTCAACAGAGAATGGACACCATATTTATTGCATGAAAGAAAAAAAAAAAATTCATAGCAGAAAAGTGCTTTGAGAACAATTTAACAGTAGTCAATAAGGAACAGCCAACACAAAGCATCTGGACAAACACTGAACTGTTTAATGCAGTAACAATGAAGTGTTATTTGCCCCTGTTTTCCCCAATGGCTTATTTAAAATTAGTAATCTTATTTTCTTCTGGTACTTTTCTCTACCTTTTGATCCTAAGAAACCAAGTAGCGCATTATTAACTACGAACCCTCTGACTGCACAGTAGAGCTCTGGTTTTTAGAGCAACTGTAGATTTGAGAAAAAAAGGGCTCAAGCATCCAGGAAGTTCTGGTTAGATATTGCATGCGCCTGTCCCAAGCCCAATGACCACATACTTTATAATAAGTCTGTTCTGGAACTGCATAAAGCAACAGCAAATTACAATGTATGCTGCTCCACTAAACTCTTTCATCTGCCCGGTACAACCTTCTCATACTTATTGTGAAGTTTCTAACACAAAGACAATAAGAAAGGATTTGTTATTTAATTCCTTAATTACTTAAATGCTGTTCTGTGCTTTTCACAATGTCAGACAAGTGCCCAGGAAAAGAAAATAGTAGATGTGTAGTATGGACAAGAAAGTAGATCAGAAGGGGAAAAAAATAACTTGCTGTGTTTGAGATTTAGGAATCTGATCTTCTCACAGGAAAGTCAAACCAGCTCTGTATGGGCAGACTCAGTATAGAACAATGACAGCAATGCTGTTTGGATTTTGATGGCAAAAATATATACAAAATTATGTTGCAGAAGTATTTCCCTGGACTTCTAAGAAGAAACTCTTTAGTGTCTCAGACAAGCTGATAGGATCTGGGATGGGAAAGCTGGTAATACACTATCAGACATGCCTGAATCTGGCTAGATATAGACAAGTATGTATGTATAGCTGCTCCTCCTTACACTGGGCATCCCATCCACTGTTGTATTAGATAAAGATAGGATTAAATACACAAGGAGTTATGACAGAAGTGTAAGGGTGGAAAGACTTCTGATTGAATAAGAAAAGTAGCACAGAGGACTGAATGACATCTGCCTCAGACTTTTTTGTCTAGATTTCATAAACATTGTGAAATGCTCTGTTGTCTCTATTATGAGCAAAATGTACCCAAAGGCCTTTGTTAAATATCTGCTTTTAAAATATCCCAGAATTGCCAAGTTTTGTGGACAAAAACCGTAACAGACTGCAATAATAAGAAAAAAAATTGATAAGATATAGGTGTAAAGTTCATGCTTAACTCTGATTTCTGTGCTTTCAGAGCAATCCTGAGTGATTTTTTTTTTTCTTCTGCAACATGTCCAAAAATTACCTTAAGAAATAGGATGCAATTCTTAGATGATGCCTCAAAGACCTTAAACTCACAGGACTGAGGCTTCCCAGAGACCATCAAGTATTGCATGTTTAGATTAATATAACGAAAGCTGGCAATTCTTGAAAACTGTGATGTTCATTTCAAATCCTACTTTTAGGGATTCCAAAAGGAAATTTGTAAGGAGGGCATGAGGGGACCCATTGGAGTGTGAGCTGATATATCAGGTGAATAGTCCTAATAACCTACCCAGATAGTCTGAAAAGTGACATTAGATTGCCTTGCCCTAATAGAGCTGTCAGAAAGCCTCTTTGACAAACCAGTTGTTTTGATATTCTTTTTGGTCAGAAAATACCTGTTTGCTGACACAGACTCTTTCCACAGGAATGTGCTATTTAAAGAAAACTTATTAAGAAAGCCTTTTTTGGGTTCAGAATAGAATTGCTGATCAACTGTGTAAGAGAGAAGAAGAGAGAGCCCCACACACACCCAGCTGGCTGGTGGTTAGGGCACACGTTGCAATGGAAGATCTTTGTCCTAGTCCCAGGGCTAGTCCTAAGTGATACTTCATCTTGGTTTTATCAAATGAGAGGTGACTGCCTCAACTCTCCAGAAAGTGGCTATTTTGGGATATAGTGATTTTCTATTGCTCTTTGGCATAAGGAGATAATTTATGAAGTCTTAGAACCATTATGAAATCTCAGGAAACCCAGTTCCACTCAGTTGTATTTCTGAGCTTGCAAATTTCAAAATACAAAAAATAAGTTGACTGGCTGAACTGGCGCCATTTTCAACATGCCCTTTTTATGGAAACAGAGGAAAAGTCAAAATCCTGTGTGCTGCCATTAAGGACAACAATCCAAGATAACAATATCTATAAAATTTAAGACAGTTTGGGATATCTTTGAAATGTCTGAAGACAAAGCAGAGCATCATCATTGGGTAAGCCCAATACTTGATCATGTTTCTGGATTCTGGAAGAGCATTTGACAGATGAACCTGTCTTCATTATGGAGACTCCTATAAAGCAGAGCTTTGAAACAGGGCTTAAAATACAGTATACTCATATTCTCGAAAACTGACCCAAGAAGAACTGTGCCACGGACTTTCACTTCCTTACAATGGCCATGTGTAAACTGACTTCACAGACAAATGTTTCTGAAGTAGCAGCCTCACACTACGCCTAAGCAAAAATATGCATTCAGGTAGTATTCTTACCCTAACTATCCTGTAAACGATGAAGATCCTGGGCAGGTGTGTTATATAATTACTGCCTTCCTTTTATAAATCAGTGAAGGCTTTGTTCTTGTTACTGAGTTTGTACAGCATGTGGTAGAAACAGTGTGTGGCTGGGAGGGGGACTTGGCTGCAAGGTATTGCTATTGAACTAGCAAATATTCCTCATAGCTTAACACTGCAGTGCTGGTTTGAATGACAAGATGGTGTGAAGGACAGATTTTAAAGGGTTTCCAATACTTAGGGATGTGATTTATGGATCTTAGGTATCCAACCTCAACTAGCCATCTAGGCTTCTTCTGCAGTCTGTGGAAAGAAACTGCACAATCATGTGGTAATGGATTCATCTTCATATGGATTGATCTTCACCAAAAGGCCAGAGTCTGACATACAGACTTACTCCTATGAATACAAGATATGAAATCTCATTGAGAGGAGTGGACTCTTCTGCCGGGACAGTTTCCCAATCTTTCTCTGTGGTCCATGATGGAGCTCAGATTTTTGTCAGTCCTTGTGAAACAGTGTCTCCTGTTGGCTCATAAAGAAAACCCTTGTTACTAGTAGCTTCCTTCTGTCTCAAATGAGATGGACTGACTGTTAATAAACAGCACTTCGCAGTCTTAGAAAGAATGAATGTTACTGAATCTTTTTAAATATTTTAACTCTATTACTAAGTGACCATTGCTAAACTTCTAAGGGATCTAAAAGTGAGCAGAAAAGTGCTCTGGGTGGCACCTCCTTGGATTTCTACATATGTCTGTATTGAATAAAGTGAACCTAAATCTCAAATTGACAGCTGGTCTTTTATAATATAGTTTCCAACTTCTAATAAACTTTTAATTTCCCTTCCCTTCCCTTCCCTTCCCTTCCCTTCCCTTCCCTTCCCTTCCCTTCCCTTCCCTTCCCTTCCCTTCCCTTCCCTTCCCTTCCCTTCCCTTCCCTTCCCTTCCCTTCCCTTCCCTTCCCTTCCCTTCCCTTCCCTTCCCTTCCCTTCCCTTCCCTTCCCTTCCCTTCCCTTCCCTTCCCTTCCCTTCCCTTCCTTCCCTTTTTTTTGGACAAGTGTTTGGAGGTGAAGTGAACTTTTGCCTGGCAATTTTAGGGGCTTTTTGCTTGAAAACAGCAGTGGATCATGGGAGTTAACAAATCAGAGCAGTCCTATATGCTGTACACAATACTTGCACTGCAAGCAATACAATTTTGTGACAGGAAATGCACCTTTTTATCTTAAAAGTCATAGGAGGTACTGTGTCAAATAAATCACTAAATTTTGTGGATCTCTGATTATTACATGTATTCTCCTGGAGATGCAAAATTCCAGAGAGACTGAGCCTGCTTCTAAACATGCTCTCTGTGATGGTGTTTTGCTGTGTGCACAGGGGATTTGCAGTGCTGGGGCCCAACTGCATGTTAAAATTTGATGGTTTAGAATCAATTCCTCCTTGACATACCTTTCAAGTCTGAACAGATTGGAAGCCCTCAGGGTGCTGAATGTGACCTTCTCTGGAAGCAGTTTATGAGATTAACTCTCAAAGCACAGCTGGTCTCTGTCTCCCGTTATGCTACACATTAGTGATGCCATCAAACTGTTTGGAAAAGCACAAAAATCTGCAAGCTTAAACTCAAATCTGGCTGAGTAGAACTTGCTCCAAATTCCTTACGTTTCTTTTCTCTACATTCAGAGTCCTTCATGGAAACAGCTTCCAGAAAGAATCCCATGTGTTAGTATCATCAGATATTATATTGCTGGTGGAGGAAAATAGATATTCTTTACAACAACTCTGGAGAGACTTTAGGTTTTCTTTTACGTACAGTCAGTCTCTCAAAATCATGGCGAAGGAAAGAAGCACATTTTTCCCCAAAATTTGTACAGAGCAATTTTCTTCAGAGAGATGTGCTTCATAACATTGACAACAGTAGGAAATAGGATTCAGCAAGTAATCTAAAGAAATGTGAAGTAGAAGCTCTCTTCTTGCTCACAGCCTGTGATTAACTGCCTAGATCAACCCATGGGGCTTTCTTTTAAATTGAATTTATTCAAAAGTCCACTATATAAACAGCACAGAAAGAATGAAGACTCAAACTGTATTAGTTACATCAAAATTACTGTTTGGCATTTGCAAATGGAATCCGTGGCTGTCAGAACCAGAACAAGATTTGGCTTCATTTGAGTACTACAGTTGGGCAGTGTCTGGATTAAAATGGAGTGAATCGGAACCAAATATTTGCCAAGAATTTCCCTTTTCAGTCATGGTCATAAAAAAGGAAGTTCCTGTCTGCCTGCTCTCCAGTGCACTCTGTCATCCTGTTATCTGTTTTGGGATGAAGCTGCTCTGCCAGTTGTGCTCTACAATGGCAGCAGCTGATTCAAACACTATAGTAGACAGTAAAACTACATGTCATGTATTCCACTGTTACACCTAAGAAACTAAAATGTTCTGGTTCCTTTGCCTATGTGCTACTTCATTTATATCTGAATATAAGATTACATGATACCAAGGATCATCCCTCAAAAGACCCAGTTTATGAGAGTACTCAGGCCAGCAGTTTTTATCCTGAAAATATCAGAATTTATTGAAGGGTGACATCTGGACACCTATCATAGAAAAAAGTCAGCAAGGGAATAAAGTTTGGACACAAGACTGCAAAGGTCATTATTTTGGAGCACAACTGGGGCTTGTTTAAAATATTCAAACTGAAGAATCAAGTCCCTCTCTGGATTTTTATCCAGCTTGTTCCTAATACTGGAAGAAAGTCTGTCTAGCATTATTTTAAAAACTGGTTTTTTCCCCTTTATTCAATGTAAAGTGTAATGACTTCATGGTCCTGGTGGAAGCATCATGCATCTGCTGTTGTTCTGATTTCAGAGCAATCTGTCTTCTGTCTCACAGAGGCTAAAGGTCCCAGATACAATTTCTTGGAATTTCTAAAACTAGAAAAGGAAAAATTCTGATCTGCAGTTGAAGCTGTACTGGGAAAAATGACTAATAAATCATACTAACTTGTAAAGTGGGTGGAGTAGAACATCTGTCTCAGCCCTATTCCAGTCAAAGCCTCGAATGCAAGTTTGTGTTGCTCAAGCCCCTGGAAAACCAGGTGGCTACTATTTAGATTTACTAGCCAGTTATAACCACCCTTGGCAAAGGTTTTGTCAAGTAGAAAAAGATAAGTTCCTGGTAGTTCTGCATAAGCTATCTTTTCACTAAATGATCACATTAGCCTTATCTGACTAAACCAATTTTCTTTTGCTCTGATGAAAAAGGAAGTATGAATGACACATTAATAATCTCTGCAATTACAGGAATAACACCTCAGCTCCTTTTCAAATAGAGAAATAAGCAATACATCTTTGGAAACAGAGAAGAAAAAAAAAAATCTACAAACTTCCAGAGAAACCCACATAGTCATTGACAGTCATGAGCCAGAAACTTTCTGATAAACGTTCTTTATAATGTTCTTATAATTTGGGACATATGACAGAGCAAATGAATGACTGCACTGGAGAAAGAGGACAATCAGCAAGGATGTGAAATTACACTTGGCACAGTTTACTTTCCCTCAGAGCTTTCTAGAGAATCGGTCTTTCATTTTAGTATGAGCCCAAACCCAGGGTTTTTTCAACAATCTTTAGCTTTTGTGGCTGGTTGCTAGAAATGTGGGTAAAAAGGGACTTTGAAACACAGTACACTGTTACGTTTCCAAAACCTACTTCAGGCTCTGAATTGTTCACTTTCCTGGGGCAGGGGAGAGGAAGAGAGAAAAATAATTAAGGTGAATATTTTGTTCCTTGCATTTATTCTCTGCAGTAAAATATTCTAGATCAAAGAGGTCCTTTGTTAGCAATCTCCAAGTCAAGGCTCAACTAAAGACAAATCCAAATGGCCTCCTTTTGATCTTTTTCCTTTTCATTCTTGAAACTACTCCCTTGATGCTCTGCATACCTTCCATCATATGAGTTTGGATGGTAATAGACTTTTCCTACTTTCAGACAGGAGCTGATCAACCTCTCTTGGTGCCAAAATCAGTAGCAATATATTTGAAGGGAGGGTCTGCATGTTGAGTAACCTTCACCACTCTTGCCTTTGTAAAACCAACACTCTGGAGAAACAACGAACAGCAGTCTTTAACTCTATGACATGAATTACTGAAGCTAGACCAGTAGGCTGACAAAGCATTTGTTTTCAACATTTTTGTGGAATATCTGTAGCCTTTCTTTATCTGCATCTGTAGTTCTGTGAGTTGGCTACTTGAAGGGAGTTAAATAGCATCAGTGATCAGGGTCTTTCTCTGCTCTGAACTTTATTTAAGGTATGTATAATTAGTTGTGGAATGTTTGTTGTTTTCATATTAAAAACAAAACCAAACCAAAATCAGTGTTATGTGAGCAATTTAACTGCAGAAGTCTTTCATGTTTACTGCAGTTGTAATTAGAGTTTCAGCAGACATTTTCAAATATCCATCTGCAATCAAGGAAAATGTAAAACCAGATAGAAGGCAGTGGGGGAACTAACTATACAAGCAGGGGGGTTGGTTCCCATGCAGGACATCTGAAAAAAGCTACCACAGCACTGTGGCAGCTTGATGTTACTGACAAAGCCTCAGAGTGTAGCCCTGCAAAAGATGTGGTGAATACTTTTTTCCCTTTTTTTTTTTTTTTCTTGGTGTGCCATTTGACAGTACGTATTCAAAAGTATTTAAAACTGGTCTGTCTCATTTGAGGGCAATACTGGAGGTGGCTTTCTAAAAGTAACCGAGGTGTCACAACTCTGAAATCAGAATATCAGGACCTGCTCCTTTGCAACAAAGTTTTCATGATCTCTTCCAGGAATGAGATCACATCTACTGTGGAAAGATGGCTGGATACATTGTCCTTGATATGAATGGTTGGGCAAATTACAGGACATGAGGGAATGAGGCCTCAGAATATAAATATGTGTACAAACACACACATACACATAGACATAAACATATTTGTTTTAAACACTTCTATGCAAAATTGCCTTTACCAGATATATTTGTGTGCCCTGAAAAACAAGCAGAACCACTGCTTTCAGATATCACTGGCAATATGTGTCAAAATACAACTGGCAAACAGGCCACAACTAGCTGAAGAGCTGCTTTTAATTAACCTCAGTACAAGACAGTAATGGAAGTGCATTTCTCTTTTCCTGTTTCATGAAGATGCACTGATTCAGCAATAATTGAACCCTAAACACTTCGTAAACTTCTGGGAGGAACTGCAGAAAACGCCAACAAAGTCATCTGTGAGTCATTAAGAGAAGAGAGGCCTCTGTTGAGGCTGATCTTCCCAGTCCCAGATCACAAAGGGAAAGCAGTGATAGTGTCTGGCCATCTTGAGAATTGTACTTGGCATAAGCAGTCCATGTTGTGAATTTTCTGAAGGTAGTTGTTACAAGACAATAGGGTAGTCTGATGTGGTCTAAGGTTTCTTAATCAAAGACACTCTGTTCTAACAGCTTTTACCCTTTACAGTAGAACTGTTTTTAAAGTGCTTATGTTAGAAAAACAGGACTGCATTTATGTTTCTGCTCTATGACTGCCAGAGCCCTCAAGTGCTTTATTATAGTATATTGCCAGCTTTGTTGTAGCTAAGGTGGACAAGTCCTTATGTTTGCAAGTTTTTTTCATGTAAAACTTGCTGGTCTTGCCTAGAATTGCGCATGCCTGCTCATGATGCAGGATCGATTTTGTGGTCCAGACCTCGGGCTCAATGAGCAAGAGGTTCTTAAGGTACAATTTTCTGAATACAATACCATTTCTTAGATGAAATCTGCTGCTGTGTATACATGTGGACAGCTATATAACTCCCTATGGAGAGTCACAAAGCCTGGCTTCACTTCTACCCCAGGTACTCTCAGGTGATCACTGAAAACCTGCTGCTTCCATGGGAAACAAGACTAAGAAAGTTTTGGGGTTTTTTTAATTAAAAAAAAAAAAAAAAAGAAGAAGAAACAAAAAGAGATTAATCTTTGCAGAGAGGTATGCCTAGCTGTCAGGCACCAGATGAATTAGAGTGAGCACTGGCAGGCAGAATATCCCAGCATGTATCTGCCCATGAGCCGGGGGTTATATGAACTTAATTGCTCAAGGGAACATACTTTGGTTGCTGATTCCGTGTCACACCCAAGCAATGTAAATCTGAACCTTGCTCCTGGCTGAAATCTGAGAAATGTCTTCAGGCATTTCACTAAAATCCAGCGCTGCTAAAGGGGTGTGTGTGTATGGAAGAAATGTAATCAGAGTTTACTGGCTAACCAGAAGCTGGTTGTGAAAAGAAAGTGCAACATGTGCATGCTGGATGGGAAGTGATGAAAGAATATCAAGCAGCAGCTTTGAGAAAGAGGAAGACACTGTGCAGAGAGATAGAAGAGAATAAATAGAATAAGTCAGGGAGCAGTTAAAGGGTAAAGTGGGGCTGGGAGTTCAGGGCAGCAGAAGGAGGCAGGAAGCAGGTGAGGGAGGTAGGGGGATGTCAGACATGTCTGGGACCAGAGATCGCTTTTCTCTTCTGTCCCAGATGTGTTCTGGGTTACAGAGCCTGTTCACGGGTCAACAGGACCCTCATCCTGTCTCCAGTTTAGTCAGAGATTAGGGTTAGGGAAGAAGCGAAGAAAAAAAGATCATACAGATTTAATCTTTAGAAAAGGAAGTAATTTAAATATAAGCCATGGACAACCTGAAGTATGCTGGTGACCTGGCTGGCATATCATGAGAGGGGGAAGGCCTTGGAGGTGCATGGATCAGATAGACCAAACAGAGAATAAAACTAACTGAAAAAGGTGCAGGATTTCATTTCAGTGATATCCTAGGCATGACCTGCTTGAATGGCAGCTCCATAACTCAGGAAAACCTCAGGACTGTTATGACTTCTAGCATCTTCCACAACAGAGGATTCTAAAAAGAACAAGCTCCTGTTATGTGCTAACTGGCTTCTGCAGAGTTAATTGCTCAGAAAGGAAGGAGGAAGCAAGAGAGGGAGAGGGGGAGATGGAGGAAAGGAAAGAACTGAAAAAAATAGGTAAATCACAGGTAACTTGTGGGGAGGGAAGGAAAGATGAAGAAGAAGACCCTATATTTATATTTTCCCTACCATGTCTTTTTTTCATGGGAAATGAAAATTTTCTGGAAATGTTTGTATAGATCTTGTAGATTTTCTATCAGATGAGCAGCTATCTGACAGTGCTGGCAGCTGAAATGTGATTGCTCTCAGTCAGAAAGTCCGGCCAGGCTGCCATATATCCAAAAGTCTCAGGTGTGTCCCTAAGGAACTGAATGGTGCAATATACCTTCATGGATCTAGGAAACTCTGGCCCTACTTTGTATCTGCTTCACAGATGAACAAGTATGCTCATTGTCAGTCACCTGAAATCATTAAATTTATTGTGCATAGACTAATGGTGTAAAATGTGTGTAGTAAGTAGATCAAACACATCCTGGGTGCACCACACAACACAGACACTTGTACTTCAGTAGAGGAAATCCTGGAGAGAAGTGTGGCAGCCCTGCATAACAGTTCTCTTCCAAGCCTTTTAATTTGCTATAACTACTATCTACTATACATGTTTGTGATTTATTCTGAAACCTTGTTAGAAACTACAAAATGTAGACATTTCCATTTATCTTACCCCCTTGACACAGTAAAAGGAACACTGGAAGGTGCAGAAGTAATTCAGACTCCTAATAGCAAACATGTGGCTTAGAAACAGAAATATTAGATTAGCACCCTGACCCCTGAAGAAATAGGGAATTAAGCATGACGGAAGGCGCTTAGACCCTGGGAGAAACATGTAATTTTCTTCCAGTGAGAACAGGAATTTCTCCTCCAGCTAAGTGAGCACTCTGGGGTGGGAAGAGTACTCGCTCCTCCATGCCGTGGACATCCATACTTTCTTTTTAAGGAGGCGTAAGGTGGAAGCTTTCTTAAGAAGGTTCATGAAGTTTTCTGGATCAGACACCTCTGTCCCTTGCAAGTTTCTTAAGACACTTAGCATGCTATCCTAGGCACTTCCCTCCAGGACTTAACATTACTTAGTAGGTAAAAGATGGCAGTAGGACTTCCTCACTATCTTGCTGTTCACAGCCTTCAATGGATTTAGAAAATCCCCTTCCATCACACTTGGGGGATCCTTTTCCCCTTCCTCCCCAGGGCTCATCTGGGGCCATCAGGCAAACACCCTCTCATCTTGCTGTCACCATGGCACTGATGCTAGCCATCGGTGGAGGCAACCCACAGCACAGGGAGGGGACAGGAGAGCCGGATGCAGCTCCCCACGCAGCTCCGCACAGTGGACCCCATCTGGTGTGAGGCTCTGTTCATGCTGGGAGACCCTCCCTGGCAACCTCTGAAAACTCTGGCTGTCCCCGGCAATCTTCTGGAGACATCACATGCTGCGCTGTGGATTGACACAGTTTTATTGCAAGAAGCCATCTTCAAAACTTACACAGTAGGCTTGGCTGCGAGCAGCCCTGCATCTGCAAGCAGCTGGTGCAGTGGTACGCTGATAGCTCTGTATGAGGGCTTCTCCCTCCTCTTGCCAATATGGGCACACATGTCATTTGCTGCACATGGTTTCTAGACGAGATCAAGATCAAAAAATTTCATGAAAGAAATGGGAAAAAATGACACTATGAGACACTAAAGGATCTACACTGTCAATACAGCTAGTTGCTGACATTAGTTGCAGCATCAATGACAAACACCACCCTCTCTGAAGCAAAAAGTGCAGTGGTGCCACAAAGTGTGAAATGACCTTTGCAAATGCTGAGCAAGTCACTTGCTGTAACATGCGAAGCATCAGGGCATATTGAGGAGGAACCTATAAAATCCTCCAGCTTTTCAGTTTTATGCTTTCAGTCATAAGTTTCTTTTATTTTGTGCAACTGAAATTGTCTGGAGAGCTGTAAAGATATTCAGGAATCTGGGAGGAGAGATTATTTTTCAATGTAGTCAACATGGTGTTTCCAGAGTTCCTCTGTATGTTCACCATCTACCAGTCTGAGACTATCCAGAGCACTAAAACCCTTTACACATAAGAGGTTTTAAGGTGCTATCAAGCTATGAAATTCCATTCTGAAATTTCCCGTTTGTTATCTTGCAATATTGATGTTACCTTGCTATTTGTAGTATATAAATCATAGAAGCTTAGTCCTGGATTTCAAAGTTAAACCTGTAAACTGGCCTGTGGTTTCCTACTAAACAGACATTTGGAAAGTAAAACTTATGTGGAAAGGCTGAGAGAGCTGGGTTTGTTTAGTCTGGAAATGAGGAACTGAAAAGGCAGACGATAACAGGTATGCCAAGACAGCTGCATAGAAGACAGTGACTGACTGGATTTCTGGATCATGGGGAATAGGACATGCAGAAACTGGTTTATTTTTCAGCAAGACAGATTTAGATCAGACATTAACTGAGCACTGGTATAGTTAGAGAAACTGCAGAATCCCTTTAATCATCTAATACATGTTCTTTCAAATGCACAGATGTCTGTATGGCATAGGTACGCTTGAAGCTGCCCCTGAACATGGGAATGGGCTGAACATCTGATCTTGAGGCACCTTCCAGCCACCTGCTTCTATGATGTTGCCCTAAGAGAACATTACTGGGACAATCCCTGAAACCTGCCAGTGTTACAAGAACGATGTTTCTAAAGGTGTCACTTTACCTGATATTAAGCAGATATTGAGCATTGAAGGGGTGAAGGTTTTGGAGACCCAAAAGTCAAGACAATCACCAGAGGGAGTGACAGCAACACAGAAGCCCAGCTACCCATGGTATGTGGTGTTGGTGAAGATCACTATAGGTGTGCCCAAGCAGTAGGGTGCTGTTGCCCTGCAGTTCTGTGGAGTCCACACGGCCCATGGCTTCTCTTGCCATCCCCACACACTGTGGGACCTGGGCATAGCCAGTAAAATGAGGAAAAGCAAGCTCTTCAGGAGGAGAAAGACCACTCTCTCCCTGCCTTGACCATCCAAGAAGTCTGACCAAAGTTCCCACCAGTATCTCTGATGCCAGAGGAAACAAAACCCTTCCCTATTCCTTCTCTGTCACGTAGCTGTCCCATCCCTCTCATGTGCCACCCTCTGCTCCCCATACAGACTCCACTTTGATCATTTCACCATTTCTTCACTTTCTGAGATCCTGTGGGGTATCTGTGGAACAGCCCCAGACATTTTCTCTTCATGAAGTCTCTAGATCTTATCTTGGTAGAAGCCCTCAGGATTGCCCTGCTGTGGATAGTGCTGTGGCTGTGTTGTCACAATAATACATTACAGAGTGCTATAGGTGACACACACTGTATGAAGACAAAATGACTCAAAGTTTCAAACAATTTTGTGGTGCAGAAGTTTGGTAGAAGTTTCTTGAAACTCCTATTTTCCTGTGCTGATGGTGGCTCTGCATTTCCCAATCTTGTACAGAAGTGGAAATTCCAAAATGCTCATGGAAAAGTTTTACTTGTGGTCAATGACCAAGCCATAGGCACAAAGTACTGGAAACATTATGAGAACATTTTACCCGTCAGCTTGGCAAAGAGTAGCAATATTTATTTATTTATTGCTTAGACTGGCTCAAGCATTTAAGTGGTAAGCACCAGGACTTCCCAGACTTTTATTTATAGCATTTCTTTTTTTTTTCATAAACAAGAGAGTGTGTATCTGTGATTGCCAGCATATCCTTCTTCACTCTGTACTGGTTCAGCATTCTCTTAAAAAATTACTAAAAAACCCGCCTTCCTAATTTCTGAACTAGCTTTGCTTTCTACTCTGCTGTAAATTAAAAGCTTTAAGAAATTGTTTGTGGAAGAGGCCCTGTCTTTCTTTGGGGGATTTTTTCACCAATGAAAATTGTTCATGTAGTATGTGGATTATGATTTTTTTTTTTAAAGTTTTCATTGTTCTTGTGTTCAGTGAACTTGAGTCTGGACCTCAGCACTTCTTGTTACAAGCTACCTTTGGCTAACTTGAAACTTCTGTAGGTGTAGGTGTAGGACACAGTGCTTCAGACTTAGGGAGGAGTAAAAGATTTTATAGTTTTATCTTGCTAAAGACTGTTAGGATTACTGATACATCCCAAAAAAAGGAATAAAAATAAATTGTATAACATATTCCCCCCTGTTGGATTTGTGCTCAAGACATCTTGTAGTGGAACTTTGCACTCACTGCAGTGTCAGAGGAAGAGTGAAAGGATGGCATAAATGCATAACAAACTTTGAGCTACTATTTCTTTTTAAAAATTATGTCTGTGAACCCTGA
This sequence comes from Strix uralensis, assembly GCF_047716275.1. Lineage (NCBI taxonomy): Eukaryota > Metazoa > Chordata > Aves > Strigiformes > Strigidae > Strix > Strix uralensis. The sequence goes on along the minus strand of NC_133976.1, from coordinate 50,549,658 downwards.
GTCTCCACTGCACTTTCCTTGGTCTTGGGTGGTATCAGCCATTTTACAGTCATGTCCTTAACAAGGGGAATAATGTTTTTTTCTTTAAAAGTTAACAAGAAGAAATTTAAATTTTATCAGTAGCACACCACAATGAAACGTGCAGTTTCTACAAGGCATCTATGGACATGTTTGCTTTTTGGGTGGTCTTTCCAAATTCAGCTTCACATATATTATGAATAGACATCAGGCCTGGACATTTAACTATCTATTGGACTCACAGACAATGTAGGTGCTAATTTGATGCTCACATGCAAGATTGTGAGACTTTAAACATTTAAATGTGGATCCAGCTTTGGATTTCCTCTCACTCTTAGCATCTATAAATTCACTGGCTGTCAGGGTCACCATTAGCCGGGGTCCTTATTTCTCCGTGTGGGAAGAGGAACGACACAACACCAATATGATGATCAGATTGTCCACCTTTATTTCCCAATCCTGGTTACATTTATATTCTACTAAGTTCTGTACACGCACTCATCTGTCTTCTAATAGGCTACAGGTTATCTGCACGCGCTGTTCATGCGCCTCTACAAGCATTTGCATTGGTTAATTGCAATTAGTACGTAAAGCCCAAAACTTGCCAAAAACTCCCTTATCTCATACCCTGTTTTGCTCAGACTTGTGTGCTTTTGCTGACCACAGGTGTTTCTCACTTATCTGCTATCTTGTGTGTTTTTGCCGGCCTTATTTTGCTGGCCTTGTCTTCGTCCTTGCATTCTTCTGTCTGCACTAACTTCCCTCCAGCGTGGCCCAGACTCCTACAACTGGCAATCGTATGTTTAGAAATAGGGTTGGGGTCCCAGCAACAATACAATACATTTATTATCAAGGCCTTTCAGATAGTCCAGATGCTTTGTTCCATCCAGCTTTTTTCATTGCCTCCCGCATTTACGTTATTACTAACTGTGCTCCCATGACATTAAACAGCTCGGTCACTCAGGTCAATGTTCACTTCCCTGCCACTATGTGCAACAGGGAGGAAAGCAGGATTTGCTGATATTGAAACAGGTTTGACAGTAGTTCTCAACACTGTGAGGAATAAGAATAGTAGGATGGACCATTGAAAGAGAGTGGAGTGACCCCTGTAATATGCTACAGTTTCCCTTCACCTTTAGCTCAACTGAGCACACCTGAACCCTTCAGGAGTACTTTGACATCTTAACCTGTCATACCATGATGACCACTCCTCATAAAAACCTGGTAGACAACACACTGTCAGGTATTCAGGTGTCTCAGAGGTTGGATCTGATAAGAACTTCTTTATGCAGTGGTGTTAATGAGCCTTTTCTCTTTCAGACCCATCTTACTGTGGCTTAACACAAGCTATCCATACTTTGCCACAGTTCCCCATGGCTCTCTCCCCTGTGCTTCAATTCTGCCCTCTCCTAATCTGGGGTAGAAGATGACATGTCCAAAACAAGCTCATCAGGGTGCTGTAAACAGTCTCACTGCACTACTAGCTCAATCAGCTAGTCTACATCTTCAGATGCAACTTAGAAGGTTTCCTTCTCTCCCTGGAGTTATTATTTTTTCTGCTTCTTCTGGAACTTCTTATTGACAAGTTTCATAACTGCCATGGTGGTGACATTGTCTTGTCTACATCTTTGCTTTAAAGTGTCCCTGATTCTTTGTTTAATGGGAAGCTATTAAAATATTGTCTTGGTCCATTCTTAATTTGATCTCAATTGGCTGAATTTTTTTTTTTAATGCATATACTCCTATTTCTCGTGATTGTTTTTCTTTGTTACTTGCCTTACCATTGCTACATTATTTTTACCTTTTTATGTATATTTTTCTCAAATATTAGAGTGATATCTTTCCATGCTTGGAAGTAATCGAGAATTTTGCCGTTTTCTATAGAGTAACAAGGTTTCATATTTACCTTGAAACTTCATAAAATTTGACTGATTTTGCAAGAAGTAGAGCCTATTCTCTATGGCCTTTATTATATCCTTATATTGTAAAGTCATCAAATAACTTTTTTTCTGATTTTTTCTTTCTTTTGAGCTCCTTGTATAGATATGTCTTAAGTATTTTTCCTACATCTTTAATTGTCTTTCCTAGTCCTGGGTCACAGGTCCTTTTTAAAATTTACTTTGACACCTGTCTGCTTCATTCAGTCTCTGTATTGCTAAAACACAGAGGTTGCCTGGAGGGGTGCTCAATGAGGTTGTGGTATCTCCATCCTTGGAGTTATTAAAAACCTGACTGGACACAGCCCTGAACAGCCTCCATAGGTCCCTGTCAACCTCAACCACTCTGTGATTCTGTGAAAATATGTACAACAATTTCCTTTACCTCCTGACAAGACTTTCTATTCCTTCCCTCTCCTAGAATTCATTTGGGTGCTCACTGGATCTCCTCTGGTGGTTGTTCTCTAAATTTCATTTGGCCTTTGATATTCTATTTATTTCCATATTCTAGCTGTGTAAGAAATGTTATGTACAAATTTAGAAAACATTGTTTCATTACTTTACTACTTTCTGTAAAAACGTTTGTTGTCCTATGAAATCTGAGCAGTCAGCCATTATATAGGGCTTTGCATAAGTTCGGATTGTTTTTTTCCCCCAATAAAGAAAGCATGATTTAATAAAACAGAAATTTCTTTAACACAATCTGGTCAATTTACAATGAATACCAGGTCCCATTTGTTTGGAAAAGAAGTAGATGGAGACTATTTCCTCACTCAAATTTTCCAAGTCTTCCATCTTTCTCTTTTAGCACCTTCTCAGGGCCACACTTGTTTCTTTTACTGTTTCCAGACTTTAATTTCTATCTGCTTCTGACAAAGCAGCCAGTTTCAACCAAAAAATGCCCAGTTCTGTACTCTCATCAGTTTGTGGAGACAGCTCCACCCATGTTACTCAACCTCTGCTGAGACATTGCCCACATCTGGAGCTCTGGCTTTGAGGGTGCCAGTCATCTTTTTTTTTGGGTAGGAGCTCAATAACTTCTTCCATTTAGCCAGAATGAAGAACAAATCACATGTTCACAGTTTATAAACATATTTGCTGGCAGGTCTCCAGATCTTTGTGATTAGTGTATGAAAGATGTAGGCTGTCAGGTATAAAGCTGACATTTAATTTAGCTCCAAGAGAGATGTTCATAGCTCTTTATTTTCCAATTGAAAAGTTAAACATTTCAATTCATGCACAGCTGATGAATGAATACCACCTCTGACCCCTAAAAGCAACCCCCCCTGCCCCAGCCAGCCATAAAAAAAATACGCAAGACAGCTAGGGCCTGATTTTTGTTCAGATTTCATTGTGTGAATTAAAAAATTGTATACATATTTTACAGATGAAAGAGAAAAAATGTCATAATTAAACATTCTAGTTTGGCAGTCAAAGTTCTTAAAACCATGCTGAGTATCAACAGTTACAAGTTCTTTTGGACTGATATTGCAGCCTCCATCTCTGTGGAAACAGCTGTCATTGTAGGCATTGCATTGAATCAGGAAAAGAATAAATGAACTCTGAAGAAAGATTGATTCTTTTTCCAGAAAATTGCAGAGTTTTCCTTTTCTCCCAAACTGAATTAAACCAGCAAAAACGCAATTAGCTCAAAAGAGATCCCATTTTTTGGAAGTAAGTCTTATATTTCACATAATACTGGACTGACATCTCACCGCAGGGTCTGCAATGCCAGAAAAGAGGTCTGTTGACTTTTCCAAGCAGAAAGAAAATGCACTTCCAAATGACACTTATACCTCCTTTCCACCACATATAACATATCTTCTCATGTCTACTAAGAACGTTAATCTATTATATTAATGGGAAACATTTATGCAGGTCTTGCACCCCAAAGATCTTTACTTTTACAATTAGCCTGAACTATTTACCAGGGTGAACATGTGATACATTATTCTTCTTTCCCACATAAGTCGCTACATATGTAAAACATCACCGGAGGTTCCTTCCTCTCTTCGAGCTGACTTGCCCTGCCTCTCCACGTTAGCTTGGCTATTCCAGCATTTCTAAAGCACTCCATATGTTGATGAATAAACCGTCATTTCCCACTTGTAATGAGATTACTCAGTCCTTGGGAGCAGATTTATTAGCTACAGTTATTTCATGTCTAATCACAACCTTACTTTCTATAAAGAAAATGAACAGGCATGGATTGCATGTGAGAGTTTGGGGTCCTAAATATTTGGGTTACATTTAAGTAGACTTTGTTATTTGGAAGGAAAACAAAAGGAAACAATAAAAGGCAGAAGGGAAAGACTTTTTACAAACCTAGGCTAATAAATATGAAGAGTCTGTCAATAGACTTTCTCCACATGCTTTAGAGTTTTTACAAACGCTGAATACACCTTCACCATATATTTGTCCAGCAATGATGTCATCTGCTATGAATAAATGATGGGTGGGAACATGAAAATGCAATGGCGGGAATATGTTACAACAGTGGAATACACAGACCTTGTAGTAACTGTGTGGTGAGAGAGACTTTGTATGAGGCAGAAACCATATTTCTACCAGATAGCAGGGGCAGCTGTCCTGGAGGAGAAGGGATATGACAGGGCACAGCTGTAACTCTTACTCTCCCAAGTATCACTCTGATCCCAGAACCATGAAAGAGAGAGTTTTGGGAAAACTAAAATTCAGGTCATCTTCCTCTTTTCCTATCCATCCTCCAGGGTGAAATTCAGAGGGAAGATCAGTCAGAAACTTCAGCTACAAGGGCAGCTCCAAATATTACATAAGGAGGGTTTTTTGAGCATTTGGAAAACTTCCCACCTACAGGAGATTTGGACCTGTAATTACCATGCACTGACTCACCTCCATCTAAGCCACAGCTGCCTCTCCTACTGCCTTCTTCCCTTACCCTGTTTCATTATCCCATTCCTTTCAATGTCCCCTTTATCCTTATCTTTCCTTCTACTTAGTGTTTTCCTCCAAAGTATCACCCCTCCTCCTGACACCACCACCAGCCTGAGGTCTGCTGCCACTCCAGGGGTCTCATCTGTGGTGTCAAACCCATTATTCAGGATTCTATCTTGCCTGTTTAGAATAGATGCTTTTTGCAGCAAGATGCAGCTGTGGTTCTTCCAGGGCTGTCTTTTAGGTTGATGCTAATGTATAGTCATTCTCCATTGCTGACACATAAATAAACAAGGCACCAATAAACAAGAAATCAATCTTTTTTTCAGTTCCAGAGTCGCCTTAGGTGTCTTATTGCATGGCTAGTCGAGTTAGGTGTGATGAAATAATAGAAAAGAAAATTTTCCAAGCGTATCTCTTAATGTATAAGTTCATTTTCCACTGTTTCCTTTCTCTTAATAAATTTGTTGTTTCAGGTTTTGGGAATTAATTTAGTTCAGAATCTCTTACTGTTTGGGAAGAAGTAGTGTATTTGAATATAGCCAAATGAACTGTAGATAATTTTTAACGATGGAAACTTTGGTTTGGTGATTACTTCACTCCTACAGAACAGGTTAGTGATCTTCTCAGTTTTCAAGGGAGGGATATATTAACCAAAAGATCCAGGCAATGCTCTTGGGATTTATAGGGCTCACTGGTTGAGACCTCTCTTACATAGTGCATTTGTTGCCAAATTACACGAGAAAAGCAGTATAGTGCTACACTGCTAAAACAGCATACGATTACAGTGCCTGGTATATTTGATACTATAATTTTGATTCAATATACTAGTATAGTTGAGTTTAGAACTAGGCATTGAAATGGAGAAAATGGACAGTTCTGGGCATTCCACCAGACCCCAACATATAACACATTTTGTTTTTCCAAATAAAGGCCAGACCCCCAACTCAACATAGGTCGAGAATGATTGGAAGAGAGGTGCTTGTATACATCTTAGGAATCAAAGAAGTCTCAAGCCTGCTCTATTGTGGGTGCCTGGAACACTGACCTATGCTACGTTCAAACCTGCGGGTTTTTTTGAGGAGTATGGACTTTCAGAGGCCTCTGGCATTATACAGCCTCTACCCAGACCTGGGAAAAGATGCAGAACAAGGTATAAGTATTCCACTTATGGACTATGAGATGCTTATAAATTGAGTGCTTAATGTAGCTTTGGCAATGCAGTACCTGAAAGTACCATGTATTGTATACTTTTTTGTGGGCACTTTACTTCACAAAAATTGCTAAACATACAGTAGAAGACAGGATGCACTAAAATTATATCTAGTTATGGAAAAATTTTCATTAATCTGCAGTTGTCAACAACCAGGACACTAAATATTAACTACTCCAAGGCATTTGGTGGATTTGATGACTAACAAAATTCGCCAAGGTCAACCAAAAACACTACTGCCATGTAGCAAGGGGAACTGGAGGTGATGTACGTTCATTCAGGGTTCCTTTCTTCTCTTTTCCGCTCTGCTAAGACTTTCCTCACCAAAACCTCTGGCATCTTTCTCTCAATGGACTCTGCTCCATCACATCATGCTTGCTATTCCTGCTTTCTTAATCCCTCCGAACCAGACTCTTCCCTTCTTTTATTGTTCCCCTTGCTTGCTTATATTCTCCCTCCTATTAATCTGCTGACCCAGTTACTGTCCTTCAGAAGTACTCCCTTGTTTCCTTTGTCCTGTTCTGTCAGTGTCTCTCTTTTATTCTTATCCTTAGTTATATACTTTCATATCTTTAGCAATATGAAATTATCATGTCATTGTTTAGTGATATTATTGTATTGCTTATTTGTTTTGTGGTAAAACTGTACCACAACTGTACTTGGTGCCTCGATCACAGGTCTTGAAACATTAATATAGGCCCTGTGCAAGTATCCCAAGATGATTCCTACTTTAAGGAATGTAAAAGTATAAGAAAAAAGACAATACAAGAAAGTAAGACAAAGAGGGAAGGAAGGAAGGAAGGAAAGAAGGAAGGAAGGAAGGAAGGAAGGAAGGAAGGAAGGAAGGAAGGAAGGAAGGAAGGAAGGAAGGAAGGAAGGAAGGAAGGAAGGAAGGAAGGAAGGAAGGAAGGAAGGAAGGAAGGAAGGAGGAAGGAAGGAAGGAAGGAAGGAAGGAAGGAAGGAAGGAAGGAAGGAAGGAAGGAAGGAAGGAAGGAAGGAAGGAAGGAAGGAAGGAAGGAAGGAAGGAAGGAAGGAAGGAAGGAAGGAAGGAAGGAAGGAAAAGAAGGAATGTGAGCACAAAAATTGTAGTGCCACATTGCTTTATTCACTATCACTATCTCTTCACGTTAAAGGTCTGCTAGCATCTTAAATAATGGAATCTGAGTTCCATATTTTTCCCACATATCTTCTTGTTTTTAGAGTTTCACAACTTCTGAAAATCCCAAATTACAGCAATCAAATTTAACACGTTACACTCTTCCAAAAGCCAAACTGTCACCAGATTGTCCCTACATAGCATTTGTGGCCCAATTCTTCTGCTTCCAGCATCTTAAACCTAAAGGTAATGTAATACATATAATTACTTTTAGTTACATACTCCAACCATTGCCTGGGAAATAAACATAGTATCTCTCAAATCTCATATATTCTTACTTAAAATAATTTTTGCTGTAGAAATATGTCCACTTTCAGAGTGCGAATTGTTCCTAACACCTAAAAACTAATGAGAAAATGTCTGAAAACTATTCTGCAGCTGTGGATGAGAAATTATGTTTTCATACATGTGGACATGGCAGATGGGAATTCCAGAGATTTCTGAAAACAAAATTCAAGGTTTGCATGACAGATGGTTTGTGCATTAATGCAAAGAACTTGGGCTAAACTGAGAGGCACGTATGCTTTTTTGATTAAACTGGAATATCAGCAGCTGTAGGATACATCCATGGTTTTGCTTTGGGAAAAGAGGGTTATCTTCTTTTAATTAGCAGTGACAGCATGTAGACAACACTAAAGAGATTTGCTCTGTGCCAAAAATCTTCACAGGGCATGCTGGGTCTGCACTTTGAGAAAGTTGAATGGAAATGGAAAGTTTACTAAGGGAACAAGACTATAGATTCATGAGATGGTGGCTACAGCTGCAAAACCAGCATGAGAAGTTCCTACCCCTCATGTACTGCCTTTGGTCATTAACTCCTCTCCTGTGCTATCTCCTCAGTTGTAGACTTACAACTGGTCATAGTGTTAGGCTGTCAAATAGCTCACTGAAACTACCACAAATAGCTTTTCAGAAAAGAGAAAACGTGTTTATTCTTCACTCTGATTACATCAGTGGTCTTGAGGGTGCAGAGAAGTAAATTCAGGGGACATTCACACTGGTTTTCCTGTCATGGCCAATGCCCTATCTGACTATAGATATAAAAAGTCCACCAAGCAACATACAGAAGTTGCTTAGGTACCTCAGAATGTACTTTGTGCAGAGGCATCCTTGGCTGAAGTGACTTCTCAAAATTTAGCTCATGCCAAAATTCAACTATCACTTAGAAGAAGGTCTTCCAGTGTCTCTGGGAAACCCAGCCTGGTAAGTATGCTCTGAACAAACTTGAGAGATATTGTTGAGTCCAACAAGAAGTTAGAAGTTTGGCTTTTTTTTTTTTTTTCCCTTTTTTTTTTTTTTTTCCCAAAAATGAAGTGGGAGACTTAGATTTATGCTCTTCAGTTTGATAGAATTCAAGATTACCTACGCTGATTTCCAGGACAACCAGAAAGACTGAGCTGGAGCTACTCTTGATTTTCAGCAAACCATTTTTAGTGGGTTGGGAAAGCTATGAGGGGTCTGAGATATCAGTGAGTGCAAGTACCACTGTGAAAATCACTTACCTTCTTGAGGAGATGGAGTCCCTCTTCTGCATCTCTGTGTTAAAAGTGTACAGTCAGATCCTGAATGCTAAATAGAAACCAGCATCTGCTCCACACCTAGGTCAGTGTACTCACTGCCTCCCCCAAAGAACTGGTAGGGGCCACATTACTACTTCTGTAGGTCGTCATGCTAGGCTGAGTTGGGGAATCTGGGGAATCCAGGAATGTCCCAGTATCAATCTACTATTATTTAAGTTGCATACTATAAGCCACAGTAACAGCATAATTAGAATTCTATATGTCTAATAATTTCTTCTATCTGAACTAAGCAACTTAAATATTTCAGTTTCATAAGAGGTATTCTTTGGCAAACTTATTTTTGGGAATTCCAATGTCAGCTATTTTTTACAAAAATTTTATTTCTGTATATAGATTTGAAAGACATGAGAAGGCTTTTAGCTTGGCATTTTTTCCTCTACCTTACTGCTTTCAAAGATAGTTTGAAGTACATTTAAAAATGTAATTATTTAAATGTCAATAGTGTAAGCAGTGTTCCTGGATACCTGTGGCTATGTAGTCACACAGCTACACAAGGGGAAAAAAGAGAAACCATGGTAACAAGGTTACTCAGAAATAACACAGATTGGAATAATTAGTTTAGTATGGAAGAATATTGCAGAAATTATGCAATTTATAGATAGGCTAGTATACTTTTTGCCAGCAGGCAGCTTTGCCCAAATCTGTGCAGGTATGTGTGGTTACTATCTTTTTGACTAGCAAAACTCTTTGACAAGAGGCACTAAAAAAGAAAATAAAATTCTAGTATTTTATTAATTACAGTAAGAATAATGTCCTCATATTTGCTTCACTTAATCCTCATAGAAAAGTTCATTTATGTATACTTGGAAATAAATTTCAAAATTACTCTTCTGATAGGCAGTACAACTGGACTATACATTTTTTCAGACATTGGCATTTTGAAGCAATATTTAAAGCCTAAACTAGTGATTTTAGAGAACTGGTTTTGGTAGCATATGTTAAGAAAAGAGGTTAGTAAATGCAAGACTGAATACTGTTGAGCAAACTAATACCCCACTCCTTTAATCCATTTAGCAAGAATGGCACTTCTAGCTGACAGGAGAGGAAATGGTACTTAGTGGTATAATAAATTGTAAATTAATTAAAAATACAAGAAGTAAATTAATAAAGATTGTGTGATTGTCTGCCTGTTTATGAATCTTTTCCTCATTTTCTCTCCTCTGTTTTTCCCACTTCCTGTACGCTCCCCAGCACCATTGTTTGGAAACACTTTTTAATGGGATTTTAAAGACAGAATAAAGATCTCTGTCACTGAAATTCAGCATTCTTCATGTGACAAAAGTATTTCAAGCATACCTCTAGTAATTTTTTTCATACTGGTATGTGTGAAAGAGGGCAGTAGATATGATTCCTCTTATGCTCCTGGAGAAATGAGGCAATTTCCAGAGGGGATTATTTATGCTTTATTATTTATAGATGTTTTTGGTTAATTTGATACTCCTTCTCATGTAACTACATAGCATCCACAAGTGAAGTTAGCTGGTAACAGTAAGAGCTTAGTACCTTCAAAATTCTTGTCTTTGAGTATGTAACAACTATCCACATTTAATACAATTTCTGAGTATAAGGCTGTGAGGTTTAGCATTATGCAACAGAGTGCTTCTGGTGCCTTTAGAGGACACACTTCTCCACTAACAGACCTCCTTTCTTCACACCTTTGGAGAGTGGCACTCTGCCACATGGCAACCACTTCATCTTCCTCCTCATCTTCTTCCTCTTCCTCCTCTTCATGTCACAGTAACAGGTTCCTGGATTGGCTCAAGGATCAACAATCTGTTTCTGTGTCAGTGATTTGCTCCCTTCGGCCACCAATGTCCTTTCTTACTTAGACCAAGGGTTTTAATCTAATGAGTCCAAATTCAGGCTTGAGAAGAATAATCTTTGCTAGTTTGAGACCAAGTAAATAAGAATTTCTCAGATATCAGTTTGTACATTTATACCAATTTTTTTTTCCTTATTCTCTTTTGATCTGTTAGCCTTACATTTTTTTTTCAATGTTTTTCCATCAAAAGTCTCCTTCCTTTCAAAACCTTGCAGTTCAGCAACTGTATTTAAGCAAACAGTAGATGAGACGGAGTTCCTAAAGACAGCAGCAGACACCTCCCTCTTTGTCATCAGTATAAAAGACCTTTGCAAACCCATCTGTCTGATGATAGTGCAACATCTGAACCACAGTAATATTTAGCTTTGTTAAGAGTTAAAATGCTGTATAAGTAGCGAGAACAGGATATTTTTCCTTTGGCTTTGGATAATACTGAGTTTACAAAGAATTTATGCCTATGATGCTGTCTTTACTGGAGTTTCTGCCTTCATGTCTATTGACTGGGTTGAGATCTGACTACTAACATGCAGGAATCAGCTGAAAATTTCATTTGAAACAACCTTTTTGTCTACAGATATCATGTTACTCCTTAGAGAGTGTTTTCTCATATGTTCTTCAAATTACAGCTGTGCAGACAATCCTCTGACATCCAAGTGATTCAAAACAATGAATATTGTACTCATTCTATTGAGGCACAAAATGTCTTTATACTTCATCAGGAAATATTTTAAACCAATAAACAGACAGGCAGAACATTCAGAATTAAGGCTGCCAATTTGCCCTCAGTTCACATATTTTTAAAATAAAATACTATGTTGCTTTTCTGAAAAGAAAAAGAAAAGCTTGTGCAATTAGATATGTAGCCTGAGATAGCTGCAAAGGAAACTGAAGTTGACTCTTCTGGAGAGTGGTTGTCACTGCTCCTGGCATTCCCCTGCTCCTACAGAATCAAAAATGCCCTTAACCTTACTCTGAAAGAAGCACTTCTGCTGTGACAGAAGTTTTTTTAATAACCTTTTTTTTTTCCCCTCCACAGGAGTGTGACTTCAGTCTCCTTTTGAGCATCAAACTCAGTCTCTCAGGTTTGGATAGTAGTGCTATTATCTTGACTCCTTTCTTGGTAAGGAAGAAATTGAACCTTGGCTCATTATACTCACTTGGAACATAGCACAAAACCAAGAACTGTTTCACTACATTAACTACTATTAATGCTCCTCCTTACCTGAAATAAGGAAAAAAATGTTGGCCTTAAAGAGGCAATATTCATTTGAAGTCTACTCAACTTCAAGAAATCAAAATAAGTTTTACTACCCTTCCATCACTGATAGATTTACAATTTTTAATTTCTTGTTTCTCGTCTCCTATGCTTGAAAAATGAAATGATCCCATTTCCCATAGCAACACAAAACAATGGAAAGCTGTCTATGTATAGATTGGAAAAGGTGAAATAATAAAATTTTGTGTTTAGTGACAGAGAACTCTGAATCATTAATCAGTATCAAAAGTGTTTGGCATAAATGATGAAATAGCTTTATTCCTATGGCACCAGGCCTAAAAATGACAGAATGGGGCAGACCCCTACACCCATGGAGAGGCCAAGGTCCCCTGCTGATATCCACATATGCAAAACAACTCCCACTTGAAAAGAGGACAATGGAACATCTCCATACTTCTGGCTTCAATTTAAATTCAGGGTGGTTTTTTTTGTTGTACAATTTCCTGACTGCAGTTATATTTATATTTGTACTCTCTCATGCATAAATTGCATTATTCTGCTAAATATTTAAGCAACTGTCATAATACTAGTTGTATTTTACTTCTCTCTGTAGTAGAGAGGAGTAAAACTGCCTTTCATTTGCTTTCTATTAATAGTTTCCAGTATTCTAGATTTACTTTTAGCTTGTCAGATGTCTGTTCTCTAGTTAGTTTTAAGGGAGCATACAGAATGCTAATATAATTTTAGTTAGTAAACACAAACACAGTTTAGTAAACTCAAACACTTTCCTTTTGTGTCTATTTACAAATTATGTTCATGCAGGTTCAGTAGGATTAACAGCAAAACATTTCCAAAGGAATCAGAATCACAGAATCACAGAATCATTCAGGTTAGAAAAGACCCTTGGGATCATCGAGTCCAACCATCAGCCCTACTCTACAAAGTTCTCCCCTACACCATATCCCCCAACATCTCATTTAAACGACCCTTAAACACATCCAGGGATGGTGACTCCACCACCTCCCTGGGCAGCCTATTGCACTGTCTGACCACTCTTTCTGTGAAAATTTTTTTCCTAATGTCCAGTCTGAACCTCCCCTGTTGCAGTTTAAAGCCATTCCCTCTTGTTCTATCGCTAATTACCTGTGAGAAGAGACCAGCACCAACCTCTCTACAATGTCCTTTCAGGTAGTTGTAGAGAGTGATGAGGTCTCCCCTCAGCCTTCTCTACCTCAAACTAAACAGTCCCAGCTCCTTCAATCGCTCCTCATAGGATTTGTTCTCCAGGCCCTTCACCAGCTTCATTGCCCTCCTCTGCACTCGTTTCAGCACCTCGATATCTCTCTCGTATTGAGGTGCCCAAAACTGGACACAATACTCCAGGTGTGGCCTCACCAGTGATGAGTACAGGGGGACTATCACCTCCCTACTTCTGCTGGTCACACTATTTCTAATACAAGCCAGGATGCCGTTGGCTTTCTTGGCCACCTGGGCACACTGCCGGCTCATGTTCAGCTGCTTGTCAATTAGAACCCCCAGATCCTTCTCTTCCAGACAGCTCTCCAGCCACACCTCCCCAAGCCTGTAGCCATGCATGGGGTTGTTGTGGCCCAAGTGCAGGACCTGGCACTTGGCCTTGTTGAAGCTCATCCCGTTGACGTTGGCCTATCGATCCAATCTATCCAAGTCTCTCTGTAGAGCCTCCCTATCCTCATGCAGATCGACACTCCCGCTTAACTTGGTGTCATCTGAGAACTTACTGATGATACACTCTATGTCCTTATCAAGATAATCAATAAAGATGTTGAACAGAAATGGTCCCAACACCGAGCCCTGAGGAACACCACTTGTGACCGGCCACCAGCTGGATTTAGCTCTATTGACCACCACTCTCTGGGACCATCCATCCAGCCAGTGCTTGACCCAGCAGACCGTTCGCTCATCCAGGCCATGAGCAGCCAGTTTTTCTATGAGAATTCTATGGGGAACTGTGTTGAATGCTTTTTGAAAATCCAGGTAGAAAATATCCACAGCTTTTCCCTCATCCAGGAAGTTTATAAAGACAGGATATTTGCAGTGTTAAAGGTGTTAAGCCAGGCATCTTACTGTCTGTAAGATTTATCAGCAGAATTTATGCAGGAATATAATATATTTCATGAAATCATGAATGATTTGCAGCCTTCCATTTGGCGCTCCACATTCTTCAGATTTTAATTTTTTGGATGGACTATGGAAGCAGGCTATCATTCTGAAATAGCTGTAAAAAAGCAGTTGACACCTAATAAAAATGAATACAAAAACTTCCAAGTTGCCTGTTCCTAATTGCTCAGAAAGTGTGAATTAGGCTCTAATCTTTTGGCTACTTAGATTGCACTTTACTGCCCATGTGAAGGGACCCCAGAGAGTACAGGATGGTGGCTCTAACCCCTGGCTTTGCCTGTGCCACAAGTGGTTACCTGCCATCACACCTGTGGGTGCAGCACCTTCACTTCATCCACCTTCTGCAGACACAGCCCCTGGTTTGGGCAATCCCAGGCAGCCTCACATGCCCCGCAGGTGAAGTCAGCCCCTAACTGTGCTGCCCAGGGGTGCCCCAGCACAGGGCATCGGCACTGCTCCCGGGAGCAGCCCCCAGCTGATCCTTCTTCCTTTACTTTTTCATAACCAGGAAATCCAGTTTTTTGGGAGACCCCTGGCTTTTACAAATTTCATCATTTTACCAAGACTTTCAAATAAACTGGTGGAAAAAATTGTAACTGGTCTAATGTTGTCAAAAATAAAATGCCTCTAGTAGTAAGATACACCTTGACAATTCATATTTGTACCAGCAGTATACAGCTGGAGTGTTTATAAGTTAAAGACCTGGATGTAAATTAAATACTTCACTCAGCATCTTTTTTTAAACCAACACTTATGTGGCCACAGTAGTCTGAAGAATGGTTCAAGAGCTCTTAAGTAAAATAAAGAGAAACCTTCCATTCAGTGGTCTACCCAGCTGCTAGGAAATCATTAGTAAATAAAATTATTCGCTGCTAACAATTTCAGTTCCGTATTACATCCACACTTCTTGGATGTATCTACAAGGTGTATCAAGAAATATGAATGCACATGTCAAGACCACTATGTTACCTAATATTTACAGTTAGTGGGTTGACTAATATTTATGACCATCTTATAAGGTATAATTTTAACCCAGAATAATACAAGCAATAAATTATCTGTAGGATCCTAGAGATTGCTTGTCTCCATGAATCATATGCAAAATCTCAAACAGGTGTAAGAATATTCAGAAAATGTAAAGTTCTCCCTAAGAAAAGAGTCAGCACCTGTCTATGGAAATCTTAATATGAAAACCTGAGTTGGAAATTTAACATACCTGGAAGTAAAGAGTATTTAAACTGGGATGAATTCTGAGTTATCACTACATTTTGGTGTGTATGAGGGCAAAGTATTTTCAGGTATTTAAACAAGTTGTAAATTACATTTCTTTTTTTTTTTTTTTTTCTGTATTTATTTTTACTGAACTTGTTTACATATGTAAATTGTTTCAAATTAATATCTTAACGTTGCCTCCAATAATTTCTCAGCCCTTTGCTCAAAAGAAGTTACAACAGATGTCAGTATATTTTAAAATCACTGACAGCGAAAAATTCAAAGGCAGAAATGGTCCATTTTTGAAAGACGAGTTATTTGACAAGAATAAGTTACTCAAATTTAGTGATTTTTATTGTTTTCTAGTTGCTGCTTTTGCCAACATCCTTGTACTTGCATGAGTGCTGGTAAGTGCAATCTAATGCCACCTTTTAAAAAGATCACATGGATGGAACATAAAATCAGTCTTTAAAATATCACTTAAATACATCTCATTTTAATATTAAGATTTATAACATATTTCATAGACATGAAATCACAGATAAGCTTTGTTTTCTTGTTACTAGATAAACAACTGATAAGAAACACTAGTCAAAGAAGCAAAAGCATTACAACCTCAAACTTTCTATTGTTTCAACTTTTCAGATGTCAGAAATATGTTTTCTGGCATATAAAATTATTCTACTTGATATTTAAGAGTACTCCAAGTACAGTAAAAAGCTGTAAGTGATGCTATTAGCAAAGAGGAAGGCTGCCAAGAAGCCTATGCATTCTGTCTGGCTAATGCAGTGAATGTTAATTCACTAGCAGGGGCTGGTACTCTGCCTACTCTGATACTCTGCATGTGTGTGGTAATAAAACTCAACAGTAACTAAGACATAGCAGTATATTACATGCTATTTCCCAAATATCCCTACATGAGGAATGTCAGCCCAGTCCCATGCCAAGGAAAGATAAAGTGTTACATACTGGAGCTGGGAAAAGCTAAATGGTTTCTTACCATTCGTGGAGAAATATGCAGCATGGACAAAGTCCATATTAGTGAAATTAGTGGTCCTTCTAAATGTCTTCTGCAGAAGGAAAATACAAATCTTTATTGGACGGTATGTAAGCCAACACTTTTCTTTTTCAGTACGTGAAATATCTGCTTACTTTTTCCATAAAGTTTTATTCAGGCATGATTTTACAGTAGCTTAAATTTTATAATACAATTCCCCAAATACATACTTGTGTCCAGATATGTGATCTCTTTCAGAAGTGCTGAATTCTCACATCTCCCACTGAGCAATCACAACTGAGTTGATGCACAAAATTGACGTATTTATTTATGGTCATATCCAACATCCACTGAAATTAATGAAAAAAATTCCCTTGTATGCAGTAAGATGAAGGAATTTGCTAAATACTTTAAATTTAGGCACACACTCAAACAACTCAGTTTATCAAAAGAACCTTTGCAATGTCTAAACAGAATTTGGTAAAAAAGTTTGCGTTTGGAGGAAAGTGTTTATTTCTGATCATTGGCACTTACTTCGGAAAATGTGTTTCTGAGTGTTTTCTACTACAATGGTTGTTGACAAAGAAAAGTGGCAAAACCCTATATATTACAATATTTCTTATTCAGAATATCACACACAATATTCCTTACAAACTATTTGGGAGAAACAATTTCTTATTTTTCAGTGTTCTGTCATAAGGCAAAGGAGGTGTATCTGGAGAAAAATGAAAATAGCCTTGAGTAAATGCACTATAATAATACTATTCGAACTATTTTCATATCTCAGCCAATTAATACAAGCAGTTTTCTCATGGCCTTTCGTATAATCTGTTTATACTGTGTCTGTCTGAACAATATGTGACTGAGAATGGTATTTATTTTACTTTTACATCATACTGGGAACTGTTCATTGCCCTTTTTTAAATAGGCATTTAGAACTTCCTGCTTCTTGTGAAAAAAAGATGTTTTCTTTTAAATTATGTGCAAAGCTGAATGAATTTGGTGGAAAAAACCTCACTTATTGAATAACTTGCTCCAAAGAGCAGCATTATTTTTTAAATAAAGCAAATAAAAATTTGTTAAATAAAGGAAATAAATATTTGAATAACAAACCTTATGAAAAAAACCCACACAGTGCATATCTGGTAAACAGATTTGCCTACCAATTTATGAATGCCCATGAGCTTTGCGCTTCCCTCTGGGCCTATCCTAGATAAGCTACACAATCTGTCTGATACGCTTGTGACAGCCTTTACTCTTCTGCCCTTATCATAGTCTGTATAATCCTACAACTACACCAGAGCAGCCCAGCCGAAAAATCCAGGTAGATCCCTGCCTGGCAGTGGTCAGCAATTACTCTCAGCGGCCTCTGTGCAATATACAAGCTTGAAAGGAGTCTAGATCTTAATGATATTATTCCAGTGTTCAATTCACTGAACCTCTCATTTAGCAAATTTTAAAAAGCCCACTTTTTAAATTAAGAAACTTTGAACATAGAATTTGCCTTGTAACAATACACGTTCGTCTTTCTAGAAGAGACTGAAGAAATTTCTCAGCATGAGAGAAAGTAGAAAGAAGTATAATCCTGTGGGAGTGTTCAAGAGTACATATTTCTTCAGTCTTGTTGGTGAATAATGGGAAAAAATGTCAGAAAAATATATGTGCTAGGGGAGAAAAACTTTAAGTGATTCAGTCTGGCAAGCAATAGGCATAGCTTGAATTTTATCTTCATCTAGCACTCTCCTTCCCCCTTTTTCTGTCTTTTTTTTTTTTTTTTTTGTTTTTAATTTTCCCCTTTATTTAATACTTTTATTTATTAACATTTAATCTTATATGAGTGACATTTTTTTTCACAAGAGATGCTCATTCCTAGATACCACTTATTATTTATAGCACTATGTGCTAGAGAATAAAATTTTCAGATATTCAAGGGATACACATTTTTGCATGCTGGAATGTCTTACATTTGGTAGCATTTAATACAAAATATAATGAATATAGCTACTTTACCTTTTCCATAACCACCCTCCAAGAATGGCTTTCACAAGAAAATATCTGGATTACAAACAGTCTCTTCAGTGCCAGAGTGCTGTCTCTATACAACTCTACAGTCCTGTTGAACTGCAGTTTTAAAGTTGCCTGGCTATTCTTTCATGTCTACAAATCACATAATTCTGCATCCCAGTGTTAATATGTTCCCTCAGTAACTGATTCATGTGAAATGGGTTGCTATAAAATTTACATCCACATTTTTATTGTACCAGTGAAGAAGAAAACCCAGGCTCAATGGCATTGCAAATTTACTCTCTAATTTCTTACTTCAGACACATATGAAAAGATAGGAATCTTTTTTTTGGACCAAATTAAACAAACTGCAAGATTTCTCTGAAATAATATGTACTTCCCATGAAACATTTACAAATGATCTCTGCAAGGGTAAAAAGAAGTAAATCAGTCCAATTTAAATGACTGCTGTAAAGCTGGTTAGAGTAGATTGAACATAGCCTTATATTAAATTTTAATCTGCAACATTTACAGGAGACAAACTGAAGAAATCCAAGTCTGCAATCCCTCAAGGAAAACAGTAATTTTTATGCAAGAGGGTTTTTTGCATAGTCTCAGAAATGTCTGCTACTCCAGACATTTGAAGTAAATGTCCAGTTACATACATTTTCTGTTAAATGCAGAACAGTGTTCAGAAATAACATCCAGATTGTACAGATATTTTTGTTGCTGGTCTCTTACTCTGCCTTCAAGACAATGGAGTTTGGCTCCAATCTGATCAGAGCTGCTTTTGCTGGGTTCTGCTTCTGTTGACTGATGTGCCCACACAATCAGTACACAGAAACAGACAAAACCAACCAAAATAAAATGTTACTACCCCTAGTTTTAGGATAGTTTTCAGAGCTTTGGCACTGATATTCACTGTCAACCCTGAAGAGGGTATTTAGACATTAGCCTTTTAATGGCTGAACTCACATTTTTTGATTCAGTCAATCCTGAAGTCTACAGAAAAGTCAGGAATTCAAGATCGTTATTTTTTACACTGTTTTAACCAGAAGATGATGTATCAACTCTGCCTTCTAACTTTAGAATATGTTGTCACCTTTGTTTTTAAAGCTGTCCTTTTTGATTCGTGAAATATTTTGTTGGATTCTGAAGTATAATTATCTACTGGATGTAGATCTTGTTTCATTACTGTAAGTCAGGTAGTTAAAGACTGTGAGGGAAGGCCAGGCATTCAAATAATACACCTCACAATTCTTTAAAATGTGATTATAATGCCACCAAGATGTAGCAATTGTTGGCAAGCTCAAGAATACTTTTCACAGAAAGTCAGTGTCATCATTATTCCATAAAAGGAGAAACCAAGCTACAAGATGTGATGAAGTAATCTGAGATAATTTGTAATTTTCACATGGTAGGTAGGTGCCTTTGTATTGGATATGAAGGTGGAGGTTTGCTCTTTTTCGTATATTTAAAGACATATAAGAGAATGTAACACAGAGACAAAGATTCACTGAAAAAAAAAAAAGGGCTTTTCATCCAAATCAGATTTTTGTTTCAATTTGTTAAGGCTAAAAATAAGAGGATGTTTAATCACTTTCAAGGAAAAGGTAACTAGTCCAAGAGTCAGTTGTTTTGAACATTTTTATTGTCAACAAATACCTCCACAGAAATAAAAAACCAAGACTTTCTAGTGTAGCAGACAAGGCACAGAGAATGCTTGCTCCACTCTTCTAGGCTCTGGTGAAACTCATATAAAATGTTAGGTGCCCAATTTAAGATTAAATTAAGAGAATCTGTGTGAGAATAAATGAATCATCAGAGGATTGGGAAAAAAGTGCAACAGAGGAAATGGTTAGAGAATCAGCAGTTGTTTAGAGAAGTCTCAGGAAGGAAATAATGACACTCTTCAAGTATGCAAAAGGATGCTATGAAGAAGACTGTGATGAGTTGTCCCACAGAAGTAGAACAAAGAGTAATTGGCTTAATTTGCAGCAGAGACTACGTTTGATATTGGGAAAGCCTTATTAACCATCAGTAGAGCTGAGTAACAGGATCTAGTGCTGGGGAGTGGAGCCCTCCTGGATCTGCCTGGGGACAGGGCACAGAAACAGCCACAGGGGGAGAATCAGCAACTCTGAGAGGTGTTTTACTTGATGCTGCCTCACAGCAGGAAGATGGACTAAATAATCGCCTTTGTTCTCTCTCCTACATCGCTATTATTAGTGTGATTTTTCATGCTGCACTTTGTTACAGACTTGCAGTAGAATACCACTACTGAGAAAATGTGTGCTGGAGCTTCTGAATTCAGAGATGTAACATGCAGTTTATATACTATAAAGTGCTGCTGGGTTATCAGCTCAAAAGCATATCAGCATCAAAAGATAGTGTTTGTCACACTTGTGTCTGCATGTTTTACAGACCCACAACCCAGGACACTTGTGTCAAATTATTTGTGTTAGCTTACCTTAGATAGAATATCCTTTTTTTCTGGAAATTAATGAACATTGAAGGAAACCACTCCATTATGCTTGGCAACCCTGTAAATGCTATGTCATATTTACTATGTAATATATAGCTGGTTAATGACTAATGTACCTTTAAATAAAAGAGATGTGTGACTCCAGTTTACAGTCACTTTTATTGAAAAATCTTATTGAGCTAAATAAGAATAAAATAAATGTGCTTTTATGGAAACGACTCAAAACCCAAGAGAACCAAATAATGAATGAGATTCTTTCAACAGAATTTTTACATGGAACAGGATGTAGAACAGAGATCTATAGTAAGAATATAATTTTCCTTTAATTTTCCGTTTGATTGTGTTGGCTGTTTTAAAAATGCTATACAAACCCAATCTTTTCCTCTTAAATACTTTTGCACTTTTTCATACATACAATTCAATCATATTTCCTATCTGATGATTTTGGGTCTTTTTCTCTTTGAAGAGCTGGATGATTATAAAGACAAACAAAAGCATATTCTGATAAAGTAATTTAATTCTTCAACACCTAAATAAAAATACATGTGAACATAAAGCCATTGCTCATGGTGATAGAGAATATCCTTGAGTCCAGTTACAGTCTATATTGAGTACACTGTTCTGCAAAAGCAAAGAGACTGGAAGAGTTAAGAAACCGATGCAGTTTTCTGTGCCTTATGTAATCATGAATTGATGGGTCTTGGACTACCTCTTGGACTTCAGAAAAGCTAACACAGAAACCCAAAATTCAGTAAACAGTAAATCTAAACCAAAATCAAGCTTTAACACTTAAGATAAACCTGGGAAGTCTAAGCGAAGGGCACACTGTAGGTCAGGTATTGGTAAAGCTGTTGCATATGTCACATCAGTCAGTTCTGTTCACCAGCTCTATACAAACAAAATGACCCTAGGAAAAAAAAGAGGGTAAAGTACTCTGGATGTCTAGAAATGACATTTAATTAAGCCCCATTTTCTACTAATTTGCTATATAATTGCCAACTGCCCTGACTCAAGAGTTTATAGTCATAGGAATCCTAGGTCCATCACAATATTTTTTACAGTCTCACTTAGCACCCAGCACAAGGTTTATCCCTCCTCAGTATCAAATGGCTATTCCTTCTTTAGAATACAAAATGGCAAATCCCTAAATGCACATCACTTTTTAACTGGACAAGATGAAAAGACACACTTAAACATTTGTTTTGGTAAAAAATGGGAATATGTAAAAGGCAAAATTCACAGTTTTTTCAGAACAGGCCAAGCAATTCTCAGAGTTGTAAGGAAACTAACTCAAGCTACAATAAGTGTTGTACAAACTTTCTTTATAAAGCAGTAATTTGACTCTGTTTTTCCTTGATGAAAGATATCTGACATTATTTTTAAAGCTTCAGACCTGAAATACAAGAATGTGAATTTTCATCTTCTACAGCCACCAATCTTTTATTATAAACAGGAGGTCATATTAGGGTTTCATTTTTTAAAAATAAAATATCCAGAGGTATAATCTTAGAAGCCATAAAAAAATAATACTCTCAAACAGGCTGAACCTTCTTTCAAGATTCAAAGAATACTTTTAAATACTACAAAAAACATTTTGCTGTCTCCAGCATATTTGGCAGTTATATTTCATACATTTTATAGTTTTTTAATGCCACTAATTTTGTTCTCCTTTAATCTGAAACATACTGTAATAAATTATCAATTCACTGTTTGAAAAAGAAACTATGAAGAAGCTGCTTGCTTTAGAAAATATCACCAAACTGTCTTAATGAACACAAGATCTGAGAGGTTGTGGGAAACTTGCAGGAAAAGAGGGGGAATTTCAGTAGATGGTGGGAACTCAATAACTCTGTGTTAAATTCATATAAAATGGTGGACCAGTAATGTTTGTGGAGAGGAGTCAGAACACACTGAGAAATGAGGATATGTAAAGTCATGGCAAGGGATTAGAGATCTTCCCCCAGAATAATACATTTTATTGTTATTACAGTTGAATACCTGAGCTCATCAGACTGGTCAGGCCATTGAGCCTCTCAGCCATCTCCTGCATGTCCTGGTAATGCTTATGATGAGGAGTGTAAGAGGTCCCAGTGACTTCAGGTGACCTCATGTTTAGCACTTCAAGGCCATGGAACAAAATAAAAATGTATTAAAATGATCTTGACCCTAAGTAACCCTTACTTGCCCCTTCAAACCTGCTGTAATCCATAATCCAGAAGTTTATTCTGTTGGGAGTTGGGGGAATGCAACGTCTTTGGGACCTGGAAGGAGAAGTGAGGTTGCAAAATGGACTCTTTGTAAACCATATAGGTTTCTGTACTGGATGTGCACTTGACAAATAGATTATGATTATTAGATAGGCAATTCAGACTAAATAGCAGGTGTCCTTTAGACTAAAATATAATCTAAATTATAATCATAGTTGGATAGATGAAAAAAAAAAACCAATAAAGCCACAAAAGTAAGTCTTTTGTGAGGCCTGAAAGATTCTACAAAGTCTTTTAAATAAAATTTTCTTGGATGTATTCTTAAATCCTGTCTTTCTCCCTTCTATAATTTGGAAAATAATTGTTTATTTTTGTGACTTAATTCCATTGCTTCTTTTGCTAAATGTTTCTCATTTTAAATTGACACAAAAATGACATTGAAGGCTGTAAATGGGTTACATACAGTGTGAACTCCTCCTCAGAGAGCTGAATTTTCTAATTGTGACTGAAAGATAAGTAATTCCTCTTGTGGAGCTGATTCAAAGAATTTGGAGGAGATACAGGGTGCAGGATTGCAGTAGAAGACCTTTAACAACATGACAAATGACTGTTCCAACCTGTCCAAGTCTCCAGATCCAATTTGCAGTGGTTTTGGTTTTATAAAGAACAGTCTCTGAATAGTTTTTTGCTTGCAAGCATATGTGTGGCTCCTTCAGAGGCAAGCTTTCCATCTTGTTATAAAAAGTTGATACATTCATTTTAAAACATTCTTCTTAATTTTTACATGTGAGTCAAAATAACAAAATTTAGTTGGTAGATTCAAAATAGTTCAACATACTGAGATTTTCAAAAGTGATTAGTTGGTGTGGGTGTTTTGGCTGTTTTCTGTGTCTATCCTCCAGTGCATTATGCAATACCTGATTTTCAAAAACTGCTCTTTGAAAGTCCCTTTGAAAATCAGATCTATTAGAGATATTTTGGAAAACTGTTAGTCATTTTTCCAAACCTTGAAGAAGATCTCTAAGGGCTTGGGTTCCTGGTATATTTTCATAGATGAAAATGAGTCAAGAAACTCAGTTGCTAAATTTTGAAATGGATGCTGCAATTTCAATAAGATGGTATGATTTATGTCTCCTATAAATTCATCTATTATACATGCAGATCTAAAAAAAAATACCAACCAAAACCCCAAAAGTACGACAAATAAATGCAAACCAAGAATATTCATAATCAAAGCATAGTTTAACTTTTATTCAGTTGAAACACAATGAACATGTGTTATCCTCTAAATTAAAATATAGCTGGTCTTTTTGGAACAAAAGGTTCCTTCAGGAACATGGTATGGAACAAAGAAGTAACTGAAAAACATGTAAAGAAGGAAATAAAACAATGGATATAGAAAAAGGATAACCTTAATTTTTTCTGATTACCAATAGAGTAAACATTCCACTGTAATGCAATAGCTGAAGTAATTGCCATCACATTAAAAGTTTTTACATGTAGAATTGAGCTCTGTTTTCTTTAGAAAACCTCACTATGTTTTATCCAAGTTGACTATGGAAAATCACTGTTGAGGAACATCAGTGCAATTACTTGGTCAGAGAAATCCTTTGAAGAGCTTATTTAGAAGAATAAATGTAAAATATGCTTTAAATAGTAGTCAAAAGAAGGCCCATATCTGGTTAATGGCAAGTTAAAGTGAATGACTCTTCAAATGAAATGAAATGGATATTTTGAAGACTGTTCCCTGAAAAACACTGTAACCTGGAAGTATTTAATAACTGATGACCTTAATTCCAAGTTCTCTTGGAAGTGGAAGAAATATGATTCTTTACTCATAGAAAAAGATTTTTTAAATATTCAAGACCTTTTTAGAAATTCTGAGCCATGATAGTATGAAAATTAATTTAAAAGCTCCCTACCGCTCTTTTTTACAAACTTCCATTTCACCCTTCTTGAAGAGGCTTGTATTCTACTTTTCTATGTCTTCAGGTAAAATCTGAGTACAGTGTATAGTGTTCTCATGATCACTTCTTCATCCTGAATGCTAGATATCATCTGTGCTATTTGAACTCTGCTCCCACATCATTATTTTTCTTTATTATGTTTTTAAATTGACTTAAATGCAGTGAGTACCAAAGGTTCAAGAGTTATGAAAAGCACATCCTTTTCATTTGAACCCCACAGGGCACACACTGTTTAGACAGGGTTGGTTCTCATGTAACTCATCATCATCCACCTTCTCAACAGTTCCTCTCTGTAGTGAGGTGACACAATCCAAACAAAACTGGTAAGTTTTGTGATGTCATTGCTTATATCTTCAAAGTCACCATTTTGTATGTTTAGTTGAAGTTAGAAATTATTTATTTCCTCAGCAGGTTGCCAACATACAAAAATGAGCATTTTAATACAGACACATACACAAACCCTACTGTAAAGATCCTTTTTTTCTATTCCACTCCTTTTTTTTTTTTTTTTTTTTTTTTCCAGGAACTTCCTCAGTAATACAGTCACTAGATCCCCCTGAAAACTTTACTCTCTGTGATGACTAAATTGGAAATCAAGGATGACCTGGCTATTCACATGTTTTTCATAATCTGGGAATAGCCTGTTCAGAGCTGCACAGGATGTGTCTCATTTTGAATGCTGGTTCATAACCCCTGACTAACAGAGCACATGCAAGGAGTATAGTTCCAACATTTACATGAATTACTGTCATCCTTTTCTAGGGCATTGTGTAATCCAGCTGGGATGATGAGGCTTGTCCAGAGCATGATCTAAGGGCCATCAAAATGAGAATTAAGGTTTGTTTTTTTCATCTGAACCTTGAAAATGGTTGGACTGCAACTCAAGATACTGCAAAATATAAAGAAAAGCCAAAATCTGATGAAACAACTGCTGACTTGAATTTTCATGTCCTCTTACCTAAACTAATCCTCTCTCCTCTCCAGTCACCGCTTCAATTTTTTTGGCCCACTCTCCCAGAGTGACACTCTTTCTTGGGAAGGT
The DNA here is from genome assembly GCF_047716275.1 of Strix uralensis. Classification (NCBI taxonomy): domain Eukaryota; kingdom Metazoa; phylum Chordata; class Aves; order Strigiformes; family Strigidae; genus Strix; species Strix uralensis. Next base: position 50,523,729 of record NC_133976.1, on the reverse strand, counting down.
CTCTTCTATAGGGAATTGTAGCCTCCTGGTACCTTTGATGAGGGGCATCTGCCGGTACACTCTTTCCTTCATGTAAGAGATACTCTGGAGGGCAGGAGACTGCTGACACTCACACAGAATCCAGTCAGGAACAAAACATAATGCTGCCTATCATTGAAGCACAGCAAATGGAGCTCCTGAGGTATATACAGAGGTATATCAGTGTGTATGATAGCAAATTTTTTTGCATATGTTTTCTTCATGTTAATTAAAGATGAAGAGGTAAAGTCAAAATTTGATTCTGGGGTCTTTGGTCTGTGATCACTTTTACTTTTCTCTCACTCTTTGTTTCTAGGATGGCTAGGAGCTGGGAGGACTCATACAGTCTAGTTTTATCCATTTCTGCATTTTTGAAGGAAAGAGGTAACAGTGATCTCAAAACATATGTCTACACGACAAAAGTGTCAGGAATAGTTAGGACAGGCTTCCTCCTCAAGGGTCGAAGTTGAGTTCAGAACATTTGAAATCATAGTGAGTAGTAAGGCTACATTGATATGTGGTTAGCTGCTGCAGCTGCTGGATACACCTGGACAAAATGATTTGATTCAGGAGAGCATAGTAATGCCAGTGGAAAGTCAACATTGAATACAGGAACAGATTAGACTTTCCAGAGAAAAGAGACCAAAGTAAAGGACATGATTAGACATTGGATGCTTCAGCTGAGGACAATTTGAATTTGTTTCCTAGAGTGACCTGTAGATCCCACAGACTCCCTTCATAAGAGAGCAGGATGTTGACTGTGAGGGGTACAGAGTACATGCTCTTACAGAGCGGGAAAGGGAGAGAAGGGAAGACAGAGAGTGACAGAAGAGACTATTCCTCCAAAGAGAGGGCTTTCTCTTTTGAAGTTTGGTTGCATTTTGTTCAAACAGTTATATAAGAAGTGCTTTCATAGCCACAGGAATATAATGTTACTGGTAGTACACATCCAGAATCTGATACATTGGTTCTTCTGATCTGTAGAAATGTCAAAAAGTTCAGGACTATCATTTCTGAGGTCACAGAGCACTGAAAGAAACTTTGATACTCAGAATATCCAGAAATTACATTTCTGTCTCTTTAGCTACCTTGTCAGGCTGTGCCTGGGTCAATATTTACCTGGATCAATGTTTACTAAGCTCGGGTCAATATTTACTCACATTTTTAGTAGAGGAACTCCATTGCTATGGTAAAGAACAGTTTACTACAGGTGATTGGAAGAAATTATTATGCATAGTGTAGAAAGGAGAGGAGAGACAGGGAGTAGTATGTTAGAGAATGTGGAGGATGCCATGCTAGGGAGCTAGTAAAGCCCAAGCATGAGATATAAAGATAGAGGAGGTGGAGAGAGTCCCTGAGAGGCAGCCAAACGGGGGATCTTGTTTCATCCCTTCCTGGTGGGGATTGGCACTTACCTAGGTGGTTCATGAGGACTTTGAGGTAGATTTGCCTGCCCCTCTTCCTTACCACAAAAACCACAACAACGCTAACCAGTCTTTGATCATCAAAACTAGGATCTATTAGAAGGCAACCCAAGAAAAATGCCTTTTTCTGTAGTGGAAACTTAGAATGAGGAAGAAAGTGAATCTCTGGGCCACCATGTTCCTGCAGGACAGATCCTATCCTCCTGCTTTGCTTTTATTCCAGTAACATTCTGAATTGCAATAAATGCTACCTTTTTTTTCCCAGGCTCCCTGATAAAAAGCCTTTCTTTCTACCCCCAGGGGCAGATTACATCAGCTCTCCATTCTTCTGTGGAGTCTGAAACCTGTGCTGGCAGTGCTGGGCGCCTGCTGGATGTGTGTCTCTCCCAGCCCAGCCACGCACTCCAGGAGCTCTCCCCCCAGGGAATGTTTTCTCCTTACAGGGCAGCTGCTCATCTCCGTCCCCGCAGAGGCTTCCAGTGCACCCAGGCAGAGCAGTCAACAGCAGGCAGGCTTCCTGTCTTCTCTCCCACCACTGCCCTTTCAAAGGTCCACAAAATAACCTGTGAGCAAATGAAGCAGATGCTATCCATCAAAATTTAATAAAAACACTGTTATATAAATAACATTAATGTGCAGTTGCCTATAACTTTCTGGGAATCAATATTTGGAGCAGCATGTAGCCCTATAAATTTGTTAAATTGGAGTAATAAAATCATATAGAAACCAAGATTGTTCTAATCATGATTTTTTCATATTGACTAAGCTGTAGTCCAAGTAGGTCAGACTGGGAAGGAGAGCTTATCGATACTAGGCTCTGTGTATGGTCATGGGCCTTAAAATTACATAATAACTTAATATTGTTAAGCTTTCTTTTTTCTTTTAGAGTTGTTTATCTTCTGAGTGACATAGCAGGGGGGCAAAGATTAGGGTTAAAGAAATACTTCTATCAGAAGGGATCCCACATTCCCATAAAAGCACAAAAATGACTCAATTAATAGGGTACTGCATGAATATTCAATGTCGTAAGTCCTCTCCCATTCAGTTGCTCAGTCCTCCACATACTTTGCGTTTCAGGAGGGCTTGGATGCCTAACACATACCCCTTCTACCTCTGGGTATCCACAGGCAGTATAAGTTTTCATAATTCCTAAAGGTGGTAATATTTTTTCCCCTCTGAGCTTCTTGAGATAGACTTTATTATAGACAAAGTAGGAAAATTCTCCCTCTATGGGCAGCAGTTCCTCTGCAGGCAGGCTGGGAGCCTCCAGACAACCCAGCAGGCTCCTTGTGCTCCATCTGTTCCCACCTTGATCTTCATATTTAATGCCTAAGACAAAAAAGAAGGAGAGGTGGCTGTCCATCCTCTCCTGTGTCTCCAAAGAGATGGCTAAGATATTAAATTATAACAACTTTCAACCCCATAACAGATATCAGAACAAATTTATTACAATTTTACTGGGAAAGGATATGAATGGGTTTTATGAAGCAAACTGACAACAAATTTACCCTGACCTGTTCCTCATCAAAATCTTGCTTTGAAATGTTTTTAAACACCAGATGCAGCTGGTGACCAAGGTTCAAATAACTGACATTACTAAGATGCAGCCAAGATTTCATCAAGCCTCATGGCGACACTTCTGGACAAAGATAAGGCTTTGTTGTAAGCATGAAAGCTTGGAACACCACTAATCATATGTAGAAAAATGTCACAACAAAAATCATTAGCAGTCTTAAATCCACTGGAGAGGCAAGGGAAAGAAGTTAACTCAAGGATTAGGGGTGAATAAATGATCCTTAACTTTTAGAGACAAGTCGTAATGCAAGACTTGTGATTACACCTTTGTGCTACGCTACCAAAACTAGCAGTCAATTATTCTGCCATGTTTTCTTCCACCAAAGGAGAACAATTATAAGAGCTGTTTTAATGGCTCTTGAAATTAAATGAAGAGAATAGCTAAAATTTCAAGAGTTTGTTGTGTTTCTGAAAATTCAGACTTCTTTTAAACATCATTTCACATTTTACAGGCTTTAATTTCAGATTTGCACCTGGTCTTAGCCTAGGGGCAGAAATAAAATGGTACAAGTCAAAACACAGAGACACAAGCCTCCAGTATTTAGATAGGACAGCTAACAACCCAGGGAAGCTACACATGTTCACAATGTGTTTGGATTGCTAAATAAATAGTAATTATTGTATTTTCTCTCTTTTCAGTTTGCGAGACTTTTAAAATTGTGCAGGAATAGAGAAACTGCATTTTAACTTCCATTGATACTTGCATCAAGACAGAAATTACTAACATAAAATATAAATCTGAATGAGTCAGATATGTTTTTCCTTTCATGCTTTAAAAAATATCTACTGTCTCTTAAAAAAAACCCCACAACCCAAAAAAAACCCCTCCCCAAGAAAACAGTTAAAGTTAATTTCCCCTCTGCTTTGCTGTCCTGGTGAGAAAGCAGTAAAAAAAAGCAAAGTTTATATAAAGCAGTTCTAACCACAAATGTTAGAATCGTTCTACTAATGAAAACATGATTTTCATATATATCAAAAACATGCTGTAGTTTGAAGAAATACATAAAAACTCTATTATTAGACAAGATAATAGTATATTACACTATATACTACTTAGTTTGACGATGATTATAACATAAGCAAAGGCAGGTTGATATCTGTTTAAATAGTTTTACCTAAAGCTACCCCTTTTTTCTGATATTAATCTCCACTTTGACTAACTCCAAGATTAATTTTGTATCATTTCCTTGAATTACAAATACTATAAACAAAAGGAACAGCCAAACATTTTTCTCAGTAATGAGTCAGAAAAAAAACCCCCATAGTTAAAACCAAGAAAACTTTCCTAAATATATGTTATAGGGACATAAATAAAAAAAGAAAGATGAATTACAGCTAAGCATCTGTCTTATAGTGTACAAGTAGTTTGGGAATCTAAACAGATGAAAAAAAAATAAAGCAAATGAAAAAGGAAAAGGAGGAAAAGAAAGCAAAAGAGCTGATAAAGTTTCTGGCTACAATACAGGAGACATATCATTACCATATGATCTAATGTGGGTGTCAGCCTGGATTGTGTTCATTGAGAGAAACCTTATTTTTTAACTGTGCTATGGAATAGAAGCAGGAGGGTTTTCCACCAAGTGACAGTCACTGAGCTGAACTTACCCCCTCCTCCTTTCCACACCTGCAAAGCCTTTTGCCTGGGTTGAATATTTAGTTTAATTACATCTCAGCTTTGAGAGCTCCTGTTGCAAATCCCTGGATTAAAAGGTACGGTTTTCAGTAATTCTCCTGAACTATGCTGCACTAATAAAACTTCAGGCAAGTCTACGGCAAGAACTAGTTGAATTTTAAGAGAAGCAAGGAAAAAATCCTACTAAATATTTAGTAATGTTAAGTTTTATATCCAGCACTTTTGTTTCTTGGGAACATGAGAAAGCATTCTCAAGGACTGTGCAGATTTCCTACTGTTTGTTTGACTGTTCTGTCTCTTGTTTTGATTTGTATAAGCACTGCTATAGTCCTTTCTTCTTCCTTACTGTAAACTTTTGCAGCAGTATATTCTCTGTTTGCAATCCAGTGTTTAGAATCGGTGATGCAGTGAGTGTAAAAAATGCATGAGTTCTTACATTTCTGTTTTAAATTGCACTATGTGATTTCTTTTTCATTCGGATTTCTTCATATATATTCCAAACATTAATGAATATAATTTCAATGTCGGAGAAAAAATACATAGTAGTTAGTTAAATGGGCTCAGTGTATGCCTTTGTAATGTTAGAAAGGGCTATGTTACAGTGTACAAACAAGGGACTCACATTTAAAGAAGGTTCCTATGAATGAAATAGTAGAAAAGAAAATTCCTTGAGTTGAAACTCCTGTTAACAGAGTTTTAATCACTTTAAAACTTCCAACTCCTATGACTGCACATCTAGACTTTATCACACAAAATGGGTAAAATATAATGTAGGGGATTTTTTTTGGAAACTGCACATATTGTTTAACTTGTCTTTTGTGGCATTTTGAGAGATTTCTGACAGTAGGTGAACTAATATTTAAAACTTAATATTAAGGTAAACTGACAAGAAGACCACCAATACAGTGGTGACGTGAACTGATGAAGCATATTTCCAGTGGTATTTTAAACTGAAATGTGGCCAAGTCTATGGTATAGTTTCCTCTGTTTGTGGAAAAGTCTTCCTCATTGTAAACACATAATTAAAGCGAATTTAAACAGTTATGTCCTGCAGACATAAATATTGTGTAACAGACCTTTAAGAATTCAGATTTTTTTTCCCCACTCCATTTTTTGTAAGTGAAATGTAAACATTTCTTACTAGTCCAGTTTTGTATATTTTTTTCTATGTTTGTGTTCTTTTACACATGCAAACAATAGGAGCAGATATGTATGCCCGCAGTACAAATATGTATACGAATAAAGATATGCAGACACATATCTTTATCTATTTCCTGATTAATATGTAGCTTGTGTCTGCTATTGTCTCTGCTGTGTCCTCAGATTAGATCCTTGATATCCTTTGTTGTCCTACAGTTTTCCTTTATATACAGCTCTTACTGATTTTATTATAGTTTTGACAAAACAGGGACCAAAGGAAAAGGCCTACTATAGGGTTTAACTGAGGTAAGTCATCAATATTAATGTAAATAAGAAGTGAAGTGTGAAGACACTTCCAAAGTGCCTTTGCATTGTTTGGGTTTTTTTTTTTGAGGGGTAATAATTTAACTTCAGGATAAGTTCCTGATTGTGCATTCTTGGGATGGACAGTGCTTCAACAGTGACCCTGGGGAGGAATACAAGCAGTTTTAAATATTTAAAAATATTTTAAAGATATATGAATAAGTAAAAAAGAGCTGGGGAAGCTCTTTAAAAAGAACTGACTGCAGTGTCATGCCAGGGTTGGTGTGCAGCATTCTCAATGTTTATTGATGTTAATGTACATTCTGAAAAATAATTTGTACTGGGGTAATGTTTCATTACTATGAATGGTAATGATTTAACAAATTTGTCTACCTGTTTCAGACTATTAATAAATTGCATTGTTATTTTACAATAATTCATGCATAAAAATGATTATTTCAAAAACCTTGTTTTACATTAAACCGTGGTAAGGACTCAACACCATGTATTAACACCACTTTGCTGTGATATCCTTATTTCTCTGTGTGTACTCTGCATGCATCATGGGGGTGTTGCTGGGGAAGGGACACAGCCCTAGTGTCGATGAGGGACCAGAGCAGGAAGGAGTACAGGAGGATTGCCCACATGGGGACACAGCCTGCCCCTGCTACATTGCACGAGTTTGCACAGCACTGAGCTGGGCTAACAGGACATGCTAAAAATGCTCTGACCCTCTAGTTGACATTGGGGTCTGCAAAACCCCTCAGTGCATGCAGTAGGTAATATGTCTGCTCCAGGAATAGAAATACTTTCAGGTCCAACTAAGAAACCATCCAGGTCTCTTAAAAAGACAACAGAAACAGTGTTTTACTCCATGTGAAGTCACTTTGAAGTCTTTGGGACATCTGAAGATGTTAGATACCTGTCTTCCTGATAGGTAGATGACAGAAATGTAAGCTATGATTTTAAAATGCTAGCACATTTTATTAGGTAACCTTATCATCTTCTCAAAACTGAGCCCTAGATGTTTCTGCAGGATTGCATTGTTGACATCTGTAGGTAGAAATTCATAAAGGAAATTGAACCCAGGCACAACATAGATTGTATCTAATTCCAGGACTGGGTTTTTTTTTTATTTATTTAATTAGGTTTTTTTATCCTAACCACCCCTGACAGAGTACCTGGATGTGGTATTCTAGAAAGAGAGGCCTCAGTATACCACTTTTATATACCACATCATATACCACTCTCTATACCACATCAGCTGCCTGTGTTAGTCATCTACCTAGTAGGTTCCATATGTCAACGTAGAGAGGGAGACAGTCCTCCTCCTATGCCTCTCCTCCAGTTTTTTCATCTTTCCATTAGTCAATATGGAGGTGAGAAATGTTATACCACGCCCCTAACTGTTAGATAACTTCTGTTAGAAAAAAATTAGTCCCAGCTACTGCCCAGACAAGGCATTTTGGAAGTTATTGACCTGAAGAAGCAAGTGGACATTTTTGCTTTCCTTACAAAGAGCAACATCTGTATTCAGGACTACGACATCCATTTTAAGAGAAGGCTCCTAAATAAATGACAAGTTTGCTTTTCTGTCACTTGGCAACTCGAAGGCAGGTTTCTTAGTATGTTTTTGTGGGTTGTTTTTAGACCCATGAAGGTTTGTAAAAGAAAAACTTCCTTATTTAAGATAAATATTGAAAGAAAATAATTTTCAAGAAATTAGCTGATCTATGATATAAAACCTGCAAATAGCTGCTTTGTAATTTCTCCTTAGCACACAACAACACAGGTAGCACAATGTACAGTGGTTTGCAATGCATTTAGGCCTAGATCCTGAGAACCATATTTAAGCAGTTTTCCTTTTTAACATCTATGGCACTACATACTTGTGCAAAGTTGTTCCTGAGTATGAAAGTCTGCAGAATGAGGCCCTGAAGTCCCATTAGAAAGTGTGCTGACAATACTACAAGCATCAATTCAAATGCTTATGTGGTACAAAACAGAGGATTTTCAGGGTGCATTTTTTATATCATAAAATCCCCTAGACAAAAGTTTGGAAAGAAAGCCAAGAATATCCAATATTAGACAACATTGTATTCTATTTTACTGTGCTGTTTAAACTGGGAAAGAAGTATAGCTCATTTAAACAACTAAAGATCTTCCCCTCTCTCTCCACCCCATCACTAGATTCTACTCTTTCTCAGTCAGTTTTACTAGGCTATAATTTAAAACACACAGCAAGCTAGCACTTTAAAAAAATATTTCTCAAGACTTGAAATACTGCATTACAGTGAATTTGGGAACCTCAGGTTCATCCCTAGGGGACAAACTCATTGCTATGAAACAAATGCTAATGAAATCAAATAGAGTGTTACGTTGGCAGAAAACAGACACATGGAAAATGTGGCTTATTGTTTTGACTGTTTTGCATGACAAAGTTGACAACGCTGCCTGTTCCTAATAAATATTACTCTAAATATGCAAACAGATGTGTTTACAGTTGCCTCTAAACTGCTCTGTAAAAAAAAAAGGCCTATTGACAAGCAGTTACCAAACTCCTATCACATAACTGCCCTATTTTTACAAGTCAGTTTTCATTTATTGAAAGGAATGGTTATGCAACTGGTGCATATGCTGGACCTCCTTCAGCAGGAACTGTGCAGCTATGGGAAACTGCTACTTTTTTTGTAAATCTCCTGCTTTGATCCCTAGGTTCTGTCTGGAATCGATGAACTAAGCCATGAGGCTGGCTCTTCTCTTTGTTCTACTGCTGCCAGCATGCTTGGCCAAGCCATTCCACCAGCAGGGCCTCTTTGACTTTATGCTGGAGGATGAAGGGTCAGCTGATATGCCTCCAACGGATGATCCTGTCATATCTGGATTTGGACCAGTGTGCCCCTTCCGCTGTCAGTGCCATCTTCGTGTGGTGCAGTGCTCTGACCTAGGTAAGCCCAAGAGTATCTTCACAGGGTATATACTTACATTTAGCCATGGGTTTGCAGCTGAGATGGTGAGGCTGCTACGCACTGCCACTCTGTAACTGCATTTTTGTCAAAGAAATATGCTACAGCTACTGTTAACTAGAATGTACTATATGAAGTAGGCCAAAAAGCCCTGACAAGATGGACACTTGTTGTGACAATGAAGAATGTTTGATTTTCTGATGCATATTTTGTGTATGTACATTTCATTTGTTCTTTGAAAGACCACAGATTTCTGTTGCAGAGAAAATAACTTTTCAAGGCTATTCTTTCAAACGCATATTAAATAAATTCACTGAGGTCAGATGTGAGGATGGAAACATTTTAAAAGGTTCTAAATTGCATGGTCCAAGCTCCAACACCCTTAATCATACTGTCTAGTACCTCAGCATAGAAATCATCCCATTTCCATTGGAATACATGAGCATGGAACAACCAACGCTGAATCATATATGCTGGAACCAGCTTTTTGGAGGAAAGAGCTTGGAAAGACTCCAAAACAATGAACACATTTTGGAGCTCCTTATTTAATATCTTTCTTAGACACTGTTCAGGCTGAAGCCACAAGAAACTTTCTCACAAATTCCCCTTACTCCCTCACGTACAAGGGCTTGTGTGCACAGTCAGAGCAGCAGGATGTGAAGCCATGCCTGCCATTGCTGTATTTGACTTTCCCATGCAGAAATCTCAAGTAATGAAGTTGACTTCAGTGAGACTGCTCTTGGTTTAAGCCAATATTATTCAGTCTAAGTCAGCATGCAGTGCAGAAAAACATTTAAAGTTGGTTTCGCTCACAAGGAAATTAGGCAACTTATTCAGTGGACAGACAAATATCTTATGATTTTATAGAGTTTATTTTTTTAAAAAAAAAGTCTTCTCTCAGCTATTTAAATGTATAACTGGGTGTTTCTATTTTCCTATGTTATAACATTGGCTTTGATAATTACTGTAAATCATGGCACAAATCCACCAATTAGGACCTGGGTCTCATTGTGGTGGGTGTTGTACAATTACAGAAAGGAGGGGGAAACATTAGTTACATCCCTAGAAACTTCTGTGAATTTATTAAAGCAAGCCACATAATTACGCAACAGATATGTTTGGCAAAGACCCAGTGAACAATGCAAGCCAAGTTGCACAAATGAGCATGGACTAACCTAGCTATGCATTCATAAAGCTTTCATAGTACTGTCCCTGTTGAAAGATATTTTCTTTTCTTACCATTTAGGTGCCAGATACTAGTAAACGTGGGGTGGGGAGTGGGGAGGAGGTTGCCCCACATGCCATGAAGGTCTTAGGTTTTATTTTTGTAACACTGGCTAATGCTGATGGAATTTAAGTTATTTTGAGAACTTGGCCTCAGTCTGCTTCAATTCTGCAGAATGTAAGGAGTTTTTCTCTTGGTAAAAAAGTCAAGATATTCACATAGGGACCCTTTGTTGGTGTCCTTCCTCCCATGTTCGTTCAGTTCTCCTTCACACAGACATGATTTCCAAAGAGTTGCGCTACAGTCCACTGCCTACAGATACTTCTGGTTTAATAGAGTCTCATACTGACATGGAGACTCAGAAATACAGCAGTTAAAGCCCCAGGTCTGTGTTTCCCAGATAATTTTGAGAGGGGTGATAAGGAAGAGGTATGTTTTGAGCTTGGTTTAAACCCACATGCTGCAGATACTGCAATGAAAAGATTGTTCTTTTGAAGCAGCTGGGCTGATAAAAACCAGCCTCTGGGCATGAAGCAAGAGAGATCTCCCTGAGCTTAAAATATGCAGCCCTGAAAAAAAAAATTTCCCTGGCAGAGCTCAAGGAAGTAATAATCATTCAGAGTTCCCCAGCCTTGGCATTAAGTTTCATCCACCCTTGTCACATGTGGTTATGACAGGCCCTGCTGGGTCATGGCCCAAATGGGAGGCTCACTAGCACACAGGTCAGATGGCCACCCCTACAAGCATGGACAGGAGAGCTGTGTGTGCTGCCTGCTCACAGGAAAATCTGCCCTCTGCTCTCCTCTCTTCCCACCTTGAATCCATTTCTCTCTGACTTAGACTCGGACAAGGTCAGATTTACCTACTGACTTAAGAAAAGCCAGGAGGTGGCCCCAAGAGCTCAAAATTTTGTTGCAAACTGTGGAAATCCTGCTGGGATGACCTAACATGCTCCTGGCTGTGGGATGAAGGGTGCTTGGAGCACAATTATCAGGAAGGCAATGTACACACAGGAGCCATGAGACCAGCAGTGACAGTCCCAACTCTCTGCTTACCACCACTCCTGGCACGCCTCTCCCTTCAGCTCCGGGTGTTTCCGACCCAAACAAATTAGTTACCTCCCTCCCCCAAAATTATCAAATTTAGTCATCTAGTCCCATGGGCACTAATTGAAGAATAACTGCAGACAATTACAAGACTCCTCCCAGGGATATATTAAGAGTTTACTAAACTAAGTCCCACAAAGGAAAGTTGAAATCTAGATCAGGATCCTTCCTTCCACTCACACTCTGGTGTGGAAGGAAGGCTCTTTGCAGCCACAAGCTCCTGGGTGCAAAGGGTATGTCAAAGCAAGGAAGCTGGCGGACCCTAACGTGGGCTACTTATGGAGACATCTCTTCCTCAGCATGTTTCTTTTTGTGCCCAAAGGGGCATTTGCTGTTTGTAAACTCTTGCTTTGTAAGGAAAAAGCCAACTATCTGACACAGAGTTATGTGAATAAACCACAGGAGAACTATCACAGCCAGGGTCCAGAGATCAGGTTTGCCCCTTGTCTCATGAGCGCTGGATAGGAATAATAAAAAAAAAATAAATCCAAATTCAATAAAAAACTGTGAAAAAAAAAATCCAGTGGTGCAATTACACTCTTGTCAGCTGAAGTTTTGCATTCCTGTACTTCTAAGCTTCAGTCACATCTTCCTAAGCACATACCTCTGAATTAAATTGTTTTGCCTTCAAGGCAAGAGCTGAATTAGCAGGAAGGAGAACACCATCTTCTCACACCCTGAAGAAGAAATGTCTCTGAGCTCTGGTTACTGACAGATTGAGAGCAGAGCCCCATGTGCCTACCTTATATGAGATGTGTTACCTTTGTGCAACAGGTTCAAGGATCTCATCAAGGAAGGTCACCATGGTATATTTATAAAAGCTCTGCCTTTTCTGAATCTGCCTCCTGTTGCTAAAAGGGAGCCACAGGTTTGCTTTTAATCATACCTCAGTATAAGTCATTACTATGCTATAGCCAGACTTTCCATAGAAATCACAATCTTCCTTATTAACACACACTACAGGCAGGAAGTAGTTGATATAAGTGGTCAGAGGCAGCTCTTCGTGTTTTAAAATAATAAATACGGGGAAGATGTGCAGTCAGTTGGCCAGACAAACATGCCTTGCAAAAACGCTAGCAAGGATTAACCGTTCCATTTAAAGTCTCATCCTCCCTGAGGGAGTTTCAAAAACAGGTTCCTCCCAGAGTGCCCTGGTAGGCAGGAGGATGCATATGTGATTACTCAGCTCTGCGGTGGATGCAGAAATCTCCATAAGTGCATTCAGAGGTGTTGGTCAGAGGTTTATTTCACCTTCACATAAGTCTGACAACCCTTTTGAAGTGAACAGTGTCTGTCTGCAGGATGCAATGAGATCGCCTTCCTTGGAGACTTCACAGGACATAGAGGAGTCCCTCCAGCCCTCTTGTTGTGAGCATCCATGGAGGTTTTGTGGTGTCCAAAAGGTGTGTGAGAGATGGACATCAGTAATCAAAGTCCAAGAAGTATTACAGCTTAAATTGGAATTTTACTCACAGCTCAGAAAAGCAGGTTTCTCCAGCTGTAAAGAAGAGTATATTAAAGCTCAGCATGGGTGTTGGAGTGTGTGTTTGAAAAGCACTTTGATATCAGTGGGTGAAAAACTCACAGATATGTAAAGTGTTATTCCAGGAATCTGGTAACATGAGGCAGTTTATCTAAACACATACTGTGTCTAAACTGTATTAACTAATGGCTCTTCAACACCTGAACCATGGTAATGTGACAACAGCTAAATTATTTGTTGACAAAAGATGATTTATCTAATTGTATAAAATCTTCCAGAAACATCTGAACACTCATTTTCTGACTATGACTCCATTTGGGAACCTCATAACTCATTATAAAGGAAATTATCTCCTTTGCGATATACCTTGATATGAACTTTTCTTGTCAGCATAAAATCTTTTTAAAGAAAAATAATACATACCTTATTGTTTATCAGTCTCAGTCATTTTATGAGCTCGAGAAAACAGATAGGATTACTTACTATTGTGTACTTAGTTTTAGAATTCCTGCCATTATTTGAATGTTTACCAACCTTTCAAAAACATAATTTTTAAAGCTAAATGTTTAGCTCTAAATCTTACAGGTTTCTAAACATGTAATAAGAGAAAGCATGGATCCTTAAACATATAGACATTAACAAATACAATTTTTAAATAGAAAAGGGTTTTTAAAATTTACATTGTAATTGCTGAGCCTTTAGGACAAGTTATTCCATGTTTTATGCATTTTTTTCCTTCTAACAGTAAGGACTAGAGACTTAGTACTTTTATGTTTAATAGAAGCTGAAATCCCCTGTCTTCATTAAATTGGATCATTTAACAAAAATATTATCAGTAAAAATAGAACCATGAAATCTGGGAAAGTATATTGTCACTTATACTGAGAGTAGCCTCTGCATAGCAATATCATGGCCTTAAAACTGAAGACTAAATAATTTTTTGGACAACATTTTTTAGCCAAACATAACTTATGCTGTCATCAAACACAAGTCATTGGGCTTTCCACATGCTAACTGGGTGAATTGTAACACTCTAACATGTTGGAAATCAGACTGGAGGATCTGTATGAAGTATTACAGGTATTATCTGTAATGTAGGAGTGATCTCAGGTGATGTTAGCTGTCTAAGAGTCATCTGGGCTCCTTTCACAGCCATGGGAAGAGTTAGGCAGCTGCCTCATGGGGCAATTCATCCTGTCTAAGGTGAATGTCAGTGACAGAAAGGATACATCTCTCCTGGAGAATAAAACTGCCAACACAGGGCCTCAATGAGCACTTGAGGCTATACAACTTACTTTCAGATTAATGAAGTTATGTGTGATAAAATTAAAGCATGGAAAAAAATAAATTTGATTTACCAGCAGTATTTTGTAATAAATTTGCCATGGATTTTTATTTTTTTTGTATATATTCTGCTTAGATACATTTTTTGGGATGCCTTGGAAGCTAAAGAAAGCATGAATTAAAGCCCTGTACTCAGTACATCTGAAAAATTATTAATTCGAGAACCCAATAATTAGAAAACTCTTGAAAAGTTGTCAAGAAAAAAAATATGTTGGCCTGGATGTAGACTGCTTTATATTAACAAAAAGTCATTAGCTTTTGCCAGTGTAACTGTAAAAGACAGGCCTTGTTGCATTGCAACCTGAATTGCAGATGTTCCAGTTCCAGTTGATAAACATGATTCTAGGTGAAAATTAATCCACTGTAAATACATCCCTTTATTAGCTGCTTACTCCAAGGTAACAGTTACCAACTCTGTGTGTTTTCATTATTTTTTTAGATTTATTTGCTTGCTTCAGACTAGGAAATGGGATTTAAGAAAGCCTAGTGGCAGGAATGGAAATCCTGACAGCCAAGTCCAAGTGATACAAGAAGTGTCTATTTTCTGGTTTGCACTGTGACAAGGGTTCATTTCTAAAATTTTCTGACGTACAAGTAAATAGCTAATAGATAGCTAATAAAATGTGAGTCAATTATTAGAAGTCATAGCAGGTGATTATAGTGCTTAAAATATACTAAATATTCACTGCTGACACCTACTAGGGTTATGGACATCTATAGTGTGTGTATTATGTTCTTAACACATTTCTAGTGTGTATTACTTATAACTATTTAAGAACTATCCATGTTTCCACAACATAAAGACTGTGCTATTCAGCCATGAAAGGTTACCAGCCAATTCTTAGGAAGAGCTAATGATTCCAAAGGGTCCTTCCCAATGTTCATTGAGAACTCACTGCCAACAGGGAGGAGACCTAAGAATTTGGGTCCTATGTGAAGCCACCAATGCTAAAGCAAGGAACTGCCAATACTAGCCTACAGCTACTCAGAAAAACTCTGATCACAGAGTCCAGTTACCACAGTATTTAGAAAAGATACTAGTTTTAAGCAGATTTTCAAAATACCTCTCTCTAACACAGATTTGAGAATGTCCCCTCAACCACTTTGGACTCACTGGTCTGTACTTTGCTTTACCCTGGATCTGTCATGTGAGCAAAAAGAAGTGGACCAAAAGAAGATAATCAGGTTACAGGGAAAAAAGCATTTTTCTGAATATACTTTTATCTTTTCTTAAAGTTCAAATCTAGGAATATAACCTTCAAAATACATTGATTTTTTTAAAAAACTTATTTCTCCTGCTTTACATGCCTGCCCTTACAAACAATATTGACAAATGCTAGAATTCTAGATCTCTGAGGTTGTATTATATTTAAGGGCTCATTCACAGAGAGCATTATTGTCCTTTACACTATGAATACAAAGTAGATAGATGGAGCAGAACTTGCTCATTGGCTTCTCTGCAAGGAAAGGGATGGAAGCAATGAACACAAACACAAAGGGACCTTAAGATCAAGCATCATGTCTGCATGGGTTTTTTTTCAGGGGTGAGGGGCTCAAGTTGTAGTTTTCAACTTATGGGACCAATTACAGGACTTGCAACAGCTTTGTACAAATGACCCTGTTGTTAGCAGGGTGACATTTCCTATATAGGCAACTCTACTGCAAACTTCTTAGACAGTCAATAGGGAATGAAAAAGGTGAAAAACATTATTTAAAGAATTTGTGTGCTCTCTGTATGCATGCTTTTAAGTGAGAGAGCACCCAGGACGGCATGCCGTAACAACTTTCTGTTTGTTTCCTGGGTTCTATTTGGACTGCTCTGAGTTGCTACAAAAATCTGTTAAAGAGAGGATGCTTGCAGTTTTAATTTCAATAAGAATGCAATAAATACTCATATTTAAAAAAGCAGTGAAAACAAGAAGCCTTTTCTGCCCACCTAATTTCATGGTGACTTCAGGGATTTAATGGCAAAACAACAAATGGACAAATTATTTATAGAAATGCTACAGCATTTAAAACGTGCAACTGTAAATGGTGCTATAGTCTGGTTCTGTAATACATCATTAACACAATAGAGATGTGCAATAGGTCATCTCAGAACCAGTTTCTGCCTGTACCTCCTGCACCACCTAAAATGTGGAAGCCTAGGATGACCTCAGTTTCTATGCTGGAGTGCATGTTTTCCCATCTACTGCCTGAGTGTGGGCCTTGAACACTAAACAGGCTCTCAATGAATTCATATTTTAGGGTGACATGGAAGAAGAGTGGTTGTAGTAGTGCAACAACCAAACTCTTTGCTGAATACCTCTGCCTAAGAGGTATAGGAGCAAATGCATAAGTGAGTAAGCCAAACAGGACTAGAAAGCTGTGTTATCATTCAGCTCTGATGCCATTTCTTTCCGTAAATTCAATTAGTTCTTCAGCTTTATTTGCATACCTTTCAGTTGGGAGGATTGTACTGATCCTTTACCACTGGGAAGTAAGAATGGGAAAGGAAAGGTGAACAGTACGAATAAGGTTTGCATAGTAGCAGCAGCCCATAAAAGAAAAAGGAAAGAGGGTATAGTATGAACATGAAAGGGAAAATCTTGCTTTTTCAAGGGAAGCTATAACAGAAATGGTTAAAAAGGAGATGTATAGAAAGTTTCAGATTCAGGAAAGGGAAAAAGGAAGAAGGCATTTAAGAACTGAATTAAAATCTTGCAGGTTTCAGGGTTAGGGGACAAAATTTATTTTCTGTTCTTTATTCTTTCACTCTGTGGCAGAGATTTTCTATCGTTTGGGCTGGAGATGACTGTTAGAGTGATAGCTGACCTGGGGAACATCTAAATGACTAACAAAATAAATAAATAACAAAGCAAAAATATCTAAGACTTACAAGGATATATACAACATCATCTAGTAGAAAGAGCGAACTAGCAGGTCTGCAGACACCCCTATTCAGTCAGAAAATTCTCTCCCAACATTCATTTAAATGTTATTTACTATGTCCAGACACAGTCACAGCAGATCCTTCCATTGTTTGCTTGCGCCAAAGTAGTTGAAAACAATCCTACACCATTTATGAAAAATGGTCATGTTATGTTTAGAAGTATCTGAAATAACCAGGAACATATCTCTGCCCTCAGGTCATAATAAAACTAGGGCTCTGCAATAAAAATGTGGTCAGAACAGGAAGGGGTAAGTTTACTTGAAACCAGAGAAGATTGCCCCCCCCAAATGACTCTTTATGGCTACTGCATTATGTTAGTGCTAATGCTGGTAAATCCCAAAGTAAAGATTGAGGGACCTATCCTTAATTTCTCATCTGTTGCCTGCTGCTTAAACTGCGAAGCAGGCAAACATCAAATTATATTACTCCAAAGAATCATTCAAAATGTAATTCATTAGATAATGCTCACTTTTCTGAGTCACTGAAATGCTCTCTTCTGACTACTGTAAAATACTTGTAAGAAATAAATGTTTCACCTTAATGCATGAGTACTCATAGAAAGTACATCTGCATTGTATCCACTTTGACTAAGGCCATTGTGCACACGGTGCTGGCAGATTGCATGAATCACACTGGACAGTTGCTGTTCTCTGATGGGATGTTTAATGTCTGTAACCATGACAGTGGGAAATGTAAAGCTAGCTAGGAGTTCAGAAAACTCATAATATTTTGGGTTTTTTTACTTAATGTCTTAATCCCTGAAGTCTGATGATTATTTCAGAATTTTTTTTGCCTTTTTGAAATACTTCAGTGCTTCTTGAGAAGGCATATACCTTCCAGACCTTTGAAATGAAAAGTCAGTTAGAGAGAATGCAAAAATAAAAGTTGTTTGAGTTTTAGTTTCAAGAATATATCATTACTCTTAGGTATTAGCTTTTGGAGCCAGGAGGCTGAATATATACATACCAAAAATGTGACTAGCACTGAAAAATAATTCATAACATCTGTAGCTTGCAATATCCGTTATACTTTGAAATATGTGTTCACTACGGAGTGAGTGGAAATGGAAAAGAGCAGTTAAAGCAATGCATTCATTTTTAAACCTTTGCTAGGGCCTTTATAATTATTAGTACTATCATAATGGAGAATTAGGCATTTGATTAGAATGTGTGAATTTCTTTCTATTTTTCTGTGTTCCTCACTCTGTTCTGGGAAGCAGTGTTGTAAACGTTTGGAAAAAAACCCCAGTGTAGTAAGATATCAGTAGGTCTGCCTTTGTGAGAGGCCACCTCAGCAGGGGATGGAGTTCATTTTCTTGTTCCTTCCTATGGGAAGGGTCAAAAGTATACAAAAATAATAATCTGTGATAAAAATAAGTCCAAAATGGATTTTAATGGAAGGTGAGTCATATAGACTGAAGAGCAGAAAAAAAGTCTGGAAAACAGTTGTGAAACACCTTTAAGAAGATGTAATTTGAGAGTCTCGTGTATTCCAATGGACACTGCTTTTTTATATCTCTTAGGAAAAAAATTATCACTGCTGATTTCATAGCAAGTGAGGGGAAGGTGGAGAGCAAACTTTTACTTTGAAAGGGGGAGAGAGAAGGAGGCTGCTGATACTTCTTTGTAGAGAAAGGCAATTTTTTCTTATTCTATGGATGGTAGGATGCAAATAATGAAATTACTCCTTTTGGAAATCCCACACAACAGAGAACAAATTTCCAGTAAATACTGAAGCACATAGCCTGGGAAAGAGTCAGTGAACTTTTCTAAGTCAAGGCATTCAAAGCCCTCTTAAGCTCCTTGCCATCCTTCCAGAAAGCAGTCCTTGAGTCCTGTTATTTTCCATGACTACGTATCCTGACCCTGTGAGCTTGCCATTTGCCTCATTCACCTCAGAGTCCACTCAGGGCTTTACTAAATGCATTCACCCACGGGAAGGGTTGCTGCCCATCAGTGGAATGGAGCAGAGCAGGGCTTGGAGCAGGGGAGAGCACGCAGCGGCGTGCACAGGCAGCACAGGCAGCTGCTGGAGAGGCTGCCTCCGCCGGGAGAGCCGCTGCTGATGATCACGGTTGGGAATTAATGTAGCTCAACCCAAATTCCTAAGATGGCAGCAGCTGTTTGTGGAAACTGAGAGTCTGGAAAAGAGCCCCATTTTATGGCCCCTGTGATAATAATTGTGAATGTTGCAATGTAATAACACATGTATCTGAGCTGCAGTGTTCAGATGTCGCTCTGCCTTTTGACCCCTTCTCTGCAGCTGAGGACGGTAAGGTTTATTCAGAGGAATAAGTTCCATTCCTGCTTGTTGTAAAATGGATAGAAAAAAAACCCCAAAGTACCCCAAACAAACAAGCAAAAAAATCAAACCATTAGTTCTGTTGCATTGTTAAAGTTGTTTATAATTGGCACTGTTCACATATTTGTTATTTTGACTATGTGGTCTCAGTGTTGCAAGGATGCAATTCTCAGGGAAGTGTCCTCGTCTCTGGGCTACAGACTCAGACTCCCATTTGCTTAGTCTCCCTCACTGGCCCCATAAATCTGGCATTCCTTTACTGCATAGTCGTATGGCTTCAGCAGAAATGTGGCTTCATGCCAAGTTGCAGACTAACTTCTGGCTCTCACTGCTGAGAAACTGAAACAGTGGACTGGAACCCCTTTGTAGCAAGGATGGTTCAAAAGCCACCCTTCTCCTTTTGTGGGTTAAACAATTCCACAGCCACTTGATCACAGCTCCTGTAGCTGAGCAGGTTATTCCTCCAGCTGCAAAAGTAATAAAGCCTGTCTTGTATACCAAACCCCCTAACCTCCCTTGGTCCTCACAATATTCCCAAATCCTTGCTACATCTCTTACACCTGTTTGTCTGCCTAAATGGCAGCATATGCTAGCTGGGCTAGTGCAGTGCTACACAGGAGATGGCTGGCCACTGATTGCTGCTCTCTCAGGGACTGGATAAGGACTGAATTATACCAGCCTTGGCTCTTCTCTGCCTAATTTCTGGTCTCATGAAATATCCAGACCCATCAGACTTCTGTCCTCTCCAGGAGGTGAGGCAATCACAGCTAAACAGCCAGACACTGTAATTTGTTTAAGAAATTATGAGAAAAAACTACACCCCACATAGATAAGATCCCACAGAGACAAGCTTGATTTCTGCAAAGTTACTTTCTTCTCCATCCTCCCACTAAGGAGTGATTCCTGGTCCTGTTAACTTCTCCCCACCAAACATCTTCTAGGTGACTGTAGATGAGCCTTTCAGTGCTTCCAAAAGTGAGTGTGGGCCCTTGTTGTCTGCATGAAAGAAATCTGTTCATGGTCCATCTCTGCTGGATTTTGATGAATACGTTTTGGTTGGTTTGTTAATCCAAAAATCTGTGGTGTAACAACTAGTGTAAGAAAAAGTTAGGAAAACTTCTGCTGGGGATGATAAAAGTTCAGCTGATCCTGACTAACAAAAGGAAATATTTCAAGCTTACTTACACACTTTTTTTTTTTTTTTTTTTTTTTTTTTCCATTTTGTAGTTCTGTGGCATATTCTGTTCTTTATGTGTTTTCATATACACGCATTTTTACACACATACATGTACACTGGTGGGAATAATTGAGTGCTACAAGTTGATAATGTAGAACAGAAGAAAATTTCTACTTATAGAAATGTGAAGAGAATAATACAGATCTGACCTGTGCTGCAGGAAATGATGGCTGTTCAGCTTCTATAAGAAAGTCATGATTTCTCCCAAAGACAGATTTTAGTGCAAATTGAAATGGTCTTTATGACTAAGGATACATGAACTGGTTTATTAAATCCCTTATATTTCCAGAATCTTTAGGTCTTAATTTCAGTGTAAACAAAAATTTTGGAAGAATGGAGTTATATAATTTCTATTTACTTGTGAATAAGTAGAATTTTTAAAATTTATTTACCAACTTAAATAATAACTGACTTAGTTTTGTTCAACCAAAATAAATGAAGACATGTATTTTCAATGTAACATAGGGTGGGAAACGCAGAAGAATCTAAATCTTTAATCAGCTGTAAGTTAGTTTTAGGAACTAGAGGCCTGAAATATTTTCAGGGAACTGAATACCAAACTGTAGCACTGATTATGCATATAAAAATCCAGACTGCTATGAGATTTTCATATGACTTTTTAAGAAGCAATCTTTAATATATAAAAGACCACAGCCAAGAGCTGGAATACTTGTGTAAACTGTTCTTAAAATGATTAAGAGGTAACTCAATTGACATTTTCCAACATCAGTTCCCCTTTCAATTGACATTACATAAATTTCACTGAAAGGCATTTGTAGGTGAACATGCAGTCATACTGTACAACATGGCTTCAGAAACATATAGGCATCACTTGAGTTTCTCAGAAATGACTAGTAAGGACAGCCCACAGTTCCCTTCTAAACTCAGTTTCCTGGACAGAGGAAACAGAAAATCCTCCTGGGAAATAGTAATGTTATCCCAAGAGCCAAGAGCCATTTCAGTTTCTAGTGGGATTACAATTTTCTCAATTTGTTTCAAATTTGGTCATGCTGTCATGCTAGTTCAGGCCCCCCCCCCATTCATCTGAACTGGCTGGCTATTTACCTGTCCTGACCAAAAAAGTTTGAAGATTTGCTCTCCAGGCAGGGAATCGCCAGCACAAGGACTAGTTTGCACTAAATGCTCCTCCTACATGTATCTATCTGGGGATACATCTACCTAGACACCTGGACCTGCAAGCTGAAGCACAGCTCTTGAAGCCAGTTTGGATGTGACAAGTGGTGAAACAGTTGGATCCAGTCCACACCTCAAACACAGTTTAGTCTTGAATTATTTAGCTGCTGATTTTACAAGGCAGTGTCCAGATCCACCCATTTATAAGCTCTTCCTCCACTGGAGAGCTCCAGTTGATGTAGCTTTCAGCTTGAGGATGTACTAAACTACAGAATAATAATGCAATGTCTCTCCAGCACCCAGGGTGCATTCTTTACTCTATGCTTTGCTCTTCAAAAGTCAGACAAGTCAAGAAAAAAATCAAATATAATTTCTATAGCTCTTTTCTGAAACATTTTTAAAAACAGCTTCAGGAAATGTATAACAGAATATACATGAGATAGTTAATAAAACAAGTTTTAACACTTTAAGGGATGGCAATTATATTCTTTGCGTGCAAAGCTAATTACTGTATTGTATGTCCTTCTCATTTCTAGCACAGATAGGAAGCTTTTATAAATCAGTTTTCACAAATGGATATCTGATTATTGAATTTGTCTTATTGTTATAATACGAAACATTTAAAGCTTAACTTTATTAATCAGAGAAACTATCAGCTCTATCTTATTCTGGGATAACACTTGAGCTTTTAGAAGCTGATGTGTGAAGCCTGAAATGTAGAGTTGGAAATCTAGTTTGAAGTTTAGTCTCTGGCAAATTATCCCTTCACTGGCAATCCAAGTGTTCCTACAAAGTATGTTCCAAGGACATCACATAAAGGACAGCTGTATAGCTCTCGTGCCCTAGTTTCTGCCATAAGCACTTACTTACTGATACTAGCCTAATATAAATGTACTGACAACCAGAACATAGTAATATTACTTTGAATAGAAGTAATTAAACCTTTTTTTGTATTTATATGTGAAAAATGCTATAAAAGTTGCTAGACTGTAAGAACTTCTTATAACAAAATTATGGTCTTGAAAAAGTGGTGCTTTTTTGGGAAAGAATTTTTAGTTGCTGACATCATTCCTGCCCGCTGAGGACAGAAACTGTCCAAAGACAACCAACATACAAATTATACAGTATCACATTTTTATATATTTGGAACTTTAGTCCGACACTGCTGAAAGTAATGAAGGTTTTGCAACTGCCTTCAGTAAAAATGAAGTCTACTCCTGAATGAGGAAAGGTTATCTTAGTAATATGAAGAATCTTAATCTGTGTCATATATTCATGCACTGAGTATCAGTAAGGTAAACAGGATGAGATCTGAGCTTTGTCTCTTGTCATATTATGTATGGTAGAAGCTTTTACTAATTCATCCCAGGCTGAATGATTGTACTTTTTAAAAGTTTTGGATGTTGGTGTGATTAAAACTCAGCCAGGTTAATCTATAGAGTACTCAGTATTAATAAATATCAGATCCTAATATTTTAATAATTTTTTGGCTAATGTTAGCAAACTTATGGGTGGGAAAACAAATTTGAAAGAGTGGGATGTTTTTTAAATTCAGAAACCAAACTTTTTCAGTGGTAGGACAACCGGATATGTTCTATTCAGACTAATATTACCAATTCAAAAGTAAGATTAAAAGAAGCAAACACTTTTCAAAAGTTTAGGTCTCCTGCACCCATATAGAGATAACTAAAGAAGCAATCTTTTTCCCAGAATCTGCTAAGCACTGAACAGCAGTAACAGACACAGACGCATCTGTGAGATGCTCACCACTTTGGAAGATTCAGACCAGGCACCTAAAGACCTCATCTGCATGCAGATATTTTTAAGAATATGGTCAAGTCTGTAGTGAATTCTTACTGTGTCACTAATTGTAGTAAAAAGCTCCAGTACACATCACTGTGGCCTCTCTAGAGTTTATGGTGAAGTTTTATAGTAGTAACTATAGAACAGTGCTCTTTATGTAGGTTAAAAGGATTTCATGGTTTACCATAATCCTTCCAAATAAGATCCAACCATATTTTGACTCTCGCTCTCTCTCTCTATATATATATTCTCAAAAGGACTGAAAGAGAAGGGAGTTTGTTTAACATTGGATTTTGACAGAGAAACCTACATTCGAGGTGTGAAAACACATTTGTGATGAACGTTAAGCATCACAGAATCAAAGAATTGTTGAGTTTGGAGGTCACCTCTTGAGACTGTCTAGTCCACACCCCTGCTAAAGCAAGGTCAGCTAGATCAGGTTGCTTAAGGCTGTGTCCGGTCAGCTTTTGAGAATCTCCAAGAACAGAGAATTCACAAGCTTTGTGTGCAAAGTATAACTTATCAATGGGCAAATGTATCTCACTGTGTTTGCAATGCCATGTTTGAGATTAAAATATATAGGTTTAAAAGGATAATATGTATACATATATATCTTTCATCTGAGAACAATATCATGCAGTCCACCATCATACTCGGGAGACACTGGTGATACTTGCAGACAGATCTTTCCCAGGAGAGTTCAAATATAGCTTCAGAAATATTTGTTAAAAACTTTACCGGTAAAAAGGCTGTTTTATCAGAGGAATCCACTTCTGTTAGATGCCCATATAGAACTTTATTAGCGTCTATAAATTTTTCCTACCAACCATTCATTTAGCATTTCACATTCTATTAAGAAAAAAAGAAATCTAGTTAGGAAAGAACATTTTAATTTTGTGGTAAATCAGAATGACTATAAAAGATTTGCTCTATTCCAAGTCACAGTATGAAAGGAAATCTGGGTAAAGCAAGTGTTATTTAACACTAAATAATTTCATTTCCATGACTTCATCGGACTTACATATCAGCTATTCAGAAAATAGTCCCAAAGAGAGTCTTTAATTTAAACTGTCTGATGTTCTTTTGGCAGTTGTAGTGAAACCAAGAGATTTGTTCTCCAGAAAACTTGGACAGTTTCAGATGAAAGAAAAGGGGGGAGGTGGATTGGTTGGTTTTTTTTTTTTAAGGTGGACTTTACTGCAAGTTATTCAGTTACTGACAAACAATGATTATAATTAACTATCGTAATTCTTTCAAAAAAGACTACTATCTTTTAAAGAGCAGGAAATGTTCTCTGTCTACAAAAGCTAACACACAATGAAATTAATAAATACCTTCCTTCTTCTAAAAGTGTGAATATTTATTCACACAATTCAGCGGAATTAAATGTGTTAGAAATAATTTTCTCAAATTCAGTCCTTTGCTTCAAGCTATAACTCAGATATATTCTCAGAAAAGGGTATAATGGAAATGTCAATAAATAAATTTTGATTTGACATAGCAAAATAAAACTCCCTTTGACTGGCTGGAGACAGAAACACTTTCAGATAAGTCTTCATAAGCTTCTTCAGGAAATGAGTTCTAGAAATGGCGTTTACTGAAAGGTAAATGCTGCTAAGAAAAGTACTGACCCCTGTTTAAAGTTCCTTTCAAAGTCAATTGTTTATTCTTTTCACTGTTCCTAGGTCTGGAAAAAGTGCCAAAAGACCTTCCTCCTGACACAACTCTGCTGGACTTACAGAACAACAAAATCACTGAAATTAAAGAAGGAGATTTCAAGAACTTGAAGAATCTTCATGTAAGTGTATAAATGAAATAGTATTTGCCAAAAAAAAAAAAAAAAAAAAAAAGGGCAGAAAATGTGGTTTTGGCCTGGTACTCAGGTTTTTAAGGAAAATTGATGAAATACTCTGTGATCTTCCTCCACCAGCCCAGCCTGTTTATTTCCTTTCCCATTCCCCTCCTGCAAACTCTTCTCATACCACAGAAGTTTCTCATCTCTTTTCAGCTCTTCATACCTGTCTCTTGTCCAGTCAGTCTCCTGATGTCCATCATAAATCCTCTCACCTATTTATTTATGGTTTTCATCCCTTTGGCACAGTGGCTTGATTATTTCTATTTAAAAAGCAGATCCATCTCAACCCTGCCACATCACTCACTTATTACTGTATTCCTTCCCCTCCTACCTCTGACCTCACAAAGATTTGTATATACCATGTTTGTCAGCAGTTTTTCTGTACTAATTTTAGTTCAAGAATCTTTTCAAATCAATCTTCTGCCCCCTGCACTACAATGAAATTGTGTTTTTGCAATAACCTTCTCCTAGCAAAACTCCTTCCTCATCCTCCTTTACCTACAAGTCTCTTCCAACACTGCTGTCTGTTTTCCTCTTTGCTGAAATATTTTCCTTCCCTGGTTTCTGTGGCTGCCCTTTTTTCTGGTTCACCTCTTCTCTTCCAAGTTTCCGTCAGACAACTACCTTCCTGTGTTTCCAAATTTTTGTTTTTCTGTCTGAGGTCCTACTCCCTTATTTCTATACTTTTTATCAACATCTTAAAATTCATACCTCATAGTCTTGCCTCAATTTAGTTGAAATATCTCTTTCTTTCCAGATTAGAAAAAAGCTATTACTTCTCTGCCTTTGAAAGTAATACCCCAACTCAGGCATATTTCTGAAAATATTATTTTTCTAGCCTTTTACCAGCTCAATTTATTCTGTATATTATTCCATTTGATCCTTTTTGATCATAACTAATATAAACTACTTGGCTTTGCTTTCCTGGCTCTTCACAGCCTTTCTATTCTGTTTTCATTCACAATCAAGAAGCCAACTCTCACTTTTTATCTGTTCATGATGCCCATGCCATCACCCAAGCAAGCACTGTTTCAAACAAGAATCTTCATTTAGTCACTCATACTTGGACAAAAAAAAAAAACCATATAAATATTTATCTCCTTAACTACTTCCAAATGATCTCTTAAGTTTTTTTGGGTCTTTTTGTTTGGTTGTGGGTTTTTTTTTTTGGTGTTTTTTTTTTTTTTTTTTTTTTAATGCAGCAGAAAGAAGAAATGTTTTAAAAAGTTCCTAGGAATAGGCACAATGCCAGTCTGTCCATAGTGGAAGGAGCTGCATGAATGAATCATGATGAGGTCCATGTCATCTAATTTTAACATAGGTGTCTGTTCTTGAGCAAATTACATAGATAACCTCTACAGTTAACAAAGAGAAGTGGGAGCTTCTACATCACATTTCATCTGACTTAGTTTTAGAATGAGATGACTTGTGTCCCAGAATTTTTATTCAATTCCTCTGCTTGGCTACTGAAGAGATTTGACATCCTAATTTCTGCCCACTTGTTTTGGTTTTCTTCCCCTTAGAGAGAAGTCCTGTGTTTTCAGTGAAGATCATCTGCAAGGTGCTAAAAAAAAGAAAAATCTTGTCAATGAAATTAATCTTTTTGCAATCCTTCTTCATGACACTGCATGAAATGAGTCAGAGCATGGTATTGCAGATGAAAAGCACTGCCCCCAGTGACTTCTGCCTACTTAGCACTCAGATCAGGTCTGTCATACATCCTGATGTGAGTTAAGCTGTTGTAAACTATGTCATCTCATTGAGATTAACTCTATGGAATTTTTTTCTTTCTTTTATTACAGCAGATATAATTTAATAGTGAATTAAATAGGTAACTCTTTACGGAAGAGATTATTTGTTTGTCTTACTCCCAAAAGTTTCCAGTACAGGGGACCAGTGGAAATTATACAGAAGAGTGATAACAGTAACATAAGTTTTACAAATAACCTTCAAAACCATGCAGTTTTCCTGGATTTACTCAAGAACAAAACCCAATCCTCTCATCTACTCCCTAAAATAATAATTTACTCACGAAGTACATTTATGTAAATAGGCACCATCTTTACTCTCAGCAGGCAACATTCTTCTTCTTGTGTAATATCTGGGAATGATTCCCATTCCACACCTTACAATTAAATATTTTTCAGGGTGATAGTGAAAGGGTTTTTGTTTTTAGATAAATATAACTCAAAAGCTTTGTTGTTGACAGAGCTCCATCGTCACTTTTGTTTTAAGGACGTATATGTGTGTGTCTGCTTTTTAATCATATTCCCTGATAAACATGGCTTATGTTAGCGTTGCATTTGACAGTGTGATGTTCAAAAGTTTCTAGACTTCTTAGATTTTACTAAACTTTCTTATATGCTACTAAAACAGGAAGATCTACATAAATTATCAGTATTATTTTTCCAAAATCTAAAATTATTAACAACTGCATGAAGTGATTACTTAAGGGAACAATTCCTTAAATTCCAAATTTAACAGATCTTGAAAGAAATTAACAGTATATTCAGTTTAATCCTGTTGAATATTCCTTTTAAATTCCTTCTTAACTCCTATAGACATCACCAACCATAGGTGTGATAGTTTTAGAAGAGATTTTCATGAACAAGTTGGGTTGAACTTAAAGTTCAAGTTGTACTGAAAACCAGATGAAGTAAGGAAAAAAGAAAGGATCTACCTATACCTTGCCTGTGGCTTCTATTTCAGCACAAATGGAACTGCTTATGCTCTGAGTGCACAACACATGGAAATAGAAATGAAAGAGAAATTAGTACCTACAAAAATATTCTTTGTATCAGAAAATTCTCCTGAGTAGGTAAAAGAAGAGTTAAAATTTGCAGCTGTGGAAATATGTCAAGAAACTAGAAAAGGATGCAACTAAGGGAATATTTATCTGCAAATAATAGATGCCTGCCAGAAAACACCAGAGTCAACAGTTTCGGTGCACTTGATATTTTTATAATTTTAAATTTATCCTGGAAAAAGTGACTAAACTATTAATGTTGTATTATAAAAACTCAGTGAGACTTCAGACTATTTAAAAATGAAAGATAAGATATAATTTTTTACCAGAGGACTTGGGAGAATAGGGAAAAAATTGAAGACAGACTTTTATTAGGGCCGGTGTCTGAGTTTTGTGATTTCAGAAAACTGTCTGATAGAAACTTGCTTATGATTTAGACCTGTGGCAAAACAATCAGAGAGGTGCTATTGGAAAAGCCAGGAAAAAGTCTTCTATGAAACTGTCAGAATTTTCCAGGCAGACTGACACTTCTGGATAGAGTACAGTACTTTGACCCCATGGACACAATAAAGAATCCAAAATACTACATGAGTAAGCCCTCATGCAGAGTGAAGGAGGAGTCTACAAAAACAGCACATGAAGTTGCATGCTGTGTGGCAAAGCCAAAGCAAACCAGCATAATGCCTGACACTTGGAAAAAGAGGTAAAAGAGACTACTGTGTATTAGATCACTGTAACAGCACAAACAACAGAATAGTGATGGCATGCATTTCCAACAGG
This sequence comes from Strix uralensis, assembly GCF_047716275.1. Taxonomy (NCBI): domain Eukaryota; kingdom Metazoa; phylum Chordata; class Aves; order Strigiformes; family Strigidae; genus Strix; species Strix uralensis. Next base: position 50,494,724 of record NC_133976.1, on the reverse strand, counting down.
AATTTTTTGATGGCACACTATTAGTACAGCAAAAGAAGATGACTGCACTGAAATCAAATGGAACATTGCTTAACTAAGCTGGCAGAACTATGCAAAGCCATGGTTGTGCATACAACAATGCTAAACCCAGTTGTATTTATACTGAAAGAAAAGACCTACATGAAAGAGATAAAAGATTTAAAATTGAGACTTAAGGTTATGACCATATCCACACTAAGGGATTCAGTAAATGTACGGGCAAATAAACTGAAACACTCTTTGTAGTAATATCAAGTGGAAAAATGATGTATTGCATTAGAAAAGTTTCATGGACTCCTTTTTTTTTAATCAAAAGGCAGCTCCCTGTGGAAAGACAAGAGCCTGGACTAACTGAAAAAAGTTTAAGAACATCTTCCAGGGATACAGAAAAGCTCCTAACAGATCAAAAAATATTAATGAAAGAATAGTCTTCTGATGACTCATTGCAACTTCAGTTCCCTTTTACCTGGCATAATTAAAAGAGAAGTTAAGTAAACATAATGCTCTGCAAATCACAGAATGAAGAATCAGTAACCACCAGCATACTGTCAAAAACCAGACAGATATCTCTGTCCAGATTCTATCTCTGAACTCAATTCCCACTATCATCAAGGGCAGACATTCTTAACAGGACTGAGAGATACCTTTTTAAAATGTTTTTTTCCTCTTGGTGCAGCTGTAGGTTTCTAACAAATATTCTGAGGAAAAAACTCAAGTTAATCTTTTTGAAACTCTCTAAGCACCCTCTTAGCTGTCATTTCCTCAGACTCTCCTTTTCATTGTGCTTAACACACAGCAAGATTTTCCGCTGAAATGAGTGCAACACACCACATGCATGCAATTCATTTTTAATGTGCAGAGGGTAAAGATATTTTAATGTGAGGAAAAAACCAGAAGAAAATACTCTGGGGTCCTTAAAATTCTGGAGAGAGTCAGCATACTAAGCTAATTAAAAAAAAAAATTATAGAATACAGCAATAAAATAAACAAGTAAATTATGATAAAATGAATGACCAAAATGCTTTCCTCAGTAGACAAGGACAGGGTTGAAAGATTCTCTAGAACTCCAGAGAGTTAGGATTATATTTTGCTGGAGCAGGAGACCATAGAGCCAGCTGCTTCCTGGTCGTCTGTGCAAGTCATGTTACACAAGACTTACTAGTGAGATTTTAAACACCATGCAAACTAGATCTGCAGTAGGCTCCTTGGCTTTGTGAGATTATTCAACAAGGTACTGTGGATGTGATCAAACTGCTTTCCACAGCCTTCTTTCGTTTATACTGACAGGCTGTTGTTTCAATGCCTTGCCATCTCCTTCCCTCACACTTCATTCATCTCTTTCCTACTATTTTTATGTCATCCCTTTTTCCTTGCCTTTCTCAGCTATGTGCACTTCATCCTAGGTTTGGCAGGGTTACTGCCAAACCCTACCAAAGAATTTAAGTAACAACAAATAAAGAATAATTGCACCATCATGGTTTTTTTATACCTTTATCCTTTTCCTGCCTTAACTGTAGAACGTGGGCCCTTCAGGAGACATAACATTTGGAATTCTGTTCAGAGACCTCCTTGGATTCAGGAGTTCTTGGTTCCTTCAAGTTTACCAATGTTTATGTTTTTTTAAATGAATTTTAAAATGAATACTTATTTAGTGGAATTCTGTCTCCTGGTATAACACAATTAGAGAAGAAAGTCAAGTTCTGTTTTATATTTTTTGTGTTCTTTGTGTTTTTTTTCTTAAGTGTACATCCACTCCTAATAAACTGGCAGAAAAGCTTGACTACATATCCAGGTTATGAGTATGACTTAACAACTAAAAACATAAGGCAAACAAAAAGGATGAAATTTATTATTATATTTATTTGGATGCCTGACTCCTGAGCTTACAATTCTTAAGACATTACTGTTCCTAGCAGAACTGTAATAAAAACCAGGTAATAATGTAATACATAACCCAGGAAATTAAAGAAATTCCATCGGGTCAGCGGATTGACTTTTCAGTTTAAACCCTGAAGGACGCATGCATCATTAAAGATTTGATGTTAGGTAAGAGTACCATTCCCAGCTGGCAAAACAGATGTATCACTATGTATTATGGCGGATAGCAATTTATTGATCATTTTGCAGTTCACTCCTGATTTTGGCAAGGGTCTTGCTTCAAACTATTCTAAACTAAGAAGAACAGAAACAGGGATGAAAACCCCTCAGAACAATCCCCTGAGATTCTCACATAATGAAATTACTCCAAAAAATACAAACCCCTACTCCCCGCCCCCAGACAAGGCAGAAACTGTAATTTTTGGTAATGCCAAGGAGAACAACATTATGCTAGTCCCTACATGATTGTCACATGGTTCCTCTGCAGTTTGTCAGGGTGTATTTTAACAAAAACCTGCCAACAAGTGTTCCAAACTTTTCCTGAATTGTGAATCCTCCTTTTTGTTTTGGGAATAAATATTTCAGGTAGAAACCAGTCCAGAGGGAGCTAAATGGCCAGACTCCTGCTGACTTCCATGAAGCCAGCATCTATTCCTGTCATACAGTGATTTTTTTATTTTTTTTTTTCTGACTACACTAGTACCAGAGGTGTTTCAGTAAAATGTAAGCCATCTTTGGAGCAAAACTTGGATTTTTTTTCCTCTCTCAGCACTGCCTAAACTGCTAGTCAGGATAAGGTGGTCCATAGGTATTACCACAGTGCAATATTCTAACAGAGTCAATGTTTACTGTGTAATGTTTATGTGCTATATATGACAAGGGAAAAAGGCTTTATCTCAGAAAAATGAGGATGGAAGTTAATTTTTCTCTTATCTATAGGAAACTGTTATGAACCCTCTAAACCTGACTAACTGATGTTTTTAATACCTGATGTATTTCCGCCTCTTTATTTTCTCTTTCTTTCTTTCCTCGCTTCTTGCCTATAGCTAAATATCTTCTCACCCATACCAGGTCATGCTGAAAGCTGTAATTCATGTGCTCAGCCTTTTGTATTGTGAATAGGTGATATGCTTCAACTCCTTTTTTTTGGGAGGGAAGTACATTTGTTTTAAAAGAAATATCATTTTCCCTCCACTAAAAATAGAAAGTTGGAAGAAGATAGATTTTTGAATAAAAATATCAATTCCTGTGGATCTGTTCTAGGTGTGCAGATTTCTGCCAAATCATTTCATACTAGCAACATCGCAAGTGCTATCTGTGACGTTGCAAGTGTTATCAAGGGCTCCAGCACTTTCAGCACTTTCAGGTTGACCTTTATTTTTCCTTCTGAGTACTTCTTGCCCAGCACAAATTTTTTATATGTCCTTTAAGAAGATGAATATAATGCCCCATCATGCCATGTGGGCTTTATTCAGGATAGCTAGTCCATGTGGCGTGTGTTTGCCTAACATCCTTTCCTCAATAGCACTGCCTGCAGATGTTTTCCCTAGGATTTTCTCCTCTACTTCCTGTTTTCACCAACCTCTAAATTCCCCCGAGCTTTTAATTTTATTTTATTTTGTTTTAACTTTTGTTACTTTCAAACCATATGGGGCACATTCTGAGGAAAGTAAACAGCATTGCTCCAAGGCTAATAACTTAGTTCTTTAAGTCTTGCATATAATAGAGTTATTGTGAAGTGGGAAAGGAACCCAGGGGTATGGCTTGCCAGGTGCTATGCTGGTATGTTATCCTCATCATTTGCTGTTGCTCTGGGAGATAGTAAAACTTCTCTTGCAAATTCTGATGTGTGGGTTTATTTTTTCTTCTTTACAGCTGCACAACAGGGACTTGCAGAGTGGGGTGTAAGTGGGAAATGATATTCTGGTACAAAAAAAGTTGAAAACTAGAGGCCTGTGATATCTTCTTACCTTATACCACCATACATACATTCCCATTGTCAAATCAGTATTTTCAAGCATGCCTTTGATAGATACCATCATTTCTAAGTGAGAGACTTTCTGGATGTTTGAATAAAACAACAGTTCTTTATGTTTCCCCAAGATAACATGATCATATTCAGGACAAAGCATTGGCAAAGCAGAACAGATTAATCCTAGATACCTAGATAATTTCTGGTTTTGTTCAGGACTGTCAGTTCTTCTCTGAAGAGCTGTAACAATCCTCAACATCAACTACTCAGAGAATATTTACATTGCAATGTCTAGATGAATGTATACCTATCTATTTCCAGGAAGAAATATTTCACATCAGACCATCAGTTGTGATAATCATAGCCCAAACAGTTTTTATCTAAAAGGCAACAAAGTTAAAACAAACCAAATAAAAAAGAAAAAAAATTAAGACGGACTTTTAGCTGAAATAAATGACGAAGCAGTAAGAAGCAGGATGCAGGATAAAAATTTCAAGTGCTGATGAGTCTAAACTCATTGAATGTTGACTTAGAGATCTATGGAAAAGAAATCCATGGTAAAATTAAGAAAAAAAAAAACATAATTAGCAATTGCACGCTCAGTTATTGTTATTATGATAAAACCAATGACAGACACTTGTCCGCATAATTCAAGTTGTACCCCTCATAATAACTGGATTTTTTCCCATGTCCTAATATTGTGCAGGTAGCTGTATTACACTATGGGCAGACTCTACATCTGTATCACAATTCTGTCAATGATGACGCAGGAAACCACACGCCATGTGTACCCCATGTTGTTCTCATGGCAGTTCTTATAGCTCAGGCTCAAATAAAAGCGAGTTGAGGCCATGTCTTCCACTGACCAATATATTTATTTTGGGAGAGGATTATTGTTAGGGAAATACTCTGCTGAACTGTGACTGACCTTTTCTACCTCCTCTTGCAAATATGTTATTGCTAGCTAGCATACAAAATTAAAACCAGATATGCTCAGCTTTACTTGTACTCAGTGAAACCATGTAAAGAACACACTGCTTACATTGCTCAGGATGATCTGCAAGAGGAGTCTATTAGGGAAAAAACACATGTCAAATACCATTTTAAACTATCTTCTTACCTCTCTTTCAGTTTTCATGATGGAGAGGTGCTGTCACAGATGATGATACATTTCTTGGCACTGTCTTAATTCTTAACCAATTGTGGAAAGAGTTGAATGCTCAGTCTTCCTCCAAGAAACAGACTTAAGTGTAATTCTGAAAATATTAAAAGTGTATTAAAATACACTGAATGTTAACTATAGTATTTACAATATAAAAATTTGTGGTTTAGCAGCAACTGTTGTGTTCTGTTTCTGAAAATAGCATAATAGATTTAGTGAAAAATGGTACTCTATAGCTTCTCTAGTAATAAATATAAGTAGATATTATATCTATATTTATACAGCCCATCCTACCTAATTCACTGCATAAACATGCAGAACTGTAAATCTGATAAGTAGTATCAAACAGATGGAATTATGAGATTCATTCCGATACATATCATATCTGAAATCCTTTCTATTAGCTGCATTACTGTTCTGACAGCAATGGGACTTTCTCCTCCCTTTTTATGGTTCTTTGGTCAATAAGACAGTTAACAATAATGTAAAATTTCAGAGGCATATGGAGACCACCTATTACAGGTAACAGAGCTTTCATGGAGGCCTTTCTCCTCTGACTGTGTAGAGAGCTAATTTGCTTAGAGTCACCCTGAGTCTAGATATCACAAGTGTTGTGAGAACTAGATTAAGTACCTACATAGTAGGCATAATGAAAATGGTCCATCATCCCTAACTGCTGGACTTAAGAGTATGATGCTTCAAATTGCTCCCCTTCATACCAATTTGTGCTTGCCAAAAAAATAGATTATTTATCTGAAAAAATGAAGTTATTATCAGACAGAAATCTAGTAAGTGCACTCTATAAGACTAACAGGAAAGAGGTGATGATATTTTTATCAAGCTGGGCTGTGCCTTCACTGTATTGAGTCATAGAATCATCTGTTCAGCAAAAACTGGTTAGGAAGGTTGAGTGATGATGGGTAAGGTATAAAAGTATCCTAAGAGTAAAAAAAAAAAACCAAACCCTAAATAAATCTGGTAATGTTAGGTTTATGTGAATGTCTTGTTCTTCACAGCTTTCAAATGGAAGTGTTGTATTTATTCTTGGTTATAAATTATGGATGTTAACAGAAGCTGAATCTACCTCGTCAATGAAATAACACTTGTATTTGTTATATAGGCCTTGTTCATCTTTCACAGTTTCAGAAGTTCTTAATCTATTTTTTTTAGTACTGCATTGCATTTTCTTCAGCTCACTAGATTGCCCATAAAAAGGTATCAAAAGACTCTAGAAAAGAATAATAATTTTAAAAAGTTTCATTCCTAAAATAATTTCCCTAGTGATCATCTGAAAACTTCTTCGTTATTACTCCACAGGCATTGATCCTTGTTAACAACAAAATCAGCAAAATAAGTCCATTAGCTTTTGCTCCTCTGAAGAAACTGGAAAGACTTTACCTGTCCAAGAACAACCTGAAGGAACTCCCAGAAAACATGCCGAAGTCTCTTCAGGAGATACGGGCTCATGAGAATGAGATCTCCAAGTTGAGGAAAGCTGTCTTTAACGGGCTGAATCAAGTGATTGTCTTAGGTATGACCATAAGAAATTATAACAAAATCAAGTCAGTGTTTTTCCAAGATGTTTTCAGTTCAGTCCGTGAGTTTATGTAGAAAGCCAAGCAATGCTCCAATAAATTGTACCTCCAAATTAGCTTTGACCTAAAGGATATAGGTTCAGCACATCTCACAACCATGTTTTCTTGGCAGAACTAGGCACCAACCCAATCAAGAGTTCAGGCATTGAAAATGGAGCTTTTCAGGGGATGAAGAGGCTCTCCTACATCCGTATCGCAGACACCAACATTACTAGCATCCCAAAAGGTAAGAAATTCAATTACTATTTCAGAGATTTGCTCAGGTATAATATAGTGACTTCTAGTCAGCTGGAAAAAAAAAAAAAAAAAAAAAAAAGAGTTTGGAAGCCTTTTGAGTCTGTTCTTAGAATATCCATTATTAGAATATTTCATTTTCTGGTCAGTTGACTTTTATTGGTTTTGAAAATTTTGTTTTTCTAGTATGAGAAGCTCCACAAGAGGTGCACTGTCACAAGTAAGCTATTTTATGTTATTTTGCTTTTCTTGTCTCATAGCTGAAATATAGTGGAAGAATGTTTTCACCCACCAATCCTGGTTGGTGATCCTGATCAACACTACACAGATGTAAACTCATGTAGAATTAACTGAAGTTCTACAAGCATAAAATCAGCCTTCCACAAGTCTATGGGTTTGAAGCAAAATATACTATACCTATACAAAACAGAAACATTTGCTATTTTTAGAAGTACTTCATTGCAAATTGCTACAAGATAAGAACAACTTCAATATAACCTATTAATACAAACCAAAACAGAATGGTTCCAATCCAGAGGAAATGATATTCAATTTATTCATACTTCAGACAACAGATTGTTTTGAAATAGCTGAAAACTTTTTGAAAGTTAATACTAGTTGTTATTTCTTTCATCCCACATTTCCTGTTTTGGATGTTCCTTTGAGGGACCTCAGATAGTTAAAATATTTGGTTCCAAGTTTTTTTTCCTGATAAACAGAATTTAAAAACTACTGTGTGCCTTACCTAAAATAACACTAAAGTTATTTTAGCTCATCTTTATAATCGCATTTTCTTCTGCTCTTATTTGTTAAATATCTATGTGCCAAATGTTTGTAGATTTACGTATGTGGATAGTCTGGCTAAAATGAGGCTTCTTCTCTTACACTAATATGTATGTCCCATTTACATAATCATGAAGGCTAGAATTCATATCCAAGAAGAATTTCATTTGGTTGCTTTTTAAGAATTAATTGTTCTATGATGACCTTAGGGGCTTGGTCTTATTTCATGCCTAATAAATTGTTAGTGGCTGTTTTCAGTTTCCCTGACTGTGAAAGTTTCTTGTTTCATTCAGTGAATCTTTCTTGGCTGTGTCTTTTTGTTACTATAAAATACATTAGTATACCTTAGTATTTTGTTACTATAAAATACCTTAGTATAACACAAGTCCTTTAAAAAAAGGTAATAATTCAGTTTCATCAAATAATTTGATGGTGTTCTCTCTTCCAGGCCTTCCCCCATCCCTTACTGAACTTCACCTTGATGGCAACAAAATCAGTAAAATTGATGCTGAAGGTCTGTCTGGACTCACTAACTTGGCGAAGTAAGAATTCATTTCTTCTTTTCACATAAAATATTAGTTGAAATTTTAACCAACACACAATTAGAACACATCATTCTGGGCTTCATGAGTATTATTGTCATTGAAGCAGTACCTAATTTAGCAGAAAAAGCTTCTAAGGACTCCTGTACTGACTTAAGAGAAAAAAACACTTAATTTTTTTTCTAACAACACTTTCCAGCTGTTTTCAATTATGAATTATCTATACCCAGGACAACTGTTTCTTTGAGTTAAAAAAAAAAAAAAAAAAAAAAGAAAGAAAGAAAGAAAGAAAGATAAAGAGAGCAATTAGATTTTTTTATTCTGCCATGGTCCTTTCACTGTATTTCCATCTTTGGTTTAAGCAGTTTTCTTGGGACACTGGAAACAGGAAAAAAGCACATGGAAACCAAAACTTCTTGCAACAGTGTTTCCTTTGTTTCTCAAGAAAAGCAACTCTGCAATGAGTCCAGAACATGGCAGAAAAATAATCATGCAATATAAATGAAAAAGTGTAATTTCTTCAGAGTGATTTTATCTTGCTAATCTGTGTGTTGTTGAATAAATTTCTCTACTGTAGGAAAATATAAGGAGAATTCCCAAAGAGCAGTTATAGACATACACAATTATTTGTGAATTAATTCACATTAGAAAACATGCTAAAATATTAAAATGGGCCTTTAATACAAGGTATTTTAATACTATGATACTTTAAAGCTTTGTATGAAAATAGAAGTTTAATTGATCTAAAAGACTGTTAATCAGATTACTTGATCTAATTCATGGATCTTCATCTTAATCATTCTGTTTGTCATAATGAAGGCAGAAAACAGAAAACAAAGGAAGATTACCGAGCAACAGGAGCTAAGTCTACCTCTATTTATAGTAGCTCAAACAGCAGTTTAGTGCAATGAAGTATGTAGTAACTTAACACGTATCTCAAATCTGGCAATTCTAAGTGGTAAATCTTAGAACAGCTTTCTAGAGCTTGTAAAATAAGATATTTCAACTCATGTTTGATGTTCATATTTGATCACAGATTAATCCCTGCTCAAAAAAAGTCTGCTCTTGGATTTTAAAGAAAAAATAAAAATACCACAATTATGGACTAGTGGACTATGGAGCAGTTACTGTTTATAACAGAGGCTAGTATAAAATGAAACATCCTCCAGAGAAATTATAAAGAAAACTTCCAAAACACAAACAAGATCATAACTACTCAGATAGAGAATAATTTATTTTACCAGAGGAGGGAGGTGTAGGGTGTGTCAGCTGTCCTGCAGATGACAGTTTTTCTGCTTTTTCACATTCACACTTGGAAAACACTACAGGCAACTTCACATGGACAATATTGTCAGAAGTCCTTCTTAAGACATAAAGCTTTATGCAGAAACTGCTGATGGACTACTAAAAATATCTAAACTTGAGCTGCTTTTATTGTGGCTTTACTGTATGGAGAAACAAGAGACTGTTCATTGTGGTGTGGAAATGTGGAGATGCTCAGAACAGGGTTTAAACTACTCTCTGGCCTGTGCTCAATCAGGCAACCTAAACATAGTCAGAAATCCTCTATTGCAAAGTTGAAAAGTAAGGCGGAATACAGACTGGCAAAAAAGGAGTACACTGGACATAACAGAAAAGACCGATGAAGAAAGGAGGGAGTTATGGGAGAACTCTAGGATAGCATATGGGATAAATCTAAGGGGCCGCATGCCCCTTATGCCACAGAAACAAGCTACAGAAAACCAGCTTTTATTACACATCTAAGTCTTCAGGAACTCTCCTCCTGAATCATGTCAGCTCATGCTCAACAGTCTAATAGCTGCCCTAAAGCACAGGGGCTTTGAGAAACAGGTGATTCTTCTGACTGTGTTAAGGTGTTTTGAACTGCAGAGTGTTCCATGTAAGAACTCGCTGTAGATTTACCACTCATTCTCTTTTGAATTCTTGAGTTCTAGCAGACCACCAGTCTTTGTCCTTTTTGTTTGTTTGTTTTCCTTGTAAAACTTCTCATAAGTCTTTCAAAAATCTTCACGTACTGCTGCTGTGGAAAAAAATAATCTCATGAATGTAAACCAAACAAGACTTTGCTGGTTACATGCAGGAATGAGCTCCACAGGAATGTACATTACCAACATGTTACTAAAAAGTTAAAGTTTACTGAAAAGATCTAGCTCCATACAGTGGAAGTTGCATCAGACCCAGAATAATGATGATGATGAGCAGCATGAAGTTTGTTAAAAAAAAGTGGAAATAGGCCAGCAGGGATGTTGGAGACAAAAGAAGGTGCAAAAATTTCTGAGAATTTCTTCAATATTTAGAAATGTTTTTGATGATGCTCTTCGATGATTTAGAATGCTGTGACTAGCTCAGATAAAACACTGGAAAAATATTACCTATTCACTAATATAAAAGGAAGTAATATGTCAATATATTAAGCAAGAGTGATTTTTCAACTTCTTCCCCTTTTTTTTCCCTTGTGAAAAAGAAGAGAGATGAAGATCATATTCTTTCTAACACTCTTAATCACCCTGTATTTTACACACTACTATTGACTTATTTCATTTGTAATCATAGCCTGGAGTGACTGAGAGTTGGTTTGTAACACACTTAAATGAGTGTAATTACATGTAATTTCACTGCTTGTTGGAGTTAGATCCACTTTTCTACAGACTCCTCCAAATTTACTCTTTCCCTAAAAGGCTTTCCCTGCATAAGCTAATGCAGAGTTGGATCTTGTCCATCCCTATGGTGTATAAAGGGGTTACTTTTGCTTCAACAGAGCAAGATGAAAGTCAGACCTGCTTTTTTTCATGCTGGTCTCCCTAGGTGTGACATATCTGCTTGTAGACCTGCGTATGTAGTGAGCATATATTTAGATATGTGTCAACCAAGAAATTATAATCTTCTGCCAAAATTTTGTTTTTCAAGCCTTTTAAAGACATTCACTATGAACACCCATCACTGAAGTCCTTTGTAGACATTCTGTAGATCTTTAGACCAAATTGCTCTGTAGGATCGAATCCTCCAAGATTTCCTCAACCTTGTACTCAAAGGAATTTTGTTGTAATAGCTTTTAAATGAAAATTCTGCCTGACCAAATTCTACCAAAGATATGGGATACTGTGAACTGTCAGTGGGAGATCTCATTGAGTTCTCCTTTGTCATTTAATAGCTTGACAGCTTTGCAATGTTTAAATGAGTATGATATGATTATCTGTATTATAAATAACACTAGTTAACAAGATCTTTCATTGATGGTTTATTTTAAAAAGGAAAATCATAAAATATGTTTCCATTCTTGGACAGCATTTTTTCTGGAAATATCTCTGCCATAAAGATCAAACAAGAATTTTTAGTTCTGTGATTTTATACTAGGTCCAGTTTCTGACTTTTTAAGCTGTCACAAGCCACAAAGAATTACAGGTAGTAGACTCTGTGAATAAGACTTTCTTTAAAAGTACTCATCTATAGCAAATTATTTTATCACAAGGATTCTGATTACCTATATTAAATTCTTTAATTGATTCAGTTATTATTAAATCTCAGAGCATTTTTCCCCTCAAAATTAAAAAATATCATTTAAAAAAGATAAAGCAAGCTAGATTAAGAAGATTTAGGCTTTATAGAAAAAAATTTCTCAAAGGACAACACTCCTGATGATGACAACCCCTTGCAGAATTACCACTGATTGCCTTACTGCAATACAGAGCATTGTAACTTCTGAGAGTCTCTTAAAAAATTCTATAGTCTGCTAATTGCAAACAAAAATACAGAAATAGATAAATTGGACCAGATTTTCCAAATTGGACATAAATTGTGCTAGTAAACTTAGAATATGGATGCATAAAGCAGGAAGGATGATTTTGTGATGACAGCTCTGGACTGAAAACTAGGAGAAATGTGTTTGTCCCACTTCTGTGTCCTGCTGAACAGATCATTCTGTATGCCTCAGGTCCTGGTTCCAGTCTGTAACATGGCTCTAACTACATAAGTATCTTAGAAGGATGTAGTGAAAATTTAAACTTAATAGTTCTGGTCACCCTGGGTTATGTAGTTTGACAAATAAAGTTACAGCCAGTGCTTCTAAAGTCATGCAAGAAACTCTTAATCAGCTTTTAAAGAAAGACTGGTGCCTATGGAGGTACACAGTATGCATTTACAGTGGGATTAGTCATACAGCTCATGAACCTATGCATTGCCATGGGCACAAGTTGAATGATATTATGATAATTATGATAGTTCGTATCAGATGTCAAACTTATTTAAATATGTTTATCTAAACTAGTTCTCCATGGTGACTCTGTACCTCATGCATAATTCTGAAAATAAGCCTGGTCTGTTCTACAACAGTACTGTAGAGAAGTAATCAACTTAAGAAAGTTGGTTATGTGGACAAGTTTAACATTTTTTTTTTTTTTTTTCAGATTGGGTCTCAGCTTCAACAGTATTTCTTCAGTTGAAAATGGCTCTCTTAACAATGTACCTCATCTGAGAGAGCTCCATTTGAATAACAATGACCTTGTCAGAGTACCTGGTGGGCTGGGTGAACACAAATATATCCAGGTAAAGTTTATCATACTGCCTCAGAGAACAATAGTTGAAAGATTCCAAATGGTATTTGTATGGTTATTCAGTCTTGAACAGAAACATACACAGTATTTGTGCAAAAGGTAACGATGCAAGTTTCATAAACTGTTGAACAGGCATGGAAAAGTTGCATACAACAGGAACTGTTATTCTGATTTTTGTGTGGATGTGCCTATGGAGGTGTATAGATCTAGATGTGTGCATTCATTACCTCTGTGTGTCTGAGGGGATGCAACAAATATGGGATTATTTGTGTACTTTGATTTCCTCTTTACTCAAAAATTGCTTTCAAAGAACATTCCTTCTGTTGAATTTTTTCAATTCTACTCAGTCACATTTTGCAACCTTTCCCAAGAACCTTCCCTTTGGTATCTCACAAAGCTGTGCCTTCAGGAGGGCAAAGAGATGCCATATGCATTTCACATCAGCAGTATTTCTGAGGTCTGTGTGGCTAGATAGCTAGAAATACTGCCTCTTGGAACCAATTAAAATCTGTCTTCACTTTGACTAAGATTTTATGGGAATGAAAACTGCCAAAGAATGAAGACTCCCAAATGTAAATCACCATTTCATGTAACTTGGGAAAATTCATCAGAAAAGATGACTCTGGAGCAAAGTAATATCCATCAGCTATTTTAAATCATCATTTGTGATTACTTTGGCTCTGACTCCTGTACAGTTGCACTCATGGGAGTGAAAGCATTAGAGCTGGAGAGAAACCAATTAGCACCAAATGCATTCATTATATACAGCACATGCTTCTGAACCACGGCACTGTATTAATAATTCCACATCTTTGACTCCTCTTTTGGTTACAGTGTGATCAGATGATGGTAATGTTATTAGATTGCCTTGCACAGTTTCTGCTCTTTTTGTAGAAATTATTTGTAATTGGGTATACTCTAGGTATTTCAAACGGTAAGCAGAATCAAGCATTTGTTTTGAAAAAATGATATATTGTTACTCTGTATAACATTGCACAATACACACCAAGCATTTGACATCAAATAATTTATCTCATTTGCCATGGTAGCTCCATTTCTTACTTCTGTACTTCTATGCTTTTCAGGTGGTCTATCTTCATAACAACAAAATTGCTTCAGTTGGTATCAACGACTTTTGCCCTCTTGGCTACAACACCAAAAAGGCTAGCTATTCCGGTGTGAGTCTCTTCAGCAATCCCGTGCAGTACTGGGAAATCCAGCCCTCTGCTTTCCGATGTATCCATGAACGCTCTGCAGTACAGATTGGAAATTACAAATAGATGTCTAAAGATGGGGTTCAGTTGTGTTTCAGCTAAAGTACCTGTTGTAATAGGCCTGTTCAAAAAATTGTTGCTAACAGTTAATGCCAAATACCAGAAACTTCACTTAAAAGTGGAGATGATCCATTGATGTAGAATAAATGAATCATTACAGATGTACAAGATCAAGCATACCATCAAAAAGAATTGCCAACTGTGCTTTAAACTGACTTATTTCAGCCTTCTTTTCCAGCATGCTTTCTGTGGTATTTTTCAGTTTGCTGAATGCTACAGGTTTTCAGATTCCACTGTATATGAGATTCGGAGTAAATATTTGTCAAGCTATGATATAAAAAAAAAAAAAAAAGATAGTGATTGAGGTTATTTTTATAGCCACACACACAGAAAAATAGTAGAGGAAAAAGACTCTCAAATCATCTTGGGACTTGAGAAGGTGAGAGTTATCTACTTTAAATAGAATTCAAGCCCTGGAGGTTTAAAAATATCCACCATAACACTAAGCTAATTCTGAATGTATCTGTTTAGCAGAGGCAAATAAAGTTGTTGCTAATGTCATTATTTTGGGAAAAATAAAATAAATTCATATGGTACAGATAGTTCTTTAAAGTTTGCCATTCTTCTAGAGCAATGCTATTCAGGATCAGCCTAACATAATCCTATTGAACAAAATAATGAGTAGTCTGCAGTACAAAACCTGTAACCTATGTCTGGAGCTCAATGACTAAATTTCTCTAGGGCAAATCCCTCTCATCTTAGTCACAAGAGCAGTTTTAATGACTTCAGTGAGACTGCCTTGCAGAGTATGGTATTAGGGTTTAGTCATTGGTATCAATCCATGCATATATCTAAACCAAAAATAATAGCAGTTCACTGTTCACTTGTTCTGCATTGTACATTTGTCAGCATCCTTCACTGTTTTTGTTTTTTAAACAATATTTTTAATTGTCAAGTAGAGATATGCAGGCTCCCCATCTGATGAATTTATGGAATTTAGATTATAAGGAAAATCATAAGTATAGCAAAATATGAAGTGAAATAACTGCAAGGCCTAGCTGGACATTGCTGGGACATCATTTGTAGAAGTATCTTCTTAGAGTGATTTGAAGCCCTCTGCAAACTGGGATTCTTCAACCCATACCAGTGGGTAGCAAGCACATCAAAGGTAGGCTGCACATTTCTACTGTCAATCTACAAAGCTAAACATATACTCAATAAAAATGTCACCTTAAAAGAATCTTCTGCAGCCTCTTAATACTCCAAGGTCAATCTCTCTAATTTGTAAAACTTATATGTCATTTATATTAAAGAATAATGTAATACAGGCAAACTCCAAAGTATTTGTCTTTATTTTCTGTTTTGATAGCATAACATAGTGTGTCAGAAATTTAATTATGATTAATTCTTGAAACTTGAACATCTTTGGCATTGTGATAGTTAAAGTAAGAACAAGTTGTGTGAAATTCTCTTGCCTCAAGAAACTTTTTCATGCTTAACACTCATAGGTATTTTTCATAGAAAATTAATATATTCTCTTTATAGCTGTCATTTATTCAGGCATCAAATAATCAAAACAAACTATGACTCACTAAAGCCATTACACAAAAAAGTATGTTTGCACAGTTAGCTATCTTCTTCATATAGTAGCCAATGATTTCCCCCATTTGCATCTGGGTTTCACATTTTCTGACATTTATTTTTAAATAAAACAGTACATGATATCCTTCTGTCACTGGAGGGAAAACCCTCAAGAAAATCAGCACTTAGATTTTTTTCCTTTTGGTTCTTGGTTGGATATCTGCTATTATTCAGAGAGAGACTTCATGCAGAAGAGAACAAAGGCATTGTCTTAGCTTGAACAACTCCACAGGGTTTGTATGCACACATTTCAAATTAGCAGATACAGATACAGCTTACAGGAAGAGTTTTATACAATAAATAACAATTACTTATTACATAAAGCTTCATATAAACACATACACAAACTTTCCATTTCTCCCCCCATGGCTTTAAAATCTCTCCATACTAAGACTTTTATTTCAAACCATAAACAACTTTCAGTCCAGAATAAAATAGCTGAGCTTGGTCCTCCTCTGTAATACCCATGGTATGTCCCATACCAAGCTTGCTGCCCTTTGTGCTAAAACACAAGCTGTTCCTCATAAATTACATTCCCTGCCAACAACCAAGGGCTGCAAAGATAACAGGACTTTCCTGATTCCCAGTCCTGTGCAATAAAACAGAATAAGCAAATCCTATAACATGAGACCTCTGCAAGATCATGACAAATTCAAAAGGTAAACACACTCTTTTTCCATAAACTGGGCAGCCATACCTACAAAGTCTGACTGATGGGACCCTATCCACACACAGCATCTGCAAAGACTTCAAAGCAGCAGGAAGCCCAGTACTTTTAAAACTGCTTTTCATATAAATACAGAACAGATGGCTCTTCCACTAGAAAGAAAGAAAGAAGGAAAGAAGGAAAGAAGGAAAGAAGGAAAGAAGGAAAGAAGGAAAGAAGGAAAGAAGGAAAGAAGGAAAGAAGGAAAGAAGGAAAGAAAGAAAGAAAGAAAGAAAGAAAGAAAGAAAGAAAGAAAGAAAGAAAGAAAGAAAGAAAGAAAGAAAGAAAGAAAGAAAGACCAAACTATAAATAGTTGGGTGGGAAGAATTAAGAGAGCCCAGCAGTGTGTCTCTGATCCCTCCATAAAGTATGAAGATGGTAAACAGTCACAACTACA
The DNA here is from genome assembly GCF_047716275.1 of Strix uralensis. Classification (NCBI taxonomy): domain Eukaryota; kingdom Metazoa; phylum Chordata; class Aves; order Strigiformes; family Strigidae; genus Strix; species Strix uralensis. The sequence goes on along the minus strand of NC_133976.1, from coordinate 50,477,951 downwards.
TCACTCAAACACGTAAAGGAATAAAAACCTTGTTTCTTGGTGCAGCATAAGGCATCTCATCCCTCCTACATCCCTGGGCCACAGAAAGATCACTGCAGGAAAAGGTGGGACCATCTCTCAGGTGTGAGAATAGACCTTACTAGGGAGCCTGAAAAAAACCATATCCTAATAAACGGAAAATTCAGGCTGGTGGAAACAAGCCATATGAGAATAAAAAGGTGCAGTGACAGATCCTCAGATGCAAGAATGATGGAAGAATTAAACTGACATACAGAGGCTTCTTATTTCTTCCACCATCATAAAAATCCAAACTAAAATAATAACACTTGCTTGCTTTTGCTTTTAAAACCAATTTTCTAATAGTATATTTAAAATTCTATCTTTTTGTGATAAAGAAGACAATGTTTTCTGCTATTTTTTGATATCTAAATGCATCATTTTTCCCTAGTCATGAATCTTACTAAAGTGTTAATTAAAATCCCTGTAAGAGGTTTTTAAGTAAAGAAAATAGTCCCTTCTGTTTTCTACGGCACTGACTAAATAAGTTGGAAATGAAAAGCAACGCTTCTTCAAGTTTTTACTGCATTTTGATGGCAATACTGTAAACTTATTCTTTTGCTTTTGTAGTATCCTTCCCACTTTTTCTTTTCTTTTTTTAATTAATGATATCCCTCAGGTTTAGTCTTTCCAAAAGTACATGTACATTTTTTTGCTAGCAAAACCATATATTGCTAAGGAATATTATTTTTCAAAACTTCACTACAAATCAATTAGCTTCTTCATATATGGTTATCTTTTAAGGCCAGAAGTGAGCTGGCTGGTTTCTCCTAAAGTGCACCAGGTTATGGACAGCCATCATACTTGATTGTTGATGTGTAAATGACATCAAATCTAATTTAATTTCCCGGAAAGGATCAGCTCTTAAAACCCTGGCTTCAATGTGTTGCTCTGATTTCCAGGCCTATGGATTTTTTTTTAGTTCCCTCTAATAACTGCTTCTCAGATCCTCTCAACACAATGTCTGGCAACAGCTCTTTGACCCATAACCTGTTTTTTTTACCTACTAGTAAATCACTCTTATTATCTTTTTCTGTTTATGTTTGTTGCTTTTTTTAAACAGATAGTATTATTTACCTTACAGTCATACATATAAATTAACAGAAAGCTGAGAAATTGCTTTATCTCAATGCAAGCATTAATTTCATGCATCTATAATAACATATGCAAAATAACTATAAAATATTACAAAAGATTTTCCAATCCCACCACTACTCTGAAGTGCCATCTAGTGTCACTGAGGGACAGTAACAAAATTATTCACTAATTGTGAAAACCAGGAGGAAAGATGTTTATGAGTCTTTATGAAAAGAGGCTATACAAATTCACATACTTGCTCTGCTGTGTGGTTTTGCTTTTTTTTTTTTTTTTTTAAAGTCAGAGTGTATAGCTGTGAAATCAGTAGCCTTTTTGTATGTCCACAGTCAAATATTCTTGCTTTGCACATGGATGTGTTTTTGCTCATCCTCTCTGAATGTATACATTGCTCTGAAGTCAGTTTTGCTACAGGGACTGGCCTACACCTCTATAATTTTTTTTCAAAACAGGTGGCCTTATTTTCCATGGTGATTACAAAGCTATGGCTAGGTGGTTGGGTTTCTTTCCATTCCAAATTTTAAAGCACCAAAAGGGTTTAGCCAGTGCTAATTTAGCTGGAAGTAGCTTATTCAATAAAAGAAAAAGAAATTAAGGAGCATGTTAATGACAAGTTTGCACAGCACTGAAGGGGCAACATGGGTGGTTAGGTGCTCAATATGAAGTGCATCATCTTCAAACTGAAATAGTGGAACTAAAAATAGCTGATAAATTTTAGATAAAACATTACTCTAACAGTGCTCCAGCAGCTCCAGCTGCAATAGAACAAAGTATCTGTGCATCTCCTGAAAAGGGGCAAAAACTGTTTTAGTGTTTGAATTAAACTCAACACAAACACTCAAACAGCAAGACTCATCAATGGATGCATTTCAAGTGACATAAACCAGCTTTTGGTCGTCTGCCCTGTTTTCTGCTTTGGAAGTGCAGCCCTGTTAGTGTACCCTAAGTGCCTGAGGATCAGTCTGGATGCAGGCACTCCAGAGTGCTGCTTGCCCTGCCTGTTAAACTCCACACTTTCTTTCTGACATAAAGATGTGGTTTTTTTAAAACTGCTTTGTCAGGCTGATCTCTTACTCAGTGTGTACATTATGCAGCTTGAAAGCTTTGGAGATTACCTCTATGTGGGTGTTTTAAATCAGCAGACCAGAAGAATGTTAATGCTCTGTTACTGCGTGCTTAAACTGGGACTTAAATCTGTGGCAGAAAGAATAGACAAAACTATGAAAAATTGTATTGTTTTAATCATATATATATGCACACATCTTTTTAAATTATAACATAATTTTTTTAAAAAAAAGAAAGAAAAGGAACTAATAACAAAAGCAGAGGATCTGCAGCATGGTGACAAACAATGATGGTCACGTTTCTGAATCCACATGTACAGCTGCAACAAGCAACACAGTGAAGAAGCTTTTGGAAAATAACAAATATTTTAGGCCTTGAATCTGCTAACATTTGCCTACATTAATAGTTCTAGTGTTTTCAGTCAGAGGAACTGAAAGCTACAGATGGCACTCAATTTTGAAGGGAAATTAAACAAAAGATGCCATCCACTGTCTAAATAAAAAAGACAGCTTTTAAACAAACAAAAAAATGTCTAAACCACCTCCATCCAGAAAATTTTCATCAAAAGAATTGTCCCAGGTACTGTCTTTGGCTCACATCCAGATGGAGACAAGACAAATACTTGCAAATTATGATTTTTGGTGGTAAATGGTACGATATTTTGCTTATATGCACAAATATTAATCAGTAGTTTTTGTTGCTCCTAGCATTTGGCAGAATGGACAGTAGAATACATACTGCTTTATTCTGTATACATGATTACAATTTACAAAACTTTCTATTTTCATACCTCACATGAGATCAAGCAAAATTCCAGGGTTTTTTTTTCCAGTTCTTTATGTTATTCACTCAACAGCACTGAAATATATAATTTATGAGAAATCACACTTATACCTTTTATTCATTTTCAACTAATAAACTATGTATTACATCTAAATGAAAAAACCTTAAGGATTTTGGTACTATTTTTGTGAACTTCAGGTTTGGACAAGTTACATTATTGGTTCCAGATGAAGACTTTAATTGAGATGAATTAGGCTAGTGCTCCTCCACACAGTAACTTTTTGAAAGTGTTCAAATCCCAATGTAAAGGCATGGAAAATAGGGACCATGTGTCTGCTACTAAATGCATGTTAGAAAGCCCTTTCAACAGGAAAACTCAGAATCAATTAAACTAATCATGTAGTATTCTGCTGATGAATTCTTTCATCTTTTAATTTCAAGGTATTGAATCTTTGCAGGAATCAAAAGATTATAAAGAATAAACCAAATTCCAGAGTGCATAAAAAAAGAGTAATCTCAAAATGCATAAACTAATCTTGACATGAAGGACAGAATCATTCTAAATATTACTTGGCTATGTTAGAAACTCTAGACAGCCAAAAAACTTCAAAAGGCTTATTCACTTCTGAGAATAATCCTTCAGAGGTTTGTCCATACACATCATTCTAATGTGGAAGGAGAAAGTAGGTATGTTGCAATGAAGTCTTGAAACAAAGCACTGTCTCTGAAGTGTGGGCTAACAGAGAGTGATTGAGAGGTCCTAAACCTCAGGCAATTTAATATTTCATCATGCCATCAACAAAATTAAATGAAAATATTAACCTTTTGGGTATTTTTTTTCTCGTCCATGCCTTACTGGTCATTTCCAGTACCAAGTTCTTTAAAGATATGCCAGTCATTTTTGATGTATGGTAGGAGCCACTACATGTGTAGGTTACAGGGAGATAGAGAAGATTGTGTGAATTTCTGTTCAACAGATGCAGATAATTGGATTGTTATGGAAAAAGTTAAGTAATTAGGCTCCTTACTGCTGTCAAAATACTACATTACTGTGAAATGAATATATTTCCTTTGAAATTCCTTGCCAGAATTCTGACCTACAGGATTGTATTCCCTACATCTTAGGCATCGGGAATGTGCTCACACTATGGAAAAATACAACTGCACAGTGATTTTAGATTATTCTGCAGAGCTGAAAAAGAAAAAGACAGCAGGAATAAGAATTGAAGAAGACATGTCCCATTTATCAAAGCTCTGCCCTACAGAGGAGGAAGATGAGGATGCCTCCCACCCCCCCTCTACCCTCCCTCACAGTTCAGGTGAGAGAGAGGTGATAAAAGAGCTTTCTATCCACTTGGCTACCTCATGGACAGCTTCTGAGATGGTATGAGAGCATGTGTACATGAACATATCTGAAACTCATGAAGGCCAAGGAAATCCCAGTATCAGCACAGACTGTGTGATGAATGCATTGAGATCAGCCCTGCAGAGAAGGACTTTGGGATACTGGTGCGTAGAAAATTGGGTATGAGCCAGCAATGTGTTCTTGCAACCCAGAAAGCCAGTCACATCCTGGGCTGCATAAAAAGAAGCGTGGTCAACAGATCAAGGGGGGTGATTCTCCCCCCTTTACTCAGCTCTTGTGAGACCCCTGTCTGGAGTTATGCACCCAGTTCTGGGGTCCCCACCACAAGAAAGGACATGGACCTGCTTGAGTGGGTCCAGAAGAGGGCCATGAAGATGATCGGGGGGTTGGAGCATCCTCCTTATAAGGCCAGGCTGAGAGAGTTGGGGTTATTCAGCCTAGAGAAGGCTCAGGGGAGACCTTATAGCGACCTTCCAGTATTTAAAGGGAGCCTACAGGAAAGATGGGGAAGGACTCTTTATCAGGGAGTGTAGTGATAGGATGAGGGGTAACTTTTAAACTGAAAGAGGGTAGATTTAGATTAGCTATAAGGAAGAAATTCTTTACTGTGAGGGTGGTGAGACACTGGAACAAGTTGCCCAGAGAAGCAGTGGATGTTCCCTCCCTGGAAGTGTTCAAGACCAGGTTGGACGGGGCTTTGAGCAACCTGATCTAGTGAAAGATGTCCCTGCTCATGGCAGGGGGATTGGACTAGGTGATCTTTAAAGGTCTTTTCCAACTCAAAACATTCTGTGATTCCATATGCCATACCAGGGCCTTGAGTATACCAGGAAGTTGTTTCTGATATGACTATACTCTTCAGAGCCTCTGCCTACCTAGACATCTACTACTCATTGTCCCAGGAGCTACATTTAACCTCGAGTCCTTGTCCTTGCCCTGAGCTTGTCAGGGTTCAGCAAGAGAGGGCAGCGGTGCAAGGGAAGTCAAGCTGGGAGCCAGTGGTTACACAAGACAGGTCAGCAATCTCATGAGCAAAGTGTACAGTCCCACAACAGCAAATGAAGAAGAGCAGAGCTGGTTTGGTGACTGTAACCAGGGCTGGCCAATCATCCAGTGACAGATGTCTACTGAGTAGGCAGGTCCAAGGTCAAACTCAGATATCAAGTCAGTAAGATAATGCCAGGTACAAAACCAGGCACAGCATACCCACAACAAGCTAGGGCTGGGGGTTCAGCTTAAATACAGCTAATAACATGGAGTTCTGATCTAAATGAGAGTTTGAAGGAGTTACAATATTTGACTGTAATGTTTTACTTTCCGTACCTACAATCCAAAAGGAAGTACAACCCAGCATTTGAAGAGATAAGGAAAGAAATTCCCTCTAGGTTAGCTTCATATTGCTATTCCTAAAAGGTGCAGCATTTTTGAAAATGCTATTCTGTTTTGTAGCATAACTTATCTATATAAGCAAAAGTAATTTTAAATATTAAGAAAACATGAAAAAGACTACTGGAAAGTTAAAGTGATAGATGTTGATTCCAGTTTTTTTTTGCAGACATTGTGCTGAATACTCAGCTAAGAGACGTCTACAGAGAAAATTGTTGGAGAAAATACTGTTCAGACAGTTTACACAAAGTGAGGATATTACCTCACTTAAGAGACTGGTTACTCCTGGACTGGTGCTCCAAGGGCACAATTCAGGTACCAAAACATTTGTCTAATGACATTCTAGATTGCTTAGATATGCCTGGCCTCCTGCCACTACTTCAGCACAGGGCAGGTCTCCCAAAGATCCTGTCATAGCAACCAGCCCCACTTGGATGTGCTGTACGGCCCAGGGCATGTCAAACAACAGTAGATGCCTGTGCATCACCAGTTGACTGAAGCCCCTTGATGACAGGCAATTGCCTAAATGCAGATGTCTTTTTATTAGGCACTGTGGAGTACTGTGCATTGCCACCAAGTGCCACTTGAAAAGGGGACAGATCTTTAAGTCCTTTCTCATATCCTATACAGATGAGATGGATACCTTAGAGCATCTCAAATGATATTAGATGCTTACATTTAGCATCTAATGTAAGCTGTCAACTGAATACAGTTATGGTGTCTGTGTTAGAGAGTTGAATCACTCCCTAGGCTCCATAACTCTATTTACTAGATCCTTACTGACCATGAGGGATGCTTGGACTCCTAGCACATGTCTGCTGTCTCTCAGGACTGAAGTGTGAGATACAGCATCTGAGACAGTTTATAAAAAAAGGTGGTCTACATCTCACAGAGAAGTGGAAGTAATCTTAATGAAATATAAGATGGAGTACTTTATGAAAAAAATAGTGTTTCTAATGGGAAATTTTATTTTGTGAAATGTTGCTAGCAGTGCCATGCAGCCCATAATAAAGCATTAGTAGGGTTTCTCAACACTGCACAGTTCCTAAGACAAAAGGTATTGCATACAACATAAAGTAAATCCACTCTGGACCTCCTTATGATGAATAAAGACATGTTAATCACTGGATTGGAATCTGGTGGTTGCCAAAGCTGACCATTTAATATGGTCAGAAGCATATTTCCAGCCAGTATTTCAGAGGAGCTCAATGTCCCCAAACAGGAAAAGGATGAGCAAATTTGTCTGGGAGGAAAAAATTAGAAGAAAACTAAGAATACTTATACTTAAAAAGAATTTATGAGATTGTCCTCAAATACCTTTCCCCCTGATTTTACAACCAAGAAAGACCAATTTTAGCCATCAGCTTGCTTGTTTCAGTAGAAAAGTGAAATGCAATTAGAAGTGAAAAAACCAAGTATGAGATACAAAGAATGAGGAAATATAAAGTATATATAAAAGTGTCTCTGTACATATTAGTAATAAGGCAAAAATAAAACTGAGTTGTACTGAACATATCAGTGACAGATCCATAGATAGCATGATGGAAAATAGTTGGAAGAAGCTTAAGTTCATGATGAGGAAAATAAATTCTAGTAATGTTATAGAACCACAACTAAACAGACACAAGACAATGGTAGAAATTGGAGTAGACTGATGTACTTTCATCAGACTGATGTACCTTTATCATATGAGGACTATCATATTACTTTCAAAGGGGAAAAAACAAAATAATATTTCTTAGTGATAAATACTTTTAAAGTGGGTTGTCATAATCATTTGTACTTAAATGTCTTAGGAAGCCACGTAAGAGATCTTTGGTACATTCACAGTCCATTTTCATGAGCCTAGGAATACCAGAACAGCAGTGTGTTGTTACTGTTCATGGACTACAAATAGGGAGATACCTCGAGGCTATTAACCTCCCATCAGTCCCAGGAAAAACAATGTAAAAATCTGTTACAGCATTCAGCTGATAATGAATTCAGTGTCAGCTAATGTCAGAATAGATACTAATAGAAAACTAATAATATAGTAACTATTATCTAGCAAGCCTTTACTTGCTCATGAGATTGTAAACTTGGTAGGTAAGGGAGTCTTCTGTAGTAGCAGTAGATTTTTCCGAGGTGTTTAATTTTAAAAATGACAATGAGTGGTACTTCAAAAAAAAAAGCACATAAAGTGGCTCCCAAACTCTCCCATCTTCATGGCGAAGACAATTTATCACCAAGTGGATATGTTCCAGTAGAGGGTCACATCAACTGTAAGAAGGCCAAACGCTATGTGTTGGTTGCCTGGACATCCTATTCAAAGCTAAGGTGTATGTGGCTGCACACCAGACTACTGCTTTCTACACAGAATCATAGAATTGTGGAATATCTTGGGTCAGAAGGGACCCATAAGAATCACCGAGTCTGTCCTGGTTTGAGTGAGTGGTGGGGGTTTTTGGTAGCAGGGGAGGTGGCTACATTGATGGCCCCCTGTGAGAAGCTTCTCGACAATCCCTCAGCTCCAAGTTGGACCCACCTTTGCACCAAAGGTCATACCAATTAGTTACACCTCTGCAATAACTTACTTAAGAAGGGGAAGCAGGGAGGAGTTGTGGGAATTGTGAGGAGAAGTTGTGAGGAGAACATCTGTGCAAACACCGAGGTCAATGGAAGAAAGGAGGAGAAGGGTGGGAGGTGCACTGGAGCAGAAACTCCCCTGTATCCTGTGGTGAGACAGCAGGGCCGATCCCCCTGCCACTCATGGAGGTCACCGGTGGAGCAGATACCGATTTGTGGCCTGTGGGGGGCCCCATGCTGACCCAGATGACTGAGCCTGAAGAAGGCTGGGACCCCATGGGAAGAAGGCCGCGCTGTTGCATTTCAGCACTGGGAGAACTGCAACATGCAGGGGTGACCCACATGCCCGTGGGAGTGACTCATGTTAGAGAGAGTTTGTGGAGGACTGTCTCCTGTGAGAGGGGGACCACACTGGGACAGGGGAAGAATACCAGAAGTTCCCCCCACTATGAGGTGGAAGAAACAGCAGGACTGACTGCACTCCCTGTTCCCTGCCCTCTGTGCTGCTGAGAGGGAGAAAGTAGAGAAATTGGGAGCAAAGCTGAGCCAGAGAAGAAGGGACCATCTAGGGGAAGGTGTTTTCAAGATGTGGTAATGCTCCTCATGGTCCTACTCTGTCTGTTAAGTGTTGTTGTTGTTAACGTCTGTATTAAATTTATGATCTTTTGTTCTTCCTCTAATGAGTCTGTCTTTTGCCTGTGACCATAATGGATGGATCATCCCTCTCTGTCCCTATCTCAATTCCTGAGCCTTTTGCTTTACTTTCTCCTTCCCAACACTGGGGGGAAAGGGGGCAGTGAGCAACTGCATAATACTCAGTTGCCCTCTGAGCTCAAACCATGACAGAGTCCAACTCCCTGCTCCTCTCAGGACTACCTAAACCAAAACCATATAGCACCTTACTGCTGTATTACTTTAGGCAAAGTGTTGCAGATATAGGAACTCACTGGGAGACAGCGTCTGGTGGAGAAGCACGATGCAGTGAACCAGCTTTGCAGGAGGCAGCAGTTCCCACTCCCACTGAAGTCTCATAGAGCAAACTGTCCCAGCAACTGCTGCCCACTGCAGCTGCATGCACAGAGGCAGCCAACTCCCCAGGACCGCACCATACACCCTGCAAGCGTGAAACTGGAAGTTCCTGTACTACCTGGCAACCCTATTGAGTTCATAAGCCTCAAGTTTTCTGGATGCCCTGGGTCTGTGCTAACTGAGCAGACCCTCCTTTACCAGCCTTGGAACCAGCCCCCTACTTCTGGATGCTGCCTGCAAGTACACATTAGCAGACACAAGGATGAAAACTGTGATAAATAAGCCTTTATTCACAGTCTAAATTATGTCAGCTGCTACCCCAAGATGCAACCTTCTGCCCACAGACAAGAAAGTGCTAAGTGCCTGTCATAACCTGCCAGGTCCTGAAACCAGCCTGGGCAAAAATCGACAAATTTTTGCACCAAACTAGAAAATTCCAAAACTTTTCATGTCTCAGATCATGGTTATATGTTGTCTGGAGCATAAGTAGGCAAAGGTATTTTGTTGAACTCAGTACAGCAGTAACAGGATGAAGTTTAATGGTTTGTGTTATACAGCAGGTCAATGTAGATGATGCAACATCCCTTCTGACCTTAAACAATAGTGATCTGAAAGCAGACAGATATTGCTCATGCTTAGGTTAGGGGAAGATGTTTAGCACCCAATGATTTTCAAAGGAGGTCTGCATTGATACAGCATTAGTATATACAAATACACAGTGAGTTAGCCAAGTTTGCCAAGTCCACCTCTTTCTTTTCCTATAAATTATCTGTACTGTTAAAAATACAGAGCTGCTACTGTATTTTTTACCTGTAATGACAACTTTCCCACAAATTCAACAACTCCTTGAGATCCTCTTACATTCTTTACCTTAGGAATCATTTGGGTTGGTTCATGTTCCAGGGTCACCTGATTCTTTTGTACATAGAACAGAACATTTTAAATGCTATAACACAAAGTACAGTTTATAAATATATAGGAATCTGTTTTTTAAAAAAGCATCTTGCCTTCATCTGTGCAGTTCTTATAAAAGAGGTTTGATCAAGCTTTGAATCAACTTAAAGGAATTTTGCCATTGACAATTTGAATCAAATTAAGTACAGTCTAGTGCAAAAGCAGTGTGAAAAGCAATGGAGAGGAGGTTAACTAGTATAATATAGACACTCTCAAGTTTGAAGCAAAACAGTGAGCAATTTTTCAGAACAACAAAAACAAAGATTCATACTCAACTGAAATATCTGTTGCGGTCTGCTAATAAGTTGTACCACTATTACCATTTTTGTAAATTTCCAAAGCTGCTATTTCCTTTTTAGGAGAAAGGAAAAAAGGATCTGGATCACCACAAATTTTGTAATGCTTATAGTATGTGCTCTAACACTTTCCATTTAACATGTAAGTGCAGTGTAGAGGCTGAACAAATAAAATTTCAATTTGAAGGAATGGAAGTTTTCAGATGAAAAAATAATAAGCACCTACAGCCTTCAGAATCTGGAACTGAATTGTTTTTAGTGGAACTCATTTGATATGAGTCAGCCTTAAGTAATATTTTCAAAATGTTGTAGGACTTCACAAAAACTTTTAACTAATTATTACTGGAGATTTGAGTCAATATCATATTTTTGTTTATTCACTATATATAGGCTAACAGGCTATATATTCACTATTTAGAGATATGGAAAACATCATGCATAAACACTACACTACCTCTTTAAGTGGTTTGCTATATGGTGCCCATGGAATGGCCTTTTCCCTTAATGGAGATTTATTTACTTTCTGCTACAGGTAGCCTATTAAAATGAACTAGCCTTTATTTCATCTTGAGAGTAGTATTTAATTTAAATTATGAGTGATTAGTGCAAAAACCCACTATTCATTTTATTTGGCAATGTGAAAAGTTCCACAAGCACTTTTTCTTGGGCTATATGTTCCTATGACCCAGATACCCTGCTCTTAATTTTTGGGACCCAAATCTTTTTGTTCTTAGGATACACATCTATGTACATAGGTTTAAGACTAAAAGGAAGCAGTTGGTTTAGATATCTATTAGCTTTTAGTAACTTGAGTCTTTGGGGAAAAAGGAGGTTAAAAGTAAACAGATTGGGAGGAGTTTCCCTTTATGCAGAAGTGCTTAGAAGTTATAAAAAAGATAGTTTTACAGGAGAGAAAAGTCAGAAAGGATAACACTGATAAGCAAAGAGGGAAAATACCGTAACTAGACAATATTTGAAGGCTAGATCTCACCCACTGCAAGGTGATATACTTGCAGTGAGCTCTGCTTTCAGATTCTTTCACTACAACCTACCAGACTTCTTGGCCATCTCCAGCCATGAAATATGAATTAACAAGAAAGGAGATTTGAATCAAATAAAAGGAATATTTCTGTTCATTTATCACAAGCAGAAGAAAACTAGATGAGAATAGGCTTTGATCACACTTCCCATCAAAGAAAAATGGATAAATAAAGAATAAGAAGAAAATTACTTTTGGAGAAAGCAAACTGAGATGGCTTAACCAGGACCACAGTTGCTGAAAAGATGCAATATCAATATGTCCTGGCATTATCAGGTATGAAGCATATTCATAACCAGTTTTCAACTTAGATGATACAGGTAAACTTACACATTATTTTGTGTATTCCTTGGAAATTAGCTAGACTATGTTCACATGCTGTTTAATGACCCTGAACGGCACCCATAAAACCCCCCCAAAGAAAAAATAAGGACAGAAAGAAGAAATCACCCACCCACTTTCCCACCCTTTGCTACAGAAGAAGCCATACCTCCATTTGCTGGGTTTTAGTCCCTACCTGCTCTCCCAAACAGAGGTTTATGAGTTGAGTGCTTCATGAGTCAGAACAGTAAGATTAGGAAAGCATATAAAATGATGCTGAAGGAACAGTATTAAATAACAGAGTGGAGAGTTGGCAAAAATCTTATTAAAGGAAAAATCGATTGTTTTATATCTCATCCTTGGAAGGCATGTGATTCTTCATTTTGAATGTGCAATGTACGTAGATAATTTAAAACAGTCAGCAAGACAGGTACTATATGAATGAAAAAGACCCAGCTAAATTGAATGTGACCCAAGCTTTTACCATATGTTAATTGCAAAATATCATCACGTTTGTTTAATAAGATTTTTCTACAAGTTATAAAAATATGCATGCTTTGTATTTCTGTTAATAGAATGAGAAAAAAGGATGTATACTGGACCTACAGAAATCAATGTATTAAACAACTGGTGCATAAATATAACTGTGCCACAAACATATTAAGCCTACACTATCCTGTATTTGCAGCCAAAGTACAATTCCATATGTACTGCAAATGTAAAACTACATCTATTACTGAAAGATCAAAAAATGTATTAATTTATTATAATATTGAGCTTATCCTTCAAAAAAAATCTTTAATCAGAAAAAACACAGCTAGTGCCTTTCCTGTGAGTTTTAAAATTTTATTTACAAACATTATGCTCCATTGCTCAGTTTGCTGTACCTTATCCAACAGACCAAACCTCAGTATTGACTTAAGGGGCATGTCTTTCTGTATTAAAAATCTTTCCTTTATTCTAATTGATCTTTTGGTGAATATTCCTGCTTGTTGCCCCATTTACAGTCAAGGCTACAGTTTAGGTTTTCCTTGATCAGCTGAGAGTAATTAAGTAATTTTCAGATAAGTATCATACTGTGCATGAGAAACTCCATCTGGTCTCCGTTTGTCCACATGCAGAACAACAGCTTTGTCCGCTTCCACATTTCTAGTTCTGACACCATGCGTACTTTTTCACCTACTTAGCTTAATTCACTATCGTAATCCCACTGCTTCACATTCACTTATTTGCATCATTCAAACAGTAATGTAGTTATGGTCTGTCATCAGCATGTTTCCTAATGTGTAAATGGTTCTTCCACCCCACGGGGACAGGCATGATGTCAGAACACCAAAAGAGTGACATTCACTCCCTATGGGCTGCACTGGCACTTGGTACTCTGTCTTGGGCGAATTTGTTTGCTAATTGTGTTACTGCAGAAGCACAGAGGTCCGTAATCACTTAGCATCTTTTCTGTTCTCAGTGATGGGCACTGAATCATGCCAAGCCACTGGCATGGAGGCCCAGATGCATCAGCAGCAGATTTTGGGGGAAGCCCACATGCAGGCTCCTCTTCTGGAAGCTGCTAGGGTTCTACAACCCAGCCACATCCTGTACCATGACATTTCATAAAGATAACCAGTTGATAACAGACAAAAAACTTGATCTGTCCCCCCAACAATTGCAGTCAAATACAACTAAACACACAAGACACTTTAAAATGGCTTGCGCATGCTTTCTATATGCACGTTTCACATTTGTCGCCATCCAACTTTATAAGAAAGAGCTTGCATCCCATTAAAAGGGAAGACATCTAGAGATAAGGGAAAGTTCAATGGAAACATTAAGATCCACTTTAAAGAGTTACTGTCTTAATGCATTATTTTTTGGCATTGCCTGGTGAAAATAGCATTTCATCCAAGCTTTAAGATGCATTCTTGAACTACATCCATGGAATAAGAAACAGACAACGTAAAGCTGAGTAGTTCCAGATTCTGAAAAACTGGAGAAAGCTGTAAGTGCAAAAATGAACAAATGTATAAAGTGAGTTTACAGTAACTGCTGAAAAGCAGTTCCTAGGATATGTTTTTATTAAACAAACATACATTCAATCACCAAAGAAAATCTCCAGACCAAATAAATTCCAATATTTTGCAGAAGAAACTTTGAACACAATATTTAATGTTGTGGAACAGGTTAAAATTCAAAGACAATCTTGCACCTTTCATTCTGATCCTTAAGCTAAAACTTTTATTAAGGATATTTTACTGTGGACATAAGATAGTTAAAGAAAAAGGCAGAAAAATGAATGAGTCACTTGGCTGAAGAAGCACAGCAACATTGAGGTCTGAGTGCTATTTGTTAGCTCATGTCTAGCAGTATAAAATAAGCTGGAAAACAAAAGTCTGTTTGCAATCTCTTTTACAATCTATCAAAAATGTTTTCCCTCTAAAATACAAAAATTCCTTGTACAAGGCTATGGCTAGTGATCTAAACTTTCTCAGGTTTGTGAAACACTGATCATTTTTTCATCCCACAGGAATAACAGATGGGTTGTCCTTGTACAATATATGGTATCCACCTGCACTTCATTAGAGAGCTGCATTTTTGCACATGCCACACCACAAGATCACCATGATGACATAGCAGCTTCAGAGAACAGCGTGACTAGGGCTTTTTTTTTTTTGCTTTTTTTTTTTTCCCCTTGTAACACAGAAGATCTGGCAGACTTTTACCTCCTGACACTGTTTACAGCATATATTGGTTGATACAGTCCCTTATTGCATCTGCTCTGGGAATTAAGGAAAGCAGCTTCAAGGCAGTAAGGTAAGTGCTGCTGCATGTTTTAACTGTAATGTTCAGCTATTTAAATGTAGCTGTAATTGGAAAACATGTCAGGATAAGTTTGCCAATTTGTAAATTGAACACAAATCAACAGTTGCTTGGTGGATTCACTTTCTCAGTTTCCTTAAAACAATCTCACATATTTTGTGCATCAGTGTTGCACTTTTTTAGTCTGTTTTGTTCTACTTCAGAAGACTTGATGTACAGTACAAAGAAATTTGTCGGACTACTCACTGCTTACTTACTCATTCATAATCTATTAGTAAGAGCTCCACAGACTCCATTTGTTAAATCATTTTGCTTCATTTTACAAAAAGGCAAGGTATCCTGATATTCAAATAATTAATCAAGTAAACAATGGGAAGAAAATTATGGGTAATTTGAAATTTTTGGTTAATTTTAAAACGCATTTTAAATATAGTATTGAAACTTTTTAAAATTAAATCTTTTGCAAACTGTGTAAAATGTTATGCTGCATAATTAATGTATATTTAGTCTAAGGCTGATTGAATGATAAGCTTATGTATATTTTGTTTCACAATAGCTTTAGAATTAAGGTAGTATAGACTAGCTCCAAAATAGCTTGAATAGTTTGTCTACTGTAGTAAGCATTTTTCCAAAATCACATATTTGCCGTTTAGTATGTTTTGGCAAGTTGCCTGAGCAACTTCACAAATATTTTCACAGGTATTTTACAACATAACTGGTTAGAACAAATGCAGGCAATTAGTTAAAGCATGCTTATGTTTTAAGATAAATGTCTAAGAATGTATTCTGATTTTATCTTTTGGATTCATATAATTCAGTGCAACAAACAAGCATGTGCACATGATCTATTTACCTTTTACACTTCTGACAGAGAAACATTTAGATAAGTGAATGAGAAATCCATGAATAAAACTAGTTAACTACACTACACGTGTATTTTACTGTGCTATTTTATGTCACACACATGTTCATATGCCCTTGTACTACAGAATTGTCACCTACATTTTAAAATGTTGTTGATAAAATAATTCAAAACACTTGCTGTCTAACTGTTAAGATTACTTCCAGGGTTCTGCAGAGCAGTTAAACATTGTATACTGTTTAAAAGAAATATCAGCTTATGATATCAGTAACAAAATTTAGCATTGCAAATATAATTTAAAACTAGAAGAACAATATAATTTGAATTTAAAATAAGATATTTATGCTACTTTATCAGTAAGACTGTAAAATGATGCAGATGTGCAAAAATGTCACTGTAAGGTCAAAGAGTGTCGTCCAAGAACTTCATTACACTCTGTCTTACACTTTGAATACAGAAGCAGTTAGTCCCCCATCCTTAATGCTTAGTACCTAAATAGGACCAGATTTTGAGCTGATTTCTCTCAATGTAGTGTCTTTGCTTTCAGAGGAGCTGTACTTACTTATACCAGCAGGGGACTGATGGTTGAGTTTTCATGTTCTCCTGCAGTAATGAAGAACAGACAAAGGAAATTACACTGATAACTCATATTCCAATGATTGCTCTATTCTGTGGTTTGTAATTAGGTAAATGTGATGTGATCAACACCATGGAAAAGATATGCAATCATTCTCCTTATTCAGGGGACAGCAGCTTAGTATCTTGCAGAGGGACTTTGTGGGTGTTTGACTGAAGATAACATGAGAATATTTTTTAAAAAATCTTTGTGCTGTGCTGCTTGAGATCAATAGGCTCTGCCTAAAGGTACTTTAGTTGAGATTGTTAGCTGGCTAGAATGTAATGTGGCTTTTATCAAGTCAACAAAAGCAAGGAAATTTAGAATTAGGGAAGGCTTTCTATCTATGGCCCTGCATTTTAACACTGTACTCTGTATAACACTAAACAATGCCAAGAGCAAGACAAATTTACTCTTCTGGAAGATTGCCCAGATCTGAGATCTATGTCTGGTGGTCTGTTTACAGGCTTCACATACTTTCTGAAATTACTTGAGAACTCAAGAAGGTTCTAAGGATATTCTTAATCATCTCACTCTCTGAACAGTAGTTGAGTACACCGAGCCTTTTGTTTTACTGGTGAAAATCAAAGTAAGCTCACTGACTTCAGTGATGTTAGACCCACTTTTCCAACACAACATCTATCTAGGTAGTAAGAAATAAAAGCAAGATGCTAATCTGTGAAGATACTGTGGAGTATCTGACAAGAAAGTTATGCTCTTAAAAAGTAAGGTGTGACCACTCATATTGGAACACAGCAAAACATTCCCAAGGACACTGAACATCTTTTTGCTGTCATGTGAACTGGAAGACCAATTATGTGAAGTCAATACTTTATTATTCTATTGATTTAGAATGGACATACAATGTAATCAACACATTTATTGTTATATATAGAATTTGCAAGAACATCTGCACTAGCTGAAATTGAGTCATTTCAGATCCACTGTAGATCCATATTAGAGTATACACAGGCATACATATGCAGTGCTGGTTGTTTGACATGTCCAAGAGAATATTCTATATATTTCTATTAGTTTGTTCTTTAAGTGAATAAGAAACTTAGTGGACATGAACCATGAGAAGAAAATATTTCAAGCTACAGGCATCTTAACAACACACTATACAGCAGATCATTACCCTCAGATTGTAACTTCCCTGCTGTTTCAAACTTAAGTCAAATTGCCACGTTATTTAGATATGAGGCAATTCAGTATATTATGAATGCTTGATAGAACTCAAATGGCAGAACTGCCTCTGAACATGAAAACTTCTGTGCCAAGCTTAAAAAACTTGGACTTCATCATCCTTCTTGTGACTTAATGAATAAATGCAGGAAGATATAAAGAATGTTGAATGTTTTCCTTACAATAGCAAAATGGCCTGCAATTTTATATCACAAAACAGATTATAACACAACTGTAGGTTTCTAATAGTAACAATGCAATACTTACAAACTATTATATTTTTTCTTAATTAATTGCTTTACACAGGAAGCCTAAATTAACTAGTTTTTTATTATAATCTTTATGTGGTTCAAATACTGCTGAAAGAGAGAAAAAATTAAAGTTATAACTTTTTTATTCCCTTTCACCATACAGGGACAAGACACATTGCAAAGATGACTTTAAACTCCCTACCTGTCTTTCTGTTATTGATTAGTGGCATTTTTTGCCAGTATGACTATGGTCCTGGAGATGATTACGGCTATGATCCTTTTGGGCCATCCTCAGCAGTCTGTGCCCCAGAATGTAATTGTCCTTTAAGCTACCCTACTGCCATGTATTGTGACAATCTTAAACTGAAAACCATTCCAATTGTACCAAGTGGAATAAAATACCTTTATCTTCGAAACAATATGATTGAGGGCATTGAAGAGAACACGTTTGATAATGTAACAGACCTACAGTGGCTGATCCTAGATCACAACCATTTGGAAAATTCAAAAATTAAGGGAAGAGTCTTCTCTAAACTAAAACATCTGAAGAAACTTCACATTAACTACAACAATTTGACTGAAGCTGTTGGACCACTCCCCAAAACTCTGGATGACCTGCAGTTAAGTCACAACAAGATCACAAAAGTCAATCCTGGTGCACTTGAGGGACTGGTGAATCTGACTGTCATTCACCTCCAGAACAACCAGCTGAAAGCAGATTCTATTTCTGGGGCTTTTAAAGGCCTGAATTCACTTTTGTATCTTGACTTAAGCTTCAATCGACTTACAAAGCTACCAACAGGACTGCCTCACTCCTTACTCATGCTGTACTTTGATAATAACCAGATCTCCAATGTTCCCGATGAGTATTTCCAAGGTTTTAAAGCCCTGCAATATTTACGTTTATCCCACAATAAATTAACAGATTCTGGAATACCAGGCAATGTCTTCAATATCACATCACTGGTTGAGTTGGATCTCTCCTTCAATCAGCTGAAGAGTATTCCAACAGTCAGTGAGAACCTTGAAAACTTCTACCTCCAAGTCAACAAAATTAACAGTGAGTTAAATTTGCATATTTTCATTAATATTCACCACAGTCCAGACACTGATGGTCAATGCAAGTATCTGAAGGGGTAGATCAACCATTCTGAAGAAATGGTACTGGTTAGACTGTTAGCACAGTAACATTTTTCTGACTGTTGTCCACATAAATGTTAAAACACAGATATCTGATAGCTACTCAAATTAACCTTAAAGAGAGAAATTTCTGTTTTCATACTAATGTGGGTATTATTGGTCAAATTCTCATCTCAAGTAAACCGGAGTAACTCCATAGAAGCCAATGGAGTTGTCTTATACAATTGCGGAAAAAACAGTGCAAAAAGTTTGATCAGTGAGGAATATGTTCAGAATTCATAAGTCAGCAAAAAGAGACAGATATCAGCTGAGGATCTGACTATGGTATGTGTAACCTTTTAGGAGTCTGGTAGTGAAAGTGAGAGGAAAGAGGGAGAAGATAAAAAATTCATAAGGTATCAGGCACAAGGCACAGTGAAAAAGATACAGCAAAGAAGCTACTTTTTTCTCTTTCCTTCCTTCTCTCATGCAGTATCCCTCCAAATCCATCTTGAAATCCAAACAGCTGTCCCTGTTGTTTTTTCTTTCAATTCCCACATTGTATGATCAGGTGGCAAGCTTGTCTCCATTCAGTGATGATTTGAAAAAATGTACATTCTGCAGTCAATAAATGTCACACCTTGCATGAGATCATGGAGGTTTCTACTGAGACAAGGCCTTTACAAGGCTGTCCTAATCCTGGGGAGGGAAGGAGGTGTTGGAGAGTTGGGGAGGCCTCACCATCGTAAGAAGCTCTCCAGCTGCACCTCTGTTGGTGGTGGTCCCTGATGGAGTGGCAGATATGTCAAACATAACACTGTTTCTGCAGGAGGACTTACATCATCTGGCTAGCTGGCATAAAGTAAACCATAAAACCCTCTCTTCTGTTTGCCTGCTGTATCTATCAGGGATTTAGGATATCAGTGTTAGCTATTCCACGCATAGCTAACTCCATACAGATGTATTTTTTAAATCCAAATATTTCAGTGCAGAGGGCAAGATCTTCTGAAATGTTTTGTATTTACTATGCTTCACATTCTCCTCAATGTTATGAATTTTTTTTCCTGTTACATCTCAGTTCTGTGTTTTGATGAGGGAAAACAGTGAGTTAATGCTTCCCACCTGAGGCACCACATACAGTGACCTGTAGAACTCTATCAGATACTCTTCCTTTCCTAAAGGAGCTAATAATGATGATGTTTAATTTCTCATGAGATATATGAGGCAATTTTCCCTGCTTAGAGTGGTTGCTCTGAGCCTTCTGCAAAATACCCAGGTACTGAGTTTGCTTTCCATTTACATTTCCAACGACTTCTGAGTCAAGTACTGTGACAATTTAATTTTGCAATGAAAGCTGTATATCTAGAGTACTGGTCAGCAACAGAGGAGGATGGTGTGAGTGGGTGTGCACTGTTTACTGCTTCACTGTCATCGCTACCCTGTGGACTGATGTAAAAGAACTCTGATTTACTGGCTTTTGCTTAACCATAAAATCTAGCAGACTTCAATAATAAACTTTCTTGAGTATCTAATTTCACAGGTATGACATTGTGTTCCCTAAGATGCTAATTGACAATGTGGCAGAAAATTTAGTTAGAAATAAGCATTTCAGTTTAATAAAGTACTAGATACAGAGTGATCAAAGTCTTTGCAGTTCATTATTCTTTACACCTGACCTATAGCTGTGAGTGCTTAGTCTTTCTAAAAATTGAGTTGGTTGACCTTTCAACAATAACCAGTTTATTTTTTTAATAAAATATTATAATTTGCCAGAGATTTGTGTAAGGATGACCGTAAACAAGGCCAACTTCCCTTCCATACCATGGCCCATGGTACACATATACTGTGAGAGGGAGATTTCTGTATTAAGGGTAATGATAATTTGTCCTAAAATGTTCAAAATGTATAAACTTTCAGATTGTGCTTCCATAGCTTAAAGATTTCACTTATACTGAAATCTAACATAAATATATTTCTCCATAGTTCTTGATTTGTTATGCTCTCCCTTTTTCTCAGGTACCTTTAGGTTACCAATTAACATTCATATTTGTCTAAGAAAGAGTAATCTGGTTCCAACCCTTTTGATATTACCAGAAAGAAAGGAAATATTTCTCTAAATTATTTTCCATGAGTTTCATTCTGGGCTTGCTACAGTCATTATGCACTGGCATACATAAAAAGTTAGCTGTTTGAGAAATACACTCATTTGAGTGACTTTAAGCTTTTTGAACAAAAGTTGATGAATATATACATAAAAAAATTTGTAGCAGAATTGGCTTCACTTCAGTATGTTCTGTCTTCATCTGTGATACTAGGTGCAGTGGGCAAAGTGGATAGCAAACTGGAGTGAAGACAAATTCAGAGTAATTCCTCTGATCTCTAACTCATAAATTGAAGCACATCCATTATATTGAATGCAAGTTAGGTATCAACTCTATACTCCACCTACTGTACTTGAGGCTGGTTTGATCTCCAAGTTAGCATAGGACCACAGAAGATTTATAGAAGTCTTTGCTTTCTCCACACCTCAAATCTAAACTGTAACTTCTAAATTGAAAATTCTTTTTTTAATATTTCTTATTAGTAGTAATTTAAGGGTGGGATTTTCTGTTTAATAGCAATGGTTTGTTACCATCCTTTTAAGATGCCATTAGGATTATATATATATATATATGTATATACATATATATACTTGTTTTGCAGACTCATGAAGGCAAAAAGCAACTCTGCAGAATGGAAAAAAGTACAGGAATCATAGAGGTTCAGTGATACAAGAAAAGGGTCCAAAGGCAGACTTCTTCATATTTCATTTGTACTTGTAAAGGATTAAGGAGAGAGAGTTGTTGCTTCCACATGAAATCCCAGCAAGAAGATAGCATGTGAATGGAGCGTGCGTGAAACAAGGGGGACCATGAAAATGTTCCAGAGGACAGTTAAGGGGCCACATATTCCATTTCAGTCCATCGACTGGATCAGTACATGTACCGTAATTGTACTTATTCTAAACGGAGTTAGTTGTGGAGGTGCTTTATGGTCTATTATCTCGCTAACTCCACAAAACCCAAAAGGATTTCTTTACAACGGCCTATGCAGAAATGACTCACATACTGTGGGACCACAGACCAGTAAGGTTGACTATGGGACTTCAGTTCCCATTAGGATTATCCACTGTATTGCACACCTGAACAAGGGATCTTTGCATAGTTAATCTTCCTCTCAGCTAAAGGCTGCTTCTGCTCCTGATGTACAAGGGATATACTCTCACTTGGTATATAGTAAAAAAATTAATTCTGTCTAAAAATAAGTGTTTATATGCTCCTATTTTTCTCTGTAGTTATGGGAGAGGAGAGGAGAGGAGAGGAGAGGAGAGGAGAGGAGAGGAGAGGAGAGGAGAGGAGAGGAGAGGAGAGGAGAGGAGAGGAGAGGAGAGGAGAGGAGAGGAGAGGAGAGGAGAGGAGAGGAGAGGAGAGGAGAGGAGAGGAGAGGAGAGGAGAGGAGAGGAGAGGAGAGGAGAGGAGAGGAGAGGAGAGGAGAGGAGAGGAGAGGAGAGGAGAGGAGAGGAGAGGAGAGGAGAGGAGAGGAGAGGAGAGGAGAGGAGAGGAGAGGAGAGGAGAGGAGAGGAGAGGGAGAGATGCCTGTTCCTGATCTTTTATTGTTCCCCAGATATTTCAAATATTCAGGTAGTTTGCTAGAATATCAGAATTTCTTACGGTGACAGATACTTTTAGTGGGAAAATAATTGTTCAGATGAAAATCCAATTTTCATCCAACCCTTCTTATTCTCTCAGTGTCTGGCTCATGCAGGAATTCTGTGTTGGGAAAATATGAATGCCACACTAGTGGCAAAATTCCAGGTACACTGCCTCTGGACCTGAATATTATAAATTCAGGAAGACATTTTAACACCTGAAACATTCATAAGTGTAATAAAGGAGGAAGCAAGCTACTGACCTATTTTATGCAACAGTGCTCTAGTCTCACTGACTGCAAATCCCATACAGATTATATAGGTAAAAGCACATCAAGTGCATTCACAAAACCCACATCTTATTTTCTGTTAGTGGAGTCTGTAATTAGAAAACAAACATTTTTAATATGATTTTAATAACTGAAAATTATATGAACTGTATAAAAAATTAATACACAAATGCAAACTGTATGCACAAATATTGGAGACAAATCCCACTGAAGTCTATGACAGAGTTCCTTTGAATTCTGTGAGAACTAGATCTGCATCTAGTTCCAAAATGCTTTCAGTCTCATAAACAGTCAACACAGATGAGTATTTTGGTAACACAGATAAATTTTGTGGTTTATATGCATGAAGTTTACATTCTTTGAGTAGTTAAGCATCTGTCTAACTTGTATAAGCATACCTTGCTTTGCAACTAAATGTTAGTATTTATTCTTAGAAGTAACAATATGAAAAAAAACAAATAAGTATATTTAGAAAGTTTTTAAGTATCAGAATTGGTCTGCAGTCTTACTATATTGCAATATAGACTGCCAAATAAATGTGCCATTAAGGATGCATATTATCTCTTACCCTTCCAAAAGGAGGATGTACAATATACAAAATCTAGAAAATTGTTTTTATCTGCTTAATCAAATTGGTGATCAAGAGCTAACATTTTAAATATATTTCCTTAATCCCTACTGAAAGCAATTTATTTTGTGAAAGATACACAAATCCTTACCCATTCTTCAACATATTTCTGTTTCCAAAAAATTACTTAAGCTCTCATGCTTTAAAGAGCTGCCTGCACAGATGGGTGTACTTTTATTCTTAGTTTATGCAAGTCATGTTTCATCAATGATAGCAGATTATTGTAATGCCAGTTCTGAAAGTATCCAATTGAATTGCGGGACAACCAGATGATCAGGCCCAGTCAGCATGGGTTTATGAAAGGCAGGTCCTGCTTGACAAACATGATCTCCTTCTACAACAGGGCGACCTGCTTATTGGATGAGGGAAAGGCTGTGGATGTTGTCTACCTTGACTTTAGTAAGGCCTTTGACACCGTTTCCCACAGCATTCTCCTGGCAAAACTGGCTGCTTGTGGCTTGGATGGGCTTTGCTGGGTAAAAAACTTGCTGGGTAAAAAACTGGCTAGATGGTCAGGCCCAAAGAGTTGTGGTGAACAGAGCTAAATCCAGTTGGCGGCCGGTCACGAGTGGTGTCCCCCAGGGCTCGGTTTTGGGGCCACTCATGTTTAAAATCTTTATTGATGATCTAGATGAGGGGATTGAGTGCACCCTCAGTAAGTTTGCAGATGACACCAAGTTGGGTGGGAGTGTTGATCTGCTCGAGGGTAGGGAGGCTCTGCAGAGAGATCTGGACAGGCTGGAGCAATGGACTAAGGCCAACTGTAGGAGTTTCAATAAGGCCAAATGCTGGGTGCTGCACTTGGGCCACAACAACCCCCAGCAGCACTACAGGCTTGGGGAGGAGTGGCTGGAGAGCTGCCAGTCAGAGAGGGACCTGGGGGTGTTGATTGACAGCCAGCTGAACATGAGCCAGCAGTGTGCCCAGGTGGCCAAGAAGGCCAATGGTATCCTGGCTTGTATCAGAAATAGCGTGGCCAGCAGGGACAGGGAAGTGATCTTACCCCTGTACTCGGCACTGGTGAGGCCGCACCT
Source organism: Strix uralensis (assembly GCF_047716275.1). Lineage (NCBI taxonomy): Eukaryota > Metazoa > Chordata > Aves > Strigiformes > Strigidae > Strix > Strix uralensis. The sequence continues at coordinate 50,453,508 of NC_133976.1, read as the reverse complement.
CGATGACTGTGTTCAGTTTTGGGCCCCTCACTACAAAAAGGACATTGAATTACTCGAGCGTGTCCAAAGAAGGGCAACGAAGTTGGTGAAGGGTCTGGAGCACAGGTCTTATGAGGAGTGGCTGAGGGAACTGGGGCTGCTTAATCTAGAGAGGAGGAGGCTGAAGGGAGGCCTCATCGCCCTCTACAACTACCTGAAAGGAGGTTGCAGAGAGCTGGGGATGAGTCTCTTCAATGAAGTAACAAGCGATAGGACAACAGGGAATGGCCTCAAGTTGCGCCAGGGAAGGTTTAGACTAGATATTAGGAAGTATTTCTTTACAGAACAAGTTGTTAGGCATTGGAATGGGCTGCCCAGGGCAGTGGTGGAGACCCCATCCCTGGAGGTGTTTAAGAGTCAGGTTGACATAGTGCTTAAGGATATGGTGTAGTTGAGAATGATCAGTGTAAGGTTAATGGTTGTACTAGGTGATCTTCAAGGTCTTTTCCAACCTAGATGATTCTGTGATTCTGTGAAGTTAAAGTGGAGATATGAAATACGTTTCCTCCACTTCCTTTAGTACTACAACATGACGTTGGTCATAACATTTTCTTAGATGAGTTAAATAGTCATGCAGAAAAGATATATAAGGTGATGTTTTCAAAAGTCCAGGAATGACCTATGATAATTAGTTAAAATGGTATCCAATTTTGATAACACTACCCTGATTTCTCAGAAATTATGAGCTAGTCCTTTGCAACATAAAAACAATTGAAGATATGAAATTTGTCTGCATGTTGGTGAATGGGTTTGTTGAAGGAGTCCTTTTAAAATATTTTCTGTGTGAATTCAACTGATGTCAATTGCCTGAAGAAGATTCTGAACACCGAATTTCTCTGCCTTATGTAATTTCTAGTTTACAGTTAATATTGCTCAAAAGATACAAGACATAGTTTTCTATTCAAGACCTGTCTGGTGTTATGTGAACCAAATGATATTTCAACTGAATAAAAGCTATATATATAATGATATATAAATTACAATAAATATAAATATTTTAGTAAAACTTTTAACATTTACACTCACCTTTTAATCCTGCTGTTCTGGAAATGTTCAAGTATACACTATAAATGTAATACTCCTGGTTTCAACTTCTCCAGAAACTTTTTACTTCATTCAATATCTTATGTAGCACTGTTTTACCCTTCCATCATAATGTACCCAGCATGATTGTTTCCTCCCTCTGTACCTCCAGTTTTACTGGAGATTTTGTTTTTTTCTAAATTCTAGATTAGACCTCTATATAAAATCTGAAGTCTTAAAAATCAAATTCAAATGGATCCTGGGATCTCATAGCACTTGAAAAACTTAGTTTGAAATTCTGAACCTCTCACACTAATGGAAGGAACCTCTTCTAACACAAGCCCCTCAAGTGCCAGTAAACTCATGAAAAATTACATTAGTGGACATGCAAAATATTAAAAAATAGTAGAATAAATTTAAGGTCACAATTTCCAAATAAAATAAAAAAATCAGAAAAATAATAATTTTGTCCTATTTGTCATAATTATTCATGCTTTCTCTTATTCATGTTCCCTTTGTTTCAGAGTTCCCATTAAGCAGCTTCTGTAAGGTTGTTGGGCCAATGACCTATTCCAAGATCACACATTTGCGCCTGGATGGAAACAATCTCACTCGGGCTGACTTGCCACAGGAGATGTACAACTGTCTTCGGGTAGCTGCTGAGATTTCACTGGAGTGAGATACCTGGGAGCATCCAGTTCCCTTCTAGGGGTAGTAGCTACAGGAATTACATCATGATAGCTCTTTAAAATTAGAATATGCCTTTTAAAAAGTGTCAATCTGCATATTATCCATTCTGTTTGTTAATATTTAGCATGCACTTGGCAACCTTAAGGAAACCTGTGCATATTTTTACAAATGGTTGTATTTAGAAAACACAAGAATGACCAGATGTGGTGCAAAATATGCCTTCATCTGTCTAGGTAAGTTGATGAAAAGCATTCAATTTCATAGAAATCTATGTCCATGCATGCAATACATGACAGCTGGTACCAGACTTACATGGAAGTCAGGTGGGTTTCATCAAAGTGCTGAGCAGTATGGGCTACCCCGTGTAAATACTTGATTCCTCTCCAACCAATCCATCTTTCTTAATTATTCCTGCCTTTCTCATATTGTTATTAATTACAATGGAAAAAATGATTTAACAATCTAAGAACAATTTAAAATGTATTAAAATATGTTTTCAGAGCCCATGATATTAAATTTATGGAATATGTGAAAGATAACAGGGAAACAATCTTCAGGTTAAAAAATTGCTTACTCTTCTTTTTGTCATACTTTCATTTAACCTTTCATGGTAAGATTTTTATCCATTGATGGTATAATTATTTCAAAATAAGTCATATATACAAGTATTTTTATTCAATTACTTGCATGCTACTTTTAACCAGATTGTAGAAAATAAAACATAGCAAATAGTATTTTTGTGTCCATATCATTGTCAAATATGTTTCAGTCTTTTATAAATTTAAAAAAAAAAATCAGGTTAAGACAAGATAATCTAAGCTATTCTATTATTATTAAAATTTATTGTAAGGTTAAATAAACTGTTTTGTCTACTTTCAAGTTTCAATATGTTTGTAAATATATAATTTAACATATTCCACTGCACTTGTGTTGGCCATTAAGTAGATGTTGAATGAAGTTTTCAGTCTGGGAGTCACAGCACTATGAAATAGTACAAATTAATTTCTCAGTACTGTCAAAAGAACAACGAAATCTCTCAGAAGCCACAGGCAATGAGTAAAAATGGAGCCGTAACTACTCATAACAGATAGATAGTAGTACATTCTGTATAGGAATGAATAGTCCAAATATTGTCAGCATTCTGGAACACACACTAAAATAAATGTGTTAGTAACTGAAAGCTGTGAATGGCTTGCTTGCAAACACAGATCATCCCACAGGTACTATTTTCCTTTCAACTACTAGACTATTAAACACTCAAACAGAACTCTTCTAGTTTTTACAACAAAAGCAGAAACTATCACATCTGAAAAAACCCTAACCCCACACCAAACCATTTAGTCAGTGCATTGCTGATTGCAGATGTTCAGAATCAATACACAGTTCACAAAGAAACCTGGGACTAGAAGAAAAGGAATGATGCAGAAAACAATAGAAATATTTTTCTCCTCATTTTTTAATTCATAAGTGTTATTGCTTTTTTTATCCACATACAGGAAGCATTGAAAGTAAGCTTTGTTACAAGTAAGCTAGAATTATCATAGAAGAATAAAGTCTAAAGCTGGGGCTTGCTGAACACATCAGAGTGGGAATCACTATGGAATAGCACCTAAGCTAAGACGTGCATCAAAAAAACTCCAATGAATAGAAAAAGATGTGGGAAACAGCATTCAGCCATTTCCAGAGAGGTTTCAACCAACTATCTCCTTCACAGGAAAATACATTAAACACTAAGACCTCTAGAGCACAAACTGATACTCAGATGTGTCACCACATAGCTGTGATCTAGCAAACAGGACAGAAACGTATTCTTCTTTTCAGTTTGTTTCAGCAAACCAGTTGTCTTTATGCAAAACGAAACAGTGTGAACAGTGAGACTGAGAACAGTGGACCTCAGGGTGGATTAAAACCTGTGGATTAGGGTATTTTCTACATACCCATATGCTGCAAACAAAGCATCCAAAGATGTTTACAAGGCATTCTGAAGTTCAGTTCAAGGGATACAGTAGAAGAAAGCCCTCTGTCAAAATAGCAAACAACACTAGTGACCTCCCTCAGAAACTGGGGAATCTTCATCTTCTAATGAGCACTTGGACAACTAAGAGAAAATGGCATTTGGCAGAACATTTTTATCTTAAACACCTCTTTCCTGTGGTTCAGAAATTCCCAGTTAGTTGGGGAGAGATAATATTGCACAGCTTGCTTTCCACATTTTCTGAAAAAAACCTAGAACATGAGGTCCTTCTGCTAAAGAAGAAATGGAACACTGTGCCTCTTTGCTTTCATATTGTGAGACATAGAAGCACAGGTTTCTGCTTCTGAATTAATGAATTGGCCTAAATCACTATAAAGACTAAATTCCCAATCTCTACGTGTCTGACAAACAAATAGGCAACAATACACATGTACCTTAGTTCTCAGTTTATAAAAGCTTCATTAATTTTTTTCTAGGTGCTAGGGAGAAATGTAGGGGTTTGGGAATACTTAACAGAGCTAGACCCTTGAAAACTGAGTCACCATAACTTGCAATTTCTGCTCTTCCTGAAAGGTGATGAATCTTTGTTATAAAGCCCTCAGCATTCTGGATACTGAAAAACAGGATGCATACATCCCTGTTCCCCCCTAACCTGATCATATTCTAAAATACTTATGTGTACAGGTGCAAACATGTTACTTAAAAGCAGGCACACATGAACAGGTAATAACACAGCTGTAGTAGCACGGAGACAGTGGAGTGGGTAAATTAGCCTGAAGTAAACTCTATTTAGGGCTACATAATTTGCAGCCTATAGTATAGTTATACAATTTACTTACAATATATGTCCCTCCTTTCATGTCAAAATGAGCAAATTTGTCATGACACTTTCATGTGAAGTTTCATATGGAAGGATTTAAATATATCATGATCTTTTAGAAAGACATGAATTTGAAAGCAGACATAAAAAGGAAAGAGTGTTACTAGTGTCATGTAAAGCAGTATTACAACAACAGTATACAAAATCAGCAGACAAAAGCTTTACACATGAAATTTCAGGAACCGGTCTGCAAGTATGTTCGCAAAAATAGAGTCACCTTTCAAATAAACAAGCCTTTGATTTAAAAGACATTTTTCAGATTAAATGACAGAAGTTCACTAGAAGAAACAGGCAGTGACTAACATGAATTTCTGGACATACACTGGAAATATAAATCCTACATACCCTCTACCGCTTTATGGAGTCCAGCATAGTCAAATGGATCAAGAAAAGAGTGAGCAGTGGTTGATTAGAGCTGTCTTTTCAGTTCAGGGAACCTGGCAGGGTCCCATTTCTACTCATAAACTTTCAGTTCTATTGAAAGGGAATAAATAGGTCATTGCTTAGCATAAACCACATTATTCTGAAAACTGTGAACAAGATAGCAAAACATCATTAAGGAAGGTAGTCTGTATCATTAGACGTACAGCTGCAACACGCATATACTGAAGATGGTAGAGACTGTGAAGTTATAAAGCAAAATTCGGTAGAGAGCCACTCAGGTGGAAGGCTGCAAAGAGAACTTCCCTCAGCCTTCTCCTTTCCAGGCTATACCGTCACTTCCTTTAACCTCTCTGAATATACCATATGCCTCAGTCCCATGATTTCTTGCAGTTTTCCACTGCCTAAAAGAGCGCTATAGAAAAAGGGCCCATATTCAGCAGTCACAAAGAAAGGACAAGAAGACAAAGGAAAAGTTCCAAAAAGAGAAATTCAGTCTGGACATACAAAGAAATTCTTCACAATTTGCATGGGCAGTGCCCTGAGGAACTGACCTGGCTTTGAATTTAGCCTTATTTTTAGAAGAAGGTTGAACTAAATGACCTTCAGATGTTCCTTCAAACTTACAATTTCTGTGAATCTGTGGTTCTAAGAATACTAGTAACCATTGGGGGACAATATCAATTTTAATAACCAACTCTACAGCTGAAAGAATTTTGCATTAAATTCATGTGGACAATTTATTGTTTCAGGTTCCAGTCCATAATTCAGACTCCCATGATACTCACAAAATCATAACTCAGCTAATATTTGGCTATAGATACCATAGGTAAAAACTGCAGAAACTTTCCTTCAATGCCCAGATGTCTGAAGCTGGCTTGTGCAAATCTGCTCCCATTTTGACTATTGTGAGCTACTGTGTGCTGGCAGTGAAGACAGAGATCCATCCCATTTAACTCTCTCATGTGGGAGAGCACTAGCAAAGATGCTTAGATGTCAACACAAAACAAGGGAAAAGTCTATGAGCTACCATCCCAGTGCTCATTGAGGACATTTTAGTTCTGAACTTTTTTGCAGATTTAGATGTTGGATAAAAGACTCAGTCTGTAAGAAAATAACTTAGGTAGGTAGTCTATATAGCTTATAGGTAGGCTATATAGTTTTCATGGATAAACATCTCTTAAATATTTTCTACTTAGCATGAACAGTTTAACATTAGTTAGCACAGAGAAAGAAAATGACTGCTAACTCTACTTCAGGACACTCACCTTGAATGTAGGAATATCAGGTTCAAGTGCCTGGGCAAATAATCACTTCATTGCAAAGCAAAATGTTCTTAAAAGGAGAAGCTGAAACACTTCTAAACACACTATACTCTGCAGCTTCTGAGATAAAGTTGTGGTTATGAGCTAGACAGAAAATAACTGTGCCCCTTTCTCCACATGCTGGAACTACAAGAAGGATCTCACCAGTCCTCTCTGAGAGGTGACCTGTCTGAAATGCCCAACTCAAATGAGTTCAGAGGTGAGACTGAATTGCTCAAGGCTGTGCTCACTGAATCACATAAACACTTTGCCTTGACGATTTCTGTTTGAATACTTCTAAATTATCCTCAGTTTGATAGCTTTTGGGGACCCTTAAGGTTCTAGCCGGGTTTTTTTTGTTGGCATCTATAACCCTCCATCAATGTATATGAAGGTATAGACATATAATCAGGTGCTGAAGATTTCAGTGGGCAGAACCATATCTGAAAAATTACGTATTGCTACTCTTTAGTGTTATAAATCATGATTCTTTGTGTGTATAACTCCATCCACATGGTTTTTTTGGGGAGTTATCTTTCTTTTCAGAATTTGAAATCTTAATCTTCAGATCAGAAAACACAGCATTTCTAACAAGTCTTGATTACCTGTATAATTACTATTTAAGTATAATCCCTCTTATGCAGTACCTCTGTGGTATAGTATAACTTTTTATTCTGAAATGGTTAAAGAAAATCAGAAAAAAAATCTTAATTAGAGGGCAGTGAAGAAATGAGACAAATTCATGAAAGAAGAAATGTTATTTATAGTCCACATGACAGTGTGGAAACACAGGGAATGGTCAATGGTCAAATGCACCTGACTTCTGAGCAAGAGAAAAGCTTTATTTTGGAAAAAGTACCACTGGTATGGAAAAAGAGGGCAAATCAAACCCACTTCACAAAGAAAGATATAAAGGTTCATGGAGTTTTTTATTCCCTCCAAGAAAACAAACTTCAGTGACATTTTGAACAACAGTGTCTAAATCCATTGTTATGAGATGTTTAAAAATATTTTTAAATGTTCATGAAAACAAGTCCCACATAGTTTAAAATGGTTTGTAAATGCTGCCTATACCTTCTGTCAGATCTGGCTGTAACAGTTAAACCACCATAAGATCATTCTGATTAGTATATAGGTCATGTTTTTATACTTGCAGAGAGATGTCTACTCTCAGTAGCAGAGGTGAGAAAAAGAACCTAAATATTTTCTCAGAATCAGACCCTACAAGTGGGTTTGTTTTTTTTGTTCTCCAAGGGGACAGGCATGAATGTTGGTGACAGAAAGCAAACTAAGTCTGCGATACCAACATGAATTGTTGCACATTTCTTTGCCAGAAAACGTAACTAGATGCTTAATAATACAGAATTTGCTGACTTTAGGCTTCTATCCAGACATGCAAAATCTCATTCATCTCATATCTCTTGAGGAACTGCTTGCTAGGTCCACCTCTGGGCATAGCTTCACTGTCTGCAAGGCAAATAATAGACATTTTCTTAACAGATAGATGCTTGCTGGGGTTGATGCACCAGCACTCAGCAGCTAAAGATACTACTATATCACTGACCTGGAGAGCTTCCATGCCAGGAGTTCTACGCTAGTATGGAGGTTTCTGCCCCTGTTATCTTTTCTACTGCAGCTCAGTCAGTTCTTGCATTGCTCAGTTAGCACGGGGTTTATGGCTACGGACGTGACTGAGTTAACATGTAACCTTTGGTTACAGCGAAGAGAATGGGCTGTTAGATTTAAATATATGGGCAGCTACCCTGTGTAAAAGAGAGTTTTTGTCTTTATCCCTTGTCTCCTAGTATGGGGAAAAGCATGCAAGATGACAGTGTTATCTGGTCAACCTGACTAGAACACATATTCCAAAAATTACAAAGACACTTTGGAATATATTGAAAAACATATTTCTGCTGAAGATAATGCTTTTATTGAAACATGCATAAGACTTCAGACAGAAATACTGAAAGTCTTTAGAAATTTCACACCTTGAAAAATTATTTAATAATAAGTAGTCCTCAAGATAAACAAGACCACGTGCTGTCTTTCAAAATTCCTCTTTTCATTAAATTTCCAGTATCTCATCATGTGCATCTGCCATCCATCTTACTCTGTAGACTGGTTTCCAAACTAGATAAACAAAATTTTCTTGAACTTCACATTTAGATTTCATCATTATGACCATTTTGTTGCCCAAAAACATAAACAATAAGACTAATAAATTCTCAAAATTATGTGCATTTTTACATTGATTTTGAGAAGAATTTGTGATTCCATGTGTAAAAATGAGATGTTTTTATTCAGGTTCCTAAGTTTGTGTAAGAAAAGTCATCCCTTGCAGTATTTTCATTCCCACCCTAAATTCAAAAGCATGACAGGTATGTTGTTTCTAATGAAAACCACAGCCCTGAGATAAGATGAATATTATACGCAGAATGCAGAACTAGACATTTACCTCTGGGATTCACAGCAGCCACCATGATGAGAGGGGAATCATCTAAGATAAGAGTAGGAACAGCCCTGACTGTTTAGAGTCTCCTAAGTGCTGCACGGTGCTTGGATAGGGATGGATGCATGAATTCTTCCTGGAGCTGAGTTCCAGAGCTGTCTTCAAAGGAAAAGGTGGCACCAAAGTACTGGGTGTTGAGAACTTTCATCTAAAGACTTAGCTTCAACATGTTCCATCTGAAAGGATAATTAGTGACTGGAGTATTCATGGTGACTAAGATTCTAGATTCAGGTCAGGACTTTGGAAGAAAGCTTGAGTTCTTTGGGAAATGCCAGCTCTCAAGAATTATGACCAACATGACAGTTTAAGAAAAAAAAAAATCACATGGAAAATAAAATAAGGGCTGGGTTTTCATATAGCTTATGCCGTTTGGCTTTTATATTTAAATATTAAAAAAGTACCTGAACCTTGAATTTCTCATCTGGTAGAAGCACTATAGCAGAGCTTTATTATAACAGTACTAAAATATTTTTTTCATTAAGTTGTGGGAATAATCATTTATGAAACCCTTGTCATTTCTTTTAGAGGACAGATTTTTCTATAAGTCTAAGCTTCTTGGAATTCATCATCTTATTGTAGGAATCTAAAATGAAGAAGAATTCAAATATTTTTGGACATCTTTAACAACAGAACAAAATAAGAGAACAAAAGCAACACTAACACCTCACAGACTGTTTTCACTATCTTTATGCTATCTTAGAATATTTAAACCATGATGGTTTGCTTTTCAAAACTGCAGATTTACAGAACAGGCATCAGATGACTAATTCATGTTTTAATTTACCATTGTGTGCCTGGAAAATATTAATCACCTAAATAGCCACATGCAGGCCCAAAAACTCAATGTATATGTGTGATTGATAAATGCATGTTAGATATTTAATTTAAGATACGTTTAACATATATGATTGTACATATAACATTTTTAAAATGTATAGATTTGTTTCAGTGTTGAAATTGATGAAAGCATGAAAACAAATTAAGGGGAGAGATTGACAGCCACATTTACACAATAGGTAAACTAAACCTAGCTAGCCAAGATAAATACCAGATCTTGGCATTGGTCGTGGAACCTTTATGGTGTCACTGTAGTAAAGAGCTCCAAATAGAGAAAGGGAACAGACAGCCAAAAAATTCCTTAATGAAGCATGTGCAGGAGAGCACTATGTTTCCCATAAAAGCTGAGCCCTTTTCCATAGTTATTCTGTTCTGAAATGTGTTGGTCTGCAAGGATCTCTTTAAGCTGAGCTATTCAGCTCTCACTGTGGTTTTTACACGGGAGTGAAAGTGTGCAGAAAGTAAACTGCTAGAATTTTGTTTCTGGACTTTCAGAATGGGATCTCATCTTCCTAAATCCTATATAAACAAGGGGTCAAGTGACATTTACAATTCACAAATTAAGCCAGCCCAACTATTTTCCAGAGTTCTTTTAAATGTTGTCTCCTAATCTAACCTGAAAGCTCCCCAGGTAAACTCCCCATCCTTTAGCTGCCTTCATATGCACAGAAATGCATATTTAAATAAGAGATGCAATTTCTCCCACTGAGAAGTCTAGGCAGGCAATTCTAGGCTTCTAGGAGAGGTGCAGAGTTCCTGCTCCTGATAGTTTTGGGTTTGTTTTTTCACCAGGAATGATGTAGAGTAAAATGCGTCTGTAGGAGCAGGATCTGGAACATCTGTGCTGGCCGCTTTGATCTGCCTGCACTGTCCCTTGGGCTAGACTGAAAGGTTCATTCATCTGCTTTCGTTTAGACTCTTTGTTCTTGCCAACCTTTTGTGGCTCCTTTTTAAAAGGAGTAGCAGATATTATTAATTGGGATATATCACTGTCTGGTGGTCAGGGAACTGTTTGGAAATAGAAGCTTTGTCTTTCTGACTCTGAGTAAAACTCAGAGCTTCCTACTATTTCAAGCAGCAATGCAAAAAAGAGAGATCACCAATACATGTCAAACTTCAGAAATGAAAGAGGCAGACTGAAGCCTGACTAAATGTAAAGCAGACTGAAGCCTGACTAAATGTAAACACCTGCCTTAAGTGGCCTGCATGGCTGTCTGGAGCTACCACTAGAGTATATGATAAAGGGTACCTAAACTGGACTTACTCTCTTCTCCAGGTTTTGAAGCATCACCTTTTGTCTAGTCATCATGGAGGGAATTTAAAAGCATGTTTCAGATAAATTCATTGTTCTTTGGAGCAAGACACCTAACATTTTAGTAAAGGAGTACCCAAATTAGACACACTGGTTTGCAGCCTTTGCTAAATGGAGCAATCCACAGAGCTGGTGAATTAGCTTTGCTTTCAGTATGCTCCTGAGTTCGCTGGTGATGAACTATACACATGCTTGATATTTAACAGACCTTGCTTCATATTAAATCTGAGACATGTGGCAGCCATTACTGAAATAAAGCAATGTATTTTTTCACTGTCAGCAACTTCGATGCTGAAACAGAACAACAGCTCTTACAGCACTCCCAGTTGTCCATATGTCCTCCCAATGGGTCTTTCTAGTCTATCTTTTCAGCCCTTCTAGTCTTTCTCAAGCTTGTGGGCTGTTCTAGTCTGAAGCATGTATATCATTCTGCCAAGGAGATGTTACCACCTTCTGTGGTTGTTGGTGCTCCTCACTTTTGGGGTTTTTTTAATACGGACTCTCTTATTGCATTGGTTAACAATGTGGATTGCCAGGAGACATATGGAGCAAAAATCCTGTAATAGCTTGAGACATCTTCCTCAAACTAGAATACTCCCAACAGTATCTTTTAAAAGGTCTCCAAAATTCACCAATTGGGCATTCACAGTATTTTTACTGCAATAATTTTTCCAATTCCTTTTATTGTCATGCAAATACCTTGCATACTGTTACTTTTTGGGAGATTGTTCATGATCTCAGGAGCAGTTTTTGCTTCAGTGATATTTGCCTTTGATTGCTCAGCTTCACAAGTTAAAAATTACCTCATTAACACAAAATTCTTAGCCCCCTCTTCCTGAAAATAAGGCTCTGGAAAGTGTCAGGTTGGATATTCAAAACAAAAAGGCTCCCAAACCATTAGTCATTTTTGAAAATCTTGGCTGTGGTCTTTTATTAGTCTGTAAAACTTTATCACCATATATTATGCCCTTTAAATAATAAATAGTAACACCAGATGATGGAGGGCTGAACAAAACAAATGCATGATGGAGAATATGTATGTAATCTTAAAGGTTTCATGGAAAGCAGGCCTTTCTTCAAAGTCTGCTTGGGCACCCAAGCAGTCACTTGTTCCTGCAGAGATCTTTCCAAAATTTTTGTGTGGTTGAGAATACATATTACAATCATCATACTCTTTATTCCTAATTTTGAGGACATTTCTTGTAATTTTTTTCTGCTTTTTGTATCAGTAGAAATGAAAATTCATGTTATTGAGAAAGCCTTAGCAAATGTTTTTGCTGTTATCGTCTATTAGTGAAGAACTGCTTCTTTGAATGGGATGGCAGCATACGTGTTTGATAAGGACCAAATACGCGGCCTGCAAATCCACAGAGTGCAGACTGTGACATGCCTCTCTGTTGCTGAACAGTTCACACAAATAGTCCCACTGCCTGTCACAAGGTAACCAGGAAGTCCCTCTGCCAGTGACTTCTGCAATCACATAATGAACATCTGTACATGATTAGCAGGTTAAAGGGTAAATTCAGACCCCCATAAAGCATAGGATAAATCAGTCTTTCTTTTTTTGTTAAATTTACAACATCTGGCAACTTGCATTTAAGTGTGTCACAACAAATATCTGCCACCAGGACTCACTATTTTAAACTCTTCAGTATAACATTTGTGAAGGTCTCAGCTCATTCTTTAACGGTGAACAGACCTCAGTGCCTCCATATCCTCTCTACACTCTCTGTGAAGATTTAGCACAAATACAAACCAGTTTTACATTGCACTGCCTGGCTTTTACAAGAATCATCGATGCACTTTTCATGGTGAAGCCTCCTTAAACCACTCACAACTGAACACACAACTATTTTAACCTTCATACAGCAGTGTCTCTGCCTCTCCCTACCTCTCTTCCGTGGACTTGAGCTGACAAGCCTCCTTGTCATTTATGTGTGGTACCACGTCTGCTGCGAGAGGTCAAAGGAAACATTTTAAGGCCCAGGTGTTTAAAGTGACACTCATAATGAAAAGGTTAATACATTACATCTACTTTTTGTGCTTATAATTAGTACATCTGCTTAAAGCTAGAACCTTTATTTTTTTGTATAGATGCTAATTAATTTCATCTAATTTAAACTTTTGAAATACTCAGCTTAGTATGCATGAAGGAATCAATTTTATACCTGGCTTATAAGAAAGCCCTAATAATCTCTAAGAGATGGTGAATGTTATGGAGTTCTAGCAGAGTGAAATGCTTAAGCACTTGTTTTATTTTTAAGCACATGCTTAATCCATGTAAAAATTACTGGCAGTAAGGATGTATTTTTTCCTAAACAAAAAAGAAGGTAGTACAAACATATACTTATGAAAACAATTTGATGATGTTTTTAACATTAGCCTTGCTGAAGTCAGTGGAAGCTGCCCATGTACTTAAGGGTTGCTTTCCTTTTTTTGATTACTTATCTTTTTGTCTACTTTTAAACTGCTTTTGAGACATTCTTAGTTTCGTAATCAAAGTATTAAACATTATGAAATAAACTGTTAGAGGTTTTAGTGTTAAATTAGATGAAACTGAATTAAACTAATTATATAAATAAGTTTTAAAACTAATATAAACTCATAAAAGGTACCAGGATATATTTTATGTTTTCAGTAATTTCATTAGCTTTTTCCTTAAAACACTTATGCCATTGTTCTGGCTTTGAACGTGGCTAGTTTTCCTGATATTAAGTTGTTACTTTAAGTTTGAACTAAAAAAGAAAACAAAAATCCTCCAAAATACTTAATGTGAGAAATATGTGTCTATGGCGTGGATAGCAAGCTGGCTGGAAAGAGTTTGCTTTAGACCAATGATAAAACAAAATAATTACTTGGTGTCTTGATAATTAAAACCAGACCTCACTGCAGGAGGCACTGGAGAGTATGATAAATTTGTAGAAATATATGTAAATATATCTCTGAACAAAAAGGAAAAGGTATGGTTTAATCTTTAAAGAAATGCAAATATGTTATTAAAAAATTCTTAGCAAATGCTTTTGCTATCTTCTTCTCCTAATCAAGAATTATGTCTTTAAAAGGCATGGCAGCATCTGCATTTGATAAAAATCAAATAAAATATTTCCGTAGAAACAGATGGCACTGTTTTTAATTCTTCGTGGCCAGTTCAGGTATTATGAGAATGATTTATGACGTAAGCGAGCTTTGCATGTAAAGTATCTTCTGAGAAAAATTTTGAATAAAGGTACATTTTGTGTTACCTGTTTCATCTAGACCAGTTCCTCTCATCTGCTAAAATGTAAAAATCAAATGCCTTCAGCTCTGTGGCTGCTTGATATTAAAGTCAGAATTTCCTGTCTTTTCCTGCCTAGGTGCTGAGGTGCCTTAGTTATTTTAGGGGTTAAAAGCTGTAGTCACTGATGCGTATATATTAGGCTGTATTCATAGAACACGGCTTGTAGCCTGACTCAAGCTATTACAGTCTAACAAGAGTGACCAATAGAAAGAGAAGAAGATCCAAGAAAGCTGAGGTAAGCCCAAATCTGAAGCAATGTCAAATTAGAAACAACAGCTAATAAGGTGTGTATGGTAATACATCTGGGAATACTAGCATGAACTTCAAATTTTATATGCTATTAATTCTTAGGAGGACAGGAAGAAAACACAGTGGTGGGCAGCCAAAGGCTGTGGATTTACAGTGATTTCTAACTGGCTTCAGATAACTCCAGGAACTTGACTAACAAGGTAAATTACTTTATATTTCTTTTTAAGAATGTTATTAAGGTTATGAATATTTACACAGTGAGAAGGTACCATTTCACTGTGTAAATTAGAGATGTTATTCTTTAGAAATATTTTATTTGTCTTTTTTTGGAATGCTTCCAAATAACAGTTTTTGAGGCTGAAAGATCTGTAGGATACTGCACTTGTTACTGCTAATAACAATGTCGAAAACTATTAAACGACTACGTATCATATGCTTCAACTTAACTGAGTTCTTAACTTTACTGATGCATTAAACTTATGAGAGAATTTACTTTTTATTGAAATACTGGTTTTGCAAAAACTAACCTAATCCTGATCAGAAATTTCAGCCTCTTTCCTCTTTCAGTCTCTTGCCTCTGCATTGCAAAATATTAATCTTCGTCAGAAAGTAAGCAAGATAACAGTGTTTGTGAAGCACTGTTTCTGTGCAACATAGATATTTCTTTTTGTAGTAATTATCATTGATGATTTTGTTCATCGTTCAATGGTGGAAGAGGCTAAACAAAGCAAATAATTAAGTAGGTAAAATAGATACAAGATGCATGAGTGTATATGATATAATTTGGCTATGACTTACTTTTTGTGTCATTTAGATTGTGCATTTGTTTTGGCTGTTTGCTTTAGAGAAGGAAATTCATAACTTTGGATATGAGACAGTGAATGAGGGAGGGGAATGGATTACTCAAACATATTCCCTCCAAGCTTTTTAAGAACATGCCCAACAAACAGCTGTTAAAACACTCTTTGATCTTTCACTTTTCTGTGATGAGAAAAGACCCTGGAAAATCTGATCCAGATGCCATTATAATTTAAGAGAGAGGAAAAACAGAAAAGAGGGTATGATTGATTTTAAAAGCAAGAACACTGAGTACAATAGTATTTATATCATCATGGTATTGATAGCTTTACTGAAGATGGTACATTATATAGTTTATAGCTCTGTACAGGAAAACTTAAATTTATAAGAAGCACTGATTTAATGTCAGAAAAATGATCCATGTTTTCAGGTTTTTTGAAATGGCGCTTGCATGAACATCAATTAAGCTGGTAGCCAATGTGGAGTCTAAGTTGAATCAGGAAAATGTCTTCAACGTATAGCACTGAATTGTTTAGACCTCTTATATTATTGTTCAGTTTTTCTTTAACATAGCATAGGTAATACCACAGAGGACAGAATCTGGCTGTTTATAAAGGAAATATTATTTTCTGTGTAACACTGCTTTGTTAATCTAGTATGCTGTTAGAGAATTCTGTTGAGACAGCTAATTGTTTTTCTCCCCTTCCAAGGCAAAAAATGACTCTAAAAGTCTATACAAGCCTTTTGCTTTTATTCTTGGTCAATTCTGTGTGGACTCGAACTGTGAGACAAGTTTATGATGAGCTGGATCCTGAGCATTGGTCTCACTACACTTCTGAGTGTCCACGAGAGTGCTTTTGTCCTCCTAGTTTCCCCAATGCATTATACTGTGATAACAAAGGACTTAAAGAAATACCTCCAATTCCAGCAAGAATTTGGTACCTCTATCTTCAAAACAATCTAATTGAAACAGTTTCAGAGAAGCCTTTTGTGAATGCCACTCATCTGAGATGGATAAATCTGAACAAGAATAAGATTACCAACAGTGGAATTGAGAGTGGTGTGCTGAGCAAGCTGAAAAGGCTGCTTTACTTATTCCTTGAAGATAACGAATTGGAAGAAGTGCCTGCCCCATTACCAGTGGGCCTGGAACAGCTCAGACTGGCTAGAAACAAAATCTCCAGAATCCCAGAAGGAGTCTTCAGCAACTTGGAAAACCTTACTATGTTAGATCTGCACCAGAACAGTTTGTTGGACAGCGCTCTTCAAAGTGACACCTTCCAAGGACTCAACAATCTTATGCAGCTCAACATAGCAAAAAATGCACTCAAGAAAATGCCTTTAAGCATTCCAGCTAACACACTGCAGCTGTTTTTGGACAACAACTCCATTGAAGTGATACCAGAAAACTACTTCAGTGCAATACCCAAAGTGACTTTCCTTAGGCTGAACTACAATAAATTATCTGATGACGGTATTCCCCCAAATGGGTTTAATGTCTCATCTATTCTAGATCTACAGCTGTCTCACAACCAGCTCACTAAAATTCCACCAATCAATGCTCAACTCGAGCACCTTCACCTTGATCACAACAGAATCAAAAGTAAGTATGTATTGTCAGTGTGGGATCCTATTAAAAATGTGATGTAGATTATAGGGACATGAGCAAGAGGACCTCCCACAGGTCAGTTTTCAAGTCAGGTCTAAAATATGACAACCAAATATGTGCATGGAAGTAATACCACATGGGAAAAGTGTTCATATGCATACAGAAAAAACCACTTCACAAGCAGATCAGAAATGTGAGTGGATTAAGAATTTGTGCATTCGCATTTTGCTATACATGCCAGTAACCATTTTGTGGGAACAAATTGAGTTTCCCACAGACAGGCTAGGAGTAAATAAGCAAGAAACAACAATAAAATAGTGGGTGCAACAAGTTAGGATATTCACTCCACATCTGTATGACTACTAGATTTTAAAGTCCCTGAGCACCTTAGGAACTTCACTAAACTAACAGAATTGCTGCACACTCAGTTCTTCTGAGTGTCTCTCACTTAAATTATGTAGTAGGAGCTTAAGGTGAGGCACCCTTAAAACAGAATAAAATGTTGGCTGTAGTCAACATAATCTATTTCAAGTATAAATAATTAGAATGTAGATATTGAGTATTTCAGGCTTGAATATCCTCCCCATCTTTTGTTTATTGTGCACAAAATGCTGACACTTGGGTTTAGTCTTCATGAAAAATCTTTCCACTGACTTTCAGAACCTTTGTCTTACTAAGGTTTATTTCATCAAATGTCTTCTAACATTTTCCACTTTGTATAAATGAGTCAAGGTTTTGTATGCAAGCCAACAGAAGCTTGTTGCCATGTCATAGTTCTGCTTCTAGCACTGCTTCCAGGTTCATCCAGGTACAGCAGGGATGTGGTAGTTAGGGACACTGGGTAAAGTATCTGCTCAGTAAGTCCTAGAGACCTTAAATCCTTCGTTTCATGCCAAAAGCCAAAATCAAAGTGATGGCTTTCTATTTATCACTGCACAGAAGGTAACCAAGTCTCTATATTTGTTTTCCTGTCATGGTGATTTAATTGAATAAATGGTTCCTTACTCCTGTCTTGTATCACTGTAGTTCACAAATATACTAAAAAGAATGGTTTGGCTTCCGTGTGAAACAAGGACATATCAAAGGAAGATGTCTATTAATAGTTTAGATTAATTCACTGTATTTTGCAAAACAAATGTATTAAATCTTGTAAAGAAAAATCAGTTTCATACAGCTGGCACGTATTTAAGTGGCCTGCGAGAAATCTAATGGTAAGAGTTAGGGCTTAATACATACATTGTTACTGAACATATTTCATTGCCCACTGGTTAGGAAGGGTTTTATTTTAATTGTTTCACTGCAGGGCCTCAGGTGTAGATTTTACCTTCTGTCACTTTAAGTGGACATTAATGAAATCAGTGGAATGTAACCTGTCCAGTTTAAGAAGTGTTTTGTGTCTAGGTAGTATTTAAAGAGGTGCCAAGATTATCTTACTTTCCTAAATAAGCTTAAAAAAGTTTAAAACCATAAAAATCAACCTGTATAGTATATGCAAACTCAAGTCCCATTTTCCAGCGACTCATGGGTACCCATGAGCCTAAATCACAATAGTTTTCTACAAACCTTATATTCCTTAATGCTTTTACCACTTTTCAAAATTCATTACTAACTTAAGCACAACACTGCCTTTAATTTGAAAAACAAAGTATTCTTATATTTTTAGTAACTATATATAAAGTAGTCAAAAAATTATTAAAGAAGGCAATCTGACACCTGAAATGAAATGCAGGTACTGTGTAATGCACATTCTACCACATAGCATAATTGTTCAAGAGGTAAGAGATAACGACATAGTCTTCATGAGACACTGCTCTAATAGACAATGTCTCAAAGGGCATTTAGGATCCAAACAAGGAAGGCAATTCCATCAGGTAGGAGTATAATAAGATGTGTCATTAATTTTGCGGATTGTTTTTGTCTTCTTAAACCCAGGAAGTTGATGATCAGCAATTACTTTAAGATAATCAATGTAAAACGTTTGAAAGAAAAATAACTGTAAAAGCCTGCATCTGGTTTCTCTACAAAAGAGTCCTCCTGAAAGTTTACTTTTATGTGTACAGTAGAAGCCCTCTTTATAATATTAATTCTCAGATACCCCTACACACTTGTCAATCGCTGTTTTATTTTCTCTTGGTGGTTCATAGTTACACTGCTGGCATTGCAAGAGCTCAGACATCAAAATTTCTATGTAAATACTATTTGCTTACTTTATTGTATAACATCAGTTCTTCATATAAGTCTAAGGCCTTATTTCTTCAGAGACCATTTATGAAGATATCCTGAAGCCCAGTGAAGTCAATGATAGCCTGATCACTGGTCTCAGTGGCACCAGAATTTCATCTGTCGTGCCTTCCCCAAGGATCTCAATGTGCAGAGGAAAAAAAAGTACTTGAAAGTTGGAAGCAAAATCAACATACAACCAAAACTAATTATGTCTACAACAGATACGCACCACACTTGTTCATGGCATTTTAAAACACTTGTTTATATTTTTATTTATGAGATACACACGTGAGGCTCTGGGGAGATGTCAAATGATGGGAAAGGGAGTGTTAGAGGAAGCAAAAAGAGGAGAAGGCATGAAACGATGATGTACCGAGTGAGCAAGAGTAAGCAGGTGATATTACAGTGCTATCAAAGGAGCGATAAAAGGGAGCGAACAGTAAGTTTCCCTAGAGGAACACCAGGAGATTGGGATAGCTCCTCTGAACTAACATTATTCCATGTGTAGAGACAGGGAGAAGTCCTTGGGTCAAGTAGCAATTAGAGTCTATCAGAAACCATTATAGGATATTTGGAAAGAAATGGTTGAAGTTACAGATCCTGACTTACTGTCAGACCCGTGCGCTATAGCTGGTACTGGCTTCTTTGATGGAAGAGCCCAGAAAGGTACAGATTTCCATGCTGATCCATGTCTACTGCAGTTAAATATTATGTGAAAAGGAGAAAGGGAGTCCAACTATTCAAGTTGGACTACAGTGATTGCAGCTAGATGTTACAAGAATAGAACAGAAATACCCTCACACTCATATATATCAGAACACATCTATCTTCTAGATCAACTTACTTTCTGAATGTTTCTAAAATATGAGTCTTCCTGGAAAAGAAACAGGATCATCTTTGGTTCTTCACCAAACATGCAGTATTAGCCATTAATGACAAACTTTTGCTGCTTTCCCCTACAGCAGCTCAAGAGTCTAATTTTTAAATATTACACTGCTTAACAATACCATTGACCACAGGTGGAATTCATCTTATTTGAATTAGCCATCCTAGATTTTTGTACCTAGTTTGGGTTAGTCATACAGACCACCTACTCACTTAATGGAAAAAGACACAATTGCAGAGGGAAAATCGTCCCATTTTAAGGAGCTGTGAATCACCTTTTGGCAGTGTTCATCTCTCTCCAGAGTTTATAAACAGAGTCTAAATGGTTTACTTAGACTAACATTTACCCTCTACATGGATCAGTTTAGGTAGGGTGAATTGTACCCCTGTAGGTAGATTGCCCTGTCCCCCCTGCTTAAGCAAAATTCAGCAATATACCCAAGAACAAGATTGCAAGAGAAGAGAAGACAGAGAGGCTTTTACTCCTCTGACAGTTTGGGTAGGATTTACTGTTCACAGGAATAGAACAATAAAAACCCAAACTAGTTCATAACACACATCATCAGGAAATAACTTCTTCATAGGTGGTCTGTGGTTAGATAACTGCTGCCTCACTTTAAGGCTGGAGTAATTAACCCAGTGAAACTAGTGCAGTGGGATAGTTGGCCCTGGCCAACTGAATTTATTTATCTAGTTTCCATGACAAAGATAAAGTCTGTTTCCAAGATGTTGCAAACCTCTTGGCAGTTTTTCAAACTAGGGTGTTTTTTTTTCTTTTGGGAATTTTTTTTTCTATCATAATGTTTAAATAATTTGGGGGATTGTAATCAAAAGATGTGTGCATATTACCATTGTCATATGTAAGGGGAGAAAAATTTGGGTAGAAAGCTTTTCTTTTCCTATTTTTGGGCTGCTAAAAAAATCTGTGCTCAAAAAGTCTGTTATACACATATTCTCATTCAACCACTTTTTGCAGGTGGTCTGGGGCCAATAAAATCATCAAGCAGTCAGACCAATCACTAAATACCATAATCTGGTCAAAGGAATTTGACATCTTTGATAAACAAACACTGCTTCAGTGTTTTCTCAAATAAGGACATTTTGAGGCTGAAATAGGGCAGTGGCAGCCTCACTATCCCCAACAGAAGACAAAATATGAAAAGCAGTTTAGCCAAGAGACAGTGCAGAGGTAACGTAGGGGAGACAATGTAAAGAACCAATCTATTCAACTCTTATGAAAATGGGTAATGATTTAAGCCATGGTTTAAAATTTTACCTGAATTGAAACATGGTATGTCTGATTTATACATAATTTTAAGAACTTGCTGGCTTTCAGATTAGAAAGAAAAATATCTCATTGCACAAGTTATATTCTTGCAATTAAAACCTACTGTACTGAAGAATTTGAGAGAACAGGAAAGTACAGATGTTAAAAGTTACAGACACTACACGAAAAGTGCCTCTGGTTCATACAGTTATTTTCAATGCAAGCTCTTCATTAAGGAATATTATCAGTTAAAATTAATATACTGTCATTGCAGTAAGATGTTCCAAATCCCTCAGCATTAAACTTGTTCTGCTCTCTCTGAGGGCAGAGTTCTATTTCTCAATGAATACACAATAGTTGTCTAAATTAGTTTCCCCTCCATCCAAGGTAAAATTATGCATCTAGTGGCCTTTATTCATAATTGCAGCACATTAAATATGTGATTCACTGATCTAGATTGTATTACGTTAAGATTTTTTTTGATCAAAGAAGAATTTAATTGGTTTTAATTTAATTTGTCATTTTCTAGCTCTGATAGGAACAAGTGTCTACCATACAAATATCAGTGGAAGACAGTTTTATTTGTTTCCTAAATGAATTTTTAATTCATGAAACTTTCCCATGGAAATTACCTAACATGTTGACCTACATTTCAGGTGTCAATGGTACTCAAATATGCCCAGTCTCAATTGCCATAGCAGAAGACTATGGTATTTACGGCAACACCCCTCGCCTCAGATACCTTCGCCTGGATGGAAATGAAATTCAACCTCCAATCCCATTGGACATCATGATATGTTTCCGACTACTTCAAGCTGTTGTTATATAAAGATATTGCACTGTCACTCTTGTTCTGTGAGAGTGCTAAGGCACAAGTTTTGCTGGAATGAAACTTGTTCTAACCCATAAATCAAGAAATAACAGCTTTATTTTGACTTTATTTTTTTCTTTGCTTGCATCTTTTCTACAGCTGAAAAGATTGTTCTTCTTTCAGAAGAGATTATCAATGGACATGAAATATGTGCTTAACATTTTACTTAAGAATTCCTAATGAGAATATATTGAAAATCATTTGTGTAAGATCCCAAATATTCCAAAGCAAATTCTTGTCTACTCCATCTTTCTTGTCAAATGGTACAATGTCTATCCTGTTAACATTGCTACAGACAAATTATATTTTCTTATTTTTTTATATAATAACCCAATGAATTTGAGTGCACTTGGCTAAATATGTATGCTAGAAAAAAAATGAGTTGCATGACTACTAGCTATCAGAACTGCCATTGTCTTTTTTAAGATAGTGACTGATGGTGAACAAACACTTAACATGTAAATAATTCATAAATTGCTGTCATCCATTGAAGACTGACACTTTTATGGCATGAAGTATATGAAGCTCAGAGTTCAAAGCAATATACTACATATATATTGTTGTATGGATTCATTCAGCATATGATTTCAGAATTGGAATACACTGATCCAACTCAAATCCAGGGACAAGGGAACATGAGATGAAATCTTGATCTATAGAAGTGCCAATTTTCTGCTGTTTCATTCTTCAGTATTCCATTTCTAGTTTTGACACAATTTCTTTCTGTAGCTTTGGGATAGTCATTGAACATTTGGTTTATTTTAGTTTCCATGAAGATAAAACCAAGAACAGTAATGACTACATATTTCACAGACTAGGTACTTCACAAAAGTTGAAATGGCTAGTTAATCTAATGGTGATAAAGACAAAAATAAGTAATTAAGATATATATCGCCTCCCAATTATTTACTGAACTAGCTAAATATTTGTATAAGAATTGTATCAGTTTAAGCAAATACAATCAACTCAGAGCAGTATTTAACTATCTGTTCACTCATATACACGCACATAATAATACCAGATTTTAGAGAAATCCAGGTATTTAGAATAGACCACATTCCAATTCATTAACAAAGGAGATATCAGCAGGCATCTTTTTATAAAATCTGTTTTCTTTCTTTTTCTGTTTTTATAAGATAATATTGGTATTTCAATACACAAATTGAATATTAGAGTCAGCTATTCACTGGGAGAGTATGACATTTTTATTTCTGATAGCCAGCACAACAGACTATCCATCAGTCATATTATTTTAGTTTTCTTGTATTTGTAGATAGAAGCACTTAGTTGCTCTTTGATAGCTTGTATCTAATTCTAACATTTTAAGACTGGCCTCAGTAACAAACATTTAAAGACTATGCATGTGGTATAATTTTTTCTTTGAAGATGAAGCATTTTCTTAAAAATAGATTTTTTAAAAAGTTGAGAACTGCAACTTCTAACATTCAATCCCTTTTTATCTGAAAATCAGGCCTTATTTTGCTCCAGTGCATTTGTGGAAATAACCCAGTATAGAAACTCAGCATAGAAATAACCCATTTGGAAATCCTATCACAAAAGCATTTATTCTTGCAGTTCTTTTTATGTGATTGCTGAGAAACTCCAGCCCTTCTAGCAAAATATTTTCTGTACCTCTGTGTTCACCCTAAATGAAAAAATACAGATTTAAAAAGTCTCTACAATATGTATGCATGTTTACATATGTTCTTTACTCAATAATAGCATAGTAATTTATTTTTTTTTTTGAAAAAAAATGTGACAACACTACTAATTAAATTATAACAATAATTATGTGCTTGTACTTGGAAATTAATTTCTACTTTAAACAAAGAACAAATAGACATACTCCAAAGTGAATATTCCCAGGCATATATGCATATTATTAACATTATTTACAGTTCTAACTGATTGTACAGCAAAGCGTCTTGAAGTTCCAGCCAAAAATTATGACCCTTTTAGGCACTATATACATATTAAAACAGAAAACACTAACCCTTTCCCAGAGAGATGTCAAACTTATTTATGAGAAGGGATCATATGTAAAATCATATAGGGACACTGGAGAATCAAGGTGCTTAATTTTCTTGATAAGGGCATTATGTGATGAAATCAGGGACACATAATTTTCCACCAGCTGGCCCGATATTAATGTCTTTTTCCAATCCACTGTAGGGTGGAAAGTGTTATATTAGTTCTTCAAAGGTCAGTACTATCTTATAGAATAGTCTTTCTCTGGACACATACAGACTGATACTCAAGACTTGTCCCTGTCGAATCCCAGTTAATCTGAGTGAAGACAGAAATTCATAATATATCCTTGGACAAGCTTTTATTGGGATGTAGAGCTGCTGCTGCCAAGTGCTCTGTGTTCTACACCTTTGATGCAACCCACTGACTTCACATCTGGGAACTGTTTAATAAAGAAAAAATCCTAAGTATCCTCATTTAGGCTAATTTCTCCCATCTTGATTCCCTCTCTCAGAACCAACAGTGTGAAGTAGAATGAAAAATAGTTATATTACTGCAGTGACCTTCACAAGATAAATCAACCCTGGTTGGGGTTTAAACTGCTTTACTGCATGCATGTCTATTTACAACAGTCCTAATGTTCTTAAACATTCTGGGAAAGTTGGTGACATTTCCCCTCGGATTACAATAGCAGGCCTAAATTGCATTATTGTGTGGAACTAAACAATGTAGGCTCTCAGCCACACCTCATTCAATCCATTTGTTATGCCAGAAGACTATGAAGGCAAATGTAAAACACAATGTCCTTTTCCCTGTGAAGAGGATCCCTAAAACAATGTAAAAAACATCACTGTGCTTGAAAGCCTGATGTTAATTCTTCCTAATCCAAGATTGGTCTAAGACTCCCCACTGATATTTCCTAGTTCAGAAAAAAATGCAGTCTCCTCCACTTCAAGGAGGGAGGAACAGACCTCTCAGCTCTCCTGACTGAACCCACAGCTGCCTTCGTAAAGCTGACGTGTTTCACTTAATTGCCAGAGCACAGTGCAAAAGTTTTGAATTGGGTATCAAGTACAGAAAAAAAGACATTTACAAGTATAAATTGAGAACAAAGAAGGTCACCTTAAGCACAGTGCAGTTGTGGTCAATCATTAACAAAACCACAAACACCTAGCGCTTTGCCAGAAATGCATATTATGTATGAGTTAATTTTGAAATTATGGTCATTAACACAGATGTGCTATTGCCTCAGCCCAAGGTATGGACAGTTGTTCTGTAAAGAAAAGCATTAAAGCAAAGTGAGAAGCTCAAGAACTGAGAAATACCCAGACATTTCTGACACATCTGCCAGCTTGACTGGAGGCTGGATGCTGGGTCTATCAAACGACCGTGTGGTTTTATAATGTATCTGGCTCTGCAGGAAGAAAAGTCCTTTATAGATGTTGCCAGCATAGTTAAAAAATCAGCCATATGCATGAATCTCCCTGCTCCATGCTCTTCTCTGGCATTTTCTGTTTCTTTATCAATATTTCAGACAGTTTTCTACCCCTTTCTTCTTCAACATTTTTAATGAAAACCATCACTATAACAAACATCTGCAGAGACACCAGTGACCACACCAGCTTATATGACACTTGAAGGAAGAAACACAAACAGTAAGAGGTAAAAATTTGGAAGCCAACTAGAAAACCAATTTGCATGTTGTAATTACTAACTCCAACACATATCCTGTGTCACTGAAGGGATTTTCATTCAGCCTTGCTACAGTCAAATGGTTTCCAATGTTTGCCACAAACACTTGCTGTCATTTATTCAGCTTAGAAAAACTATTTGCTGATTCTATACTGCAGCTAGTTTCATCATCTATCTGGAATCATATTACTGTAACGCCTAAACTGCTGTATTGGTTGTTGAACAGCTAATATCCTACTTCTGCCATGTGTGGCAGAGAATCTTTGGCATTGTTGAAGTCAGCAAGATAACATCCTCCTCTTGACTGAAAGTCTCCTCCATAATTGAATTTTTTTCCCCAGAATTTCTTACCCATTTAAACATAAAGGATAGCTCTAAAAGGCACCACAGTGTCTGTGTGATGATACTCAGGTGTAGTACTAACCACTTCAGGTCAAGCATATGAAGCAATATGCATCATTTGCATAATGTTCTGCCTTAGCTAATATACCTTCTTCCCCATTAAAGGTTATACTGCTTCTGAGTCCTGTGCTTGTTCTGTCAGTGTTGGTTCAAACAACTCTATACTGTGAAGAATCTGAAACCTTTCCCAATACAGTTGGTTCTTACACCCCGTGCACTGTTGCCAACAGCCTGGGTATTCTTGCTGGTTTTGCCGTGGCTTCTGTAGCATATACATTTGACCAACCTATCTGTCTGTCAGCTTGATTTATTTTTGTTTCTTCAGTGTTTTTTAGCTTAAGCATGTTTATGCATGCTGCGCTAATGGCTGCTCAGATTTCATCTTTCTTCTGGCAGTTCAGCTGTATCTGGGTTTCTCTAGGGGAAGCAGTGTCCTGGTTGTCGCACACGCACTGCAGCAGAAGAGCATGTCCCGGTGTTCACAGCATTCACACCCCCCTGGACCCAGACTGATGCTGTCATGTAGATAAGGTATATCTGGAAATCTCTTTTCCAAGGCTTCCCCTCTCCACCCCCAGTCTTTTTTGTAGAAAAACTAGTGAAGAAACTGGAATCACATCTTCTACAAACAAGAGCTGTTCTTAAGTAGGGGCTGGGGCAATGAAAGTTACATGTGGGATCAGCAGTTCTCAGTGAAGCTAGGCTTTTTTAATAAATCATTTATTCATTAAAATACTCTATGACAGTTTTTATGAATTATTAGTGAATTCAGAAAAAATACGCAAATAGTTTCAGTCATGGGGGAAAAAAATTAAAATAGTGCTCATGCTTCTTATTTAATAATCTTTTTGCTAAGACATCCATATAGCATGATATGTATGCCCTTCTCCAGGTAATGAAACCCTGGAATTTTTCTGAAATCATACTCCTACCACTAGAAAGCCTATTTCAAGGAGGGTAATCTCCTTGTGATGTTCTGCTTTGTTTCAGGACTTGAAATTATCACTGTCTCTCTATCCTGGCAGTGAGGATAGCCCTCATGGTATTATAGGATCTAGGCTGAAATCCTTATCTTAATCCTTATCAGAATAATCAGAATAAATCCTTATCCTATCTAAATCCTTATCAGAAGCAGAATGAATAGGAGTGCAAATTTTTTTCTCTGAGGAGGCTGTTTTGAGCACCAGACTAGAGGTTGACTTTGTTTTGTGAAACCTAAGATCTGTTTCTTTTAATGGCTGAACTGCTTCAAATGAAAAAGACTGATAGCAGCCCTTCTCAACACTGCTTAGCTGTAGAATAGGCAGGAGTTACACATAAAAAGTCTTCTCTGAGAAAACTGCCAGGCACAGGGCACCCAAATTCCCTGCCTCTGAATTACTGGTCAAATGGGGAAGTGAAAGCTGTGGGTGAAGACTTTCTCTGAAGGACATGGTGTTTTGGATCTTTTCAAAAACTAGTCATTTATGTGTTTGTTTTGGTTTGATGTAAATTCTTTAGCATTCAATTTAAAATACAACATATAAACATAGTGTGAGGTTTATTTTCTATTTCAATAAGAAAAAGTGAAAATATTTAATTCTTAGTCAAACAAACATAAATGTTTTTATATTGGTCCAACCATCAAACAGACAAACAGAAAAGCCAATTTTCTGTTCTCAAGCCAAGATTTCCATGCTTTCCTTTTTTCCTCCATCGTTCTTTTTTACATTTGCATTCTGTCTGGGATCACGTAACAGACTTATCAGGTATTGAAGAACATTGAGAATGATTTCAGCTTCAATATTATGCATGCTTCCTATTCTCCTGAAAGTGTTAAAAAGACTTATGCCTGTATTTTCCTACTTTTGTGAGCTCTGTGTACAGGCCCCCTTTTTTGTGCTGTTTCAACTGCAATTGTCGTCAGTGTTTGTGCAAGATGCCTGTGCAAGAAATACAGTGCTTCCAGGAATTCAAGGCTTTCTGTGGTGCCTGCTTTCCTCATATTTAGACATCCACTGCCTACCCCCTGAAACTCTTGTGGGGCTTATTCCTGATGGTTTAATGCTACCTTGATACTGTGATTTTTCTAATGTTGGTACTATGAAGGGTGAAGCAGGATAAACCCTGTTGCTGTTGGGCTGCTTCTAACGTGGGCCATCTGGGCTTGATGGCAGAATGACAGCCTGTGGGCCTTGTGTCTGAGGAGCTGAAGCAGGTGACCAGAAGTTCAGGCTTATGAAGGTGTTGAATTCAGTGGTACGAATCAAGGCAAGAAAGGCATTCAACGACTAAATGAAGTCTATTTTAACACAAACATGCAGAGTAGAAAATCATCCAGCACAAGACAGATGGAGATGAAGATGTAATTGGGGTAAACCGTCAGGCTTACAAGTACGTGCAAATACTTGTATAGGTGAGAAACAGAGGGGCAACAATTAGATCTGTCTGGCAGAGGATCAACAATGATGAAAAAACTCCCATTCAAAAAATTTGTTTCAAGCTTGGAGGATCCTAATACCGACTGAAGTCTAAAAGCCCACCTGATGCATTCTGGTTGGCACTTTAAACCCCCACAATAATTCTATCAAATTTAGAAAAAAAACCTAAATCCTTGGTATATCAGCCATGCTTTCTGTCAGCAGTTATACAGAACTGCTCTCTGAAATACATTTTCTTTACAGCAGACCTTAACTGTGAAGAAGAAATTAGGATACAAATTCACAGGCTCATCTATATCAATGTCAGCAAACAGTCCCCCTCAGGTGGGAGTTGCATGCACTCTGGAGGGTATCACTCTTTTTCCTGTTTCCTACAAGCAGCCATCCACACAGATTGAACTATGTCCATGAACTACTTGGAGAAAAGACACCCCAGTTCTTGTGCTTCCATTTCCACAAGGGAGTCTGGAGACTGAATGAGGGGCAAGGGAAGGAAGGATCCTTGTTTGGATGAGGAAATTTCATGGCAGCCCCTGGTGACTGGAGACATGAGCCAGGCCTCTTAGACTGAGTTTTCTAAATAAAAGCAGGGGGAAAAAAGGCAACCTAAACCAAGTGGATTCTTAAGTAACTTTTAGATTTTAAGCATTCATAGGGTTTATAAAATAATACTTTATCCATATGCAACAGGACTAAAAATTTCAGTGTTTTTTAACCAAAGCTGAAATTCTCTATAATCAGTGACTTGAGGAACAGAATTTTAACATCATCACTTTCTCAGCCTCACCTGGTTCAGTGCCATTTGTCACTGAGTCCATGTAATGATCTGCTGCAGCTGCATCTGGAGTCATACTAGCTCAACTCATTGGTGCAGATGGAAGAGAGATATTTGGAAACTTATGCGTGAAGCTTGAGCAGTTTGCTGCTAAGGCATAAAATCAGAGGGACTTCAGAGAGAAGAAACAGTGGAAAGATGTGAATGTAGAAATGGAAACATTTTTTTCCCCAAAACTGGCTCTTTTGATTGCACTGACTGACTAAATATTTGCAGAGTTTTCTAATAATGTATAATGATTTGTCCCTTCTTGTTTACCTTCTTAGAGGTAAACAGTACGTTGGTGACATGATTGGGTTTGTGACTCTTTTTTTTCTTCCATACTGAACATTGTGATCAGATCTAAACAGTCATTGGTCAGCTCTTCCAAGTCTCCAGAAACTGTTTAAACATAGCAGTTCAGGCACAGCTCAGCAATTATAAGTGCTGCTGAAAGCTCATATAAACATATCTTTTGTTTAAAAAAAAAAAAAAAAAAAAAAAAGTACCTCTCCTTTGAAAGTTGTTGGTTTTGAGGAAGAATATGTCAAATATTCCGACAGTTTTCACTAACTTTTTCATTTCAGAAACCATTTCCATAAGAGTTCTGATGAATTCATGCACCTTATTTAAAAGAAAATAAACTTTAAAACAAGAATATCTTATCATTAGCAGACAATTTGAAATGTTTTAGATAAATCTTTTCACATTGATCTGCTGGAAGACACATTTTGTATTGAATACTTGCATCCCATTGAAGTGAAAACACTTAAAAATTCTAAATTGTCCCTGTTCTGTGTGTGGGTAGAGACATATATTTTAGTTTTTAGACTGTTTTCAAATTCAACAAAATGTCTGAACAACTGGGAATCGCCTGAGCTGGTGACTGCAGTCTACTTGCTTGCTGGGAATGGAAATTCCTATTCTTTCAAGAGAGTAAGCCCTGAGACCAAGGCCTCTTAACTTGTCTAAAGATAAGACATGTTGAAGACCTGTGCTTTCTACAGCTAAAAAGAAGCTAAAAGCACTGCAAATTAGCTAGCTCATACAGCCTTTGTCCAGGATTAGGTGGTGCTTCCTGCTCTGCATCACAAAATCATGGAGTTATGTTATGTTGTCAGTTATTGCTGAACTGTGAGCAGATAGATATAAACTATGTGATAAAGCCCGGCCATATGAACAAATGGGAAATCAGTTAATAGATTACAGCCAAAGTGGCTGCTTTGCTTAGAAAGCTATATTAGCTTTTGTCACATTGATGGTCTTTCCCACTTGAAAAAAATGCCCTTTTACAGTATTGTAATTGTGGAAAAACTGCCTGTTGAGGGAGAATTCTTAGAGAGCTCAAAAATCTGCGCAGGAGCTTCAGACGTAGTTGGTATCAATTTTACACAATACTCCCAGATATATGAAAAGGATCTTGTTGCAGCCATTTGTCATGTCACCAATATAACCACAATTTGATAAGGAAGGAGACAAAGGAAGTCAAATACTAGAAGAGAGAGGATGAGAGATGTGAAAAAGAAGACTAGGGAGGGAAAAGAAGAGAAGGAATTTGGGATGGGGGGATAAAAGAGGAAGAAGGAAAATAAGACTAATTTGGAAAATAAGGAAGCCTGAGGGATGCTTGTTTGGGCGTCCCTTTGCATGAGAGTAAAAGGAGGGGGAAGGAGACACGAAGAGCTCAGATGTTTTTTGGAAGGAAAACTGAGAGCCTGGAAGCTTAGAAACTGCTGGTCCACAATACCTCTTATAGCAGTTCTGTGGTCTTTCCTAAAACCTAATACTTATAACGCCTCAGCTTAGTCTAGCATTACTTCTTTTGGGAACTGGCAGGATAGCAACAGCTAATAGTAAGTGTTTAATATTTGTAATGCTGTCTAAAGCACTGTGATTAATACGTAATCCAACATTTAAGCCCTGTCCAAACACAAAGAAACTGTGCCAATGTGAAAATAACACCCATGAGCTTTCTTCAGATCATGCATTACTATATTCTGTGCACTGTTTTATGCTGATGTGGAGTTGCCTTTTAGAATGAATTCCAGAAGGAATATGGTAATATGCCACAACCATGAATTTTGTTAAAGATTTGTTGGAAACCACATGAAGAGGCAATGTCAGCTGGCAAATCAACTCAGCAGTGTTCTCAGGCTTGACCTTTATCCTGTAAACCATATGCTTCTCCATGTGCTTAGTTTTATCAGTTAATGTTTCAGACACTGTCTGATATAAGATCCATGGTCTACTAATTTTCAGTGGCACGCTAACTTCTTGTTTTCAGAAGTGCTATGGCCCATTAAATACTTTCAGGTGCTGAATCACGGCTCAGATGTACTACAAACTGAAAAGCAAAGTTTTGCTTCTTGCTAGCCTCCACTTAACATCACGCAATTAAAAAGTCCTCATTTTTTCTAGGAATACTAGAAAAAAGTGTCCCAGCTGAAGAAGAAATTTCAACATTGGATGGTTATAGAAACAACGTTTAAAGAATTCTAAGTACAGTCCCAACACAAATTAATCATAGTATCTTTGACATCTCTACTCTTGTAAATGGGATGGCTTTGTAAATTTATCTTATTCATGACAGATAGTCAAATGGATACTTAATATGGACCAAACTCAAATTTAAATTCAGATTGCAGAATATCAGAAATCCAACTTGCAGGAATTTTTTCATTGGAGAACAGATTACATTTCCAGATAAGCATTTTTCAAGTTTGTGTTTGTTTGTTTTTTGTTTTTTTTCCTAATGGCAGATAAACATCTGATCTTAACATCCTTTGGGGTTCCAGGAATTTAAAAGTGAATCACTTATTACATGGATATACTGGGTTATTTTTGCCCCAAATGGATTTTGGTCAACAAATCGACAGTGAAAACAGCAGCATTGTTTTGAAATAGCCATGACTAGCAATAGCAACAAAATTCATCTGTTCCCTCACCCCAGATTATGAAGTCAGTGAAGAAGTTGTTCCCAGACAGTGAGGGTGAACTTACGGGCTCCTATTAAAAAATGAAGAGAAAAGAGAGGGGTAAAAGGAAAATTGTGTGAATTTCCCTAAGCCCTTTTCTACTTTAGCAATATCTAGAACAGTGCAAAATGAGATTAAATTTGAAGGCTGAATTTCAGTGACAAACAGGAGGGAAAGTTGAGAAGAAAGGGCTCAATAGCTCTCGTATAAAAGCCCTCTGCTCACAGCATTGCTTTCTGGCTCAACCTTAACACAATGGCATGTTTATTTCAATACATAACCTCATTATGGAAAAAAAAATGTTGTTCTCGATCATGCATTCCCTCTCCACATCAATACGTCCTCTTGCCAGAATCCCACAGTGTTGCAAAGTTGTTCTTTGTGTCAACAACACATGATTGAGTGATACGTATGCTCTTTTTAGTATGTTGTTTTCCAATTAAATATGTGTGTAGCACACAAAAGAAACATACTGCATACACATAAGACACAGGGTAGAAAAAGAGGCACAGGAGTGAATAAAAGATATTATGAAATGAGGACTTTCATGAAACTGGTTTTAGTTAGAGAAAAATGAAGCTTTTAACCATAATCAATGCTTTAGGCTATTCCGGAAATAATCCAAGAGAAATGAAATGAGAATGGGGTACATGAAAGCTTCTTGGTTTGCAATAGTAACAGCTGTGTCTAGAGAACGTGAGCAAGGGGGTCTGTTATTCAAATATGTCTGTTTTAAATAGTATTTTCAATTCAAGCATACGTCTCTGTCCATTGAAACAAAGAAAAAATTCAGGGCTAAGCACAGAAGACAAACACCATATGATCTTCAATAAACAGCCTTATAATCAAACACCATGTAATTAGTGCAAGAATTGAATGCCAAAAATATGTTGTGATTCCATGATATGTACCCTTAAGGATTTGTGAAAAAGAATAGATATTCTAGGACCTGTGCCCACTTATCCCGTTCTGTTCCACATGAAAGAAATTATATTAAATCAACTGAATATCTGGAAAGAATTAAATCATCATCTCTCATTGGCAAGCCT
This sequence comes from Strix uralensis, assembly GCF_047716275.1. NCBI lineage: Eukaryota > Metazoa > Chordata > Aves > Strigiformes > Strigidae > Strix > Strix uralensis. Next base: position 50,420,059 of record NC_133976.1, on the reverse strand, counting down.
AAAGGAAAAATTCACAAGAAAGCAGTTTTATATAATAAAAGTTCTCATGTTTCATGGAGTAAAAGGGAAAAAAATTACTGCCAACGGGAAAGTTTTGTTGCCTTTGGTTATTCTTCTTCTCAGACAATATATTATGGAGTTCTCCTTTGCTCCCATTTATTATCTGTATTCGATGATCTAAAGTTGCAGACATAGTACCCAGAAGTATTTAAATGAAACCATTTCAAACTCTATCGCAGAAAGTCCTACAGGAATGAACTTTTCTCTCTAGCAGCTGATACAGTGACAGTCATTGGCACTATACAGTAGCAACCAAAACAGACCGGTCTCCTCAGCAGGATTCTTTTTAATGACAGAAATGTCTAGCTTTTTTACTGCCCTTGAGTTCTGTTTAAAGTAGTATGTGGGCCAAAATCTGCCTTTGTTAATGGTGTCTCAGAGGTGTAAATGAAAGCAAGGACTTTCTCCAGCAGACTAGGCTCACTATGGGCTCCAAATTATTTACCTCAGAGATGTCTTTAGTTCAGTAATGGAGTTTTGCAAGTCACTCTGCACCGTTCTGTAATTTACATTTAGTTTTGGTATATCATGCTTGTGTATTAGCTATCATTAAACCACCATAAAATGTTCAGGGCTCAACTTCCATTTAATCTGCACTCTGACGTGAAAATCTGATGATTTTCACCAGCTGAGGCTGTGTTCCTCAGAATTTACTAAGGAGAAGACATAATCTATGAATACGAGAGGTTACAAATGAGATGCATACTTACATGTCTGCATAACAGAGATAAACTGAAATTTCTGTTTTCCTTCCAGAAAATGATTGTGTGAGCAACTGGTGGCTCAGCATCTTATTTATAGGTTTAACAGCAACATCCATTCCTGCATGTCCTCTTACATCTCAGGTCATTCTTCAGTAGATCTTAGTCCTTCCTTCACTCTCTTCCATGCCCTGCTGATCTCCTATTGCTCACTTTCCTTAGACAAGTCAATTTAGTCACTCTACTTGATCTTTAACCTCTCTGGTGAGGATTCCCCAAACTCCTCCTGAAGGCTATATTAAAGAAACTAGAATTTGGAATGGGAAAACATGGAGCATATTCTTTTTTCTTCTGTAATTCTCCACGATGCTATCTATGTGTCTTCCTTACTGCTATTAATTTCTCCCCCACTCTTCTTTTGGACCCCTCCTTCTTCCTGCTGTGGTCTGAATTTTGTCACTATACGCCATACTGTTTCCTATGCCTGAACTCTTATTCTTATGCATGGCTTTTGTCAGTATTTTATAAAAGTCAGTTATTAGAATCTCTTCATTCTGGCCTTCATACAACAATTCCTACTTTTTTTTCTTGTCTCTCCTCACACATGATCATTCAGATAGACTTCATCTATTAAAAATGTGCAGTTTCAAATCATCTTCCTTGCCTATCAATTTGACCACATCAGGCTATATCTGAACATTTCCACTTACTCCCTTTCCCCAGTTGATGAAATTCAAGCTTCTGATCTACATGTAGGACTTGTTTCTTTGTAGCAAAAAATCTCAGTTACTTGCTGTCACATAATCCAATTCATTAATTTCTGTGATTTTACACTAAAATTACCAAAGGCTTTTCACTGTCACTGGACTGTTGCTCTAGAATCTATTGTTCTTACAGTTAGAAAGCTTTTAAGTTCCCACCTGAGTTTATACGTGGCTCATGTAGGCCCTTTTGCTGTGGTGCCAGAAGATATTTTTTTTCCCAGTTACTTACAGTGGACCAACTGACTACCAAAAGGAATCAGCAAAATAACTGTGGGCTTCTGGGCAAACAGCACTATAATCACCACATTGCTCATCAAAGGACAGAAACAGAAAGAAAGCACCATTTATACAATGAAATTTAACACTGTGTCCCTTGTGTTTGGATGGAGAATTTTCCTCCACACCAAAGTTGGAGAAATTCCCTCAGTCTAAAACTGGATGAATCTGGATTAATCTGAGTTTCCTGACTTCAGGAAATTTGCACAAGCTGAAACTTCCTCATGAATGAGTCCCTCACACATTCATCGGCACATCTTTGTGTGAAAACAGGACATCAGCAATCTTGAAATAGCACTGAGACACACTGCATCTGCAGTTACCTTGAACACTAAAACTTTCTTTTTCCCTTCCGTGTCTCATCCAGTCCTTGTGTATTTTCCCAACGCTTGCTTAGATCTGGTGCTTAAGTTTTGGTTTATCTCTTCAGATGACATACAGTAGTGAAATTTCACTCAGCAAAGAATTTTATCGGTATATTTAGCTATACTGACTGTGCTAGAAAAAAGGTCTCTCATCAGCTAACTCTGATCCTGTTTCTGTTAATGACAACAGAGCTCACAAAGCAGAGACCACATGGTAACTTGTTGCAGATGGTGAGCTGCATAAATGTTGATTACAGTTTAATTTTAAGCAGTACGAGTCAAAGACACGTTGTGCAGGCAATGAAGCAAAACAAACAAACAAAACCCTCTAAAAGACAATCCTGCAAATCAGACCTTTTAAGGCCATTTGATTACATTATCTTGAGGTCCTGTGAAGCTACCAGGATCTGTCTCTCTGTGTGTATGTGTGTGTGCATAAATTAGAAAAACATGCTTGGAAAATGCCACATGCACTTCAAATAGAAACTGAAAAGCAACATTTTAATACTTCAGTTCCACCAAAAATAATCACAAAGTATTAATTTGGGTATTTTTGTTGGATAGTTGCCTTTAAAAATATGATGAATGTCTGACCTGTAAAATGGTAAAGAAATTCACATGCTGCTCTTCAACCAATGATAGTTTCCTTTATTGTCATACTAATAGGAATCTGCACTTTTGCTGACCTGCTATCTGGATTGATATTTTCTATAGGCTAGTATCTTTTTAAAGACATTTTCCAAATATTGCTAGAAATGGAGGTCTAGCTAGCAGCTAAAGAAAATTAATATTTTTCCTTAAAGCCTATGAGAAAAATTTAGATTCTTACATTCTTTGTGCATTAGTGTCTCAAAGGACACGTTTCCAAGTCTACTCAGAAAAGAAAGAGTTTAAATCAGAAATTCAAAACAAATAAACAGAAATATTGGCTGAAGGGTGGTGTGTCTCTTATTTACAGTGCCAGAAGTCCTGGAGTCAGGCTGCGGTTAGCCATGGCACAAACCAACTACGTCTGTCTCACTCTGTGCGACTGGCTCAGTCATCTCTGCACCGCGTTCCCTGACTCAGCATCAAACTCCCACGCTCCCCATTGAGTGCCACGATTCCTCCTGTACCTCCCAACAGCACCAGTCGAAGCTGGATGGTTGCTGTCAACTGGAACCAGGCACGCAAAATCTGGAGAGAGCTTGAAATGCTGTGTTGTAGTTGGTTGGATCATCTAACAGGACCCATACTCTCTCAGAAGCTCTACTGGGAGATACATCTTTGGTTTTAGCCTGGTCGCTCCCCCATCAGATGACCTAGTGCTGGGTGTGAATACAGACATTGTATCACTCAAGCTAGCTGCAGGCATGTGTGAATCAGGATAGTCTTTCTTCTTTCACATGAACTCACCTGTTAATGCTGACTTTTGCTAGGAGGAACAGTAAGGAGGGCTACTAAAGCTGGGGTAGTTTCTCCCTGTCCCCCTTTTCCCACTCCCTGGTGCCGCAAGTCATCCAGTGGGACATGATGGTGAAGCTGCTCCAGTCCTCTACAGCTTGTCTAAAACTCTTGGTGTATGGAGCAAGCCTGGACCATGGACTTTTTTTAAATCAGATATTTCAAAGCCAGAAACTGCTAGTTAACAGAAAACTTCCCATGGAATGGAGGCTGTTATAGAAAAAAAAAAAAGACTTTTGCTAAAAAAAACCCCAACAACTTACTCTATGAAAACATATGCAATTTCAAAAAATCATTTCCATTAGAGTAATGGGAAGAAAACAAACTGTAGACAGTCAGTTGGACTGGCAATAGCAATCCTGCTGAAGTTCAGCTCAGCTCTGGATATAGTGACAGATCTATTTTCCTACAATCACTTTCAACTATCACCTGCAGCTCTATTTTACAGTGTATGTATTTAAAGTAAATTCATTAGAAAAAGAATACACACCCCTGCGTATTCTGACAACCCTTAATATAGGGTTACAATTTTAATATTTTATAAAATCCTATGAAATATATTCCAATACTACTCACATTTTTTCCTGGCTTTTGCAATGGGATAGTTTTTTAAAAATGTTAAAATAACTTTTAGAATGAAAAATATTTTTTTAAAAAAAAAAATGTCTAAAAAAAGTTGGAGTAAAAAAAGGGAGCTATTTTACTGTTCATATCTTGCTTTATAATGAGCATTTTTCTAGGTTTTTCTTCCAGGGGAAGACGCTTTTATATTCAATACTTGATTCCATAAGAGATTAAGAGAATGAATATATTTCCCAAATACCAGACCAGAGCAATGTAGGTTTATGTCAGTAGGGCTTCCTTTGAGATCAGTGCCCTCAGAGCCACTAACTTGGCTACCGCTAGAAGAAACAATCAAAAGGAGACAATGCAGAAATGCCACTGAAGAATGCAACTGATATTATGATAACATGAATGCCAACTGCATGTCTGACACACTGGTGCCTGAGCAAAGGATGATAATGACTGGTTTATACACTGCACTAATAATTCCCAGTTTATCTTCTGCAGGTTGGAGCAATTATAAGTTCTTTGAATGACTGTAGGTGAGAATTATTTGGTAGTGTTGTACTGACATTTTAAAATTAATATTCATGCATTTTGAAACAAATTCAGTGAAAGCAAAGATCATTTTTATGTTACAACTGTAGGATTACATGAAGGCATTCAAATGCAAACAATCGTGCTACCCTCTTTACAAGCAATTTTTGAACATTTTAGAAGCATATGTAGAGGGTATGAAACACTGCAGTATATGCAGTACAAAATGTAAACCTAAGCACACACATACAATTTCATATTCAAACATTAGAGGAAACTGGGTAAAATTTATACTAACAAGAAAATCAACTTTAAATCATAACTTCAGTTTCAAATTTACTCAGGATATTGAGGACATTTTGACCCTCATTATACTACATATAATCTTTTACAGTCTCTATCTATGAAATAAGTATAGTATCATAGTCTTCACCATTTCTTTTGAATAAATGAGTAAGTCAACATACAAGATACAATACAAAGCCTGTGCTCTAGTGAATTCCAAATCCTTGTCTTATTTAACCTTTTTTTCTGGTTTATTTTTCCTTTTCAAGCAAAACATCGCAGATCTTTTAGAGATAAATATGATAACCCAGTTCTGAACTGTACTTGTTTAGCTAAGCAAAACTCTGAAGTTTTCCATCTCTGGGGCCAGGAACTGCATTTTCCTGAAAGGGTCTAACACCACCAGTCCACAGACTGGGCTGGAACAGCAGACAATAGCTCTGGATGTTAATAAAAACCATTCTGCGACACCACATGCTTGCATACTCAGCAGTGCTATCTTATGTTCAACTATGATTAAAGAAAGAACAGAGATTTCTTTCCCAACTCCTTCTCAAAACTGATGCAAATTATACCTCTTAAACAGCAAACTGTATATTTGGTTTTAGAAGAATGGCAGTCTGTCTAATGTGAGTGGAATATAACCCAAGTATGTGAGTCTGAAGCTCTGACTCCCGTCTTCAGCCTCAGCAGGAGTTCCTGAGACTGCCTTCATTAATGCGTTACAGTATAACCTGCACACATCTGTGTGCATGCACAGAGCTGATAGACCAATGGAGCACAAAATGCGCATCTGTCATCAGACAATTAATTTCAAAAGTATGAAAGGATTAGTAATAAGGTAGAAAAAACCTGACACATTATTATTTCTCTAGCAAAAGCTTCAGAAAATGCATCTTGCCGTCTCTCCTATGCACATTTACATGGAACAAGGAAAATGTTAAACACCAACCTCAATTTAGATCTTATTTCAGTATTATCTGCCAGTTGTGTCCAAACCATAATTACTAAATATCCTGAGAAAAATATATCCTCTTGAGACTTTTGAATCAAATAAAAATAAGTGCAAGGTATATAGTTTATTATAAAGGCTATTTCAAACCTGTTTTAGCAGAGTTTGAATAATCAGCTGTCTGATTTTCTAAGTGCTTTTCTAAGCTAACCATATGGATTATTCCTATATAATAAATAGGAATAATCTGACAAGCTTTTCATCTGCTTGAGAATTTATAACATACAGAAAGAGTGAACAGCATGCTGTGATGGATTTAAGTTATGGGCTGATTATACAAACAAATGTTAGAGAGGTAAAATTGGAAATGTATTTAAGGAGGATCTTTGAATTTTATAGGACAGTCATGGCAGCAAGCCTGGCTAAATATGATTAAAAGTAATAGCTTTTGGATCATGCTTATAGTTTGTAACAAAGTTTAATAATTCCAGAAGCAGATATTGCAGGTTCTAAATCATCCTCTCCAAAAGAAAAGGGGGATCCATTGGTTCCTGTTGTTGTAACTATGGATTTGTTGTTTAATTTTACTGCAAATGTGCATGGTCCCTGTTAAAGATAATGTTTTATTCTTAACAGCTAAGAAATTCCAGGTATACTGAATGCAATGATGAATCAGATTCTAAATAGATATGGGCTTTACATATGCAAGAAAACAAGATTCTGGGTGCTTATTTAGAAAAACGTTGGTTTGTAGACCAGACTGCATGAAAATATTCTGAGATTTCACTGTTAGTATTAACCAGATGCAGCATATATCTGACAAATTTTAAATAGGCATTTTACTTTTTTTTTCTGGAAGATATTACAAGATCTGACACTTTAATCTGCTACATCAACCATGGAATTAAGAGTCACAGTAAAAGTACTTTAAAGGAAAAGAATAACAGCTTCTATGGGTATGTGAGTTGAAAGGGAATTCTCCATCAGGAACCAAAAATCAGGCAAACTGAGGTGAGAAATAAGGCACTTGAGTTGATCCACACGTAATGGGCTTTTAGTTATTTCTGTGACTCATTAAAAAGCTTTTTTTCTTCTTTGCATTCACTGTTTATGCAGAAATAATTAAACCTAAACAAGGCTTTACTAGTAAAAACAGTTGTAGCTATCTCACATTTTCTGTTTACCTCTCTTTTTCCTCCTGTTTATGGTGATTTGCACAAGGGATGGAACAGTTGGAGCACTCTAAATCCTTCTTTTGTACTTTGTTTAACTTTGATGAGCAAAATGGAATTGCTAATCCCTTCTGCAGACACATGATTTCCTTCCTTTCTCCTTCTCTCCGAGACATTTGTTTTTCTGTTCTCCAGTCTTTATTCCCTAGTTCCAGTGAATTTCATACAATGCACTTCTTTTCCCAGGGTCCTAGGGTGAATGAGGTTCCACAATCCAGCAATTCATGAAATGCAAGTGATACTGAGACAGGCAAGGGATGTATCAAAGCAGCTTCCTACCTCTCCATCCTCTCACTATGCCTTTAGAACAAACAAACAAACAGAAAAGAAGAGTTGGAGTGTTCAGTACCTCAGAAGGAAACACTCTAAAATACTGGTCTGAATTTTAGCCCTGAAATTGATTGTAGGATTTAAATCCTTCAGTGATTCCAGGATTTCACATCGTGTTTTCTCTTTGTTCAATGTAATTTTGACCACATATTTAAAATTGGAAAATAAATAATAAATAATGATTCTGTAAATAGTAACATCACACACCAAGAACAATCTGAGAAAAACATTTGCTTCAACATGAAGCAGACTGTCTGGTACAGTACATAACATCAATGAAAAAGCTGGAGGATTCTAGCATTAAAGGCCTGAAGGAAGTAGGATGTCAAAGAAGATGGATCCAGATGCAATAAGGGAAAGCTCTTTGTTAAATGCCTTAGTAAAGTTCTTCATGACTTCTATTTAAAAAATGGACATAGTTTGGAGTGTGAAATATTACTTTTATTTAGAAAACTAAAAACTATCCAATTGGACTAGGTTGAAGTACCTATATACAGGTTAGAGGGTATTGGTTTAAAAATCATATATTAAATTGTAAAAGAAAATTTTTATAAGTTCACTATAATAGGTATCTTTCCAAAGAGTTTAGAATGTCTGTAGAAGGATTTACATCTACTTTGCGGTCTCTTCTCTACAGTGAAGTCAAAGAAAATAATCATTCATTGTGGGCAATTTATTAATAAAGGGTACATGTGTGAAACCTGACCTAAATAGGCAAAATTTTATAGGCATTTAAAAAGGAGAAAAAAATTCAAAAATTAGATAGTATATCTAAATCAGTAACCAAAGTGACACAACGTATGGCATTTTATTACTTCAACTATGAATTCTCTCCTAGTATACAAAAGAATAAACTAGATATTACACAGGGTTTTTAGAAAAACAACACAAACTTGCTTTTTCTCAAAATAATCCTTGAGTAAGTTTAAATATATAAGGAATCTGCCAAAAATATAAATTCTAAAGTTTAAGATGAAGTTTTCTATACCCACTGAGGTTACATTCTCATAACAACTTTATTCAAAATAGATGGCTCTTACCTCTGCTTTGTTAGACTATCCTATAGTCTTTGGTTTACGCTAAATGCTTTATACCAATTGAATGTGACTATTTTTTGCTGCCTTCTTTTGTAAGTGCCCCACATTAGCTTCCTCATACTAATACTAGTGTTAACAAGCTAATGCTAATACTAACGTGTTAATGTTACCTGCATTTTGGTTGTAAGACATAGCATATATTGAAAAATGAATACTTAGGGAATTCCCACGTGACCAAAACACAATTGTCTCCATCGCGTAATGTGAGTGACACCATTTTGTTCATCTGGAACATGTACTTCTGGTCACAGAATGTGAAAAAGAGTTGGAGGAAACATGATCAATGCATCTTTTTAAAAAACTCTGAGGCCCAAGAAGCTGAACTTACTGTCACCAGTACTGGAATGCTCATGTATTTCCTCTCCCTTATGTAGACTCGTCCCTGTCCCAGGAGAAGGTGATCTTTCATTTTGTTACTATTATTTTGTGTGAAAATACATCAACATCTTCATTTATTGCTCTTACTCTATAGTTTCAGACCAGGAACACCTTTCAGTGAGGTGCCAAGTAGAAACAATCAAATGCATGACTGATTTTGGAACTCTGTCACTCCTTCCAAAGCTGGATATTATCTTGCCCTCCTTGTTAAAAATCAGCACTAGAACTTTCTAGAGCTGACACAGTAGACTGAAGACTTGTACTTCTGTTCAGGCTGACAGACTGTAAAGGTGCCAAGAGGGAAACTTGGTACCGTACACAAACTCTTTCTGAGGGTCAGACAGGATTTTTCGTTTTATGGCAAAGCTAGTATTTTTTCGACACATTCTTCCTTATCAGAAGTTCCTGGGGATGAATCTGTGAGGCCCAAAAGAAAACAAAGCAAAGAAAAAATTATATCAAGTGGATGCTGACAGTCTGAATCAAAGGCTTAGTGCTTTATAATCAAGGTTTTGCAAAAACAAGAATAGGACAACCCAGAGGCTTTGGCACTGAGTTCAAGAACACAGTTAGGAGTCACTGCACCTCCAAGAACTGAGAGAACTGAAATGGGAACAAAGCCCTCTCAAAAAACAAGGGAATAAATTAATTCATTTAGCACTGCCAGCAATTATACAATGGGAATGCATTTTAGCTAGGAATGTGTTAGGCAATGACCACAGCTGGATATGCTTCCAGCTGAAGTCATGTTCCAAAACCCACTGAATGTGATGGAACTCTCCGTTAACTTCTGTGAGCTTTTAATCAAACCCAAGTTTGTAAATCAGACAGCAATATTTAGAGGCAATTGAGGAAGTTTGCAAGACAGTAACTTAAACTGTACAAGGCCAGAGGATCTGGGAAAAAAAACAAGTGTCGGTGAAGGGACTAATTGGAGGACATGAAAAGCTCACTCCCAAGTGTCCTTTAGTCAGACTCAGGAATTTTATTATCTTCCGTGATAACAGGATTCAGAAAGCACAAGGCTGTGATCTGAATCAGTTCCTTGCTCAAGCACAGATTTTCTGTGAGCTTTTTTAAATGCTTGTCTTTCTGCTCAGCAACACCACAATGGCTATAAGTAGTCCTTCTTTTCCTTTGCTTCTAATGGCATAATATTCTTGAGTTGTTTAAATGTTGGGTGCCTTGGGCTTCTAGCTAGTCTTAGGGTTCCTAGTATCAGGACTTCTAGCATCCAAGCTCGAAAAAATGCCAAACATTAATTCCAGCATCAACTAAGGTGTATCCCCTACAGATACAACACCCAATCTCTAAGTTCTGGTTCTTTAAAGCATAAATTGAGACAAAGCTGTTTTACTTGTTTGACCCCTATTGGCAAAATTTGTGTGCCATACGAAACACCATTCTCATAAGCTTGTAAAATGTTTTGTATAAAACATATCCTTTTCCAGATAAGTTTCCATAGCTCTAACAAAAAACAGAAGCAATTTCAATGTTTGTAAATTAACATTTGCCTTCAATTAATTTTACTTGTTTAGTGTTTCTGGAAAAGAAGACCAGAAAAGTATATTGTAGTCTGACAGGAATACAGTAAGTCACTAAAATCAAGATTAAGTTAAGATCCAGAGCCAAAGTGGTTTGAACTTCATTGGTCTTAACAAAACAAAAAAAGCAAACAAAAAAGCAGACCAAAATATACAAATGTTTCAGGCCCTATGAAATCTATGTCTAAATCAACTGTAAGAATGAAGAAAAAACATCAATGTAGATATGAAGAATTTGTTGTAGATAAGAGTTTTCCTTCAATAAAAAATACAAGATTGGAGTCTTTTGTACAAGTGAAATCAGTGAACACTGGGCCTGTCTAGACAGAATATATTTTGTAAATGAATAAGACATATTGAGAGTGAGGATTTAGTAGAGTAAATCTTAAATGACCAAGCATAGCAAAAAATAAAATACTTAAAAGTGAAATAATGTTAGTTACTTCAACACATGGAGAATCATAAAAATTAGCAGTAGCAGTAATAAGGTGAAATGATTAATTTTGTTGCAGAAGATATAGCTATTTGCTTTGTTGCCAGGAAGGAGCATACATAGGCACTGAAAGCAAACAGATCACTAACTTAAGGAGAAACTGAGGCCAAAGCTACTGACCTGAAGAAAAAGGAAGGACCTAGTGTGGTACTCTCACTGTACTTATTGTTCTGATTCTGCATGAAAGAAGCTGCTTTTACAGTAGGAAGGAACTGTGAATAAGGAAATTAAAAATATCTGATTTAATGATTCAAGGTCCCCATTTTCATAGAAGCAAATCATGCTGAGCCTGCCTTAGAAAGAAGTCTGTCATCCAGGAGTCGTCATAGTACTGTAAAGCACTGCAGACTTGAGTCAATTGCCAAAATAGCACATGATACCTAGTACCATTTGATATGTCCTACAATATCCTACCCTCTACCTATCTGCTAACAGAGCTGTTGCTCTTCTGTCCTTTGATTTATTTCTCTGCCGAACCCTTTCAAATGTCTTGGATTCCCTAGGCTAACACTAGAAGTTTGATGTTGGACACGCAAATTATTGAGAGCTGGCTTAAAATTCTTAACACTCTTTCAGTGTCTCATACAAATTTGGCCTTCTAGTATGGTCTTCTTATTAGAGAAATTTTGATGTGGAAATCATATAAAGTAAAGGGATTCAGGTTTGCATAGCACATTGGAATCCTCTACGTGAATCTTATATTCCTCCATAGATAAGGAATGTGTTCTGCCTCTTCCTAAGAGTTTATATAAGACATTGTCAGTATTAGAAGGTATATTTCATTGAAGAGTTGGAGGAATGATGAAAATTTCAGAGGAATGGTTGTATGTTGTACAAAATACCGGTAATATAAAAGTAAGCACAGAATTAAGTAGGAACGGATAATAAAGAAAATACCATCAATAAGGAAAAGCGATGGCTTGAATTCTGCTAACATTGTAAAACTTCTTTCTGGTTTCATGATAATACAGTGTATGCCCAGCATTTGCAGTGTATTATAGCAGTTCATATCTATTAAGGAAGTAGTATTTCCCCTACAGGAGGAAAACATACTGGAAAGAGTAGATCCTATGTGAATTGCCTCATAAGTACTCACAGAAAAGTAAAGGGAAAAAAGAAACAAAAGTATCTTTAAATTCATAGCAGATAATATCCACAGCAGATGGAAATTCATTAAACATTATCACATACAATGAGGCCCAAAATATAAATTTTACATATAGGAAAAAATATTCATAAGTAATCCAATTTGCTTAAGCCTTGATTTTGGATGTTGGAAAATATGCATTTCCAGATTATCAAGACACCCAAAAGATTGTTTCCAGAATGCAGCTGAGAATGTTATTCGTATATTGGTAGGAGCAGTAAGAAATTTGAGGGGAAGGTGTAAAATCTGTGATGTGAAATAAATGGCATTTGTTTACAACAAACCTTTGTCTGACCTTGCTAAAATTCAATTTAGCAAAATCAAATATAAAGGTGTTTGAAGTCTGAGAAACTGTGGTCTCCAGTTGAGGGTAGAAGCTGTACCACCTCCCACAGCCCCAGAATGCCACTGCCATTGGTCAGGGTCTAATACCTCTGGCTCTGCATTCTCAGTAACTCCATCCCATTTGAGAGATTGGAAGCTAAAGGTAAGTTTTGGTACTTCTCTCTTAGAACAGTTAATTAGATTTTTAACACGGGAAATATTTTTATAGTATTTGTTTTACTTTATCATGCATATTACTGATTCAAAGGCTGCAGATTGAAACTATTTATTTTTCCCTGGATATGTCTTAGTTCCTTCCTGTGAGAGGAGCACATAATCTTCAACAAAATATTTGATCTTACAGCTATTGCATATGCCAATATCATTACAGTGTGTTCCAATATATTACACATAAGGCAAGTAGAAGGACATACAAACTCTGCAAGTTAGTGCAGTTACTATAGTCATAGGTAAATAATCTTTCTTTCACAGAGATTATCATTATATTTACTGGTTTTGTCTATATATATACAAAATTAAATACTTATCAAGCCCTATACCCTTTAAAAATCTTTTCTTTCTAGGCAATTTGAAATGAAAACAATTTGAATAATAAGTAATTTTTTTATTTAGGAATTGTTTATTCAGAGGAAAAATTATACTAGATATGTTAGTGTTACATTTTGGGTTAGTAGATAACAGCCTTTACAGCTGAATTATTTGGAGTAAATGACATGCAAAAGAAAAGCAAGACCTGAAACAGTCCTGTCAAAAATAGGCAGCAGAAAATATAAAGACAGGAAAAAAACAAGCTTCAGTATACTTCAGTTTATTTCAGAGATCAGTTGCATTTTAATTTTATTTTATTTCATTTCTTTGTAACAAAGCAGAATACCTTTAGTAGTATTGGAAGCTAATACTGAAAGGTGCAATTCAACTAAGTCTCAAAGACAAGCCCAAGTGACTCTGGCTTCTCCCAGCAGCAGCTGAAAAGTCTTTTTTCAATAAAGCAAATGAGAGAAAAATGAATGCCTTGTGTTGCTAACCATCCCCAGAGGAATTTCATATCCTCATGCCTAAACCAGTTTCATAAAGACCTCTTTTCATGAAGTCAAAATCCAGTTTGTTGCTCAGCGCACACATTCAAAAAATGTCTCATGCATTTCTTATACTTAATCTATTTTAAGTAGCTACAGTTTTAAAATGAAATATTTAAGTGTGTGTATTATGGCATCACATCAATTTATTAGACTGATACACTGCTCATTATCACTGTCTGTGCTTTTGGTGAAAACAGTGGGAACTGTAGCTAAATCAAGGTGTAAGTAGAGAATGACAAATAGAGCCTTGTGTCAGCCATCTTATATGATAATAATGAATTACTTACAAGGACTAGGGAACACAAAACCACTAATATTCAAGCCTAGTGTGAATTTTCTACTATTTTACTGAAATATGAAACATTTAAATGGATAAGAATTTGATTTTACAGTTCTATTCTCCAAGGAAAACAGGTGACTGTATTATGCTACCATTTCTCAAAACTTTAAAAATGGTTTTGGTTGAATAATGAAGGTATGCAGAGTACTGTCACTTTCAGGGTTATGGAGGACACTACTATTTTTTATTTTGCTCCCCAGACCTTTGCAGAAGTGATGATCCAAATATGCCTCACTATTCAAACAACTAAAACTATATACTGGCAAAACAACTATGGCGTGAAAAGTGTTTTGATTAAGTTCATCCACAGATAATAAAGAAAGAGCTCTTATTGTTTTCTAATTTTTTTTTTTGTATGGTGGAGGAGAAAGACAAAATTACATTGTTATACATTTCAAAAGATTATTTATTGTGATAGACACAATTAATTTAATAATTTAGCTTTTGGCTAGTTTCTCAAAAGTTCTTATCTAATGGTGCAGCGGAAATAGGTGAAGTTAGATGAAAGGGAAAAAAGATGAATATATATATATTCCTTTCATCTTTTCAGGTACTTTTTCATCGACGCCAGTTTATTTTTATACCAATAAAACTCAATAGGTCTTTCTTAAATTATCTAAATGTTAGTATGGCCAAAACAGTTTGCAGAAATTCTCAGATCCAGGGACTCTTCATGAAGCAAAATAGAATAAATCATTGGGTCATCATGAATAAATATGAGTTATCCATCAGAAATATTGTACTGTATTTGTGAGATTAAATTTTAATTTTAATAGATTTCTTGCAAACACAGATTACCCACATTTTGTCCATTTTTTTCTCTCTCAGAAAAGAAATCAGAATGCAGACCTTTGTAAATATTTTTCTGGGATTTTTTATCTTCGAGTCTGTTGGAGCTGCACCTATCACTGATACTGTAATTTATGATGCTGAGTTCTATGGCATACCACTTGGAGAGCTGCCTCACTCATTTGTCTACGATGAAAATGAGGAGTCTGACCAATCAGAGGTAATCAGAACTTCATTTATTCTATCTTTCCAAAGTGCACAAATGCAGTGGGTACTGATGAGTTTTTGTTGGCCATTTATCAGACAAGTCTACTCATGTGGTTGTTATTGCCTTTGGTTGATCAACAGTTTTCAGTGCTAATAACACACTGTAGTTCCTTCACATTTTCCCTAATCTACAAATGTGGCCAAAATATTTTCAGATTTTTTTTTTTTTTTTTTGTGGGGTAATCTTTGACTGAAGGTGAAAGCTACCATGCTTCCCTCCGGTCTCTTGCATTACCACAAATTCTGTTGGAGGTTGTCCTTGTGATTTGTCTGTCTGGATGAAGGACAGAGGTAGCTGAGATAGGACATCAAGCATTCCTTATTAAATGAAGTTGTAAAATGCTGTTTCCTGAGGTTATTTCTTATAGTAATAGATGTGTTCAACACAAGCATTTCAGACTATAAATGCTAGTGGTTTCTATTTCTCCTATAAAAGTGGGCAGAAGGAAGGAAAAAAGAAAGGGAAAGCACTTGAATTGAAAAACAGGAACGTAAGAAAGATTACTGAAAAAACATGTTGAAATTCTGTTATAGTATGAGATAGTAAAATATGTTGCCTGTATAAGCAAGGGACTCCATTTGCTGACTTAAACACCTCCTTCCCCTCCTACATTCCTGTATTTCTCTACATTACTAAAAGTCTACATTAATTTTAATCTCACTCTGCTGCTTAGATATGGGCACAACTTCCCTGAAGGTGATATAAGTACTGTATGATGCAGGACTGAGTGCAATAGAAGTTGAGTGAAAAATTTAACATTTAAATAATAAAATGTGTTTTTCACTATTAGACATAATATTGTAGCACTTTTTCACATAACAGTACATAATTCATGAAAATATGTTCCTCTGAGTGATTCATGATTGCAGCAGGAGGGACAGGATACTAGTCTTTCATCAAGGTGAGATCAAAATTGGATAGCAGCCTTGAAATCAAAGGACAGAGGCAATTTAAAAATAAATATATTCCAAAACCAGAGAACTGAAGAGATAAAAATCATATCAGAGTTTGTACTAAGATCACAACCTTATAGTTTGGAGGAAATCAATTTTGTCATCTAAGAAGGAGTAGAAGAACTTTGCTCTAAACAAATTACTTTGCTTTTGGCCTGCTTCCCTGTGCCATGCAGAATAAAAGCCCTTTACATATCCACGCACTTGAGCTCTTTTCCCTGATAGTCACCCCCACTTTTAGCCACTGGATAATTGGACTCTCTCTATTTCACATTGACTAATAAGTCACAGTTCCTGTCTTTCTTTCCTCTTAAAAATGAAGCCTTTATCAGTCCTGCAGAAAAGGCTTCCTTCCCAGAAACGGGAGAGGCTATTTTGTATGTGCCTCACCATAGAGATCTTCTCATTCAAACAACAGATTCCTTACTAATGCATTGAATGGTAGGTGGGACTCTCCTGTGCTGTGCTTGCTCTGTGATGTTCTACGACACCAAAACATGGGGTGGCCCCTTTCCAAGTTTCTGAGTGAAGGATAGAAAAGACAAGGCTCCTGTGCTTCTTTTCCAGCTGAAAGGAAATTCAGGATGATCAATATTGCACCCACAAAGAAAAGATACAAGTCCTATCAGAGGTTGCTTTCTTTAGGGAAGCATGGAATAGGCAGAGTCCAAATAGTCTTTTCATTTTGTCTTGTAAACTTCTTTTCCAGAGCAGGATTGTCTCCCATTACTGAGGTCTTCAGACAGCCTTCTTAAAATTCATCAAGTGAAAGTCATCCATCATAGCAGTTGGAAGGAATGTTACTTTGCATATGGATGGACCTCCCTGTGAGAGACTTTTTTTCCTAGATGTTTAGCCAAAATCTTTTGCTTACATTCCTCTGACCATGTACCACCCAAAAGAAACCTAAGCATTCACAATTCCCGTAAACCCAGGAGAGCTCAGAGTGGTCAGTGCTGTAGAAATCAAGCAGCTTTTATAGACATGCATGTCAGTCTTGCAACTTATCTTTTAGACATTGAATATCATTGATGTCACTCAAGTTTTAAACAGAATGCATTTGATTTCTTGATTGTGGTTATGGCTTTCATCCCTACAATCCTGTTATCATAAAGATGTGAACTACACAAGTGGCTCTATGTGTAAAACCCAGTATTTATGCAAGGTCACAAGTTAGTTTTTATTATGCATAGCTAAAATGATGAGGAATACCAGAGACCCAGACAAACAGCAGGCCTTCATTAGATCTAGCCTGTGTGCAGTAACTCTTTAGGGCCCGATTTAAGACCTGCATTTCCTTTTAGAGAACTCTGAATCATGCCTTTAGTCTTCTGAAATAGTGGAGAAAAAACAAAATAGCATTTTCTGTTGTTGCAGTCTTCAGTTTAAGATCTTAAAATTCAGTTATGTGCAAATATAAATCATTCTGTTTAACGTGGTTTTAGACTCATTGGAGAAATACAAACTTTTCCAATGTTGTACATCCAACTGATTTTCAGCAAGCCCAGGAGACTGACTGGTTCTAGGACTTCAGATGCGTTTGGTGTGTTGCTCCTGTTGATTTCAATGGGAATTAGGCATCTGTGCATCTTAAGGAATTAAACTGAAGTGCCTATGCCAGTATGTCCTTTCCAGAATGTTACCTATTGGGTACTGTAATCACTAATTCAATGTGTAACAACTAAAATGTGGAAAGACCTAATGTAATTAGAGAGGGATTCCTCACACTCATTCTATCTGGCTAAAATTAGGTGTTGCATCCCAAGACCAACCTCAAAGACAAGTCTGCATCATTCTCTTGGGATATCTATTGTGGTGGGTTGACCTTGGCTGGCTGCCAGGTGCCCATCAAGCTGTATTCTCACTCCCCCTGCTCAGAGGGACAGGGGGAGAAGCTGAGATTAAAAACTTATGAGTTGACACAAAGGCAGTTTAATGAAGAAAAGCAAAGGTTGCGCACAGACGCAAAACAAAGCAAAAAGATTTATTCTCTACTTCCCATAGCAGGTGATGTCCAAACACTTCCTGTGAAGTAGGGCCCCAGTACACATAGTGGTTGCTTTGGAAGACAAATGCCTTAATAACAAAGACTGCCTCCCCACCTTCCCACCTACTTTCTCTTAGTTTTTATTACTGAGTGTGACACTCTATGGTATGGAATATCCCTTTGGTCAGTTTGGGTCAGTTGTCCTAGCTACGACCCCTCCCAACCTCTTGCCCACATCCAGCCTACCAGCCTTAGGGTGGGGAAGGGAGTTGGAGAGACATAATGCTGTGAGAGCAGTGCTCAGCAGTAGCCAAAACACTGGTGTATTATCAACACCTTTCCAGCTTCTCTAGCACTGAGGGCTGCTATGGGGAAAGTTAATTCCATCCCAGCCAGACCCAATATGCCTATCATCTTTCTCAAATAACTTTGGATGGACCCTAGGCACCTGTCTCAGGCTTAGCACCAAAATTTCAGCTTAAAAAAGTTGATCAAGAATGGCTGAGTCCAAGTTCATGACTTCTTTTCTATTTCTCCTACGCTGGAAACATTTTTCTTTGTGAACTATGTATGCCAAAAACTAAGTGTATGCGTATATATACATGCACATTGGCTTGTAAATATTTTTCTGAGAACATTTTACCTAGATAATAGCTGTTGATATTTTCCCACTTGAAATCTATTTTTCTCATAGATTTTAAAGTAACTTTAAGGTTTGGAAGAGTTACCTAACTATGGAAATTAGAGGTTATCTAGCATTGCCCGCTAATATCAGCAGGTCTGTTTCATTTCTTTCATTCTTTTCATTATATTCAAGATGTGTACATGGAACACATTTTTTAATGCAAAGATTTTGCATGGGAAAATACCTGTAGCTGTGAATTTTTTGAAGGAATTGTATTGCATCTTCAATCAAAGCTATGCATTCTCATATATTAGATGGGTGAAATCTGGGCTATAAAATCTGTGGTTTCCAAGTTCCCAGGTTAGTGAGACATGGAAGGTTTAGCTAAAGCTTTGCATCCAAAGGGAAACTGTTACTGAAAAAGCCTTAAGTAACATACCACTCAGAAACAAAATGTGTATAGAGACTTTAGAGAGAACAGTATCAACACTTTCACAGATAATGGTAAAAAAGACAATGTAAAAGAAAAGCCTGTTACCAATGAATACATTCCAAGGTCCTAAAGGAGAAAAAGGCTGCAAAGGAATGTCACTGTAAGGTAGTGTACAAGCTTTGTGTTGGATTTATCTTCTGAAACTGACAGCTACAACATTATAAACATGAGCTGCTGTATAACCCCTTTTCTTCACAATAAGTTTCATTGTTATTTTCAATGAATATTTATATCACAATAGGGTCCAGAGGCCCCAGTCAAGAACGGGTCTTCATTGTTACAACTGTTCTGCAAACATATACAAAGACTGATTTCCTTCTTTAAAATGGATACTATCAAGCCAGACTGTCAAAGGCATTGCTGTGTAAGTTTATCACTGGTAAAACAGGAGGCTCAGAGTTTTTGCCTCTTTGAAACTAAAACTTTGTTTGGCTAGCATGTGAGAAAAACAAATTATGGAGAGAGATTCCTATGTACATTAGCTACTAATGTCTAATAAAATAATATCGCAAATTTTTAATTACAGTGCCCATTAAACATAACCAGTCCATTTTCCTTCAGGTAGGAAAAGCTAAGTTAGAAAAATAAGAAGTGAAAATATAGGGGCATCATAAAATTATTTTCATCAATAAAATACGCTCCCAATGAGTCTGAGAAGCAAGGGAGCTATCATAGCACTGCATAAGCAGCAAACCAAGGGAGTTGAATACAGATTGGTCTGTGTCTGAGTACACAGAAGTGGTGATCTGGAAAGTACGATCCACAAAATAGTCATAAATAAGCACTGTTAAAGTCTAATATTTAATCCTGCATTAGCTTGTTGAATTTGAATCAAACTGATAATAGGATATTCAGGTGCCTGCACAAAGCTTAGAACTTGAGTCATACACATACATTCACTTAAATGGATGTGCACATTACAGACAAAGCATCTCTGCTGTTGCCATAACACACTTGAAGATGGGTCTTACTTGTGCATGAACTCCCTCTTGCCATTCGGCAGAGTTGAAAGAGGCTTACGCTGCTGTTTCTGTCTTTGTGGCAGGTATCTGATTAAATAAGAGACTTCAGGGTGGATATGCAATGACTTTCAGAATATGTCATATATACCTTTAGAAAACTTATGAATTGGTACAAGTAATGTAGAAGTCTACATAGTTGATAAGAGAATTAAATTTACCATTTGAAGCTTTATCCTTAAATAGGAAATTTTCTATTTTATCAGAAAAGCTTTGACTACAGCTCTTATATTCACTCGGCTGTTCATAACCAATACCATATGCTTATGTACAGATGTCTTCACAAAAGGTGAACATTTCTGTGGATTAAAAAGTAGTCATGAAATACCTGAGTGATGTTTCAACTATTTCAACATATAGCAAAATCAAATATCAAAGATGAAAAGGAAAGACTTGAAATAACATGTTAGTCCCTAAGTTCTAGTACAACAATCCAAGAAGAGCTTGTCTCACTGACTTAGCTATCTGAAATGTTATAAAGACTAAGTGTACTAAGTGTACTAAGACATTCTTAAGCACCTAAAACTCTGATACTGGGCATGCCGTTATCACTACCTCAGCTGAACAGAGTAACTACATCCTTCTCTTGCCTCAGACTAGGTGAGATTCTCTAAGTAGTTGTAATGGTTTGAAAACACCTAAATTGGTCCATATCTAGGGCTCATTGCTTAAGAGTAACTATCACACTGTTTGAAATTCCTGTGACAGACGTGACAGCTGAAACTTCACAGTGACATTACACAGACCTTTTAGAGTAGATACTTGCTACCTCAATTTCCCTGGTCACTTAAACTCTTTTTTTATTTCCAGACTTGCAGTTTTGTGGCTCCTTTCAGAAAAAGTAATGTGCATCATCCCAACTGATGTGGGATATGAAACAAGGATACAAATATTTTAGAAAATTACCCCAAATTCCTAAATTGTACCCAGGGCTATATATTTTTTCTGAACATAGTCAAGTTATATAGCATGTGCATTTCTATCCCATTTAAAAATAAGATAAGAATCATTTTAGAGCAAATCGCAACAATCAAGAGCATAGTCTGGGACACAGTTCAGTGGGGAGAGTGTTGTGGTTCTGCTCTGAGTCTGCTCTGAGTCATTGTTTTGTTCATGTTTAGTAATTATCTAATGCATGGGACATTAATAATCCTTTGAAAAAAGTCCAAGGTCTCTTTCTTTCATATTAGGCTACATAAGGGTTTCCTTTGGCTTGTTCTTCTTCTCCTGCCATGAATTTTGCCTCTTTGGATATATTCACGCTTTGTTTCAACATCTCATCCAAACTCTCCTCTGCCCCCCATTTGATGATTAGGATGTCTTCTGGAACAGCGTGTTTTGCGGTGCTGGCCTCCTCAGGCTAGGAATTTGTGTCTCAGCTCTCTTGCTTTGATGAATGGAAAACCAGAACCTTTGTTTTCATCTGAACTGAAATGGAGTAAAACAGTTGTGCAAATTTAGCAGGTGGGTTCTTTAATTTACTTAGGTGCAGGAATGGCTCATTCCCTACACAAATAGCCTTAAGTGTGAGACAGCTCAAAAAATTTTTCGGAACATGCACAACTGTAAAGCCCTAATGAAATTTCTGCCTGAATCCTTAGCTGCACAATATGTTTCAGGCACTTGAGTTAGATAAGTATAACTTCACTGAATCTCTTTCGCTAGATTCCTCAATGCAACCTAGTATCTTTTTAGATGCTTAAAGACTTGGTAGACTTTCCACCAGTATCAACATAGCTGTTGTTTTTAATGACTTGTACCATTTTTTTGTTTTGTTTAAAGAAAAAAATAGTGTAGAAATAGTACTGCAGTAATTGTATATATTTCATAGCAGCACAATCCCTATTGTGACATCACAGAAGTCCAAGGATTGAAAATTTTGTTATTTCTCAAGAGTGGTTTTGGCTCTGGCTTTCTTTATGGGAGATCTAATCTTGAACCAGCTTCCAATCTCTGCTTTTCAGCTTCCACGCCCAACTTAGCTCTTATTAATAGAGGGGGAAATAGTAGCTGTGGATAAAATTGCTGCACCTATCAATCCTGGACATAGAATTCAGACCAGAAGTTCAAGACAAAGTAGGAAGCACAAAAATTTAATGTGCAGAAAAAAAATGTTCTTTTTTTATTATTATTCCTTTTTTGATATTGGTGTTCCTTATTTTTAGAGTTGTGTAGAAATGCCTATTGTTATGATGCAGAATGTCCCTCCCAGTGGCAGAACATATATCACACCTGCGCCCCTGTCCTCAGCACTTTCTTCCTTGCACCGTATTCATATCCTGGTCCTGTCACTAAATGATTGTTAAATGATCTTAACGCTGGCGAACATTTCTATATAGCATAACAGCCCACACTGTGAAGACAAACCTAAACTATCAGAAACTTCTCTAGTTCTCAAGATATAGCAACTTGTGACCACTATGCCTGTATCACTGCAGCTACATATATGTACCGGATTGGATTAAATCGGATGAAATGTCTTTGCACTATAAGCTGTAGAAATGAGAAGAAGAGCAGATCTGACACCAGACTTTGGCCTTGATGACTGGTAAAAAATACGATTTCCTCCATATGGTCTCCTTTACAGCCAAAGGAAGATGGATAGGCACCTCAGGGAGTTAATTCACAACATATGTGTGCTGAACCTCCCTCAAGAGGTGATTCTTCCTCTGCTGTCTGCACCAGCAGTGTAAGGAGACTAAACTACTAAATAAGACACTTAAATTCAATGTCTGAAGTTAAGTGGAGTGAATCCAGTCATTTTTGTCCATGTTTCTAACACTGTTTGGTTTTAGTTTGGATTCAAAGCAATCACAGTGCATTTAGGAAAAGCCACGCTGTTGAACTGGGCAAAAGCATGTTCAGCTCCAGCAGTGCCTGGTCTGCCTGGACAGCATGAGGAAATATGCTTGAGACACTGAACCCTCCTTTACAGTGAGCTCTGCAAGTACAGCTGAGGCAGCTCCTTAACACAGGTCTGAGGGTTGACAGTGTTTCTGGTAGATACTCTGATCATCTGAGTGATCTCCAACTTTGTCTGGCTCTGTATGTTTACTTTGTGGCTTGGATCAGCAGGAGCTCCTGTGGAAATATTAATTAACTAGCTGGGATTAGTGTTTTAAATAGTGCAAAGAGCCCTGTTCTGATTTCTAAAACTGGCATATTTCTCTCTGAAATTTTGTCTTGCAAAACTTCAACACTGTTCCAAAGAAAAGTGCCTGCTGTAGGCTAACTTAGATATTACATAGCCCTCAAAGCAGAATATTAGAAATAAAATCTGTAATTTCAAATACAGTGCTGGAATGAGACTTTGACTTCACTTGTACTCATGGAAATCCAGATTAGCTCCATTTATACTGAATTTCTTCATTCTCAGACAACAGAATTAGTAAGTAAAATCTCTGCAGCAATGCTGTGCAGCATAAATGTTTTTATTCAGCTAAAATCAGGCATGACATAGATACACTTGCTTTTGAGACAAGAAGCTTTAGGATATTCTGTGGTGAAGGTGCTAAAAAGACTACTTCTCTTTCTAAGACTAATTAAAAGAACTTCAGGGTCTACCTATATTTTCTAAGACAGACGCCACAGACATTAATTTCCAAAGAAATGAATTATAACTCTAGAGCTCTGTAACTTAAATATTAAGGTTGGTTTGACTGAAGTATGAATCGAAATTTATGCCTGTATGTGTTTGTAAAACCCAGCAGAAACAACAAAATAACTAAAAAAATGGAAGGCTTAAAGGGTTAAAAGAATGGCCTGCATTGATAATGAAGGACACTGTACCCAACTGCACCACTTCCAGAACACTGTTCCCATCAGCAAAACTGAGGAATGTGTTGTTTATGCCAAAATCAGAGGTCCTGCATGCTGATAACATCACAGCACAGATGACTTCTTGGTGAAGACCCTTCATCCTAACACCAGCAGACAGGAAATAACGTTGTAGAATACAATATATACCATTCCTTTCCATGTTAGCCATCATGAAATCATATTCCCAATGAGGAAAAGGAGGCAATGAGCAACAACCTGGTGTAAGATTCATGGATGCTGGAGTATCCAAGACTCTGAGGAAAAAGATTGCCCTATGACAGCTGGTGAATCTTAAGGAGATAAAAACCTGTCCAAATGTTAGTTTTCAATGCTTATCGGGAAGAACACCAGAGGCGCTAAAAGGACTCAGTAGCTTCCATCCCTTGACTTCTGTGTTGAACACAGGTGATCCTGGCCAGACCACAGGGGCATGCACATTTAGGTATGTGGGAGTATGTGGGTGTAAATGTGCAAGTGATTAAAATCTGAGAGAATGACTGAGTAGGTAAAATCAGTTTAACTTAGAAATTTTGTAAACAAATATCAGCTTCCCCTTCCCCAAGATTTCACTTTTCTTACACTAATTTCTCCACACAACTTATTTATGTAGCTCTGTACAAGAAAATGACAATTTATCTGAGCTGCATAATTTGCAGTCTAAGTAGTTATTGCATTAATATGCAATGGCTCAGAGATCTATTGATTTTTAAGATAGCACAATAGGAGAAAATAAGACCTTAAAAGCAAAATTCAAGAAGAAACAATCATGAACCACTTTTGGAAAGGAAAACAAACCAAAAACCTCTACCATAATTAGACATTTTCTTGTAAGACTTTGGCAGTTTCAGAACAGCTGTGGGGGAAACTAGTTCCTTTTGATGGGTCAGTGTGTGGTACAACTGTCTCTTCAAGTTTATAATGTTTCTTTTTAAGTTTTGAAATTTTGTTTGTGTTTTTAAGTATTTTTTTTTGCAGTAAAAGAAGCACTGAAACAGGACACACTTCAGATTCTCCTGTGGATTTAAACTTATTACATGTAATATATCAACTTTGTTTCTAAAAGATGTAGACATAACACAGTAGACAAAATATCTGCCACTGGAATTACACCACCTCAGAAGAAAAATGTGGCAACTGATGGCTTCCAACCTTGCCAATTACCTCTTTAAATCTATTTATTTCTTGTATGTTATTACTTTGCATAGATTATGTGAGTCCATAATCCTCATATAGGTTATTCCTATCTTCATTTCTATTCTGTTCCACCCCTACTGACTCCTAGCCCACAGATACTTTCATCTTACTTCCCACCCCCACCCCCACCCCCACCCCAGCTGAGCCTCCTGAGCTGTTTCTAATCTTAAAAACCTTTTCATTTGTCTCACCTCCTTTTCAGCCAATGGTGAGAGATAGATACCTAAAGAGCCCATCCTAAAAGAAGCATCTGTGGGCAATGGTTGGAGCCGCTTTTCAGAAGTTTCTTCTCATTCTCTGCTGACTGTGACATAGACTAAATGCCTAGCCTACGGATGACTGAAGTTACAAGTTGACTTTTACCAATTCTATTTTATTGCTCTTTGATATGTGCAGATTTCTGTGTTCTTTAATTTTAGTGGTCTGAAAGTGCCTCTGATTTGGCCATCCACATTAAGCAGTTCCATTTGTAAATGTAGTCACATTGGATAAATATAGGAGGGGGGAAAAATAGATACTCCATACAATCTTAGGAAATATATCACTCTCCTTTGGCATGCTCTGTGTCTAATATTCTGCACTGGTATTCTCTAAATCTCTTGACTGATTCCAAAGACAGAGTAGGTTAACTATAAACTGCATAGTTAGATTGCTAAAGGTAGGTGATATGGTTCGCTTTCAGTGTTTTCTTATGCTGTGTATTAAATCTGGCCTGGAGGCTAATTATGATTTGAAGACTTGTAATTATTGACAAAAAGAAACACATTTTATTGTATTTCTCTACAATATTCTTCCTGCTTTGTGATTTTTCATAAAGAATATTACTTAAGAGTAGCAAAAGAAATACAACCCCACCCCCTCCTCCAATGCCCCCAAAACCCTATGGAGAATAATACCATTAAGTGATACAGAATCATTTCTGTTTCAGTTTTTTAGTAAAGTGCATGTTGCCAAAAATAAACAAACATCTGGAAGATGAAGAATCATTCTGTACAGTATATAGTCCAAGAAACATCTTTGTCTTGTTACAATCTTGCGTGATTTATCAAATATGTAAAAGATAGAAAGCTGCATGGATCAGATGACCGATAATGGGGAACAGACTTTTACCTTTAGGTTACTGGTTCAAGTCCAACCTATGTACAAGTAAATACTGTTCATGCTCTAGGTCTGGTATGTCATACACATGTATCAGTGAACTCCTACTCCACTATCAGTGTAAAAATAGCAACATCATTAAATTCACTGTAATAACTGGTATTTTTTATGACAGTCACAACTGGTGCAGGAGACTCAATAGATAATGATAACTGCTTGGAATAGTTTCTCTAGAACCCAGATTTAGCAGCTGGCAAGGAAACTATGGGGAGGCTTTAAACTGTGCATCTCCGAAAGTAGATAACATCCTGTAATAAGAGAGAGATAACAGCCTAGAAACAGAACTACCAGAAGTTAATACCTCTGCTTTGGTACCCAACAGCTATAGTGGTCAATCAGCTAAGAACATCTGAGAAAGCATAAAGCAAATCACAAATCCCAAGCTAGTAAATTCCATAAAGTATTCCCTCTAATATTCAGAGAAGTGACAATCAGTGTAGATGACCCCAATCCCATGACAAGAGAAAGGAACATTATCTTGGGTCTGAAGCCTATTTATAAACTGTATCTTGAAATTGCCATTCTCCAGAATATTATTTTCAGTAGAACTGCCACAAAAGATGCACACAAAGCCGTTAATAGGTATCAAAATCTCTGGATTTTGTTCCAAAGTTCAGGACAGAGGCTGTTACCTGATTTCCACTAATCTGGTGAAGAAGTAGACAGCATGTGCAAACACTTTAGTGCAGTACTACCCTGGGTCAATAAAAGTCTGGAATGCATCTCTCCCTCTAGGCCTCCTCCATTCGGAGAACATCTGTCCCATTTCCTTTGTTCCCAAAGTCTTCTTTTGATTTGTCCCCAAGTCCATTCCTGGTTAAGCTGTCTTACTGTCAGTGCTGCAGATGGGAACATTGTGTATTTGTCTGCACAAAGCAACAAGGTACATCCTTACTCACACCAACAGGTTACTCAGTCATAGTTCAGCTGAAGTTCATTTTGCTCACTTGATCACCATGTGTTTTGTAAAGTTATGATCCTAGTAACTGTATCAGGGCACTTTTACCTATAAACGTTACTTAGTAATAGTGTCTATGGTTTATTGGAAAACAACAAAAGGATATACAGAGAACTTGAAGTGCACTCAGTTGAAATCTGAGTCTGTGAGGTTCAGAGTGCTTCCTGGTTTTTCATTGCTTCCATATTCTCTGTCTTCAAGTGAAACTAATTAATGCAAAATATTTGAACCTATAGCCACTATATAACTTAAACCAAATTATGTCTGTGCAAAAAGTAGATTTTAGATGGTTTAGATGTTCTCAGGTGGTCCAGGATTACAATGTTTAATACTGCTAGTAATGATATATAGCTACACTGCGAGATCCAGAGAGTTTATTATAAAGCGTAAAGTGTTTTCTTCCAAAATTGTCGTAAATATATATATACACCTACGAATGTATATAGGTATTTAATATAAATGTATTTAAAATCTGTTCTATCCAGGAATAATAAGACAAAAATGACTCTATCTGCTAAATATTATACAGTTAAGCTAAGAGATTCAAACAGGGATCAGAATATAGCAAAAGTTTTACCTGTGCTTGTAATCCAGATCTCAGGTGTGTTAGTTCCTTTAACTTGTATAGTCAACATAGAAAGCCTAATTTAAAAAATCTTAACCACTTGTCCAGTCTGGATGCAATCTACTTTTACCTGTCTTTTACAACTAGAATTTATGAGCACTAGCGTGAGTGATTTCAACAACCGTTCTCCGTGGAGACAGCAAAGTCAGCAATAGTTGGGGGATGATCTAAAAAAGGAGATGTTTGGTCAGGTGGAAAATTTGGGATTCAATAGTTTTATGGTGGTGTTATGCTAGAAGGCTGCAGTGAGGAAAATCTTTATTAAAGTATAATTTTAGGCTTCAGTGCCTCCGTACTTGGGGTAAAGATATTGTGACAAAATTCCTATTTTTGGTCATGACTTGGATATAGGCTAAGGAGTGTTAACTGCAGCACAGGGGTGCAGAACCCACAGGGGTTAATGTAGTACCTAATTTTTAAACAATACCTCAGATGTGCAAAGCCCTATAAGGACACTAATTCATTGTCTGGGATTTAAAAAATAAAAAGTGCAGTTTCAAAGGAGGCCCTGACATGGTCAAACAATATTATTACACATGAGGAAATCAAGATACAGTGGTAAAGTAACTTGCAAAGGTCACACAACTAGAGTGCATTCTCAGTGTCTGGGTGATTACAGTAAACTACTCTGTCTCTTTGCAAACGTAGGCCCCTCTGCAACAAGCCTGGCAAAACTGAAATACTCTTTTGATGAGGGGTGATATGATGCAAGAAAATTGCTACATCTTAGTTTTTATCCTGAAATTATCATATAGCTAAATTAACAGAATGCATCTTTAGAAATAATGTTAACACAATAAAATTTACCATTTGACTAATTATGTTGAGTGGAGAAGAAAATGTAAGGTTTCTAGTTCCATGAAAGGATATGCCAAATTTTATAGGATTTTTCTAAATCAAGATTTTATCTAATATTTTTTACTTATATTCTTAATTTTTCACACTACATAATGCAGCCACTGATGAATGAAACTAACCAAAGCTTTCTGGTATTCAGATTCAGAAAAAAAGTTGGCAAAACCACTGCCAATATATTAGCAAGTAGTATGTAAACTTACACTTCAGAATTCTTAGATAATAAAATTTTTAAATCATGTTAGTGTTCTTGAAACACAGACTGCACAACTACATTAGATTTGGATTTATGCTGGTACAATTCACAATTTTATGGTTAAATGACTTGCATCTTTTTGATGTTTCACAGCAAAGTTTCATTTGTCACACAGAATATATCAATTTTTATCAGAAATCTAATTTAATTTTAAATGAATGTGGAAAAAGCATTTTGTTAGTGCATGTTCTCACTAATGAAGTATATGCCTGTGTGCATACCACAAAACATTTAAAACACTGAGATAAAAAGTGAGTAAGGATGTTGGGAGTTTCATGAATTGTTTACACATCATCAGAATTCATTATAGCTGCCAGATAAAATGTAGCTCAAGCACTAAGTCTCAGAACATATGTGACCTCTAGTGGGAGAATATGAATAACTGGAAGAGAAAGAGCTGCCAGTGGAAGTAAACAGTAACATTTCCTGTTTCCTCTTAATTTTCCCTAGACAGAGATTGGGACAGCACTACGTGCTATAATTCAAGAGAGTTATTCTTCTGCACCATTGACAGAAGAACCCGAGGAGGAAGCATCAACGCCAAAATTAATTGATGGGTCTTCAGCACAGGGGTCTGGGGTTCTTAGACTCCAAACTCAAGATGGTTAGTAGGAAAGAGAAATGAGTTTTGTATGTGTAGCTTTGCTTTTGAGTGACCACATTGTGCTTGATTATGAATATCTACCTCTCTTACTGAAGAGGAGGTATATAATTTCGGTACTTCTCTTACTGAAGATAGGTATAACATGTCTATCTTGAATGCTCTGAAGTCAGATAGGTGACTAGACAAAATGTTTACATACTATTTCACTATGAAAATAACTGTGCCAATGAAGATTTTTTCAGATAAAATTTTACTTAATACTTAAACACTTACAACTTAAATATCCACTAATGGTTGGCAAATGCTACCAGTACTTTTTTTTTACTTTCATTTCAATATCATTACCAACTATCTTTATTTTATAATGATTTGTTACATGTTTTTCATAAATGTGTACATACAAAACATAATTTAAAGGTTGAAAAATTTTTGACCATGAAAACTAAAACCAGTGAAACTTAAGGAAAGGGAGCTATTTAGAAATTTTGGGTGAAGCTGATTTTCTGTTCTGAATAATAGCTACAGTGAAATTAGAACTTTCAACATCTCACAGGGGAATTAAAATTGTAAAACACAATCTGTCTCTCTCCCACACAGTCACTGTGATGCTAATAATTGGTATTTGTTAGCAGCTACTCTACTCTTGTAGTTGAAGCTTACTAGAGTTATCCACTGCTGTGATGGGTCTGTGTGTTGTATGATGATCAACATACAACAGGAAAATTCTACTTTTTACTATGCCTAAAACTATAAATGAGTGCCTCAGAAGACAAATGAAAAAAAAAAAAAAGAGTTCATACTTCCAAAATTGTGTGTTCAGTGAAGAGAAATTAATAATTCCTAGTCTTGTTTTTATACATATTACTAGTGAGACTTGACCAGGAAAAAAAAAAATACACTGATGTCAAAACAAACAAAAATGGAAATGAGAATTTCCCAGGAGAGGTCTGAAAAAAACCACAATTTTCTTCAATTCTGAAAGCTTCAGGATGTTACAAAACATTTCACGTAAATATTACATATTATGACTTCTGTATCTGTCAATATTTCTGAGCACTGAATGCAAATCAACTACTGCATCAACTAAAGATATGCATGGGAGGCTCAAGGCTGTAAAATATCAAGTCAGATTTTTTTGTGTCCTTATTTCTTTTCAGCAACATATTTTCCTGTCAGATGTTGCTGTTCTTGGCTTGGTACTGGATAGAAGACTACAAGGCTCAGGAACACCAAGCCAAGTCCATTTTTCTTGTTGATATCTTTTTGAATCTTTCCCATACTTCTGTCCTTTTTCAGATTACACCAGCCATAGGTGACAAGTAGCACCCCTCAAAGATCAAAAATAGGACAGAAGGGGAAACTTTGTTCCTGTACTGTGTTGCAATATTTTGAAAAAATGTCAGCCATCCTGAACTTTACATTCATTTAGGCCTAGATTTCCTGGAATAGTTCAAGGTGTGACAATTTATTTTTTCTCAGTGTCAGGCTTGCTCCCTGTGGCTGATTTAAACTGTCCTGTGGAGAAAGTTAGGGAAAGTATAAAAAGAGTCTTATCTCTCCAGAAATGTTAATCCTGGATGCCCAGGTATTGATTCTTAAATAAAAGAGTACTCTGGTCACTGATGTTTTAATCTTGCTTGAAAAGACACCACATATATAGCCCCGCCCTTCAGTTAGTTACTGCTGCCTGTTGGTAATTGACACAGATTAAGAAATCTTCTATGTAGCCACAACTGATATGGAGAAAAAAACTCATCTGCAAGAGAAACATTTTTGTACTCATTAATTATGCTACTATTTTGTAAAGTAACCAGAACAAATAACCAGCCATCTGCTACAAGGAGGAGAAAAACATAAAAGTATTTCTATGGGATTAAACACTGAGAAACAGATATGGTGATTTATGCCCATAATCAAAGAAAAGATGCATCAAAAATTCAACACACATAGCAACTAACAACATTTCCTACTGAAAATGACACACAAACCAGTCAGTGTCACTACTCTCATCAAATCTGAACAGCACTATCAAAAAGAAACTTCTGAATTCACGGTATTCGTGCAGTTTTATGAATGAGGTAAAATGGCTTCATTTTCATTTTCATGAACTTCTGCTGGTAACCAAATGTTTTGTTAACATGGTCTCCAAGTTACCTTAACTCAGACTGATAGAAAGGTTTTTCATGATGCTGAATTTCTGAATCACAAAACGTAAATAAATAACATGCAAAGGAAATTGATATTCTTCTCTCTAGTTCTGTAGGAAAATATTAATTTTCTTACAAATTATTCAGAAGTACTATTTATAGAACCAAACTTGGGAAATCATAACAAGTTTCAGTCATCAGCTGTTATTTCTCCATCTAGATGGAAGTACACACTTGCCAGTTTAGGGGGAAACTGATCTTTGGTTGGCTGCTGTCACCTAATATTCTATTGTTATAGCCTGAGAAACACTGTATCAGAACAAGTTAAATGACCTTCTAATAGGCACAGGAAGAAAAAAAAATAGTTTTAAGCAGAATTTAATCACTTTCTTGTTGCAATTATATGCTGTGGTGATCAAACCAGAATAGGAGTGAACTATATCATCAACAAATTCTTATCATTATGTGCTTAGGTGAGCATTTAATTGTAGTAATTTACATATCATTTTTGTACACTTTTTTTGTAACGAACTCTTTTCTTTTAAATTCTTTGATAGGTCTTCCCACTTGCCTTTTGTGTACATGCCTAGGGACCACAGTCTACTGTGATGATCATGAGCTTCATGCTGTTCCACCGTTGCCTAAGAAAACAACGCATTTCTACTCACGCTACAACAGAATCAGGAAGATCAACAGAAATGACTTTTCTAACTTAAGTATGGATAGTAGTATTGTTGCAATTAGCTTTAATTACTATTAGTTCTGGCTCATACTAATCTAAGACCTAGTGATTCATTTTATGTAATGTTTGATGATGGTAGGTTTGTACACATAAATGCACACATGGAAAAATGGTTTGCTACTTTTGAACATAAAGGTCAATGCTGCAAATGCAGACTGTCAAATTTTTGAATTATTAGAAATAACAACGTTCATCTATCTTTTTTGTGTTACTTGTAATCAACTTTAGAAAGGTAGGAAAAAACCCAAATGTCATGGAACATTTGTAGAATATTAGAAAGTACGGTTTTTCTAAACCAGACAAGTTTTAGGATCAAATATTTGCAAAGTATCTGTGTGAAAGGAATTTTATCTTTAAATTTTACCTTTAAAGTATACACTCATTGGTTTACTCCAGAA
This sequence comes from Strix uralensis, assembly GCF_047716275.1. Taxonomy (NCBI): domain Eukaryota; kingdom Metazoa; phylum Chordata; class Aves; order Strigiformes; family Strigidae; genus Strix; species Strix uralensis. The sequence continues at coordinate 50,387,237 of NC_133976.1, read as the reverse complement.
TTAACTAAGAAAATCCTCAGTAAATGAAAACTGATAATCCAAAACCACTTCTGGCCTAAAACTGCCCAAAATTGGTGCTTTAGGCAGCTTATATTTTCACATTTCCTACTTGAGATTCTAAAGATACCTGATGTTTCAGGCAGTATTAAGTCTACCCTGTTTAGAGACAGGGACTGCTATACACTCACCAGCTTGAATATCAAGCCACATGCTTTGGTTTTTTTTGTTTTAGACCTAACTTTGTGTAACAAATGCTTAATGATTTCATGATGAGAAGTGTGGAAACAGTGTCAAAAAAGGCTACTACAATAATTCAGGGGAATATAAAGATCCTTCTATGAAAGAAAACTATAATGGTTTGGCTTGCTCAAACCAAGATGGAGGTTTGGGAGAAACACAACTGATATATAAAAAACCAAGGGGAATAAAGACTAAGAAGAGGGAAAATGTATTTAGGTCAAAATATACTGTTAACATAAGAATAAAATAATAAAATAAAATAACCATTAAAAACATTCTGGGTGGAAAATAGAAGTAAGATACAGAATAATTAATTTAAAATTGATGCATATTAATGCACTGATATTTAGACATGGCTGTATTTTGCCAGAAATAACTTTCATTTTCTTTTTTTTGATTGGAAAATTTCTTTGAGCATATTTTAGCAAAAAAAGCCAAGATATCAAATTTCTTACATATAGGAAAATGTTGAAAATAAAGAAACGTGGAACAAGGTGATAGAGAATATGTTTATTTCCCTTTAAATGTTATTTTTCCGACAGAAAATAATTTAAAAGATTCCCAGAACACACAGAAATTTTAAAACTATTAACTTTAAAATCTTTCACTGAAAGATATACAGAGAATGACACAGGCAATTGTAAGCACAACGAGAATGAGGTGTTGATCCTCTTCCTTAGGAGAACTGTTCAAATATGGATTATTGTATTATATACAGAGAGAAAGCTGTGACATTGTGGGTCAGGAATGGATCTGATTCAAGACACTTCACCTATAATTTAAATTTTTGCCTTTTTTAAAAAACTTTCAGGAAATATATTCTTACGTGTTTGTTGTATCTTATTTCTCTGCCAGAAAATTTAAAAAGGATTGATTTGACTGCAAATTTTATATCAGAGATCCATGAAGATGCCTTCCGGAGGTTGCCCCAACTTGAGGAGCTGGTGCTCCGTGACAATAAGATAAGACAACTCCCTGAGTTACCATCTACCTTAAAATTCATTGACGTTAGTAAGAACAGGCTTGGTCGCAAAGGAATACGTAATGAGGCATTTAAAGTAAGTCTGGATTTGATGGGAAAATCTTTTCTTCCTCTCTCCAAAGGATGTGGTCAGAAGAGCAGCCTAAGTGTCACTCTACACTAGTAAAACTGTTAAGATTATAGGCACCGTGACTGTGCTGGTTGCTGGGTAAATCTATAAAGATGGAGCAAGATGTATGAGCACTATCAGCAGGACATTAGAACCCTTTTTATTCCTCTTTACAACGATCCACACAAGACACACGATGGCATACTATGTTTGTATCTATGAACCAACTACCCACATGACTAGCAAGACTTCAGAAAGTTGTTTGCTGTTCCTTTACAAGTAGGCAAGAGGGAAGGGCAAAGCTATGGATGCTGCTGCTTCAAACTTACTCTACCATGTATCTACATGGGAACTTCCTAGAGGATTCACTAAACGTATATACTTTCTTTCCACCTTGAAAAGCAAGGAAATTGGAACCTTTGAGTGATTGTCCTTCCTTGAGAATTTTGGTGGGGAGAAGCAGCCTTGTACTGCTCCTAATTGCATGTGAATTCTGAAGTCATAGAATATAGGCTAGTTTCATATGTTAGACCTGGCTCATATGCACTATTCAGTTCGATCCAAGAAGGCAGTTGTAACCAGCCATGTCTGAATTCCTCCTTTGGAAGACAGCTTCTCAATGAAGCAACCAAGAGCAGTTACTGAATCAGATATTTTCTCCTAGCCCAGCATAAGGCAGTTCTTGGAGTAGGAATAATGGGCAAAAAACAGACCCTCAAATTGAGACTCTGGCCTAGCACCCTTTTCTTTTGCACTCTCCTGATTTTAGCCATGAAGGAGTCTCAGCCTTTATCTTCCATATTTTTCAAGGACCTTCACCCTGATATCTCAGAGTTCTGTTAGTGGGAATTAAACTAAGACACTGCACTCAAAGAAGTAGTTAGGTACCATCATAACTTGTGAGTGTAAAAGGGGGCAAAATGAGAGTATTCTGCTGAGCCTGATTGACCTAGCCAAGTTTATATCTTACTACTGTTACAACTACCAGATGAAGTTTCTTCTTCCATTAATACAAGGGAGAAAATTATTTACCTTTTCAAATTGCATGAGAAATTTATTTTTAGCTCAGCCATTTCTTAGGCAGTTATAATTTGCTTCAACACCAATACACTTCTGCAAAATTGAGTAAGGTCACAAAAGCAAGAAAACAGACAGAATAGGAAGCCTTTCTGCACAAGGACTGGGAGAGGCAGTATTTTTACTTTAGAACATCACTGAAATTACATCTCTATCTATGAAGTCTCTAGACATTTCAAAGAAAGATTTCCTTCATCTTAATCCAAACACCTAATCTTCAACAACAGCTCTTAGCCTGTGCAAATGAAAGTTCATGACTGTCTTTGAATTTCTGCCTTTTCAACCATATCATGCTGAAATGAAGTGTGTTTTCAGTGGTGCTCACTGCAGTGATAGATTTCAAACTTACTTGCTAGAGATTTTCAAAAATGTCTAACGTTTTCCCCTGCCTTTTTCCTTCATCCTCTAGGATCTGCATGAACTGCAGCATCTTTACATCACTGACAATAACTTGGATCATATTCCCTTTCCGCTCCCTGAAAGCCTCCAAGCTCTTCATCTTCAGGTACGCTACAAAAGTAATGGCTCTATAGATCATGTTCAAATAGTAAGTAAAACTGTTTTGTTTTGTTTCTTCTGTTTATCCAAAAGTATACTTACCTGACTAAACAAACTATTGGAAACATACAATTAACTAGTGAATGAGTATTTGAAAGAAGTAACATTTAGCTCAGCTAAGGATTAATTATTAGAATTTGTAATACAATATTTTTCAAACATAAAAGTCTAGATTTATTGTTAGTACAGATTAAAGTTATGTTCACAGCAACATCACTATAAGAGATTTCAAAACCAGAAATCCCTCACACTGCTCATACAAATCTTCCAACAGGAATACTTTTAGATACCCAAAGAAACGCATTTCATTCTCTTAATAAAGGTCACTCCCAGTTGTTAACATTTTTCAGCCAAACTTTTCCATTTGACTATGTGGAACATCCCATCCATCATCCTTCTGTAATCCGTTTTGGTTTTTTGCATTTGCTTTTACCTAAACCTTTGTTTCTGAATTCTCCCTTCTAACCTTTTCCATTTCTGCTTCTTTCCCTTTATCTCATCTTGTACCAATGCCTAGTTTTGATTATCAGATGTTTTAATTTATTCCATAATACAGCAAAAAACCTTTGACTAAATAACCTGATGTACCATACATAATTTGACCTCTATCTTTTAATAAATAAATCTATAGAAATACTCAGCCTGCTAGCTATTTTTTTCACCTGCCCATACCTGTAAATTAAATATTCAGTGGTATGTGTTACAGACCATAATGATCTGGACTTTTTCCACACCAACTTCTGACTAGCGAAGTAGTGGAGAAGGGAAGAATTTTCAGACAGCTCTCATTTCAGGAGGTGACCTTTTTAGTCACTGTTTAGACACTGTTTCCATTTAGACACTGTTTCCAACAGCATTCTCCTGGCGAAACTGGCTGATCATGTCTTGGATGGGCACACACTTTGCTGGGTAAAAAACTGGCTGGATGGCCGGGCCCAAAGAGTTGTGGTGAACGGAGTTAAATCTGGTTGGCGACCGGTCACGAGTGGTGTCCCCCAGGGCTTGGTTTTGGGGCCACTCCTGTTTAACATCTTTATTGATGATCTAGACGAGGGGATCGAGTGCACCCTCAGTAAGTTTGCAGATGACACCAAGTTGGGTGGGAGTGTTGATCTGCTCGAGGGTAGGGAGGCTCTGCAGAGAGATCTGGACAGGCTGGAGCGATGGGCTAAGGCCAGCTGTAGGAGTTTCAATAAGGCCAAATGCCGGGTGCTGCACTTGGGCCACAACAACCCCCAGCAGCGCTACAGGCTTGGGGAGGAGTGGCTGGAGAGCTGCCAGTTAGAGAGGGACCTGGGGGTGTTGATTGACAGCCGGCTGAACATGAGCCAGCAGTGTGCCCAGGTGGCCAAGAAGGCCAATGGCATGCTGGCTTGTATCAGAAATAGCGTGGCCAGCAGGGACAGGGAAGTGATCTTACCCCTGTACTCGGCACTGGTGAGGCCACCCCTCGATGAGTGGGTTCAGTTTTGGGCCCCTCACTACAAAAAGGACATTGAATTACTCGAGCGTGTCCAGAGAAGGGCAACGAAGCTGGTGAAGGGTCTGGAGCACATGTCGTATGAGGAGCGGCTGAGGGAACTGAACTGGGGTTGTTTAGTCTGGAGAAGAGGAGGCTGAGGGGAGACCTCATCACCCTCTACAACTACCTGAAAGGAGGTTGCAGAGAGCTGGGGATGAGTCTCTTCAATGAAGTAACAAGCGATAGGACAAGAGGTAATGGCTTCAAGTTGCACCAGGGAAGGTTTAGACTGGATATTAGGAAGCATTTCTTTACAGAACGGGTTGTTAGGCATTGGAATGGGCTGCCCAGGGCAGTGGTGGACTCCCCGTCCCTGGAGGTGTTTAAGAGTCAGGTTGACATAGTGCTTAGGGATACGGTGTAGCTGAGAACAGTCAGTGCTAGGTTAATGGTTGGACTAGGTGATCTTCATGTCTTTTCCAACCTAGATGATTCTGTGATTCTGTCTCAATTTTCTGACAATGTTGTATTCTAGCAATTCGTTATTGAAAATGGTTCACTTCAAGAACAAAACCTCAGCAAAGATAAGGTATATAAGAGGAATTCAAAAGAATAAAACCTAAAGCATTCAATTTTCCCCGTATATATACAGATGGGGTTAACGTTAAGCTCATGTGAGAGGGCCTGAGGGAAGAAATTTGTCCCAGATCAAATTGCAGATTTGTGCTTTTGCAGGTTGAGGTGTATCAAGCTGTCAGAGTGATAATTACGGTTCTATGATTTTTGGAGTGGCCTATGTTGGTTCCAATTTGTGTTAATAAGGCTCTTCAATATGGTCCTGGATATGAAAATGCTCTATACTTCTACCTGGCCCTTCCTGCAAAGCCTGTCTCTGGTACAAGGTTTGAATTACTTAGTTTTGAAGCTTTGCATTGGCCAAGAATTTTCCCACTACTTGGAAGATTTCTCTTTTGATGACTTGCAGCCCTTGGGATCAAACAAGTATCTCTCTAGGCACTGAAAATACATCCATAAATTGTTCTTCAAATAGTAAAAAATTACTTTTGGGCAACTATTCTGATAGCTTTTTTTTTTTTTAGAACAACAACATTCAAGAGATGCATGAAGACACTTTCTGCAAAATGAAGGATTTTACTTATGTACGTAGGGCTCTTGAAGACATCAGACTGGATGGTAATCCCATCAATTTGAGCAAAACACCTTATGCATACATGTGTCTACCCCGATTGCCAGTTGGTAACCTCATCTAAGCTTTGACAGAAGGCAATACTATCATACGTTATAAGAATCTTTAAAGACAAATTATTAACTCAGTGCTACACTAAGCAAGATGCATTTTTTTCAATCTCATTAATTTGAGAAATATTTCCATTAATAATTAAATCAATTATTGAGATACAACGAATAATGTGAAGTACTAAGACAACTCCATTATCTACTCAACTATAAGTTGCATAAGAATATCAAGAAAAATATTTTACTACAAAAACTGTACTGAAGGCAATAAAATGCAAAATTTTATGTTGAATTATTCAGATCTAATGTACGAATTCTAAAGTTAAATAATTTTATATGTTAAAATCTAATTATAATATCATAAAGAAAGAAATAAAAATAAAGTGTGTACACAGTTGAATATTTATCCCCTTTTTATTTAATTAAATATTTTTGTCAGAGACACATCAATTTTCCTACTTCTTTCCTTAAAGATCCCTTCATTTTGGAAAAGTACTAGCAATGTCCCAAAAACCATGTTTTCTTTAGCAACAGATTTTTTCTTTAAATCAATAATGAAATATAGAGCTTAAACTTGTATCAGATTACCCCCCAAAAGTACATAAACTATTTATAACTTTGTAGTAATAATTGGTCTTTGTAATGCTGATGAGGCCCAAAGCTGTCTTCTGTATCTAATAAACTTGCCTGACAGATTATCTGGCTAATAAAAATCTCATGTAAAATAGCTTATTTGAGAAACACTGACCGTTATTTTGCATAGGACGTAGAAAAATCTCCCCTTGACATATTTACACAGTCACACAAAATATTGCAGTTCAGTATACTAAGGACCAGAGTTCAGAGACCCAAGTCACAAATATTTTTGTGAAGCCATGGCTGTTTCCAATTATTTGAAACAATTTCACTGAGCTTTTTTGCTTTACTGTTTAAGATCCTTACCAGTTAAAGATTAGGAAATTCCCTCCCTTTGGATAGTTTGAACAACTGTCCTCCTTTTGTGGAGGAACTTTGACATATTTTTCTAGGGAGAAAGCCTCCAGGAAAGATCCACTAGATACAATATAGGTACTTGCGCATACTGTTCTACAGTGACAAGCAACAAATAATACCTGCACATCATCAGTGATAAGGTTTGATGAAAGCTAAAAATATTCCCATAAAACATTACAAATCCTTCCACTTACACAAGTTGATATTTCCCTTTCATCTAACTGAACATACATGCTCATTTAAAATACAAGTGTAGCTGACTTGCTAAATTTCTGTCAAGCCAGGCAATGGAAACTCTGCTCACAGAGACCACATTCTTCACCTTCACCACCACTTTCTGGAAGAGAACATGCGGGGAAGATGAACAGCATGTTTGTACGCAACAACCTTAGACAGGCTAAAATCAGAGTTGAAGAAATACAGTAGGCTACAATGTCTGTGCCTTTATGACTGTACCTTTACCAGTTTGGCAGTCTTACTTGAAACCGAGATAGACAAAAAAAACCCCAAACCAAACATAACAGCTGGACCCTTCACTTCTGTTTAAAATAGTTCTTTGTTTTTAGACACTTATACAGAACAAACTGTAGAACAACAGCTATCTTCATTTAAGCATTTCTTTCCAAAGACATGAGTTGCTCTTAGATACACGCTCTTACAGCTGAGACAATATTTTTCTTCCACCCTCCAGTTCTATTCTCTCTAATAGTAACTGAAAGGTTAATGATTTAAAAACAAAAAAAACCCAAAAAACAAAAAAATCCAAAACAACAACCACCTTCCAAGCTACAGACTTCAATTCAGGCTTAAAATCTGCACCTAAGGGGCTGTGTTTAGTGGTCAAAGGGACAATATGCAGTGCATTCTTAAATACAGAGAACCTACAGTGCTTTATTCTGTAGCCATTTTGTCTTAGTTTTGGGACTCAGTTTCCCTGTTCTGTCAATCTAGATGTAAATAAGCAGCTTTACGTTGTTTTGACATTGCTTCGTCAATCAAATGAAAATGAATATTGAGGAGGAAAGCCATTATTTGTTCTGTTGGGCTGTTGTTTTCTTTGAAATCTGCCTCTGTCAGTGTGTTGCACTACTGGTGGATATTGCCTCTAGAAGGTTATGATCTCTTAGGGCACATATTCATTGCTTTCTAGATACCAGCCAGAGCTTGCATCCACCATCACTTTCTGTGCATTTGAGTTGCTTGGGCATACACCTATGTTCAGACAAAAGCTTTAGGCAGGCTTTGGGGCATGCTTTGAAAAACAACCATGATTCCATGTTGGATTTAAATGTCTTTGCACTCATGTCCCTGATATACAGACAGATTGAACATTGCCTAATCTATAGGCATTTAGCCTGCAATATTAACACATCTTTTGGAGCTCTCTCAGGTGTGGCCAGTGACATGCAGACAAGCTTATTGCTAAAAGAGTCCTAATATTGCAGTGTAAATTTATCTCCAGGGACTTCCTAAGAGAACTAGTTACTCAAGTTCACATGTGCACATGTGAACACAGGTGCAAACAGTGCCTTACACTCCAGTTCAAGTAAAGTGCTTTTCCAGTGCCTAGCAGGTAAACAGAAGTTCTCACAATTGGCTGTAACCGTGTAGTTAACTCAACAGTATCACATAAATGAAGGAAATGGTCAGAAAACAACTGATCCTGAGAAAACATTAAAAAAAAAGCCCAACAGAAAGCCACCCTATCGCATTATTTTATGGTAATCTAATTAACATAAATATTAGATTCCTACAGAACAGGGACATTTTCATACCCAGATGTGTTTCATTACCTATAAAATATATGTCTGAATATCAACCTCCATCGGTTACTTCACACCCTTATTGTGAAGCTCTTTCCCCTCCAGCAAATGGAGATGTAAGCAAAAGAATTCCCAGGTTTGAACGAATGACTTGCCTACCAAGGACAAAAAAATGGATAAATAGCTTTCAAAGGGTCACACAACATAGGGAACTCTGCTGCCAAAGAACTTCTAGGAACTGAGTAGGTGATGGAGCTGGGAGGAAGGAGGTGAGGTGAGGCAGGGACAGGATATGGAGTGACATGATGAAGCAAGAGAGGAAGAAAGCAGGGTTGAGAGCAGAGAGAGATTATTCTTGTTCTCTCCTGTCTTGCTGAAAGGCACAGGGAAAGCAGCAAAATCCCAGAAGTCTTCGACTCTAGCTGCATTTATTTTTATGCTCAAGAGATTCTAGCCTTTCCTTTCCATTCACACCTCACCCCTCATGCCATCACCAGCTCTTCATGTTCCCAGTGGAGCACATGTTCTCTGGGAAAGATAAAAATTCAAGGGTTGAGGGGGAAGTGAGGGAGAGTGAAGGAGAGAACTAAAGCCCTTTTCACAGTTGCTGCAGTAGTAGTGAATCAGCTCCTGAGATTTTGGGCAGAGGTCAAGCACCATGCCATGGATTTGGTGCCCATGCCTCATCTGTTTCAGGGAAGATGCGTATCAGTCAGAGAGGGCAACCCTTGCTAATCATGATGAGTACGATGCATTCCAATTATACAAAGGAATGTGGGTGTTCAGATATCTGGCCCTCAAGCATATTCTATATGGTGTGTACCTGCAATTTGAAGACTTGAAAGCTCCTCTCAGATCAAGGACAGTAGGGAAGGGGTATGTTGCAAAAAAAAAGCGCAGAAATTTCTGTGGTAGATAAAAATCAACTATTGTACTCCAGAAGTCAAGAACTATTGAATGGAATACAGTCTCTCTAAACTATGCCTTGGAAGATACCTCCAAAACCACAGACCAGAGCTCCATCCCTTGTATAGTGGTCAGCTATACTAATCTAATGCAGACCTTGTCCAGTTGTGGGAATCCAGCCAGGGAGTTCACAGTTTCTGTGTATATATTTTTCTTTTTTGTGTGGTTTCTCTGAACTTCAGTCGCTGTTTCACATTACAAATCAGACGAGGTCTCATGGAATTCAGTTGTGATGCTCAGGTGCAGACCTGCTTCATGTGAACAGACTTCCTGAAGCTCTCTACCAAATTCCATTCTTCAGAGGTTTAGGAGAGGTGCTCAGCATGCAGAGTGCATGTGCTACCTGCTCTGCTACTTTTCTCTGCCTGAGCCTTAGCTTCTCTTCCTCTGCAGTTCAGTATCCTGCAACAGCAGTGCCAAACATAAAGTCTAAGCCTATACTTGTCTTTCAAGCAGTCTTGCAACCTCCCCATTCAAGTACATGTGAAGCATGTGCCTGTGCTAAGGAAATGTTCTAACTTCTGCAACTGTGAATGTGTGATACAGGCAAAAAGTCAATGTGAAATTTCACCAAAAGGAGAAGTTGTACCAAAACTTCACCGAAGGAGAAGCAGACAAAACCTCCTACAATGTGTCCTTTTGTCAGAAATGTCTTGACTGGCATACACCAGAAATAGAAAGAGCACTGGAGATGCAGAAGCTAGACAAGGCTATTGTTACAGGCTTCTGTTTCCAATGACTGTGAAGACTCCTAGGGAATATTATCAAGGCCATGAGCAGTAGCACAGCTGTCATTTTCCACAGACTTTTGTGAGAGAATAGCTTTTAGAAATTTTCTATTCAAGTTATCTTCACACTACTTTCACAAAATGAATGTGCATGGACCTGATTGATTTTAGTGAAAGATAGCTAAAACCAGAACAACTAAGAGCCTTGAAAACACTGTGTAATGGAAAAAACTAAGCATTAAAGACTGTGCCCATACTGTAAGTCCCTGCTTCCTAAGAAAAACAAACAAACAAACAAAACCATTAATAAGGACATTATTCTGGTGCAAGTTTACAAGGCCAAGCACGCTCACTCTTCTCAGTTTCATTCATTATACATCTAGATTATCAGTTGTGATCCCTTTATATTGTAGGTGGATGTTAATGCAAAAATAATAATCTCTTCTGTTCTCTGCCACTGAGCCTACCACCTTTCACCATTCAATATTATTAACATCTGTAAGAACATTATCCTCATTCTTATTTGGTTGCATTTAGAAACAATGTTTTTCTGAGTTTCTGTATTTATTTCAAAAGCAATGTAGATGAGATTTGGGGTTCTCATTTATTAAAAAGAAGGGAGGCTAACACAAATTTCAGGCAATAAATAGAAAAGTCATAGTAGGTAAAAGGGTGTGTGCCCAGGTGGGTGGGTTTGAAAAAGTAAGGAAGCCAGAAAGACACAATAAAAGGAGAGAATCTTACTTCTCTGAAGTTGATAATGCAAACACATCTCTCAGCAACTGATTTAGTCAGAATTTTTAGGAGCAAACCCAGACCTAGACAACCCTAACATCAAATAATTGCTTCAAAATTAATTAATGGGATACAAAGTGGTACATTTTCAACACAGGAAGACAGGTCTACTGCTTTAATTTAAATTATCTGACCCCCAGACTGAAAAAAATATATATCCTTTGTATGCAGAGTCTAAGTACCTGAGTGACAAATGAAAGGTGTTAGATTTGCAGACAGTTCTCAGCCAAATACTCAATATTAGTACAAGAACCTGGAAAGCCTATTAAGAACAGAGAACTGAATAAAAAATAAATTATACAAAACAAAATAAAGGGTGATTCCCAGATTTTCTGTAGCCAAGCCCTATTTGAGGAAATTGGATGTGCATCACTGAATTCAGTTTATCTTTCTCCCTTTGTCCTTTGTGCACTATTCTACTCTTATAACACATAATTTGTGTGACTGCAGAAAACACTTGCAATTGCTTGACTTACTGGCTTCAGAGTGGGACACCAAGTGAGGTGTCTGATGCCTTCCATGCTGCAGGACCTTAGTGCCATGCAACATAACCAAAACAGCTGCAGCTCCTGCCAGTTGGTTACTACGACACAGTGAATGTGGCACCAAGTCTTCAGACTTGCCTCATCCTGTTTTCTCTGTTGTGGGATGGTATTTTTACATATTTTGAATCCACAGTCTGAAAACATATGTTCTGCCCTGAATTCCTTAACTGACTAAGCCTTACATTGCCCTTATACCATGAGAGTGTTCTCACCAGCAATACAATTGATGCTCTTCCCACTTCAGAAAATAGTTCAGAGGTTAGCATCAATAATGACAAGGTTACATGTTTGAGTTGTGTATGGACCACTCTGCTGCTGCTGTTTTCCAGCACTCCTTTCTGGACATGTAGCAAAGTCCTAGAAGTGGACAGAACCTTGTTTCTGCCAGTCCCTCTCTGCTAGGAAGTCCACGCTCTTAGAAAAGTTCTGTTAGTGAATCACAAAAGTAAAATCAGTGCTGGCTTTAAAAGAAAAAGATATCTGTTACATTTTATAGACAGTTCAGTGCAGCAGTCGTGTGTTTGACATTTTTGAGAATGTCTGCTGGGACTGTTTCAGGAGAAAAGAATGACTTGTAAATCATTTCTTGACCTGGGGGACTGAACTGTTCTGGGAGGACATCAGGTGTCTGAAACAGTAGAGCTATGTTATCCTTGTGCCCTTCTCAGTAAATCCTGTTAACCTATGCTTTTTGCACTGATGTAGCTATTTCTGCTGTTAGGTTCTGGAGCTGGGAGGATACAGGGTTGTCTCAGGAGCACAATCCATTGATTAGTACAAATGTTCCTTCAGCCACAGGACCAACCTGACTCAGCTTGGGAGACCCATGAGACTCTCCACCGTTCAACACTGTAATTACTTTAAGCTACAGGGAGTTGATGTTAAATGTCTAGTTTCTGTCAAAGATCTCATCTGAAAGGAAATCCATGCAGACACATTCTGCAGAAAGGCTGAAGCTGTCAGTGTTCAACAAGGAGAGAAGTAATAACATCAAATCAAATCAAACTGTTCATTGTGAGTATTAAGCTACTTTTACATACCTGAAAGACTGTTTCTTGACATATTGAAGATGAAGTGACAATGTAGTTTGGAAGAAGTTATATTTGCTTAGTCAGTATGTCTCTCCAAGCAAGAACCTTTGATACCTCACTCAAAACTGATCACAGATAAGGAAGCATTATTAGCTGAACGGGCTGTTAAAGAAATCTTTCTTTTGATATGGGGAGGTCCCTGAGGTGCTACAATCTAACCAGGATGTAAAGAATGACTAGAGAACCTGCCATAGTTAACATGACAAGCCAGAGAAAGCTTCCCAAAATGTCACCACGGTTAATGACATGACCAGACTGCTACTTTATACATCGAGTTTGAGATCACAAACTATATCTGGAATAACAGTTAGGGTCACGTTGATTAAGCATAGACTCTTTTTTCTGTTTTTTAATTTTTTTCATTCTTCTGTGAAGCTGAGCTCGGTAACGTGTCAAGATTCATAAGCAAAAACTGTAGCTATGTCTAGAAAAAAAGCCGTAAAAGAGATTTTGTTTTACTAATGTGCATCATCAGTTAATCATTTCATGGACTACTACTGCCATCGTGTGTTAAAAAACAGTAACACTTGATATCATACCAAAGCCTAACATTAAGGGTAGATGTGACTTCTCTTTGTTCATGTTTGGTAAACTTAATCCTATGCAAATTTTTTTCCTTTCATTTTTAATGAAAGCTGAAGGAATAGGAAAAGCTTTCAAGAGAAAAACAAAGGAACACTGTGTGCTGTTTGGGGGTTTTTTTTAAATCAGCCTACAAAATTAAAAAATATTTTTGTATGAAATACAACAAATATTTCATATTTTTAAAAATATTCTACCATTTTTCTTATTTTGTATTTAAATAAATAGACTAGAAATTGAATCAGAACAATTTATGTGTCAGGGTGTAATACTATGAAGATGCTCTAATCATTGAGTATGAAAATTCAGAGCCCTTGATAACATCTGTCATCAAAAGATGGACCCAGGCTCTTCTAAATGTGGATTTGCATCACTTACTATGAAATCATAAGCCTGATCTGACAGTATCAGTGGATGGAGAGGGGCAGTTAAACAATAAATCCTGGCTTCTTCCTAGCTACACAAGACTTGTAAAATTCCACAAACACAGCCATGAAAAACCCCACCCTTATCTTTGTGAGGTGAGAATGAGGACACACCACTTGTTTTTCAATAAATGCGATGTATAACACCTGTCTCCAACCCAGCTGTCTTTTATAAAGCTTTTTATCTCACCATAGAAGACAAATTTATTTATTTATTCTGTACCCCAGGAAGCCAACAAAAGAGATGCCACAAGTAGCACCTGGTGTGATGTAAATATAGTATGTATAGAAAACGGGTCTTGAGATAGGTCTGCTATCCATCTTGCTACCTTGCACAATAAAAGGACAGGAATTAATTTCAAAAGATGATGCAAAGGACTAGATGCAGGATTTTGAGTCAGGAGAGTGAGAAATGCTTTTTGTCAGTGTTGACTTCCTGTGCGAGCTTGTGAAAAGTTACTTAGTCCCTTTGCATCTTTCTCTGTCACGTGGCCAGAATAACATGCACTCACTTTTACGAGAGGTTTTGAGGCAAGCAAAAATTAGGACTGACTAACATTAAAGCTAGTCCTGGTGTGGAGCCTGGGCTTATGCAGGAGGAAGGCACAGATGTGCCCTGTCCCCGCTGCTGACCAAAGCTGAGGTCACAAAGGCTGGTGTCCTTGTCACAATCACCCTCATGTCACAAACATGACCTGCTGGTTCCGCAAGGTGGGTTGGCAAGGCAGTCTGTCACTTTGCCCCCAGGCCACCTCAGGTGAAGACTCTCTGCTGGTCAGTAGGGTGTCAGCATGGAGCAGGCAAGTTACAAGGCTCCCTCCCAGGCATTCGGGCTAAACATCCCCCATGGATACAGGGATACTGCCCTCGCTGCAGAGCCAGACCCCAGCAGAAGAGGAAATGACCCCTGGCACAGCCCACCCAGCCATGCCACACCACCAGCCGCGGTCAATCCTGGGCAGCATGAGGAGGCACAGCAAGGTGAGGTCATTGGCAACAGGCAAGGGCAGCAGCAGCAGGCACAGGCAGACAATGTGGCCCACTTTCTCCAGTGGTGCAACAGGGCTGGCAGAGGCAGAAGGCGACAGCGGAAACAGCAGCACAGGGAAAAGCTAAAGCAACAAGAGAGAGAGAAAGACCTCATGGAGCAGGACCCTTGTGCATCTTCCTCAAATGGCTGCGGGAGGCAGGGGAGCCAGCGCAGGTCTCCTGTGCACAGCCCACACCATGAGCAGTCTGGGGAGGCATGCTGGCGGGGTCACAACCAGAGGGGGAATCAACAACAACAACGACAATGCATTAAGCCCTTCCACCAAGTCCAGGCAAGCGGGCAAAGCAGCAGTGGCCAGGAGGAACTGCTGTTCTGGAATGTGAAGAAGCATTGTTGGGTCACAACTTTGCACATACCAGCAGTGATGCTGCGAGAGACACGTGCGCGCCTCCGCCCCATGAACATGGCAGGGTACTGCCTGCCAGGGATGTGCGTGCCTCACAACACCAGCCAGTACATCATGGACCAGCACGAGTACACATGGAGAAACGAAGAGGAAGCAGCAGAAGCAATATCCAGAGGAAACAGTAACTATAGCACTGAGGGTGAGGACTTTGCTCTCATGGTCCCTCTCCCTTCCACCGTCCAGGAGGATGGAGGCACATCAACAGAAGAGGAAGATGAGAGCACACAGCCTGCCTGCCAAGGCTAGAAGTGCCAAGATTATATCTCCTGTGAAACCTAAAACAGAGTGACAGCACAAGGAAAGCAGCTGACTTGTAAAATCATCAGCTATTAAGAGCAGGCAAGCTCTTGACATTCATCTCCCTAAATAAATATATATCTGCACTTCTAACCCTGCTGCCTACTGCCTAGTGATTCACATACACTGAGATAGGGCTGGCAGAATAAGAACCAGAAAAAACAAAAGGTTAGCAGTGCATATGCAAAAGTGGTCAAAACCTCTACCCCAGAAATTTATCTTTTAGAGACCCTGTGTTCCCCTCAGGTACATAAGTCCCATTCAGGAAGGCTTTTAAGTATATTACTATGTTATTCTGAAAACAGAAGACCTTACTAGGTAATTAAAACCAAAAAAATCATGACATATATTTCAGCACACATTAGAATGAAGGGTTTTTTTGAACATTAGAAAAGAGTACTTGTTAGATAAATATACTTTTTGACATAAACAGACACAACAATCTGCTTATCCATGGCTAAAGTGTACATTTGCATGTATACATGTAAGCAAAATAAATGTAGCTCAAAAATGGGAGAAAAAGAACAAAAAATCCCACTTGGGGCACAGAAGCCCAGTGACAGATCATCTACCTTGACCTGTCACTAATGCTCATACCATTTTCCTTTTACCAAAGGTCAAGAAGAGAAAGAGGTTTGGTGATATGCCCTAGCTTCACTTTTTAAGGTGACAGAAACTATAGCCACAGGACCTATCTCAAATATACTAGTATTTCCATGTCAAGTTGAAGGAATCATATGTCTACTAGCCATCATAAGAGAAAAGCAGTAGTCAAAAACTCTTGGCTTAAGAGGCTGTTTAAGAGAGAATGATGCGAATGGGGGCTAGGGATTTGAACGGGGGAGAAGGAAAAATGGAGTTAGCAGGAAAGGCTGTGTTTCTGACCTTTATATTTATGGACAGTCAAAGATAAAATAAGGTGACATAAGCCTTTTCTATGGTCTAAGTTGAGACAAGGTATAAAATTCAGCTAGTTATAGAAGTATTAAATTTTTCATGTTTCTACAACCCACTAAAAACCAAAAAGAGAAATAAAATCAATATTAAATACAATTTTGCTATCGATGTCAATATGCTTTCTGTGTAAAACAACTATGTACAAGTATATAGTCATATATATATACATATTTCAATTTCTTGAATACCTTATGTAGAGTTAAGTGGCCATGTAGATCTGTGGATCTATTTTTTCCCTTTGGGTTCTTTTCTCCAACTAATTGTTTAGAAATCCCAAATGCTCTTCCTGAAGTTCACCTTTAAATCTCATAATGTTTTAAAACTTTTTGCTCTTCCTCCTTCACACTCTGCTTCACAGCTAGTTAATAGAAACCCTCTCAAAACATAAGAACTTGAACATTTAGCAGTATTCAAATCTCTTACTTGGCAGAAATCCTAATTTTTAGCACCCATATCTTGACATAGCCCGTGAGATGATATCATGGATTGTAATGGGATAGGGTGGTGTAGAGAGAGGCAGTAAAGCAAGAAAGAAAGGTTCAATATGCCATAAACTAACTAGAAAAAACTGCTACTTCATATTAGACTTCTCAAACCCTTATTTAATTGAAAACCACATTACTAAGGTTATTCCTAAACTGATGTAATTTTCAATCTTTTTAGTGCCTGTAAAAATGATTTGAAACTTTTCTAATCATGAAGAAAAGAATTTAAGTGTAAGGTTTATAGCCTTATTATAACATCCCCTTTTGGTATATTTCTGCCCTTGAAAGGCAATAAAATCTTGATAAAACTTTTAGGCTTATCAAAAAGGATCTAGATAGATTGGAGAATTGGGCAATAATTAATGAGATGAAATTTAACAAGTCCAAGTGCTGGACTGTGTACCCAGGACAGAGTAACGCTGGGTACAAGTATAAATTGGGAGAGGAGTGGCTGGAGAGCTGCCCTGCAGAAAGGGCTCTGGGGGACCTTGTCGACAGCAGGCTCAACGTGAGTCAGCAGTGTGCCCTGGCAGCCCAGAGACAAACCGCATCCTGGGGTGCATCAAACACAGCATAACCAGCTGGTCAGAAGAGGTGACTGTATTCAGTGTTGGTGTGAACTCACCTTGAGTACTGTGTGCAGTGCTGGGCCCCACAATTTAAGAACGATGTGAAGGTCCTTGAATGCATCCAGAGGAGGGCAACAAAGCTGAAGAAAGGGCTGAAAGGAATGTCTTATGAGAAGTGGCTAAGGACTTTGGGTTTGTCTAGTTTGGAGAAAAGAAGGCTGAGGGGTGACCTCACTGCTCTCTACAGCTTCCTGAGGAGGGGAAGAGGGGAGGGAAGTGCTGATGTCTTCTCCCTGGAATCCAGTGATAGGACTTGTGGGAATAGTTCAAATCTGTGCCAAGGAGGTTTAGGCTGGACATTAGGAAGCATTTCTTTAGAAAGAGAATGGTGAAACACTGTAACAAGCTTCCTTGTCAGTGTTTAAGAGGCATCTGACAATGACCTTAATAATATGCTTTAAGTTTTGGTCAGCTCTGAATTGGTCAGGCAGTTGGACTAGATGACAGTTGTAGGTCTCCTCCAACTGAAAATTCTATTCTATTCTATTCTATTCTATTCTATTCTATTCTATTCTATTCTATTCTATTCTATTCTATTCTATTCTATTCTATTCTATTCTATTCTATTCTATTCTATTCTATTCTTAAAAAGAACCGCAGTGTCACAAAACCAGAAAAGACAGCCTCCCCAAAAGAATTTCAAATTTATTTCGTAAGTATTTCACACTCTCATTCAGAATGTGTCTATTCAAATCTTCTTATTTGTTTTTAAATTGTAAGATTGAGATAAAAATCTTTCTTTTCCTTTATGGAGAATGAGAGATTTTTCCAATTTTTAAATTTTTGTTTTAAAGTGACTTCAAGATGATCAAGATAATTTCTAAGACTACCTGAGATTATAAGAGAAAAATGTTTTCCTTCTTTCACCCTTTTAATTAACTATTAGTTGTATCCAAGAGTGAATCTGTCTGGAGAAATATTTTGGCAAAATTACAAGTGACATGATGATAGCAATCACTCAAAAATTGACATTTTGGTCAAACTGAGTATTCTATTAATCCAACCTGTAGTTGGGGCATTTATTTTTATGCAAATTTCAGTTCCAATGTGCAAAAAATATTTGGTTTCTAAAAAATGACAGAAGAAAACTGTTTATTTTGACAACAGAAATCTATAGATTTTGGTGTGTGAGAAGTTATCATAGCTGATAATCTTGGAGTAAGCATGTTAGCTACAGGTTTCTGCTAAAATGAGTAGTGATGTAGCACAATGCTAATTTCGTTCCTTATTATATCCTCACTGACTTCATTTTGAAAATTAACAAGAAGTTCAGACTTCCACATTTTGTACGGGTTTTTTTGTTTTTTAATTGTTTCAGTAGTATTAAATGATCACAGTTCAGCAAACAGTTCAGAATGTCATTGTAGAACAGTGGAATTTATATTTCAAACAATATGAATCAGTATTCAAAATTCAGAAAAAAAAAATTGGTTTATTTACTTAAAAGTTCTTTGGTCATTGAAATAACAGTGCCCTATGAAGTTGAAATTACTTATTCCTTTTTTCTATTTTGTTATTGTACTAGAAAGGACGAGAATGCAATACACCACAGTTAGTACAAAATATTTATAATTTTGCTACACAACTGAACTAGTTTGAATTTATTATAGTGTATTTTTCCCATTGACAATCTACAAGTTTTGTGTCATCTTGTTGAGTTCAATGGTGGACCATTGTGATGGTCTGATGAAATCATATTTGATGTCTCAAACATCTGACAAAGAACTTTGGTAAAGGAGATGGTCTCTATGGAAATGCTGGGCTTGTGCAAACAACAGGAAGATGTGGTGCAAAGAAAGGGTCCCACGGAGAGGGGAACACACTTTTCTGAGGCTGAAATTCCCTATCTTGAACAACTCCATAACAAGCCAATAGAGAAGCCGTTTTCATGATGCATGTACCAAGAAGAAAGGTCAGACAATGGTCATATCTGAAGGGAGGGGGAAGTAACTCTCCAAGGACCCCCAAGCCCACTGACCTGTTTTTAGAAGACTCTGAAGGTACAAACTATCCATGCACCAATGAAAAGAGAATTCTAGAAACATAGACTGCATGATGCCTAATTACCCTAATGAGTCCAAATGCCTTCCCAGAGGAGGGGCAAGGAATCATAAAAAGACATGAATCGAAGCCCCAGGTGCTGGACCCCTCTGGAACTGAACATCTAGGCTGGCTGGAAACAACACGAAACCAGGACCAATGAAATCTTTCTTTCTGTCTCTCTCTCTCTCTCCCTCCTTACTTTTCTCTCCTATTCTCTATCCCTGTATCCCTGCACATACAGCAAGGCTTGTCAGTGTATAAGATCTACTGCTTGTTGGTGTATGTTGTACGACTTACAGCTTGTCGGTGTATGTTATAAGGTTTAACATTTGTTGCAGAGGTTGCAAGGCTTACTGATCAAGTTTCATGCCAATATCTGTTGTGAGCAAATAAAAGTTGAGTTTTGTGAACTGAAGAATCCTTGGTGTCATTTCACCTTAATCCTGACCTGAGAATCAGTAAATCTAAGTCATCATCCTGAGAAATTAGGACATGACAACCATTGATACTGTATGGCTCAGGTGTTGCCAATACAGGAGATTGTTTTGAAAGATCCTGAATATGAGCTCAGTTACGAAGCTGAAATGCCTTTCTTCAGAATTAATTCTGCCATTAATTATAAAAACCCCTGACCTTTCAGAATCTGCCAATAAAATTTTTAAATCCCAAGTTTTGAATATCTGATTGTTTCATCTATTTTATCTGCTTTTGTGATATAATTGGGAAAAGCAACTCTGTGGTACTGCTCAATAATATGGCAGAGCATGGTTTAAATATTGAATTTCTGTCTAAAATGCCTCTAGGGGAAAAAAGCTTATTGCACTTTTAACAGTTTCATCTTCTGACAAAAGAAACTACACTTGTTAGATGAGTGCTGTTTGTGAATAACATTTTATCTCAAGAGCACAAGGAAAATTTTGGGTTTTAATTTACTGGTGTGGATGGGAGAAAGAAAAAAAGCAAGAAAGCGGAAGATGTTCTTAAAACTGTAAAGAGCCTGGACAAATTCTGCTAAAGGGATTACCTATAATGGTGTCCCAAAAGGGTATGAGCCAGACATAGGGAACTCACAGTGAAAAACAACAGCTGAGAGAAAATATTAGCTTCTTCTTCCCTCCCCTCCAATTTTATTTTTTTTTTAATGTGGGCTAATACAGCAAAATAGAATGCTCTAAAGTGCTTTCGCAGGTGAAGCAACACTAACTTTATGGCAACATTTTGAATTGATCTTGTTTATGAAACTACATTTTTTATTTAAGTTCTCCAGACAAACAGTATCTAATAATTTCAAACTGACATGTAAATACTTTCAAATATGTGACACATAAACAGAATGAGAATGTGAATTATTTATGTGCACATTTCTTAAACCTCCAAATAGTATTTCTTAATGCCTCCCAAAATACATACCTCCTAAAACATGAATTTATTGTGAACTCTGTCTGAATAAGTGTTTCTGGTGGCATCTGAAGGTACATAAAGATCAGCTTGGTGTTGACATTTACATTAAAAAGCTCATTACATAAAAATCTAAATCCCTAATACTTTTACGGCACATAATCGAATATATACTCAATTTGGTAAATGAGGCCAACAGGGTATTGCTGTGAATGCTATTAATGGCACTCCACAGACCTGCCGATATCTCTTTATTGTACATTAATGAAGCAGCAAGGCTATTTTTACTATTTCTTATTTCCTTATAGTGTTGCTGGAAAACAAAGTCCTATTATTCATTTACTGAATGTGACATTGACAGAGCTAGAATGACCTTCTGCTCCTCCTGCCTGGGAGTGTATCATACACGTAGCACAGCAAGATGGCCTCTCTTCCTTTCCATGGTCTCATGTGCCAGAGACAAGAGATCAGACTGATTTCATTTTAGGTATTACACACAGTGACCAAAAATAAGATGAGAACAACCTTCCAGCCACTAGTTTAGCGTATTAACTCGAGACATAAGATTTCTGTCTGTGCTCCAGTGTGCAGTTTATGGTACTACAAAGTTGTATAGAGTCAAGTGAACAGATTAAGGTCACACTGAAGAATGGACACTCAGGTCTCCTGAATACTAAGTAAGTATTGAAATCACTGAGCTGTTAAATGGTGAGGGAACAGTATCATCCCCACCTTCAGAAAGTTTGAGAATCTCTTCTTTGTATCTTTGTAGTATAATCATATTAGAAATTGAACACATACTGTGTCTAGGAAAGTGTTGGTAACAGATGTATTGATATGAAATAGCTACGACCGCATAGATGATTGACAGTTCAGAGCAACAGTTAGCTAACTCCTGAGTAAGGCTACTACATCACCAGGGATAATTCATACACCCCACTGTGACAAGTGAATGACTCTATGTTGGGTCTGAGGATGGCTGCCTGAAGGACCCTTCAGATCCCTTGAGAAACTGCTAGAGAAAATGAAACAGGACTATTGAGAGACCATTTTAAAGAGAAGCAGAGAACCCATCCTTATTCCACTTTTATATTACTGATACAAAAAAGCTGTTGAGAGAAAGACTAAGCTAGTCTGGAGACATGGATATAATAGAGTCCAGTGAAGGGTCAGGGTGATGGTTAAGGTATTGGAGCATCTGACACATGAAGAGTGGCTGAGAGATCTGGGACTGCTCAACTTGGAGAAGAGAAGGCTGAGGGGGATCTTATGAATGTGTATAAATGCTTCTTAATGAGGGCAGTAAAGAAGGCAGAGTCAGAAACTTCTCAGTGGTGCCGTGTGAACAGACAAGAAGCAATGGGGACAAATTGAAATACAAGCAATTCTATTTAAATATGAGAAATGCTGACCATCTCAGTGAGGGTGGTCAAACACTGAGACGGATTGCCCAGAGAGGCTGTGGAGTCTCCATCTCTGGTTCTTCAATACCTGACTGGACACTGTCCTGGGCAACCTGCTCTAGCAGACCTTGATCTGAGTGGGAAGGTTTGACTTGGCAATCGCCAGAGGAACCTCTCAATCTCACCCACTGTGTGATTCTGTAAGCACTTTACCTTGGCTGTATTTTCCTCCTTTGGCAACACAAAGCAGTTGTTAATCACTACTCTAATAAACCTGTGATTCTACTGAAAACACAGCTCCACACCATTAATGATTGCATAATAATGCTCCTCTGCGTTTACATTTCTAGTGATCATGAATTACCTTTTCGAAAAGCAATAAAATTCCCACAGGAATTATAGTTTAAATGGGAGGTGTGGCTTAGAATATACATCTGAAATGTAAACATTAAACAGTACTTGTAATTGTTTCCAAATTAAGCCACATAAATTTAAGAAACTGCAAGGTTAAGGATATGCTTAAAAGAAATCCAAACAATGTAATAACATTTTTTTTTTTAAAGAGACATCCACATGATTTATGTTCTATTAAGTATTGATATCATTACAAAAATACAAAAATGAAACATCCTTCAAAATCCATTAAATCTAATCTGGGAGTGCAAAGCACTAGACTAATTATCATTCTGTGCTGACTGCTGTTATTGCTACACCAGACTAGAGATCTGAGCACCTTGCTTTGACAGATGTTTAGGAGATGAACATACAGTATTTGAAAATGATATAGTTGTTTACAAAGACTGCAATTAAATTACTTTCTGATCACAGCCTTCCCCATCCAGGAGTTCTTCATCCATGGTAGGCACTTTCTCTAAAGCCAGCTCTGTCCCAGTATCGCATTTCTGATTTAGACCCCTTCCTCAGTCTTCTCTAACATTCCCAGACTGAGCAGCTGAACATTTTCCCTATTCCCACCTCCCACCATAAACCTTCATCTACACTAGAAAATTAAAATGCTTAAGGCACTGTTGCACAGCTCTCCACACCATTAACATGGAGCCTGGCATCATTTTGGCTTGAATGAATTACTGCTCTTCCAGGCAATACCTGAAGTTAGCATGGGCTGGAGACCACTCAAATCCAGCAGTCTGGATGTGCCCATCTTATTTTGGGTGGGAAGGGATCTGAACTATATAGAAATAAGCTACAATGTGTCAATTGGCCTCAAGGTCAGAAAGGCCCATTTTATCTATTAATATAAATGCAGCAGAGTCTTTGTTCCAATCTGTATATCCTTCCTTTCCTTGTTTGATCTATCCTTTCTCTCCTCTAGGTTCAAATTAAGTATTTTCTCCTTCGTAGAAGCATGAGGTCGCATAGAACAGTTGCAAGCTTCCTACTCTGAGTTTAGGCCCCAGCCCCAACTCAGCCTAAAATAGACCAGAGCTGCCCAAATCCTTTTGAAACCCTTCCAACCCTGTGCTGGCATACGAGCTGGTTGTGTGCCTGCGTGGATAGCATATGCGTGCTCAGAGCAGGTGGAATCCACAGACAGTAAAACTGCAAAACCTTCGCAACTCTCCTGTAGTCATAACTAAACTGCATTTCCTTTAAAGAGTCATAAATGGAAGAAAAAAGAGTGATTTTTTTTTTTCCTTGTATTCACAACAGAAGAGGTATGCCCTAAAACAAATGCCAATCTTCAGATCAGCATCAAGGTCCTGCTCTAAAGTACAGGAGGTTGAAAAAGAAGGACAATAAGGATTTTTAACATGGACATGACACCTTTTCATAGTCTTATTCTCAGAAGCAGCTAAAATAAATTTGACTAAAAGTTTCCCAAAAGTTAAACCTGAAGAAGATATCCAGCATGGAAAATTTCAGTCCCATGCTCAAATCCGTTACAATCAGTCACAAGTACCTGAAGATCGAATATTATACTGAGAATTACCATTGATAATAGTGCTTAAAATTACAAACTAGTGAACTACCAACAAAAAGTGCACACATGGACTAATTGTTCCCCCATGAAATTACACCTGAATAAAAACATATTCTGAAGAACACAACAGTATACCAAACGGAATAAACAACTTTGGTCCATGCCAAAGTTTTCATACCTAATCCTGAGATGGAAATCATCCCACTTAATTTTAGACATCTACAATATTAGTTGTTCCCTACAGAGCTTTAAGAACTGGATTCAGACGCAAAAGAAAAGAAAAATGAGCTTCAACCCTGCATGTGCAAGACACATTCTCTAGGTCACACTTAGCTCAGCTCCATGCCTCATCCACAGTATGGCTAGTTTTAGCCCTGAGAGAAAAAGGTGATTTTAGAGGCATTACGCAGTTCAAATTGGTGCAACATTTCAGCAGACTAAAGTATGCATTATGGAGATGTTAGCAGGATACAGTATTTACATATCTACTACCTAAGATGCCCATGGAAAATTGTGGTCATCTAGGTAAGAGCAAGCTGTACAGATCCATGAGTTATGACGTTTTCAGTCAGAGGACTGGTCAAGTTGTGATACTTAGCTATGACAAACTTGAATCCCATTATTGTACCGTTTCTTCAAAACTGTGGCTTAAATTATCTCCTGAACTTTTAAAATCCTTTTGAATGTGAAAAATCTGGATGGGAATCCTTAAGTGATTATGGAGCCAGCATGATGGCACAACAGAGGAGGGTCCGTTAACGACATTAAACGTGTTGGGATTTTCGATTTTTTTATGTGCGTGGGTTTGTGGGGTTTTTTTTGTCTTTTTCTGTATATGAACAAACATCCTCCTTTCCAGCCCCCTACATTTCGCCATGGCTTTTCAGAGACAGTTGTGCCCGATTCCCAGGTAACGGGCTGGCGAGCCGGGGCTGCTGCCGGGCGACCGCGTCCCGCTCCGCGGCAGCGGTGCTGCGCGCCCGGGCAGGCGGCGCCGGGCGGCCGGGGGCGGCGGCGCTGGGCGGGAGGAGGTTGCTCTCCCTCCTTCCCCCAGCCCCGCCACCGCCGCCCCGCCCCGCCGCTCCCCGGCAGCCCGGCTGCGTGTCGCTGCCAGCAGCGGCACAACGCCAGTGCCAGTGCGCTCAGAAAGCTGCGAATAGGGGAGTACAGGCATTTCAGCACTGTTAGTTTAACACGTATTTTTCACGAAGAAAGTAGCAGGCCTTTTGCAGAAGAAGGTTTTATTTGTGATTGTAGCTTTCTGTCCGATCCAAGCTTTCGTTCCTTGCACTGAAACTCTTCTCTGTTCAGCAGCGCTTTTTGCAGCGACAGAAAACCAGATTACAACTCCAGGGGATCCTTTCGGTTTCCCCGACAAATGTCACCTGGACACTATCGCACTACATTCTCTGGGCATCAAAGGGACAGCCTTAAGACAACTCGTAAATACTTTAATAGCCTTAATAGTTCGATACTTCTAGACAAAATAGTTCAGAAAGCACGAATAATATGCCCACAGCCTTGTAAAACCCGAGTTTTCATCTTCACTCCAGTCCTGGCATGCTGCCAAACTACTTTCTGATTTTTCTACAGGTAAAATAGTGATCTTTTACTTGATATTATTAGATATGTCAGTGTGTTTAATCCATTCATAAACTGTTTAGAAAGCTCTGGATGCACACTGCAACAGAAATGCAAGTGTCTGTGTACCCTGGGGTCAGCCCAGCTCTTCTTTGGGGTGGGGAGTATTTTTAACTGTTACTAAGAAACAAGAACTGAAAAACAGTTCAGAGAAAATGCTGGTTTCAGAGGACTGAGGGTTGGGAGTGGGAGGAGAAAAATTTTAAGCCAGTAAAAATTCCTGGGAAGTGAAAAGCATCAACCCCCTGAATCTTGCTGCTTGTGGGAGTAGTAGAAGTAGCTTTCCATCTGTTCAGCTCTAGTATGCAGAGGTAGTCAGAGTCCAACAGAGCATTCTCCTGCTTGAAAACACAGTTTGTCAAAATTGAAACATAGTTCAGGGTCACACTGACAAATTGTCATTGTTTGAAAAAGTAATAGTGGTGACAAAGAGGAGATTCTGTTAAAAGCAAACCAACATATTTTGGTTTTGTTTCCAAATAATTTTTCATTTCTGTTAGCATAAGTTTGAGAAAACTGAATTATCTATACATAAGACCAGGATCAAGTTACATCATACACCCTAAAAGACTATTCAAAATGACCACTATATTCCACTGCCATGTCTGGATATACCACAAAGAGTGCATAAAAACTACTCCAGAAATGTGTTAGAGACTTAGAAAAAAAATTCACACACTGATTCATTGTCTCTATAGAAAAGAGTTTGAGAGCAAAAAACATCCTGAATATGAAATACAGTGATGATTTTTTTGTCTATAGGCTGAAAAAAATATATAAATTTGTTTCTAGAGGTGCCTATAGTTGATGCAATATGCCACTGAATTTGGCAAAGCTGCATAGAAAAAAAAAAGTTACCGCTCTAGGGCTGAATATTCTCCGTTTTAGTCTCAGCAAAATACAGGCTAGGGATGTCTTTGCCTTTAAATGTAGAAGAAAACCTGCTTATAATCAATTGTCTGAGAAGACAAACATACTGAAATATAACAGCAAGCTTCAGAAAAGGGGGGTACTTGGTCAGAAATCTTGTGAGGTTACAGAAGATTCATGAGGAGTTCATGCACTGGCAGAGTAAAAAACCACCATCTGTTCTCCTCAGAGGTCTTCCTCTTAATAATTTGCTTCTTTTCTAGATAACTGAGCTCGTGAAGACTTTTTAAAAGCTAGCAAGTTGTCCAGTTTGCTGCAGATTTTCAGCAGAATGAAAGGTGCCACAAAATTATTCTCGTCCTACTATTTCAGTGACTCCACTGGGAGGCCCTCTAACTGCCTGGGGAACTAAACTGTCTGACTATTTATATTTTGTCTTCTCTACCTGCCCCCACTGCCCAGCCCATGATAGCAGGTAGCTAAGTAGTTTGTTAGATAAATTACAATAATCCAAAACACATCAAGCTTAATTCTCAGGTTGTAATAACAAGGATGTCATTTAAATCAGTGGAACTCTTATCACTGCATACAAGATATACATCACATCCATGATATTTAAAATCCAGGGAAATTTATCTTGAACTTGTTTTCACCAACTTTCTCTGCCGCCTTGCCTAATTATCAAAGAGATCTCTTGCCTCTAGAGAGAAAGTAATTTAATATGCTTTTCTAGTTGCTTCAGTAGCTGAGTCATAATACATGGTTTGTGAAATTATATCCTTTCTTTGGTGATGGGCAGTAAGATACAGGGAGCTGCATGAATTAGTGTACATGTAGGAGAGATTTAGAGAAGAATTGGATTTTGGCAGGGTAAAGTCTACTTCTAATCCACAGAAGTAACTCTAGTGTAGAAAAGAGACCTAAAAAAACCCACTGGCAAACTAACGGTTTTGGCAGAACATTTCTCCTGGAAACGGTGTGAATTGTCTGTAAAAAACCCCTCGGATAATATATTAAAATAAAGTATTTTCAAAGTACTTCTTGTGCATTTTTACATCCCTAAGCACGTACTTTGTTAAATCAGGTTTTAAAAAACAGGATTTCTCTAACAAGAAGATGACTAATTAGAACAGACAAGTCCAGAAATTACCTAACTGCTGTAATATACTGCAAAAAAATCTTGAAGGGGAATATTTATTTTTTTTTAGCATTTCATCTTTTAAATAAATGCCTGTACCGATTAAGATAGCTATCTTGGCCAAAGAAGTATCCAATTCTTATATTAATTGACTATAAAGCTCTTCATTATTTGAAAATATTTTACAGCTAAAATTAATTAATTCAGTGCTCAGACTGAGGGTTTACTGGGGCAGATTTCTGTTTGGATTATCATTTTGCCCAGAAGAATTATTTTTAAAATTAGGATTACATGATGGATCCCTTTTTACTTCAAGAATAAAAATAATAATAATTTTTTCAAGAGTCTTTAGAAAAATTAAAAAAAGAGAAAGGAAAATACCAAATAAAATGAGCAGCCTTGTGACATGTGAGAATAAAGCTAAATGCCTTGGAGAAGGAATTAAGAAAGCAATCAAACAGAAGACACAATTGAAGAAAGCTCTGTGACTGGAGGGCCTTCTAATGCAGCACATGTTCCTACCAGTCAGCATTTCCTTTGAAAGGCTGAAACACCCTTGTTTGCTCTTTAGTGACAGATTAAGCACAGATGGTAATTCAACAATCTTGTCTGTGCTTGTTGGCCCAGAGAACGTGACCTGCGTCTGTTTTAAGCAACAGACTAATGTGTTTGCTCAAGACAGCAGCAGGCATTGCTGAGTAATCCTTGGATTCACATAAGAGCCTCTTTTCTTGCCTCTGAGACTTTTCCAACATGGAAGAGCAGGTGGTCATATGTGCTTGTTCTAGGATGAAAGATGGCTTTCTGGAACACTGCTGAAATTTCTATTTTGGCAGATTTTTGTGGAGAACGTGAAAATGAGCACATTATGTTTCACAGAAAGGTTAGTGGAGTGCTATGCCACAAAAACTTTGTTCTTTAATATGTCAAGGCAGAAGGCTGTGATTCAAATGTGCATCTAAAATAAAAATCAAAATATTTGTCACAAGTCTAAGTGTATTTACTACATAGATGTATAGCATTTTCTGCAGACCAAGACTTTTTGTGAAGTAAACACAAATCTACATACAGCAAGTTTGTTATCTGTATTCCTACCTCAAAAAAAAAAATTTTTTTGAAAACAGTATTTGCCTTAACACTAACATTCAAAGATATGCTGAACTACCAGAAATTAAGGCAATATCTATAATGTCCTTGAGCTAGCTAAAGGCTGACCAAAACTTGGCACACTTCTATAGCCCCCTACCTCCATATTGATCTCACTGTTCTTTGCTGTTGAAGTTAGGCTGTTCCAAAATCCTAATTGTCTTTTCAATCCTATTTGTCTTTTGAAAAGAGCCACTTTCACCCTTGAAAATTTCCCAATGGACACAGCTCTGGGGATATCACTTTGAGGGCAGATGGTTAGAGGTCTGGCCAATGCATGCTGGGGCCCATCTGTACTGCACTTGTGAACATAGAATGGTTTGGGTTGGAAGGGACCTTAAAGATCATCTAGTTCCAACCCCCCTGCCATGGGCAGGGACACCTTCCACTAGATCAGGTTGCTTAAAGCCTCATCCAACCTGGCCTTGAACACTTCCAGGGAGGGGGCATCCACAACTTCTCTGGGCAACCTGTTCCAGTGTCTCACCACCCTCACAGGAAAGAATTTCTTCCTTATATCTAATCTAAATCTACCCTCTTTCAGTTTAAAACTGTTACCCCTCATCCCATAACTACAGCCCCTGATAAAGAGTCCCTCCCCATCTTTCCCGTAGGCCCCCTGTAAGTACTGAAAGGCTGCTATAAGGTCTCCCTGGAGTCTTCTCTTCTCTCAGCCTGTCCTCATAAGGGAGATGCTCCAGCCCCCTGATCATCTTCATGGCCCTGTTCTGGGCCTGCTCAAGCAGATCTGTGTCTTAGATTGGGGGCCCCAGAGCTGAATGCAGTACTCCAGGTGGCGTCTCACAAGAATAGAGTAGAGGGGGAGAATCATCTCCCTGACCAGCTAGCAACACTTCCTTTGATGCAGCCCAGGATACAGTTGGCTTTCTAGGCTGTGAGCGCACGTTGCTGGCTCATATTCAGTTTTCTATCCACTGCTACTACCAAGTCCTTCTCCGTAGGGCTGCTCTCAATTCACTCTTCACCCAGCCTGTATCTGTGCTTTAGATTGTCTCGACCCATGTGCAGGACCCTGCACTTGGCCTTGTTGAGCTTCATGAGGTTTGCATCGGCCCACCTCTCAAGCCTGTCCAGATCCCTCTGGATGGCATCCCTTCCCTCCAGGGTGTCAACTTCACCACACAGCTTGGTGTTGTCAGTGGACTTGCTGAGGGTGCACTCAATCCCACTGTCCGTGTCACCAACAAAGATGTTAAACAACACTGGTCCCAGTACCAACCCCTGAGGAACACCACTTGTCACTGCTCTCCACTTGGACATCGAGCCTTTGACCACAACTCTTTGAGGGCAACCATCCAGCCAATTCCTTAACCACCGAGTGGTCCATTTGTCAAATCCATGTCTCTCCAATTTAGAGACAAGGATGTCGTGCAGGACAGTGTGAAATGCTTTGCACAAGTTCAAGGAGATGAAGTCAGTTGATCTTCCCTTATCCACCAGCGTTGTAACCCCGTTGTAGAAGGCCACCAAATTTGTCAGGCACGATTTGCCCTTAGTGAAGCCATGCTGGCTGTCATCAATCACTTCCTTGTTTTCCATGTGCCCTAACAGTTTCCTGGAGTGTCTGCTCCGTATGCCAGGCACATAGGTGAGACTGACTGGCCTGTAGTTCCCTGTGTCTTCTTTTTTTTCCCTGTTTGAAAGTGAGGTTATGTTTCCTCTGTTCCAGTCAGTGGGAACTTCACCAGACTGGCACGACTTCTCAAATATGATGGATAGTGTCTTAGCCACTTTATCTGCCAGTCCCCTGCGGACCTGCAGATGCACCTCGTCAGGTCCAATGGACTTGTGCACATTCAGATTCCTTAGATGGTCTTGAACTTATCTTATCCTACAGTGGGCAGTTCTTCATTCTCCCAGTCCCTGCCTTTGCCTTCTGTGACTTGGGCGGTGTGGCTGGAGCACTTGCCAGTGAAGACTGAGACAAAAAAGTCACTCAGTATCTCAGCCTTCTCCTTGTCCTGGGTAACCAGGTGTCCCATTTCCTTCCAGAAAGGGCCCACATTTCCCTAGTCTTCCTTTTATCACTGACGTACCTATAAAAGCTTGTCTTGTTACCTTTGACGTCCCCCATATGCTGCCACATGTACAGTAAAGCTGAGACTCCTGTAGATGTGTGGTGTATTCTCATACCCACACCTCTGTAATTCTCAGAGTATGCCTCACAAACCATTCTGCACTAGAGGCAAATGTTGAAAATGTTCCAAAATATTAGGTATTCTCAAAATGTGCATTTAGTCTTAACAAGAATACTTGTTTGTTTAAAAAAACCCCCAAACCTAGAAAAGTTTCCTTGTTGTGTATATTTGTCTGCAACAGCAGGTAAAACTTAACACATAACTTGTCCTTTGATCACAAAACTGCTAAGACATGATTAATGTGGAAAATAAGGATTTTCCGGAAAGAGTTCTAAGGTACTACCCCAGAGATTTCAGAAAATGCTGAGATCCTAATGGCCAAATTTGGCTTTATTTTTTTTAAAACCTAAATGAAATCTTTACCTTCTGTGTAAGATTTAAACAATTACTATTTCTAAAAAAAAGAAAAAAAAAAGAAATAAAGCCATTTTGTTTCAAGACTTTTTGTTCAATCAAGTTTTGAACAGTTAAATGGTCAAATTTCATATTACTAAGGATTTCTATCTGCTTGTATGTTACTGAGGCTCTCAAATAAACAACCAATGATGCACAGAAACAGACTCTACAACTCAGAGAGTTATAAAGCAGGTATGTTTATTCTGGCGCCGGGGTACAAGGGGATTTCTCCACAAAGCTTGCACACTAACAGCATATTTTACCAGAAACTTATAGATTGTGGATATACATATTCATTGGATTACATAACACAAACATACATATGCACGAGTAAGGCTGGGTTAGTTCAAAAGGCTGGTGTCAGCAGTTTATGTTATCTTTGCACCTGCGCATTGCCTCCTGGGGGGCGTCTTTGGGAGTCTTTGGGAGGAAGGCTTATAGTCTTCTTCACCTTGTACTTTTCCTCAGAGCATGCACAGATTCTCTTAGCCAATTTCTTGAACAACAATCTTATCTAAAAGCACTAGCTTATTAGTTTCTACTGTCCATATATAGTCTACAAAGACTAAACTTGTTAGAACACATCTGCTTTCCAAGGACATGTCTCTTATTTTTGCCGAGCATAGTAGTTCTTGGTAAGTTTCCACAGAAAACTGCTTTGTTTTGATGAACACCGTAGCCCATGGTAAGCTTCCACAGAACAGTCAGGGCAAGCAGCATTACTAAGCAATATCCAGAAATCATTATAAGTTGCTATAAGTAAGTTGCAAAGCAGTTGATCATTTCCTTATATCACCAACCACCAAAAAATTAAACATTTATTGTCAACAAATTTAACTAGCCCTCCGCAAAGTACAGGTTCAAATGTCCATGAGAGGAGAACAGAACAACTTCCTCAGGTTTAACAACAACCCAAAATTCAGGACAAAGCACCACTCCCTAGGGTTTAATGACAACCCAAAATACTCTATCACTCACCTAACAAGTGAGGGGTCTCAACCTCGAGGACCTTCTCAGGGCAGCGTCCCGACCCAAGTCACCTCAAGGAGCTTCCTTGGGCAGCATCCCAACCCAAGGGGAGAGTCCTCAACCACAGCGTGCTGCTCCAGGGGACCAGCTCAAAATGGCTCCCCAGGGGACTCCATTTATACCCAGGCCAAATCTGATCTGCGGTCAATAGCGGCTCCTATTGGCTGAAGGCCCCAACTACCGTGAGGCCCCGAGTGCAAAGGCAATCAGGAGCTGCTATACTTCAGCAGCCAAGAAGCCCTGTTTTCGTTGGGTGGGTGCACCTGCCACATTGTGTCACAAGGTACTTTTTTCCAAAATTAGTTTTATTTATCCTTTTTCTATTTGATGACATTGCATCAGAGTAGGATATGATCATGGAATGTAAATTTTGGAGTGTTATGACAGCAGGGCTGAGAACTGCATCATAGAAAGGAGGAGAAACTACACATAATTTAGGAACAATGGTAATTTTAAAGCATTTTTGTTGTCACATTATATACTTTTCATTCAAGGAAAATAAATTTCATCATTCTCAGACATTTCAGTTAGCATGACCTGCAATTCAATAGTTAATTTTAATACCAATAACGTCTAAAGATTTTTATGAACTGATTTTAAAACTCACAACTAGAATTAACTTGAAGTTCAGTCTTAAGAGACCCATAATTTAACAGGTTTTTACAATCCTTCCAACTCTTTTTTACAGTATTTTTTTACTACTGCTTTACATGGAGAACAGAATATAAATTCCACAATTTTAAGGAATTAAGAGGAGGAAGATTTGGAGGTAGAATATTAAATAATTTCTTTATACAAAACTCCTGAAGCATGTCCTCACACTAATGAATGTCTCAGTACACAATACTCCTAAAAACAAGATTTTTTTTCAAGTTTCAGCACTAAAAAATTACATTTTCATGAAAAATTAATATTTATTTTGAGAGATGGTAGCTGAACCAGGTAATACTTTTTTCTGAAATCAAACTCTGGAGCCAAGTGGCAAGACCAAATGAAAACCACTAAAGAAAACCCCTGACCACTTTTTCTGCTTTATTTGGGAAGTATTTTGGAAAAAAAGAAAAATACACATTTATAAGGAAGCAATCTGACAGTCAATTTTTACATGTAACTTGCTCTTCAATAAAAACTGTCAGAAAATTAAACATATCTGACTATAAATTTAAATAACTTACTTTAAAAGAAATACAAGTAATAGTCACTGAAAGTGTCTGCATCATCCCCTATCTTAATGATACTCAGGGGATTAAAAATGAATCAAGCAATCTTCACCTGATAAATACCATTACTTGTAATAGTTGGAACATAGATTATTTTTTAATATATATATATAGAGACAAAAATAAAGAACTAATGGGGACATATGTCAACTTTTTTGAGTTTTAAGCATTAACCAAATTAATGGGTAGCATTAGCATGACAGAGATTTTGTGAACTGGAGCTACTGTTTGAGTTGACAGAGCTATTAAGAATTATTTTCTTGCTAATTTAAAGCCTGTATTCCATTCCACTCCATGGAATTTAATTTACTTTTTTATTACATTAAAAAGAAAACTGTGTTATACATTATGTGAAAAATAACACCTTGTTCTAGCAAATGATTTTTTGCAAGTGGTGCCATATACATTACCAACATGTGTATCAGGGATATTCTTAGCTAATAGAAACTGTCATATCCAACAAGTCAGTTTCAGCAGAACCATTTGTTTCACCTGAGGACCTTTATTCCACAGAGGTTTCTGCTTTCAAGTTATTAGTAACCAGTGTGACACTAAATACACCTATTAGTTATTAAAGTTTAACAAAGATTGCTATTTCTCTAACTACCAAACCAAGCTCACTGAAGAAAAGCCAGCATTGACCAGAACTACCACAATCATGATGTCCCTTTTTGTCATGAACATAACTAAAATAAATTCTGGTCAAAACCAAGTTGATAGTTGACATCACCAGCCTCAAGGCATGTCAGGCTTGCCAAAGCAAAATGCTTTGAAACATTCAATTTTCTGTTCCTCTCCTGCTATTCTTTTCAAGCCTGCACTGCTCATCAGCCACCATGTTTATAATACAGGAGCTATCCAGAAGAAGCGATAGGTTGTGGATAATCCCTCCTAACTACATGTCGTGTCTGGCCCCAGCCAACAGCCTTCCCTAAGCTAGGGTAAACAAGAAGGCATCTCTGTGACAGACAAGTTGAGGACCTGCTGCCCAGTACCTGCAGCTTGGCAAAAAAGGACCTGGGTGTCTTGGTGGACACCAGGTTGAATGTGAGCCAGCAATGTGTCCTTGTGGCAAAGACGACAAATGGTATCCCCAGCTGCATTAGACAAAATATTGCCAGCAGGTTAAATGAAGAGATTCTTCCCCTTTATTCAGTGCTGTGAGACCATCCCTGCAGTACTGTGTCCAGTTCTGGGCTGCTCAGTGCAAGACAGACATGGACATACTGGAGAGAGTTCAGTGGGTCCACAAGGATGATTAAGGGACTGGAGCACCTCACACATGAGGAAAGGCTGAGAGAGATGGGAGTGTTCAGCCTGGAGAAGAGAAGTCTCAGTGGGGATCTTATCAATGTATATAAAAAACTGAAGGGCAGGTTCAAAGAGGATTCAGCCAGACCCTTTTCAATGATGCCCAGTGACAGAAGCAGATACAGTAGGCACAAACTGAAACACAGGAGGTTCCTTCTGAATATCATAAACACTTTTTTACTGTGAGGATGACAGCACTGGCTCATGTTGCCCAGGTAGACTGTATAGTCTCCCACTTTGGAGATATTTAAAAGTCATCTAGACATGGTCCTGGGCAACTGGCTCTAGGTGGCCCTGCTTGAGCGGGGAGGTTGGACCAGATGACCTCCAGAGGTCCCTTCCAACTTCAGCTATTCTGTTATCCTGATTTTGTGAAAGACATTCTCTTCCCTTAGCATTCAGACCTTGCTCAGATTCCTGCGGGGGTGTGGATTGGAAAAATAATACACTTAAAATATGCAGGAGAGGAAAAGAAAATCCAGATAGGTAATGTTGACAGATATCTATTCAACACACACAAACTGAAAGTGCAGCAAGTTTTAATTACTTCAGTTCAGAAGAACAGAAATAGACATCAGTAAGTACAGCTTGAGAAATAAAGTATTGAAAGACTTTAAAAAATGATCCAAAACAATCAAATGAGGAGACATATGAGGGTAGAAAAATAATCAATGTGAAAAATGTTATAAATTAAATTCCTGAAATTACTGGTTATTTTAAAAGGAAAATTCAGTTCAAAGTTACCTACATCTAGGGATCTTCTCATCTATTTCTCAGCAATTTAGGAGTATGGAGAAAACTGGATTATAGCAGTGCTATTCTGATTTTGCTGAAGTAACTGAACATTGGATATGTTCCAAGATCTTTCCTTCAAACTTCTGATCCCTCCCTGTCCTGCTACTGTCTTCACTGTCTGTACTGGTCTCTCTGCAGCTTTTATCCTCAACTACAGCATCCTTCTACAATATTTAATCTTGTACACCTAGATTGAGTCTCAATCTTGTTCTCTTTGTTGAAAGAGTATCCGAAAGATTTATTGGTGTGCTTGTTTTCTTGTATCAAAATACATACCTTCAACCATAACATAAGAATCCTCATGATTTTATAGTTGCTATAAATATGTTGCTAGAGAAACATATAAGCTGTATCTGTAGTAATAAACTAAAGAGTATAAAGAGATATTCTCAGACCCTGAAGTGACCAGATTATAAAGCTAAATTATTAGAATAGAACCTGTGGTGATTTGACCCAAGTCAGCTAGCACTGCTCCAAACACCTCCTGGGTGCTATTCAGGGGTTAGCATGGGCTGAATACTGTTCTTAATAGGCAGTTACAAGGATGATCTGCTTAGAAGGTAAGAGAGTTTAGTAGTACGGAGAATGGTCCCAAATACATTCAGCTCATTAGTATAGATGGATACTAATGTCTATATTCTTTCGATCAGCTGTAGTCTACAAGCCTGATATATAGCCTGAAAGCCAGTCTTTCCATCAATACTCAAGCTCTTTGTCAATTACTTTTCTCTTTTTTTGTCACAGAAGAAATTGAAGTAGGCAAATCTTATGACAGCCAAAAATTATTAAATTCAGGCCCTGAAGTGCTAAGGCTTGGACAATAGGCCCAAGCCAGAGTTGACCTATAGATGAATCCTGTATATTTTATAACTGATAACCATTGTGCTAACAGGTATTATACTAAGTTATAGCAAACCACCTAGTCTGATGTAAAAGGTGGAAGTGTTGAAGCCTGAGCAACAGGCCCTGCACCGAAACTGTTAACTCAGTATGTAGTCATTAATGAAATATGCATGGAGGATGTAGCTATCTTGAATGTATCTTACCCTTCTTTTGTATATGAATAGAATAACAGAGTCATGGAGACAGGTGCCTGTCCTCAAGCCCTGATGTGAGACCTTGCGCATAATCTGATCCAATAAGCAGAGAAATTCCATTAGTTTCTTCCTTGAGCCTTGGCCAGTGTCTGGGGGAAACCTAATGTGAAATTTAAACCAGATATTTCCGCTCAAAACAAAGGTGTCAGTTATTCTGGCTTGTCAATCTCTGGTATATAAGGCTGGACCTGTTTGCAGTGACTTTGGATGCCTCACCTATGGGTGGACACACTGCGTTAGGATTTCCCACTTGCCAGAAAACGTTCTCCAAATCCTCGCTGTAACCGGGGCTCCCCAGCGACTGTGGATCTGGATGATGGTAACGTATGCAAGTGGTGATGTATCTTTCTTAATCACTATTCTCTCTCTCAGGTAGTAATGATTTGATGCATTACCCTGTATTTTCCTATTTAAGTGCACTATTCTGTCTTTTCTTACTGTATGTTTTCTGTATTATTCTGTTATATTCTTTAGTTATTCCTAGTAAAATACGCCTGCTCTTTTCACTCTGGTGTCTGAGCTTAATTGATATCCCTAATCAGCAAAACAGGCCCACACAGATCAACAAAAGTATCTCATGCAACCTTTCATTTACCCCCTCTTTAAATGAACCAGAGGCTTTCTGCATGACTGTCTCAAATGATCACTTTCCAGCTTCACCATTAATAACCTAAGTAAAAAAGCATGTCTACAATTTACCTTAAAGATTAAGACACCTAAATTTTATGCTGACACACTGGCATCTAAACTCTCAACATAATGTAGATCTCCCCAGTGCAATGACAGCCTACACACCTTGCTCAATGTAGGTCTGAAAGTCTACTTAAAGATTGCTGCATTAGGTGCTGTAATCTACAAACTGAATCTAATTTCCTCCTATATCACTATAAATCCAAACTCAATTCTACAACTAATTTAGTTGTGTGGGTGGTTTTTTTTCCTTTGATACTATGGAGATATAACCAGTTTTATTTACTGAAGAACATAGCTAAATGAGTTCAGCTGAGCAACCACTAAAAAAATGCATCTGTGAATGAAAGCTCAAACATAAATGAAGCTAAAAATAAAGGTCTTTAATATGGCAATCAGTAACAACTTTGTCATCTTCCCATTTCAAACTCTAGTTACTTTAGTGTTTTATTTTGGCTCTGATTTCTGTCCAAAGATATTCTGTCAATATTTTGGAGCATCTCAATCGATCTTCCTGATATAGATCAAGACTAACAGAAAAGCAATTGGTTTTCAGAGTCATCATTAAAATACTTTCCTCGTTTTTCTCGTTACTCTAAGGTATTGATCCATGATATAGATATGGCTTTAAACATATGCCTTAGAAAACAGTGAATATTATCAGCTCCTTAGTTCTGCTATGTCTTCAGAGAGATCTGAAGTATCTTTACAGATAATTCATATGATATTGTGCCATAGTTTTTCTTACTGCACCTGCCTACATTAAAGAATAAAATATCAACTACCAGTGGAACTTGACCCAATGCAGCTTGAAACATCAACCAAAACAACAGCAAGAACTGAGACTTGGACTGTAGATATATAATGACAGAAAAATACATGTTTTTCTTTGGCAAGATGCTTTCAAATTCTGGCAAAATACCAAATAAAACATGTCTGCTAAGAAGGCACAATGAAATGGCTGTAAAAGCATCCATCTAAATAGTTCTTTTTCTGCAATAAGTTTCATATGGGTTTATTAAAGAGAGAAATTCTATAATGCTGCCATAAAAAAACCCAAACTACAGAAGAGATATATCCCACATACAGACTTGATGGTTTGATAGTGCTGAGGCTGAAGAATGAATGTTAACACAGAAAAAGGCAGGAAACTGTTTTTATTACCAAAACAAAAGAATTGCTATTGACAATGCTTAATGTGATAAATATTATATATAAAACCTAGTCAGAACTATTTTAATGCCATTCTCTTTCCTTATAATCAAAAGCATTAATCTTTGATATAAAGAGCTTCCTAAATACAAGTGTATTTTTCAGGAATGCCAAGGAAAGGGGTTTAAGATCGTCTTCAGCCAGAGACAACTGAAGAGAAGACAAGCATCAGCAGTACTTCAATGTAATTAAATACGTAAAGGATCTACATGAATCTCTTGATATTTCTTCTTCAAAGTTCACAGCAATGGATTGAGCTTTTAAGCCTGCCAAGCAAGAGAGGTATTTCCCTAAGGTGGTCCAGTAGTCATAGCACATGTTCTTGGCCAAGAGATTTGAAAGTTACCATGTACTATTTTAAAAATTACAGTACCAGTGTAATAATTTTCAGCCCTCAGTCACAGAACCGCTTCCTTCACTGTCTCTTTGCACACATCAGAATTCACTGCTCTAAATCTCTGCTTAGTAACAAAAAACATCTGCCACAGACTCCTGTTGTATTCATATGGCTTAAGAAGATTAGTCTCTTCAGAAAACAGCTAAAAAATGAAACAATTTTAAGTACTGCACTGTTGGTGTGAAGTAAGGCTTTCGCAACTGCAGTCCCAAACCTACAGATATACATTCAAATTCTGAGTTATTACAGGTTCCTCCGAAAGATCTGTGAAAAGTGAAAACAAGCATAGACCTTAGCTTATGTGAAAGAGGAACACCCTTAGATGACCATGTTCTGTGCTATTGATGATTAAGAGGAAAGAAAAAGGGAAAACAGTTAATCATTTTTCACCAGTGCAAAATGTGGTGGTCAGCAATTTAAGACACATTGTGTGAGATATTGAGCATCCCTGCACTGTTCTTCATAACAAATGTTTGTGTGACCTTTACTTTCTTTGACTGAGAGCCATCACTTCTCACCACATCCCTTGACTATACTTAAGAATGGGGTTTAAATGCTACAAATGTCAAGCAGTTTTTCTCAGAGGATAAGGGATTTGGTCGCTCCTTTCTTGGGGAATGCTTATTGTCATCTTGGTATGTATTGTGAATAGAAAAAGAAAATTAAGTTACAGCAGACCTAATAGTTTGGTTAATACCTAGACTTATACTTCTCGCAAGCCAAACAAGAGAAGGCATTTTTCAACTTAGATATAGAGGGGGAAGAGGTGAATAGCTTAAGAACTTTAAAAAGCATCTCCTTCATATCCCCCCGTATTTTTAGGCAGGTATCTGCTTCCAGTGTACAGGCATCAATCCTCCAGCAGCACTGAGAGCGCTCTTCGACAGACACTATCTCACAATTTACCCTGACTTTCTAACCCATCCTTTTTTATTACTGCACAAATGGCTTTGAGAATAGTTGATATTTTTAGTTGGTGGAAATGATTTTTTAAATGTTTTGTAGTCAAACTAAAATGATTTCTCTTAGTTTCCAAAGTGCATGACACTTTTTAAACCTTTTTTCACCTTTTCTCCCACATTTTCAATTTGTAAATGAAAAACCTTCAGAACTGACTCATTCTAAAGATAACAACAAAGAGGCTATGACATTTCCAAAAATTTTCATAGTCCAAATCTTTTTTTAGCTGATCCTGAAATAGAGCAATCTTCACTGTCTGAGAGGGCAACAAGCTGCCTGACATAAACCTTGAAGTTTTACCCCAATGGAGAGGATATACCTACCTCCTTTTCCAAATGATTCCCCAAATTAAATGGAAATATGTAAAAAACTATACTTTAATGTCTAACAAACTTATTTTTTAATTTAAAAAAATGTGTTTTGTAGAATTTTGTCACATACAAATGAGTGCTTGGCCTTTTAATTTTTTCTAATAGTAGCAGAAGTAATGCAGGGACCTGTCAGTACACTTAGATGGCACAGGGTTGTTAAAAAAAAAATCTCACTTGGCTGACTGGATCTACTTTTAGCTGTAGGATTTTTTGTGCTACATTTTTTATCTGATAACCATGAAATACAGTAGCAGATCTCCTTTCCATATTCTGGTCTCTTCTCTAGGAGATCATGGTGCTCAGGCATTATAAAATTAAGCTATAAAGGAGATTTTGTAGAGCTGGGTGTTAATATCATATTTCCAATAATTTGTGTATGTTTAAAACTTCTCTAAAGTTTCTCATTTCTGCATGACTTTCCTGTAGTGCACTAAATGAGGGTACCATGATAACTGTGGCTGCTAGCTAATAAGAAGATTATTTCTATCATCTTTAGTAGTTAATTGGAATGGGTCATGTACCTGCAGGCAATCAAAAATGAAATCAAAAGGACCAAGTTAACCAAGTTAGAATTTAAAGTGTCTGCAGGAAGATTCTTTCCAATATCAGAAGCAAGCTTTTAAGAAAGTGCTACATAAATAAATATAACTCTTTGGAGAAGGAAAAAAATAGTTTTCAGTCTAAAACCTGAAATACAAAAGGAAAATCTTTTAGGAAGAATACTTATGGCTTTTATTCATAAAGTTACATTTCCAGTTCACTTCCTTCGTCCCTGTGTTTTTCTGCTTAGTATATGTGTCTGAAGTAAATGAGACCAATAGGAGACTTGCCAAGGCTTGGATTTCACACCAAATGCTTTACATGTGAAAAGACCTTTTCAAAATAGCAGTCTTGACTGCAGAGCAATTTTTTTTTTAACTAGGTCTGATGATCCCTAGACTTACATTTAAATTTCTGCTTGCATACTAACAAATAGAAAGGTAGATTCATAGGAAGAGAAACTATGCAATTAGACCTCCAGTCTCTATATTACCACTGCATTTGAGAACAAGAGGCTGATTCAGTACTGTTGTGAAGTGGAAAATGACTTACCTTTTTGAAGAATATTTTCCAGTACAGGAAGAGTTCTATGTGTTATTTTCCAGTAAATTATTTATTAGAGGTCACTCTTCATAGTTTCTCAAAGCAGAGCCAGATATGAGCTTCACAAACAAAATTTTTGGGCTGTTTTCTCCTCTCCTCCTGATTTCAGGGACTCAATAAGCTCTATTTCTCTTCCAGCTGGGAATGTGCTTCCATTACTGTTCCTCCGTGAGAGGAGTTCCTTGGATGCCTTCCTCTCTTATGGCCCACATTTTCTTTCAACCAACATGCAAGTGCATCAGGATATCAGTATTTTAAACTATTCTAGAAATCATAGAGGTGGAGGGGAAAGGGAATGCTATTGTCCTGAAAGAAAATAGCTCCACAATGGGAGAGCTGATTCTAGTCTGTCAGTTTGATACAAGAGGCTTGACCACCAAACACAGCTAGGATTCATGTAAGCCAGTTCTGACAGAGCAGGAATCTCCCCTACCATGATCTCCACTAATTAGTTGTATCTCAGGAGTTTCATAGTATCAATATCCATGACAAGCAGT
Organism: Strix uralensis; assembly: GCF_047716275.1. Lineage (NCBI taxonomy): Eukaryota > Metazoa > Chordata > Aves > Strigiformes > Strigidae > Strix > Strix uralensis. Next base: position 50,344,981 of record NC_133976.1, on the reverse strand, counting down.
TGTAAATATAGCCCTGAGCTTCTTCTCTACATGGAGGACACTTCTCAAAGACTGTAATGTCCTCTGCTACACCATCTGCTACAGATTTTATTGTGGAAAGCCTGTGTTAAGTCAGAAGAATCTTTACTTTCCTTAGCTTGTTTTCTATTTTCCATGACTGACAGTCTCTGTTTCCAAAGCCTTCCTCAACATGTACCACAAAAGACTCTTCTGGGGAACCAGCTGCTCCCTTTTTGCCTAGGATAGAGTTCTTGAGCAGCTATTTCTAATAATCTGCTTACTCACAGCAGAGGATAATTAAACCCTTCATTTATACTTTCTGGGTGGCTGCTTAACTCAGAGAAGTTTATGCTCTATCACAAGTTCCATATGTGTCTTGTTGAGTCTCTGTGGTTTCCTAATTTCCAGTCAATATACACGGCCACAGATGTCTTGTTCTTTCCTTAAGACATTGTTGATCAGTTGTGTTATTCAAACATCACCATGCTACAGTCAGAAAAGCTAACATTTGATGTACAGGACCTTACTTTCTGTATTGGGTTGGCATAGCAAGGTTTTGGTAGTAGGGGTGCTACAGAAGTGGCTTCTGTGAAGCTTCCCCTACATCCAACAGAGCCAGTGCCAGCTGGCTACAAGACAGACCTGCTGCTGTCCTTATCTCAACACACAAGCCTTTTGTCATATTTTCTCTCCCTTGTGCAGTTGAGGAGGGGGAGTGATAGAGTGGCTTTGGTGGGCACCTGACATCCAGCCAGGGTCAACCTACCACACTTTCTTTAGCCAATTCTTTTAAGGGCAGTAGTATGCCTAGTATTGGCCAGAAAGCAGTCTGAGTCATTAAAACTTTGATCATTAATGAAAAGGATCAGTTATTCAACCCTTAGAGAAAGTATCTATGTGTTATGTAGCTGCATGAAACTGATTTAGGAAACAGACGTGGCCATATATAAGGGCCTAGAAAGACCACATTAGTAAGTCTTTTTATTTTGGGGTGATTATATGTAGAAATTAAGGGTGAAACTCTGGTTCACTGAAATCAATGGCCAAGCCTTCAGTTAATTTCATTGAGGACAAATTTTACATGTTATTCCTGAAGTAAATTCAGTCTGAAATAGACATGGACATGTTTGCAAATGCTGAGCCACCAGAAGTTAGCTTTCATTGTTAAATCATAGACATGTCTGAGCATGTGCTCAGAAACCCACTCAGGTGACAGGCAGCACTGAAACTCAAAGGGAAAAATGCTAAGGAGGATTTTAGACACTGTCCTGCTTTAGCCAGGATAGGGTTAAGTTTACCCAGCAGTGGGGGGGAAGCTCTAGCCGGGTTATTCATATATCATGCTGACGTCACATCCTGGCGCGAGCATGGGAAGAATCGGTGGACGCATGGGTTGGCGCAGCCAGTTCTCTCACTGCTGTATCGGTATATGCTTTGCTCTGTTCATTGTTATCACTGTTATTCTTATTGTTATTGTTTATTGTGTTGCTGTTGCTCTGTTGTATTAAACCTGTCCTTATCTCAGTCTCAGGGCTTTGTATTTCACTCCCTTCGTGGGGGAGGGGCAGCGGCCGCGTGGTCTCAGACCCCGGCAGGGGCTAAACCATCACAGACACATTGCAGAAGATTTTTTTTAATGATGGAAGTAAAGGACAGAAATATATCTTGTAAAGTAGAGAAATGTGAAGAAGAAAGAAGTAGGATTTGAGGCACTACAAATTGCCAGGATATAACTCTACTAACAAGCCCACTAGATAAAGTCTGAAACCAAAGATTGAGTCACCATCATCATAGATTCATGTTGTGTCAGTTTAAATCGACACTCCTCCTGGTCCCCTAGCTTTTTGCTCTGTTCTTGCTGGAAGCCAAAGGGAAGAAGGTGCTCTCTTAGCTGCCATGCTTCATAGACTGGTGTATCAACATGAAATAAAATTCTTGGTGATTTAAGATGACATGCAAGCCTGTGATATGCAGTGGCTAAGCAGTAGCAGAAGACTGGCCAGACATCTGGATCCAGTAGCCTATTAAGTCCCTACAAATGAAACATTAGAGATTGTGAATCAAAACTCTGAGGAGTCACGTATGCAAGTGTATTGCAAGAGTAAGTTGAATGGTTGGGGATATATGAAATCCATCACTAACATAAACACTTTGTATATAAGAGGTCTGAGAGCAACGGGATGTTCAAGGATGGAGTTTGAGGGTACAGTGACATAGATACCTACCTGAGAAAAACTCACATTTTGAGTTTCTGCTATGCAGTGGTGCTGTAGCAAGGAGATCTGGATGGTGACCAGAGCTGGACAGCAAAGAACAGGCCAACCTGATCCAAATCAGATATTCTTCCCTCACAAAAGATCGATGTAGCTGATGGGACACACTGAGGCTGAAAACAAAAAGCCATGCTAAGGGATGAGAGACAACAATGCTGGTATGTCACATAGTTACATGCACTCAGTGACTCTGTTCCTTGTGTATTGAGGTTAGACATGGTCCAGGGTTAGGCCTATTGCAAACCAACTCTGGGGCATAGTTTAGATTGGTGATCTAAGGGGTGAACTGTTCCTGGCCATGCTGTCATGCCGCACTGACTGCATGTGGGCTTACTGAGAGATGAAACTGAAAATAAAACTCTCCTAGTACATAGCTCCAGTTACACAGAAAGGAGAACTAAGGTAAACTAGTTCTTTAATATTTTTTTTGTCCATTGGAGAAAGAACTCAGATATCTTTCTTTAGTCACACAAGTGAAATACTTTCTAACTGATCCTCCAGGGCACTGACAGCACTTTCAGCCAGTTAGGGAAATAGAAAGAATGGTGTCGAGTTGCTATAGAAAGAAAAGATTCAGCTTTCAAATGTATCACAGAACAGTATCAAAAGATATTTATAAGCAGGCAGGAAGAGCACAAAGTTTGTACCAGCTGCAATTAAAAGTTCACAGAAGGTTTCCTAGAGCTAATTCCTGAATGCTGAGTAGATGTGAATCAGAGCTGCAAGGTGCTTGACATTTTGATAGTGTGTTTTGCAGACCTTTAATGAATATATAAAGCTACAGAGCAAATGGTGGAATAATGAATATATAAAACTACAGAGAAAATGACAGAATTTTGTTGAAGAATAAAGCTACATAGCTAATAGGAGACAGCCATTGTTTGTGCCCTCCAAGAATAATGGAAAGAAAGAATCACTTATACAAAGAGATGTTGCCTGGATTTAAAAATAGTGATTTTCTATAAGAAATCATACTTATAATGACATATTTAAAGAGGGGCACTTTCCTATGGAAAGGTGTCAAGTGCCTGATTTTGATGATCCCAGGAAAACAAGGATTTAAAATTTTTAAATACAAACAGGAAGGTCTTGCTTTGGGAACACATTCACATTGCCCCAGCAGATTATCCTTTTGGGACAGTCCTGCTCGATTAAGCAGACACCCACTGGAGCACTACAGCACATTCATGGCTGGTGAAGGAAGACAGAGAAGAGATGGGAAGGAAGAGAAAAGGAGAAGATCACAGTTAGTTGTCATTATCACCTATATCAGAGCTGTGTGGTAGTGTAAGGGTCTAAACAGATAATTACAGATCTCCCCCAACTGTTAGAAGCAGCAGGTTTGATACACTGTCTGTTCATGGCTCAGAGCTGCATGAGTGCCCACAGCTCATGTGCCATGCCACCACCAGGAACCATTTCCACAGCTGGCAGCCAGCAGTACCTGGTGGTGGCCATCAGTTTCCCTCTGGAGCTCCTCTCATCTCAGGCCTGCCAGTGGGAACCCCCACAGCTTCCCTGGGATCACTGTCCTGGGGTGGCCCTCAGATAAGGGTGAGGGCAAGGCTGGCCAGCAAAGGAGAGGTTCCTGCAAGCACTGAGATGTAAGTTTTGAAGACCTTTCTCTCTGCCAAACATTTGTTCATCTCTTAAAAAAATGTTAAGAATTAAAAAAAAAAAAAAAAAAGGAATGATTGTGATGGAAGGGCTTTCTTTCAAATGCACCCTCCCATCCCCACCCCACCAAAGATCATAAAAGTTTACAGTGGCACAGTGGACAGAGAACTTTGATGTCCCAAAATATACAAAGGGAAGGAGGTACTGAATGCTAAAGCCGCATGACTGTCCTTCCCTGGTTCTGCAGAGACTGAGAGTGAGGGAATTATAATTGACCTTACACTGATGTAATCTTAGTCATGACACCTCCTGTGGCAGCTTTAATTCCAGGAAGAGACTTGAGTGGTGGGACGGTCATTCACCTAGATGTAACATCTACATTTAGGATAGAATGCACCCCTTAGACAAGAAACACTAGTTTTATTTATAGAGAATTCTAATATACTGGGCCACAGTCAGCTCTCTGAAACGGGTCAGCATGAGTCCTAGGCTTCCAGTTCTGCAAAAATATCTGCCATCCCAACCTTCAAGTTGGAATAAATAAAACTTGTGGTAATGTGCTATTGTATGTGTCATACTGTGTAGCCAGTAAGCACCTGGAGGTAGATATTTTTTCCTTTATTGTGCTATGAAAGGTTTCCATGTTAACAGAACAATCAGCTCTTTTTTTAAGCATCAGTTGGCATTTCTAAGCTGTTCAGTGTAGGTGAACACTGTCACTACTGTAGTTTTATGCTGCAGGAGACTGTGGAATGAATAAATAAATGCTTATTTCTAACATCCCCCTCCTCCTTGAATCTCACCTCTGTCACTGAAAGAATCACGGAAGTCAAGCACTGTTGCTTTCCTCTTAATCCTTTGACACATCTATAATTCACATACTCTCAGCCATCAGTAGAATTCATTAGATATTCTTTTAGAGGCTTTTTGATCACAGAATTTCATTCCTGTATCAGAAGCTTTCTTTATTATTAATAATAATAATAACAACAATAATAACAAAAGTATCAGCAGCATCAATTTCACAAGCCAAAAGAAATAAGAAATTAAAATACTAACTGATGATCCATCATGAGTGTTTCAGGTGTGAAGATTTCATGAAACCATCTGACTAGTATTAACAGGGATATTCCATCAAGGTGGTTTGGAAATGGAACAAAGACTTCACCAGCACCATCAAAACATAGATAATTCAGTGAGTGTGTTCTCAGCATTCAGGTTCACTATAAAATCAAATCAGTTACCAGCAGTCCTGGATGACCGGAGAGGTCCCGACAGACTGGAAACTGGCCAATGTGACGCCCATCTATAAGAAGGGTCGGAAGGATGATCCAGGAAATTACAGGCCTGTCAGCTTGACGTCGGTGCCTGGGAAGCTGATGGAGCAGCTCATCCTGAGTACCATCATACAACACATGTGGGACAACCAGATGATCAGGCCCAGTCAGCATGGGTTTATGAAAGGCAGGTCCTGCTTGACAAACCTGATCTCCTTCTACGACAGGGTGACCTGCTTATTGGATGAGGGAAAGGCTGTGGATGTTGTCTACCTTGACTTTAGTAAGGCCTTTGACACCGTTTCCTACAGCATTCTCCTGGCAAAACTGGCTGCTTGAGGCTTGGATGGGCACACGCTTTGCTGGGTAAAAAACTGGCTGGATGGCCGGGCCCAAAGAGTTGTGGTGAACGGAGTTAAATCCACTTGGTGGCCGGTCACGAGTGGTGTCCTCCAGGGCTCGGGTTTGGGGCCACTCCTGTTTAACATCTTTATTGATGATCTAGACGAGGGGATCGAGTGCACCCTCAGTAAGTTTGCAGATGACACCAAGTTGGGTGGGAGTGTTGATCTGCTCAAGGGTAGGGAGGCTCTGCAGAGAGATCTGGACAGGCTGGAGCGATGGGCTAAGGCCAGCTGTAGGAGTTTCAATAAGGCCAAATGCTGGGTGCTGCACTTGGGCCACAACAACCCCCAGCAGCGCTACAGGCTTGGGGAGGAGTGGCTGGAGAGCTGCCAGTCAGAGAGGGACCTGGGGGTGTTGATTGACAGCCGGCTGAACATGAGCCAGCAGTGTGCCCAGGTGGCCAAGAAGGCCAATGGCATCCTGGCCTGTATCAGAAATAGCGTGTCCAGCAGGGACAGGGAAGTGATCTTACCCCTGTACTCGGCACTGGTGAGGCCGCACCTCGATGACTGTGTTCAGTTTTGGGCCCCTCACTACAAAAAGGACATTGAATTACTCGAGTGTGTCCAGAGAAGGGCAACGAAGCTGGTGAAGGGTCTGGAGCACATGTCGTACGAGGAGCAGCTGAGGGAACTGGGGTTGTTTAGTTTGGAGAAGAGGAGGCTGAGGGGAGACCTCATCGCCCTCTACAACTACCTGAAAGGAGGTTGCAGAGAGATGGGGATGAGCCTCTTTAACCAAGTAATGAGTGATAAGACAAGAGGGAATGCCCTCAATTTGCGCCAGGGAAGGTTTAGACTAGATATTAGGAAGTATTTCTTTACAGAATGGGTTGTTAGACGTTGGAATGAGCTGCCCAGGGAGTTGGTGGAGTCCCCATCCCTGGAGGTGTTTAAGAGTCAGGTTGACATAGCGCTTGGTGATATGGTGTAGTTGGGATCTGCCAATGCTAGGTTAACGGTTGGACTAGATGATCTTCAAGGTCCTTTCCAACCTAGATGATTCTGTGATTCTGTGATTCAGTTCTAATCCAACTCTCAATCAATAAACAATCCTGAGAGATCAGTCTTCTAAGTTAGTGCAAAAACCCTTTTTTGGACAACATGAGGAGAAAAATGGATTTGAACATTGCAGAAATGGAAGTTATCAGGTAAAAGCACTGACTGGAACAGAAAGAACATACAAGTTAATAAGTTGCCTTTAGAAATTTGGAAATAAGTGTTTTGCAAGCTAGGGCATCTCTTCTCTCTGAAATTACAGTGAACTCTTTTTGGTCCTTTCCCTCACGCATCTTATTGCTAAGCCCCCTAAACAAAAGACACAAGTTACTTCTTCCTAGCTAAGGGTTTCTCAGGCACACAATCAAGTGCGCTCTATTGGGTACTAAGACTTCTTAATTTGGGGAGGACTTTTCCAGGTCAGGCAGAATGGGTGAGTGGGAAGGTCACCCTTACCTGGAAAAGAATCTTCCTTCTACAGAGCACTGAGCTCTAATGCAGATGCCTAAATTGGGCTAGCAGGACACAGGCTCTGTACTGAACAATGACTATTTGGGCCTTTCATGTTTTCTCCACAACAACAGACACTGTGCCTGCCCTGTATTTAGGCTGTCTGAAGAAGACATCTGCTTCCTTTCTTGATCAGGCAGTCCATTACAAGTATCTACCATGATGGCAGCGTGCTGGTCTGTTCTCTCATCCTTACCCCATGTTAGCCTTCCACCTCTTTTCCAGCTCGTGAGTTTAAATGTTCTGAGCTATGATGGTACACCTGTTCCCAGCCTTTCCCTTGTTCATCTCCTTACAAGTTTTAGGCTATGTTGGCTTTTTCAGGGAGTAGTCCTACTTTCATAAGAATAGTTTTGATGACCTATTTCCGTTCAGCAGTAGATGTTCCCCTATTAGTCTTTGGCCTTTGCTTACAGTTACTTTCTGTCTTAATATGAAAGTCTTTTACAAGAGATGGCAGAGAGATGGGACAAGGAGAGTGTGTCTGGGGGTAGTGAGCATCTAGCATCAAACCAAGGGGGAGGAGAAGGTGTGCACAGAGGGTAAGGACACAAAGAGTAGGGCCTGTGTGCTTTGAGTGAGCCCAGATGGTCTTACTTGGAGAGACCAGAGATCTGGCTGTGAGGACCATGTGGGGCAGAGACCATAGGTCTTGGGATCTTGACAGTCCATCAGAAAGTAGAAAAGGCATGGTCACTCTTTGAATAAAGCATTTCTGCCAAAAACCTAAGCATGGGGGAGAGGGCCCGTGATGGGTAGGTGGGAAGGGAATGGAACAGAAGCTCTTGGCTCAGTGCAGAGAAGGAGATTTTCACAGTGGTGACATCCTTCTTGTAGGCCCTGATCAGGCAACTTTGCTCCCTATCTCCTCTGCCCTTACGAAGTTTCACTGCCCCAAGCCACGGCAACTGTTTATACAGTAATTTTCTTCCCTGCTTCCTTCCCTTCCCCTGTCTTTTGTCATCTCCAACAAGCAACAAACAAGCAAACCCACATAACAAAAGCATAAAAGGATATAGAGGGTCAGGGAAGATGTAATTTGATCAACAATTCCTGCCCACGAAGGACCATGGATAATGTGTAACTGGGCAGTGAGTGGGTGAAGCAGGAAAGCTTAGAGGATTCAGGAAGGTGTGAAGACACCTCAAGTCCTTTTGAAGATGGGAGGTAAATACATGATACAAAGATACATTTGGAATCTATGTAATATTACCTTTGGATTTATTACAGTGCAAAGAGACTTTCAGTATAATCACACCCACATTCCACTGTGTCCATTCCTGAGTGCTCAGCATGTTCACAGCCTTCACCAGTGAAGGAGCAGGCAACATCTGACACACAAGTGTTAGTCTGGATGCCTTATCTGATAGCAAAGAATGCAGAAGGCTGTGCACACATGCACTGAAGAAACTGGGTCTCATGGTGTAGATAGAAAGGCTCACCTGTGGAAGGGTTATCTGTGCAAAAGGTAACACTACACAGTGAAGAGCTGTGGTTTGGAGAGTTCAGGAATCCTGGTATCAGGTCTGTCACATTGTGCTTGCTGTCTTGCTACCTGAGATCTACAGACTTGACATAAGCTCTACATAAGCTTGTACAAATGCTATTAAGTGGGTTTCAAGTTAAACCATTTGGGGACAATATGTCCAAAGGGGACATTTTGCAAAGGCATTTCTCACCAAAGACAGAAGTGTAAGTATCAGGGGAAAGTTACCTTTAATGCAACATCCTGACTTTACTCCTGCAAGTTCTGGATTTGGTCAGCATTCATAAGACAGGGAGAATTTCCTGCCACCTTAATCTGGTCCATTTTTTGTTCTCCTTGTTCTCTATATTAAGGAAAATAATCACAGAATCACAGAATCATCTAGGTTGGAAAGGACCTTGAAGATCATCCAGTCCAACCGTTAACCTAGCACTGGCAGATCCCAACTACACCATATCACCAAGCGCCATGTCAACCTGCCTCTTTAACACCTCCAGGGATGGGGACTCCACCAACTCCCTGGGCAGCTCATTCCAACGTCTAACAACCCATTCTGTAAAGAAATGCTTCCTAATATCCAGTCTAAACCTTCCCTGGTGCAACTTGAGGGCATTCCATCTTGTCCTATCGCTTGTTACTTGGTTAAAGAGACTCATCCCCAGTTCTCTGCAACCTCCTTTCAGGTAGTTGTAGAGGGCAATGAGGTCTCCCCTCAGCCTCCTCTTCTCCAAACTAAACAACCCCAGTTCCCTCAGCCGCTCCTCGTACGACATGTGCTCCAGACCCTTCACCAGCTTCGTTGCCCTTCTCTGGACACGCTCGAGTAATTCAATGTCCTTTTTGTAGTGAGGGGCCCAAAACTGAACACAGTAATTGAGGTGCGGCCTCACCAGTGCCGAGTACAGGGGTAAGATCACTTCCCTGTCCCTGCTGGCCACGCTATTTCTGATACAGGCCAGGATGCCATTGGCCTTCTTGGCCACCTGGGCACACTGCTGGCTCATGTTTAGCTGGCTGTCAATCAACACCCCCAGGTCCCTCTCTGACTGGCAGCTCTCCAGCCACTCCTCCCCAAGCCTGTAGCGCTGCTGGGGGTTGTTGTGGCCCAAGTGCAGCACCCAGCATTTGGCCTTATTGAAACTCCTACAGTTGGCCTTAGCCCATCGCTCCAGCCTGTCCAGATCTCTCTGCAGAGCCTCCCTACCCTCGAGCAGATCAACACTCCCACCCAACTTGGTGTCATCTGCAAACTTACTGAGGGTGCACTCGATCCCCTCATCTAGATCATCAATAAAGATGTTAAACAGGAGTGGCCCCAAACCCGAGCCCTGGAGGACACCACTCGTGACCGGCCACCAAGTGGATTTAACTCCGTTCACCACAACTCTTTGGGCCCGGCCATCCAGCCAGTTTTTTACCCAGCAAAGCGTGCGCTCATCCAAGCCTTGAGCAGCCAGTTTTGCCAGGAGAATGCTGTGGGAAACGGTGTCAAAGGCCTTGCTAAAGTCAAGGTAGACAACATCCACAGCCTTTCCCTCATCCAATAAGCGGGTCACCCTGTCATAGAAGGAGATCAGGTTTGTCAAGCAGGACCTGCCTTTCATAAACCCATGCTGACTGGGCCTGATCATCTGGTTGTCCCGCATGTGTTGTATGATGGGACTCAGGATGAGCTGCTCCATCAGCTTCCCAGGCACTGACGTCAAGCTGACAGGCCTGTAATTTCCTGGATCATCCTTTCAACCCTTCTTATAGATGGGCGTCACATTGGCCAGTTTCCAATCTGTCGGGACCTCTCCGGTCATCCAGGACTGCTGGAAAATGACCAGCCAGCTCCTTCAGCACCCTTGGGTGTATCCCGTCCAGTCCCATAGACTTGTGTGTGTCTATGTGATGCAGTAGGTCACTGACTATCTCTTCCTGGATTGTGGGGGGGTCGTTTACCAGTCTCTGTCTTCTGGCTGAGGAGGCTGGATTCCCTCAATACAACTAGTCTTGTTATTAAAGACTGAGGCAAAGAAGGCATTAAGCACCTCAGCCTTTTCCTCATCACTTGTTACCATGTTTCCTCCTGCATCTAGCAGGGGATGGATACTCTCCCTGGTCTTTCTTTTGCTACTAACATACTTATAGAAACATTTCTTATTGTCCTTGATTGCTGAAGCCAGAGTTATTTTTAGCTGGGCTTTAGACCTCCTGATTTCCACCCTGCATAGCCTCACAGCCTCTTTGTAATCACTGTGAGTGGCTAGCCCCTTCTTCCACAAGCTGTAAACTCTCCTTTTCTCCCTGAGTTGCAGCCAAAGCTCCCTGTTTAGCCAGGGTGGTCTTCTCTGTCGTCGGCTTCTCTTACAGCACCTGGGGACCTCCTGCTCCTGAGCCATTAAGACTTCCTTCTTAAAGAGTGCCCAGCCTTCCTGGACCCCTATACCCTTCAGGATTGTCTCCCAAGGGATCCTTTCAAGCAGGTGCCCAAACAAGACAAAGTCAGCCCTTTTGAAGTCCAGGATGTCAGTTTTGCTTCCCCCACTCCTGGCCTCTCTAAGAATAGAGAACTCTATTATTTCATGATTGCTGTGCCCTAGTCGTCGTCCAGCCACCACATCATCCACCAGTCCTTCTCTGTTCACAAAGAGGAGATCCAGCAGGGCACCTTCTCTGGTTGGTTCACTCACCAGCTGCATCAGGAAGTTATCTGCCACACATTCCAGGAATCTCCGAGACTGGTCCCGCTCTGCTGTGTTATATTTCCAGGAGATGTCTGGGAAGTCAAAGTCTCCCACAAGAACAAGGGCAAGCGATCGTGAGATTTCTCCGAAATGCCTATAGAATATTTCATCCACCTCTCTGTCCTGGTTGGGTGGCCTATAGTAGACTCCTACTACAACATCTGCCCTGTTGGCCTTCCCCCTGATTCTAACGCAAAGACACTCTACCTTGTCTTCACTACACTTGTACTCAAAGCAATCATAAGAGTCCCTAACATACAGCGCCACCCCACCACCTCTCCTTCCTTGCTTTCCCTCCTAAAGAGCTTGTAGCCATCAATTGGCACACTCCAGTCCTGGGAGACATCCCACCATGTTTCTGTTATAGCCACAACATCATAATTTTCCTGTTTCATCATGGCTTCAAGCTCCTCCTCTTTGTTACCCACGCTGTGTACATTGGTATACATGCACTTCAGATGGGCTGGTGTTTTGCCCCCTTCCCCCTTCAGATCTAGTTTAAAGCTCTGTCCATGAGCCCAGCTAACTCCTGCCCCAAGATCCTCTTCCCCCTCTGGGACAGGTGCATTCCATCTAATGCCAAAAGGACTGGCGCCCTGTATACCAACCCATGATTGAAAAATCCAAATCCCTGACAGTAACACCAGTCTTGGATCCACAAGTTCATCTGTTGAGTTCTCCTGTATTCTTCTTCATCCATCCCCCCAACTGAAGGGATGGAGGAGAACACAATTTGTGCCCCTGACCCCTTAACCAGTTTCCCCAAGGACCTGAAATCTCTCTTCATTGCTTTAGGACTTCTGATAATGTTGTCACTACCTACCTGAAAATCCAGGAGAGGGTAGCAGTCCTTGGGTCTCACTAGAGTGGGGAGTTTTGCCGTGAGGTCCTTGACGCGGGCCCCAGGGAGGCAGCAGACTTTCCTATGAAGCGGGTCCAGTCTGCATATGGGGCCTTCGATACCCCTCAGAATGGTGTCACACACTACCATGACTCCCCTGGGGTTCTTTTTAGAACTGGTTTTAATACCTGGTGTAGAATGACACGGCTTTGGTGGACCTTGGTCTTCCTCCTTGTTTGTCTCATTTTCTTCCTCTTTCTCTTTACTCAAAAGTTCCAGGGCCCTGAATCTATTGTTTTAAAGCGGTTTCCATCACTATTTTCTCATAGGTTTAGGAAGAAAGCTCCTGACTCCATCCCTTCCTTTTTTTAGAAGTGGTTAGCTTCTCCAATTACAATCACTAAAATTTAGTGTTTCTTCTAGCAGAAAATATATTGTCATAGAAAGGACAAGATGCTCAATGGCCTGTGGCCCAGTGTCTCAAATGTTCTAATCCACAAAAGTTGGGTTTCATAATTTGACAAAAACGTATTTCCAGTCAGTTCCATAGTATATTCTGAACAGTCTGTGGTATTTTTGTTTGATTGATTATTTTGGAGTTTCCCAAAATTTGGCAAACGTACTGTCCTAGTCATGGCATAAAATATAGTCATAACCATGCATCAAGTTGTTATTTCTGGCTTTTCTAAAGCAAGATCAATCTCTTTTATTTATTAAAGTTATTTTGTAACTTTTGCCTCTCAAAAATGAGACAATAAGAAACCTTTACAAGTTATTTTTTTAAACTGGTTTTGTCTTATAAAGTAATTGTTCCTCATGGATGATCCGCTTATCAGAATATGTCAGTCATCCTTTTATTATAAAAACAAAACAAAAAAATTCTTAGCATCTCTGCCTTATTTTCTTCATGTTTAGGTTGTCTACATATATTTTTACTTTTCTTTCTTCAGTCATCTCAGAATCTACTCTTTCTTTTTACCCTTACCATCACAATTCCATCCCACTCTCCTGTAATCTTTCATTTTTCTTTTCCTTCATTCCATATGCAGTTCAAATACCTCATTCTCAGTTCTTAAGTGTATTCATGGTGTTATCCTTATTTAAATTTCTGCTTCCAGTTAACACAATCAATGTTTGTACTTCTTTTTTACAACTTTTTACCTTCATCCATTAAAGTTAGGCACCTTCCTCCATTCTCTTCTTGGTATCTGGAACATCTTTTTTGCTTCCAAAGTGTCCATCTCCTCTGTCTGTGTCTAGTGCAAACCATGGGAGTTGTCCCCGTGTGAATGAGCTTACATTTTATTTTGAATTTGCCAGTAATCTAGATGAAGCATTTTTTTAACCTGCGCATATATGCATTACAGTATCACCTTGACAGAGTCACATGTAGCCTGATTTTCTGAACACTTGCAGTTTTTCCTCCATGCTTGTTATGTTGTAAAGAAGCTAGTCACTTCACTCAACTGCAAATTAAAAGTAAATTGTCATTTCCTTTCATAGTGAAAAAAATTCAAGATACAATTTTCTGGTACTTCTGGGTCATTTGAAAATCATAGCTTTTAGCATCTCCCTTAGCAATGTCCACAACAGAGAAACTCACACCCATGAAAATGCAGAGTTTCACTGGAAAAAGGCCTTTAAACAAATTATTTTCAGGAGACTTTCTTCATTTTTTCTGAAAGAAGATAATACATTTGGATTTTTTTTCTGACATCTTCATTTGTGTAGCCATTTAAACCTTGACAAACTGGAAGCAGGGCCTATCTTCACACCTCATTTCTTTACCTTGCTGACAGAAAATGGCAGAGGCGTTCCTCTCTGCAAGAACTGATTTTGCTGAGGAGTACAGATGAGATGGGTAAAATGCTGTACTAAAAGGTTAATGTATTGCATAGCAGAGGGAGGCAGGAATAGAGTAAGAAGTTTGACTGACAAAAAATCAGCTTTTTGTCTGGCAACAACACCAGTGAGATCAGTTTTTGTTCAATAAACATGTATTAGTATAAATACATTCCCTTTCTGTTTAAACAAATTGCTTTTACTTTCCCCTCCTTTTTCACAGGCTACAATCCATGAACACAGTCAATTTCCTCAACTTCACTGAAATGTTCTAAAAACATCTGCAGAAGAAAAATACAGCTTTAGATCAGATTGCTTTAAATACTACTTGCTAGTTAGTGGAACTTCAGGGACTAAGCCAAGTAATAAAGAAAATTATCTCATATGAATCACCTGCTTACTAGGAATGTGGCTACTGAGCATCTACCTAGAACAACTTAATATATGCTATTTTCACTAATGTTTGCTGTCACTAGATGTACTCTTCTGTACTGTAAGTTATTTCTGAAGGAATTATTTCTTAGCTGATACATAGCTCCACTGACTGACAAAAGATTATACAGGTCTTTGACAAAATCTTGTATGGGGAACTCTGGACCATAATTTTATCAGCATTTAATGTCCAGTGATTCTGATTGCATTTCTGAGATGGGTTGTTTTTTGTAGATTATTTCCCACATTTCAAACCTGGCCAGTGACCAATCCACTGTATTACAGTTAGACATATTCCTTCCATGCTGTGTTCAGCTGAAAGGCCACAGCAATCTTTCTTTCACTCACCCTTATTTCTACTGGGAATGACTCTTAATTCTTTTCCATAAACTTATCAGAAAGTTATTTTAAGAAAAATAAGGAAAACACACTGCCTAATAATTTAGTAAACATTCTTCATGTACATCCTTACCTTTGGGGAATTGTAACATATTTCATACCTGTTCTGAAATACTTGAGAAACATATATTGAGGATAACACAATTCTGACAGTTTTATCTATAAACTACAATGTCTAAAGCTGCTTTAAAACAGAAAAATCAATCCCTTCTCTGACTAGAGGATTACAATAGGCTTATGGCATGACAGCTGCTTGACAGAGAAGATACCAATGCATCAGCTGTAGAACTCACCCTTTTCTGAAGCTGATTCATTGAAAATATGTCTACTTAGCTTAAACCATGTGTAAAATAAGTGGCTAGCTATAAATAGCTGCATGAGTGCTTAAGTTGTATTTTGTTCCCATATTACTGAACAATAGTTCCAGTGTCACCAGAAATCCCTAATATATGCCTCAGAGTATACAGGCACTTTTACCCCAGACAATGAACCATGGTTTATGTCAATTATTTTGGAAACTAACTTTCTAATTTGATTTAAACTCACACATGAGTACCGATGAAATTGGCAAGAATCTGGATAATGCCATGTGTTTAAAAGTCATTGCATTTGCCTGATGTCTAGAAGACTGATTGCTTTTTATTCAATACTCTTTCCTGTGCTTTTTAGAATGGAGCTTGTTAACTGTCATGTATCAACTATCATGGACATTTTTGTTGTTTTAAATAGTGCTCAGACTGGAAAATCTATGTGCTTTTGTGACATAATCAATGACATATACTCACAGATCTACATAGTGAAAATACCATGCTTGATCCTGCCAAGACACAGTGTTTCAGTCTTCAAACTTACATATACCTGTTCGTAACTTCTCTTGTTTGTCAAGTACTTCTGAGTTCACGTCCTGTTTAAATTATGAGAGTTAAGCTAAATTCCACGAAAGTAATATTTACAAGATTGAGTCTGGATGGATCTAGACAAAAAGTGTGTATTTTATTAATTTTATTTTGCCGTTGTTGTGGATATAACCTGAAGGATAAAATAATGTATCATTAAAATATGTGCTATGAATGCAGCATACAGTGTTGAATATGCAATCCTCATGTATTGTTATATATTTTCTCATACCAACCTACTTATTAGCATGAGTGCTGATCCACACCCAAACTAAGGAACAAATTTGAAATTGATGCCTACATTCACAAAGTAATAGATAGAAACTGATTAAAGAAGTAGCATGAACATAAAATAAGGTATCACATTCATAACAAATGCACAGGATCTTACAAATAGTCAACATTTTAAACAGAATATTTTGAAGAACATTCTGCCTTTTTATGAGTAAGAAACAAAAATCTGTGGGGTTTTCTTCCCCATTTTTAAATTCTATTTTATAGTGAATTTATAGAGATTATTAACAAGAGAAATAGTCATTCTCATTACACTGAGAATTCTCACTAACATGCGAGGTGTGTGGTGCTGCATGTTGCAAAATCCTCTGTGTATTTCCATCTCCCTGGCTTTAACGGGTCTTTCATGACAACTGGTTTATATGGTGATTTTATGATCTTAAGAAATGTCTGGTAAGAATAATGTGATTCATATTTTAGTTTTACTCTGTGTTGATGTGAAAATGTAAAGCCAAGTTTGCAGAAAGGAGTTTTTAAGGCACTAAATCATAACAGTCTCCTATTTATCCTTCTTCAGAAGAAAAATTTGTTGTTCCCTCTGGTTTGATGCACAGAGAAGATTTGAATATGTTCACTAAACCGTACCAAATAAATATCACAAAACTTATGGAATAGCAGTACTGTTGTTTACTGGTGTGATAATTCCATTGTCAGTTTTAAGGTTTAACTTATCTGTCATTAAAGCACATTTCTGGCATTTTGAAATAAGTGGTGGAGCAGGGAGAATAGAGAAGTAGGAGAAAATGTGTAAGAGTGCTTTGCATCAAATTGTTTATATACACTCTTTTTCATCCCATCTAAATTTACGTAAGATATTGGCATAGTCATTATTAAGTGAACGGAGAAGGAATATCAGCATACATAAAATTTGGGTGGGTATCTTCTTTGACTAAATAAGGAGTTACAGACAATATGCTTTGAGTTTAGGTGCCTCATTTGGGTGCCTGAAGCTAGATAGGGTCAAGCAGATTCTGCAGGTCAGACCTACAGTGAATTAAAGACTCCTATTTGATTTAGTGGAAAGGATCCTTAAATGTATTAAATTTTAATTCACTGCTTTTTTTGAAGGCCTAATCAGAAATAGGAACACTGTGTTAAAAAAAATATATCGGTGAGGTGAATAGATGTTTAATCCTAATTATTTTAATAATGTCTTCTCACCTCTGGATGAGGGTGAGAAATTCAAACTGGGAATTTTACACTTTTTTAATAGAATTTCTTTATATCTTCATGTTGAGATTTGTATATATGGATGGCTGTCCTTTCAACTTTCAAGTATATGTTGTTTAGAGAAGACAGACTGCAATTATGCATTCATCAAAAATAGGTTTTGCTGGATCAGGCACATTGTCAATTCTCTGTGTTGTTTTAAGACTTAAATATAGTTTACTGAGTTCCACACAGGAGCTGTAACTTGAGTGAATGTTTCCAAATTAAGATTCCTTTGAGAAAATGGACTTTATTTTAAAATAACAATGAGCTCCCCACAGAGATTCCAATTCTGCAAGCAGCTATCACATGTCTGTTACACAACATCAAAGCTGGTTTGAGCAGTTTCTGACTGGACTCTGGAAGTTACAGCAGACTCAGATATTACTTGGTAGTGTTACTTTTGGGAGAGAACATCTACATGTTTCAGGAAGATACGTTTAGGGGAACACTTTCCAGGAAGAATTATTTTCATATTCTTACAAGAACACAACTTGTTTGACTCCTGTGATTTGGGACAACTTTGTCTCTTCTCTTCCACTATTAAGTGAGCAATATTGTTACTGAGGCCATACAGGGACACAATAGCTAGTAGCATGATTAACAGACTTACCTGTGTTTGCAAATTTGCTCTCTGACACAGGTTAATCACAATTCATGTCTGCAGTCTTAGAATGAAGCCTTTTTGATGTCATTTCATGTTACACCTTCATATAAGCACTGTCAAACCTTATTTGGCAAGTATAAAAGAGCCTAGGAGAGACAGACATCCCACACCTTCATACACAGTGAAAGCACTATATGAAATGAGAAATGCTGACCACTGGTACAGTTCTTAAATTGAGTAAGTTTTGCAAGACAAGACCCATGGTAATACATACAGGCAAGCATTTGTCCAAGTCACTCAACTCTTTCATGTTGAGGGGCAACACTTGTCAAATTAGTGTTAAGTTTGACCGAATTTTTTGCCTTAGTCTTCATTGACAGGGGCTCCAGCCAAACCACCCAAGCCACAGAAGGCAAAGGGAGGGAGTGGAAGAATAAAGAACCACCCACTCTAGGACAAGACCAGGCTTGAGAACATCTAAGAGAATCTGAAGACACATAAGTCCATTGGACATGATGAGGTCTGCAGGTCCTGAGGGGACAGACAGATGAAGTGGCTAAGACTATCCATCATATTTGAGAAGTCATGCCAGTCTGGTGAAGTTCCCACTGACTGGAAAAGGGAAAATATAATCCCCATTTTTAAAAAGGGAAAAGGAAGACCCAGGAAACTACAGGCCAGTCAGTCTCACCTCTGTGACCAGCATGATCATGGAGTGGGTCCTCCTGGAAGCTATGCTAGGGCACATGGAAAATAAGGAAGTGATTGGTGACAGCCAGCATGGCTTCACTAAGGGCAAATCGTGCCTGACAAATTTGGTGGCCTTCTACAACGGGGTTACAACGCTGGTGGATAAGGGAAGATCAACTGACTTCATCTCCTTGAACTTGTGCAAAGCATTTCACACTGTCCTGCACGACATCCTTGTCTCTAAATTGGAGAGACATGGATTTGACAGATGGACCACTCGGTGGTTAAGGAATTGGCTGGATGGTTGCCCTCAAAGAGTTGTGGTCAAAGGCTCGATGTCCAAGTGGAGAGCAGTGACAAGTGGTGTTCCTCAGGGGTTGGTACTGGGACCAGTGTTGTTTAACATCTTTGTTGGTGACACGGACAGTGGGATTGAGTGCACCCTCAGCAAGTCCACTGACAACACCAAGTTTTGTGGTGAAGTTGACACCCTGGAGGGAAGGGATGCCATCCAGAGGGACCTGGACAGGCTTGAGAGGTGGGCCCATGCAAACCTCATGAAGCTCAACAAGGCCAAGTGCAGGGTCCTGCACATGGGTCAAGACAATCTAAAGCACAGATACAGGCTGGGTGAAGAGTGAATTGAGAGCAGCCCTACGGAGAAGGACTTGGTAGTAGTAGTGGATAGAAAACTGAATATGAGCCAGCAACGTGCGCTCACAGCCTAGAAAGCCAACTGTACCCTGGGCTGCATCAAGTGAAGAGTGGCTAGCAGGTCAAGAGAGGTGATTCTCTCCCTCTACTCTGCTCTTGTGAGACCCCACCTGGCGTACTGCATTCAGCTCTGGGACCCCTAGCATAAGAAAGACCTGGACCTGCTCGAGCAGTTCCAGAGGAGGGCCACAAAGATGATCAGGGGGCTGGAGCATCTCCCTTATGAGGATAGGCTGAGAGAGTTGGGGTTGTTCAGCGTGGAGAAGAGAAGGCTCAGGGGAGACCTTCCAGTACTTAAAGGGGGCCTACAGGAAAGATGGGGAGGGATTCTATATCAGGGACTGTAGTGATAGGATGAGAGGTAACTGAAAGAAGGTAGATTTAGATTAGATATAAGGAAGAAGTTCTTTCTTGTGAGGGTGGTGAAAAACTGGCACAGGTTGCCCAGAGAAGTTGTGGATGCCCCCTCCCTGGAAGTGTTCAAGGCCAGGTTGGACAGGGCTTTGAGCAACCTGGTCTAGTGGAAGGTGTCCCTGCCCATGGCAGGGGGGTTGGAACTAGGTGATCTTTAAGGTCCCTTCCAACCCAAACCATTCTGTGATTCTATGATGATTCTATGATTGGCAGTTTCTGTTTCAACAAGATGTATATAGTGAAGTTTCAAAACTGTAATGAAATTAGCTTTTGTACAAGAAGCTAGTCAAAGGGGCTATAGATGAAAATCCATCCCCTATAGAAATGGAAACAGAATGGCAGTGCCCATTTTATGAAATGTGGGGTAAATCATTCTGTCTGATACCAATGCATAAAAAAATCTAAACTCCAGCTCTTCTCTAGTAAAATCCTGCCTAGTTCTAAACAGCATTTGAGACATATTTTGAAGATTTAAGCGGTGCCAGTCCCCCTGATGAGCGAACAGTACTTGTAAATACTGAACAAAGGCACTCTTTAAGTCTCTGAAGCAATGAATAGCTACTCATATGCTTACTCACCTCACATGGATAGTCAAAGGACTCCCACATGTCAGAAGGGAAGCAGGTGCACAAATCATTGCAGTTCTGTGTTTAATTCAGCTCAATGAACATTTTTTTTTCCTTTTCCCTGCAATATAATGCCGTTAAGTTCATTTTATCATGTTGTCTACTATTTCAGTGTAAATTTCATCAGAATGTAATTCTGATTTGAAGTTCACATCTGTTTGTTACAAAATTAACACCTTCTCACCTGAATTTCATTTTTAATTGTGTGGGCAACTGCTGCAAGAGAAAAGATAAAGATCTGGAAAATAACACATTGGCTGAAGTGAAAAGAGCAACAAAAATAAAGACATTGTGACAACTTTCTCCCATTAATGTATTGAAAAGTGGTAGTGCTGTTATTCATGCCTTTGATCCATTCAGATATTCACAGATAAGTAACATCTCATTTCACACAGGTGTATTATTAGTTTCTTTGTTAGTGAAGACAAAATTATGTCTCATGGTCCTTATTATTTATTTATTAATAAATTTGTGTTAATTTCCATCAGATTTGTCTAGCTAATAGCCCATCTGAGCAAAATTTATTTGCATATATATGAAGTAAATAGCACCAAAAAATACGGTTTCCAAAGTATTTAAGAAAATTTCACAAATAAAAAAAGTAATCTGTATAAACGTTACACTTAGTAGTGAACTTTCATTTGTGCACAAAAATCCCTGTGTGTTCGAAGGATTTCTCAGCACAGGTATGACAATGCCATTGTAAATGCTAAACAATGACCAAAGTGACGTCTGGATATCATGTCTGCATGTTTTGCCTAGTCCTACAATTTAGGAATCTATATTTAAGTGGTCATTTAGTCTGATTCAACAGTCAGTGTACAGGAACAGATAGATGTCATCCCATCTGAGACACATATGGATTGACTGAAGTTTCTTATCCTTCTCCATTTATTTTAGAGGGAGTATGATAACTATTTAGATCATTTAGGAGCGATGGATCACAGAATCACAGAATCATCTGGGTTGGAAAAAGACCTTGAAGATCATCCAGTCCAACCATTAACCTAACACTGACCATTCTCAACTACACCATATCCCTCAGCGCTATGTCAACCTGACTCTTAAACACCTCCAGGGATGGGGACTCCACCACTGCCCTGGGCAGCCCATTCCAACGCCTAACAACCCGTTCTGTAAAGAAATACTTCCTAATATCCAGTCTAAACCTTCCCTGGTGCAACTTGAGGCCATTCCATCTTGTCCTATCACTTGTTACTTGGTTAAAGAGGCTCATCCCCAGCTCTCTGCAACCTCCTTTCAGGTAGTTGTAGAGGGCAATGAGGTCTCCCCTCAGCCTCCTCTTCTCCAAACTAAACAACCCCAGTTCCCTCAGCCGCTCCTCGTACGACATGTGCTCCAGACCCTTCACCAGCTTCGTTGCCCTTTTCTGGACACGCTCAAGTAATTCAATGTCCTTTTTGTAGTGAGGGGCCCAAAACTGAACACAGTCATCGAGGTGCGGCCTCACCAGTGCCAAGTACAGGGGTAAGATCACTTCCCTGTCCCTGCTGGCCACGCTATTTCTGATACAGGCCAGGATACCATTGGCCTTCTTGGCCACCTGGGCACACTGCTGGCTCATGCTCAGCCGGCTGTCAATCAACACCCCCAGGTCCCTCTCTGACTGGCAGCTCTCCAGCCACTCCTCCCCAAGCGGGTAGCGCTGCTGGGGGTTGTTGTGGCCAAAGTGCAGCACCCGGCATTTGGCCTTATTGAAACTCCTACAGTTGGCCTGAGCCCATCGCTCCAGCCTGTCCAGATCTCTCTGCAGAGCCTCCCTACCCTCGAGCCGATCAACACTCCCACCCAACTTGGTGTCATCTGCAAACTTACTGAGGGTGCACTCGATCCCCTCGTCTAGATCATCAATAAAGATGTTAAACAGGAGTGGCCCCAAAACTGAGCCCTGGGGAACACCACTCGTGACCGGCTGCCAACTGGATTTAACTCCGTTCACCACAACTCTTTGGGCCCGGCCATCCAATCAGCTTTTTGCCC
Organism: Strix uralensis; assembly: GCF_047716275.1. Classification (NCBI taxonomy): domain Eukaryota; kingdom Metazoa; phylum Chordata; class Aves; order Strigiformes; family Strigidae; genus Strix; species Strix uralensis. The sequence goes on along the minus strand of NC_133976.1, from coordinate 50,322,721 downwards.
AGCAAAGCGTGCGCTCATCCAAGCCTCGAGCAGCCAGTTTTGCCAGGAGAATGCTGTGGGAAATGGTGTCAAAGGCCTTACTGAAGTCAAGGTAGACAACATCCACAGCCTTTCCCTCATCCAATAAGCAGGTCACCCTGTCGTAGAAGGAGATCATGTTTGTCAAGCAGGACCTGCCTTTCATAAACCCATGCTGACTGGGCCTGATCATCTGGTTGTCCCGCACGTGTTGTGTGATGGTACTCTGGATGAGCTGCTCCATCAGCTTCCCAGGCACTGACGTCAAGCTGATAGGCCTGTTATTTCCCTTACATATTTCCCAATACATATTGCAGATAAGCTTTTTACTCTTGTGCACTTTTACCAAAGGACAGCAAATTAAAAGTATCTGTTACTGACTTCAGGAGTAACAAGAATGCTCTTGTGAACAAGCTTAGAAGCTAAGTATCTTTTTATTCCCACAGAAATATACACAAAATTATAGTAATGATACACAGGCATGACGTTCTTTCAGCCACTGTTAAGAGATACACTGAACATCTTGCCTTCCCAGATTTTGCAAATTTCCAAGGAACATTCTGTGTTATTACTTCTTATAACTGATGACAAGCTTGAGGCTTAAAAATCTATTAATATGGCAGTTACTGGTCAGCTGATGTACCTTGCTTACTTACTCAGAAAAAACAACTTCTTTATTTTCTTGCTTTATATCTAATGCATGAAGTAAATGCAATGATTATGACCTGCTTGTTCCACACTAAGAATTCAGAGCTGTTGGGGAACACTATTCTTGAATATCCTAATTAAAAGTCTTAGTCAATTTCTTGCAAATTGCATTTGCAAAATAAACATAGAGACCTGCATTAAATATAGAAAAGTGCTGTGAATTCCTCCTTCTTCAGAAAGAGCTTTCTGAGTTGCTGTTGCTATGGCATCTTTCACTTACTTCATTCCCACTTCTGCAGGAGATTCAACAAAATCCTTATGCGTACAAGCAGGTACTTTGATTTTGGAATTGCTCATATGCTTTAAATTAGACATCTGCTGAAAGCCCTTCTTGAACAAGACCTGCTGTCTCATTTTGCTTATCTTTTCAGCTTGCAGGAAGAACTATATTCTATATGTTCTTTGCACAAATGGTTCACAAGCTATAGTTTCTGTTTTATGGGCTGCATATAGGCTGGATTTTGTGGTTACTAACTATGCTGTTTACAGAGTAAATAGCTCCATGTGAACCTTGTTCTAGGACAATGTGATGGCTCAGAATGCATCATAGAAATTCTGAGTTACTGTACTCCTATTAAATTATTATAGAAAATCACAGTATCTCAGAAACTAAGACCATGATTTTGAAAGACAAAGTATTCAATAACAGTAGCAGTTTAAAGTGCACCTGCTTTTAAAAAAATACATTTTTTTCAAGATTTGGGGGTTTTTTCAATTTTCTGTGTGTTTGTTCAGACTATGGTCATACAAACAGTTGTACAGGCTAAGCCGGGGCTAAGGAACAGGAAGGAGAAATGAAGGGCAGAAGCAGATAAGCAGAGCAGGAAGGCATCAAGGTAATATTGCTGCAGGTACTTTTGTGAAATCACAAACTACAGAAAACCTAGAAGTCTATTCCTTTCTTCAAAATGGGGTCATGTTTGACATGTTTGACTAACTTGTTTTTAAAGACCTGAAATTATAGAGATTCCAAGATTGGTCTAAACAATCTATTCCTATGTTTATCTTTCCCTTCATATAAATATAAAGAAAAAATAATATACTTAAATCTCTAGTACTATTGTTATTGTTACTGTTAATAAGAATCATTATCCCCTTTATTTTGACTGCAAGAGTTCTGATTTTTAAAATAAGCATGAGCATTGGAACAGGGAACATTGCTAATTTTTGATACATAATTAATTATATATAAACTATAGTGATCCATTCCAACTATATAAAAAAATATTTAGCCTAGAAAATACATCTATAATAATTAGTGAGCACTCATTAATAACCTGTATATTTTCAAGATATTTTTCTTTTATTTGCTGTAAAACCCAAAAATTTTATAATTCAGCTAAAACCTCATAAAAAGTATTGTGGGCTTTAGAGCAATGTCATGTGACTCCAGACAAGATATTTGCATCTTGCCTGTACAGCATATATGTACTCTTTCTGCATTGGAGATTGATACAATTCCATTCTCTGTTCCCTGTTACAATTCTTCAGTAGTAAGTGCTATTTCTTAATCTTCTCACTGGCATTGACTACAACTACTGTGGCATTAATAGTAGTTTTCATCCCTCTTTGTGTTTCTTTGTGTGAAAACAAGCCACATATCTGGAGGAAATGTCCAACCAATAAATTGTGGCATTATGTGATAAGTTTCAAAACCAGGTGAGAAACTGTGCCGTGTCTCATTGCTAAGGACAGTAGTTAGGCTTATGCCAAGAAAAATTCTATCCCATAATGTTACTGATGCATTTTACCTACTGATTTTGAAAATAATTATTTTCTGTCAGAGGTTTGGCATTCCCAGTGTGCAATTCAGACCTACTAGTGTACCTATCATCCCTGCCAGCACTGAGGAAATAAGGACTGTCTATATTTACATATCTTTTAAAGAATCACTAAAATCTCTGAAGCTCCCAGAAGCATGTGAGAATTCAATATGTCAGTGTGTTTTACTAGTTGGCAATTGGTTTTGATGACCTGTCATCTTGTTGTCCAAGCAATCGTTAACAGTACTGTCCCGTAGCTGAGAAATTAAGATATTCAGGGATTGATGACACTCTAAAGAATGAGTGTAGAAGCAAGGTCCGTTTTCCAGATCTACCAGCTGCCTGGTGCCTGTCAATTTGAAGAACTGACCATGACAGAACACACTTTTATGTAAATAATAATGTGAAACTTGGAAAACATTAGTTTTCTGAACTCAGATCCAGTTAACTTACAAGACTACATCTGAAATATGTAGTTAAAAAAGTAAGTTTTAGCCTACATCTAAGGATATTTTTGACGTTATCATCATGATCAGATTAGGATTCACAATTTAAAAAAAGACTGTTTCGAGGAATGTGAATGCCAGCTATTACTTTTGTGACACAGCTAGGAAATGAATTGCTGGAGAGCAACCCATAAAAATTATTATTCTTGTTGCACATATATTTCATTTGCAATTTTCAGTGAACTGTTATCGACTTTCTACTTCCCCTTCGTAATTATATATATTCTTTCTAATATAACTCATTTTGCACTGTGCTTGACATAGGCTAAAAGGCAAGGTCTCTTTTGCTATAGGTGGCAGCACTAGCTTATTATAAATGTTGATGGGCTTTCCTTTCTTGAAGGAAATAGATGTAAGGATACCTGGGCAGCATATGGGTTCTATGTAAAGTAATTTTGTTTAAAATTTAGACATCCAAAATACAACCACGTTTTTTCTTATAGGGAAGATAATTGTACTATTTCCCTCATGTACATTTTCTAATGCCCAGTTAGGGGTGATTAGACTGAAATCATAGCTGCAGTCTTGGCTGGATTAATTATAAAAAATAAGTCAATTCGTAAAAAATCCAGTGAAAGAGCATATTTGTGGGCTTCTGGAAATATTTGCTTTTCTAATAAGAAACTCTCCTAAACTCAACTTCTGGAGCATCAGTTTCCAGAATATTGAAATTCTGGCACATTGATACAGATGTTTTTTAAGGACTTGCTATGCCTTGTTCAGAAATTTAATGGTATGCCATCACTGCAGTTCTTCAGGTCAATACTCCAAACAAATTCTACAGAAGAAATACAATCTCTGGTCCCTTTTCTTTTTTTCACTTCAAGTTTTGTTACAACACAACCTTTCCTCTGAGTGTCCTTACCTAGTCGCCTGTGAGAGGCTCTTCATTTTAGTGGAAGCTATTTTCATATAATAGAGGAATTAGCATTTTGACTGTCATTATCCTATATCACCCACATTCTTACATTCCTCCTTAGGCATTTTAATATGTATATTGGAATCTTTAACTTTTAATAAATATAGGATATTCTGGAATACATAATGTACCACACCAGTGGCTACTGTTTTATGAACATTCAATGGGAAATAATTCCTCTTACCACCTTTGATGATGCTTTACAAGACTGGAGAGCTACAAGTATGACCATCAAAGCCAACCAGAAGAATTCTGAGGAGCATGTCTTTCCTGAGTCACTGCTTGATAGGGAGAAAAAAAAAAATAATTTGTTGCCAGACATTTGCTTCCGTCATAAAAAATGATTTGTGGGGCTGTTAATTCCCTTTACTTTTTTGCATCAAACAACATTTTTCTGCAGAACAAATACATTAATAAATTTGCACTCTCTGTTATTCTTTCATATGTAGGGGTGGCTGAAATAGATGGCATACTATACGCTAGCAAACCTATGCTAAAGACGTAGTAAGACACTGTTGTCACAAAATTTCCTATAAAAAGGCATAAGAAAAGACTGTACAGCTAAAAGCAAAAGTTTTAAAAATTAAATGCCACTAGTAAGACTTCTATGTTCTTATTTAGGATTTAAAAATGCTGAGCACCAACAACTCCAATTAACTCAAATGAAGTCACACTTAAGCTCTATTGTCTCCTAAATGAACAAGTTCTTTTCCAGGAGGGTTCTTGTCATTTCAGATATTTGTAACACTGTTATTATGGCTGGCATAGATCAGTTACAGTCCTATGTATTGCTCATTATGATGATAAAAGGTGAATGAAAGCAGCAGATGAAATTCAAATGTTCACTTTTTTTCCCTCCCTTCTTTAGGTGTATTGGTTTAGATACTAATGATAGAAAAACCAAGCAGAAACTTTAGGAGTTCATTTGAAAACTCACCTGAAGATCTGCAACTTTTCATGCAAAACAATGGCCAATTTTAATTTCAAAGAGCATGGGCTTTTTTTGCTGTGTGTGGTGCATGCAAATTTTGCTATTGAAATGTGAAATGGAGAAATTCTTTAAATATATTCTGGTTTACTGTAGTCATTGCCAAAATTCTCCTTTGCAGCTATGTACCAGGCTGCTGCTGGAAAAATTGTCATCTTGCCTTCTTTAAAAGTTCTATGCTGTATCAGCTACACCCACTTTCCTAAACCCCTTGACTCTGCTCACTACTGAGACAGTTCTTTTAATCACTGTCTCCCTCTCAAGTTTGAAGCAGCTTTTATCCTCCAGAAAGTTTAGACATTTCTATCTCTTTCCTCTATATTTGTCCTAAAAATCCATCTCCAATCCCCTCTGCTATAGTAATTACTTGAAAAAACAAGAGTTAAATTTAGAAAATCATCATTGTGATTATTAGCTAGGGCTTTACTTAGGGAAGCAGGATGTTGGGAAGAGATGAAATAAAGCACTGCCAAAAATCAGTTAATTAAGAGTGGACTAAAAACTGTACTAGGACTAACATGCAATTACATTTTAGGTCACAAGTGAAAATATGCTGACTCTCATTCTAGCATGTCATTCTCATACAGATACTTTTTTTCAGCCTCAGTGTTTGTGTCCGGGAGCTCTGTAAAAGATGTTCTGTTGACAACCGGGCAAAATGTAATGCTGGACAATTTATAGTAAATGAATTCCTCTTGACTCTCTATATTTATTTTTGTTAAGGTTACAAGCACTTTGAAGCAATGTACCTAATAGCTCATATTTCTCAGTAAACTACTAGTCAGATTTAGAGTACTGTAAAGATCATAATTCTATGGAGATTCCCTTAAAGCTATTCTTCAAAGAACCACTGCTGGGGCTTTATTTTGACAAGCCATACCAAAAACACATGTAAGCAACTTCTCTTGCCCACCTTTCCTCTTTCTCTTGTAGCAGCTTGTCATAGGCTGGAGTTTGTCCACTTTGTGATCACAACATGTGTCCATACCACCTCATACACAGTCCTAGGTGACTCAGAGAGAGGGGTCCCTGCCTCCCTTAGGGAACTGTGTACCCCAGTTCTCCTTCATATCAACTGCTAAGGCTGGAAAATGACCCTGTGTTGCTACTCTTGCTTACATGTCAAAGAGGGAGGAACACTTTTATCCCTCTTACAATCTGGAAGCCATCTGAGACCAACTGGGTGCCCTGTATAATGTTATTTTACCCATATTCCAAAATAGTATTTCTTGTCCCACTAAATTTCTGACTCTTCAGTGAGAAGTCCTATTCGCAGCAAGGATAAAATGATTTTCTTCAGTGGAGTCAGGATATTATTCTGTATCAGAAAAACCCTGGGAAATCAATAGTTTGTTCAGTAGGGAGAAATGAACTTTCCTTGGCTGACTATCGCTGTGTATGTAACTGATCCCTTAAGAGACATGGGCTGCAATGCAACGGCTCTGGAGCATTTCAGTCAAGATCAGTTGTTAATTCAAGTGTGATAGCAGCCTGAATTAGAATGTGTCTCTCTTGGTCCTTTCCATGGTCTTTCTTCTCATGTTTGTTAACTCTGCTGACGTTATATTACATATTCGTCATTGTGGTAAGCTTCAGCTCACCATTTCATTAATCATCACCTACAAGCAGTAATCTTGAATGCTGCAGAGTCTTTTTCTGCTCACTTTCACAATGCATGGAGAGAAAGGGAGATTTTTGTATTTTTCTAATGCAATATGAAGTATAATACAGTATACTGAATTAACCTTCAATGTAACATTGACATTTCTCTTCCTGACCTTGCTCTGTTTGTTATCTGTCCTCAAAGTTTTAACACCTTTCCCAGAATACTCCACCTGGGAGTGGGGTACAGATAAATAATAGAGACTAGCATGTTTATTTCATATGAATAAATCAGAATCAGATGGGTGAACTGCTGAGATTCATGCATTTTTTAATAGATCTGCAAAGGCTATACAGTCAATGTGGTAACAAAGGAGCCAATCAAGATTGAGCAATTATACATTTTGATCAGCTGTTGAGAATTATCAGACTCATCTGAAAAACAAACATGAAAGGAAGGAGGTTTCACTAGCCACTTCAGAGACTAGAAGGTCACTGATGACAAGAAGGGCAAAAAAGGGAAGACTGAGACAGCTAAGAAGGGTAATCTTGTACATCTTGGAAGACCTCTTGACAAAGCCCCATACAAGACTCATAGTGAGGAAAATAAAGAAGAGAAGGATGTGTAGTTTTTTCTGATCTGTATTTTTATTCTGGCTGTAATTGTGAAAACAGTAGTGGAAATTGTTGAGACCCTTGGTTTTCATGAGCTTCAATTACTGTGTATCCTTGGAGACGTCTATTGTAAATCATAGTAATCACATACCTGGACTTCTGGAAAATGAGTGTCCTCAGGGTATACGTCTGGAAGAGAGGCATTAGTCCTAGGACCTTGGCAGTCAGATTAGAAAATCCTAGTCCTCAAGACTGATGTTAAAAAGAGGACCTTCAAGACATCATATTTAAAAGTCCAAAGACAGACTCAGTGATTGGACTTCACTGAGACTCAAAACTTAAAAATTCACGTGTGCAGTGGGAGAGCCAAACAGCAGCCTCCTGAATCATCAGCAAAGGCTGCTCAATGAGGGCTTGGACAAAATGATGCAGTCAGATACCTTTAAAGCAAAGCACGACAACAGAAACATTATTTTAGAGTGAAAAGCAGCAACTTAGCCCAAAACAAAATAACAAAGTCCTTAATCTTTGAGCAGACACCAGACACCTGTTTCATTTTTGGGTTGTTTTGATTTTCTTTACTGTAAAACCAGCCTGTCTTCTTGTTACTCGATTTCAGTCACAGCTTTTTTAGAAATAATTGCCTCACATAAATCTCTTCCTGGTATCTGTTTTTGCTCCCCTCCTTCCCTGTCTGCAGAACCATAGAGAACACTTTGATCAACTCATTGTATAAAATAAACAAAACAACATATTTATTTTTCTGATCACCTCTTAATAAAAACTTACATTTGCAGTACCAGGTAATATCTTCTTTTATGACTCTTTTTCCTTCTATCTACTTGTCATTTATCAAGGTCAGTTTTGGTGACAATATAAAGTGATGGAAAGCAGTCAGGCTGAAAGATCATAAATAACCGTAAATGATCAAAAAAGTGTTTACAGTAAGGCACTACTTGCATGACCTTTCTAAGCGGTTACATTTCTCCCTTGTGTCAGTGTGATGTCTCTTGTTTGAATGATAATGTGTGGGGACCATGTGGGCTGTGAGCTCTCAGGGCCTGGGGTTCTGGGTGTGGTGCTGGGCAGAGTCAGTCAGGGCTGGTGGTGCCCTTAGGGCTCTGGAAGGTAAGCCAGATCAGACTATAGATCCAGCTAAAATTTAAATTGACACAGAAAGAAAAAAAAAAAAAATCTAAACAAGCAGTACTTTGTGATTATGTTCCCATAATCTTGGTCCATCTTTTTATACAACTTTAAAATTTGTCTTCTGAATTACTGCTGTTGCTGCAGTTTATACATATATATACTGCATATAAATACACAGTTGAAACACACTTCTGAGCACTTAGAGCCTGAAAGGAATGTGTACTTTTGTGTCCTGAAAAGGATAAATAAATAATCATATATAGATTCTAAACTTCAAAATCCCAGGAAATTCAAAGAAGTACCTAATAGTCTGATTCTTTGTGCTTAAAACATAAAAATAAAGATAAAAAATAACTATGTCAAGCAGATTCTCCTGGATGTCTTACAGGAACAGACCTTCTCCTGTGTTTCAATGTTTCCTGGTTTAATCTGCTCAGAAAATTCAGTGACAGAGTAATTTTCATTGTATGTCTGCCTGTGGTTCTTCCCTAAAAGCAGAAAGAACTGCAAAGGCACCTAAATGACAAATAAATGAAAATTCAAAACATACAGAAGTTTCCCAAACCTCTGGAAAGGTTTGAGGTTACTCTTGTTAACTGTGTGGCTTCTCCTAGCCCAGGTGATAATTCCTTTAAAAGCTTTTAATGTGAAATAAAGAATCAACAAACCATTTTCATTTAGGATGAGGAATTTTCAAGGCAAATATCAGAGCTATTTGTACAAGCTAAGCAAATATTAGAATGTATAAGAAGAAAAAAGCCCAAGGGAATCAAAGTTAATGTCATGAACCATTACAAATCTGGAAGGAGTAATGAGAGAGAATCTGCAAAAGCTAGTTAAAGCTAAAAATCCTTTGAATGTACTTTTGTTGGACCCTAATTAGCTTAGGGTCTTTCAGAAACACTCAGGAAACTGTCATCAAGCTACTGTAAAGAAGAACAAAAAGTTTAAAATGTCATCAGAATGACAAAAAAAAGCGCAAAGTGCTAGTTCAAAGTCTAACTTATTAATAGACTGCCTGTGACCCAGACTTCACCAAAATCTCCATTTTTACTAAGCCACTAAGAGCTGCACTTTAGAGTTGTGCTTATTATGAAAAAGTAAGTGACAACTGCAAGCATATAAGTAAGAAAGGCACTGTGACTATTTAAAGCTTTTATGTCATCCTTGTTATTGTTTTTCTGGAATAATTATACCTCACATTCCCCTCGACATTCACAGGCTGGGTTTTGGACCAGCTGCGGAAGGGACTGTAACCACAGAACCATTTTGTGACTTGACCAGGCCTATTTTAAGACTTCAGGAGGAGGTCATCAGAGTCCCCTTTGGAACAACGATTTGAGGGGCCAGAGATTGCATTTAAGATAGTGCTGTATTTTATGCTGTAGGTGTATATTTGGGATTTTGTAAATGCTGAGTAGGTGTCTGTATTTGCATTCACACACGAGTCATACAGAGAAGTGCACAGCATGCACACTCAATGCAGGCTCTGCCAGTTATGGTCATGGTCACAGCAGACATCCCATTGCTTGCTCTCAGTACTGAAAGATTTTGTTTTTCAATTGAAAAACTGGATTCAGTCCCTCAATCCAGCAGCCCAAGGTGACAGAGTTTAGGATTTAGGCTGCAGCCAAAGGAACTGGGTTGAGACTTAGAAAACAGTGTTTGCAGTCCTCACAGAAGTTATTCTTGGACAGGGCAAGCCCAGATTGCCCAGAGGGAAGGCATCATCACAACCTGCCCTGGAGAAAAAGTCTCACTTTATATCATTCTTACAGAGCTCACACTGCCTTTTGTATTAGGACAGAGAGAGACCAGCATGTATCTCTATCCTTTCCTGGATTTAACTCCCTCAGTAGGACAACTCAAGATTCTGGGCTTGTAGGCCTCCCTTCCCTCTGTGTTTTGGTGAGTGAATTTACATACTTCCTTTGACCCAGCTTCAATAAAGGAAAAGAGATCTTAATCTGATTTTAGGAGTGGATTACATGTGTCCAGCACTGAGTAGGTGAAGAAGGCAGTTATGACCATACTAAACTATGCATGGTGGTCCTTTGTTTGATTGTGGTTCCTGGAAAACCAGACTGACTGTCACTGCAGCTGAAGGAGCAGTCAGCACGTGTGCTCTGGCAGCAGCTATGGGAGAGGAGAACCCCTTTCAGGAGCAGAAGTCATTGTCCTCACTTCTCCAGCCCTGGATCTGTAGACTCTGATTGCTAAAATGTTTACTTCCTCCATTCTCTTCTGCTTCCTGGGTACAAAGAGCCCACCTTTTGTCAGATGGCAACATTTAGCTCTGCATACTCTTTTGAGAAGCCTTGGACTACCTCTGAATTATTTTCTTTTTTCCATATAAATGATTGGCCTAAGACATTATTTTGGCTCACTTTGAGTGCAACAGAAATAAGCCATTTCAGAGGTTCTACCCAGAGCTCCATCCTGGGGATACACTGTGGGATATCCTATCCCACAGTCATGGAATCACAGAGTAATTTAGGTTGAAAAGGACCTGCAGAAGTCATCTAGTTGGACCCCCAGCTCAAAGCAGGATTGTCATTGAAGTTAGGTCTAGTCCCTGGAGGCCTTATCCAACAGGATTTTGAGTATCTCTAAGTTGGTGTCTAAGCTGGGTGGAAGGAAAGTGCTATTCTCTGCCCTGTGTTTATAAGGGTCCTAAACAGCTCCTCAGACTCTGTGCTAACTTTCAAATCGCTGGAAGAGGATAAGAAAAAAATCCATTCCAGATTTCAAACTGTTGTCTTGTACCCTCATTTCTGGCTGAGGCAGTGCTCCTTAAGAGTAAATAATGAAAATGTGAGGTGGAAAAGAAAAGCTTAGGATCCCCATAGGGAGTTAGCTTTACTTCTGCCTCAGTTGTGAAAGGCAAGATTTCAGACAGAGTTAGCATTTCCCATTGCTTTACTCTGGGTTGCTTCCCTTTTAGTGTGTCAATTTGTGGACTGCCATTTTCAAGAATCTACGTCTCATGATTCTCTTTATGTAAAGGGTCCTGGACACTTAATTCAGTATCAGGATTCTGCTCAGAGGCACTGCAGCACTAATCTGCAGAGATGCTGACATTTTATTATATCTAACCCTTGACTATGAAAGATTAGTCTTCAATTCTTAGCTATCTATTTGAAACTATACCTGTTTTATCAGGACCTCAAACAGCTTTACATTGTTACCATTGTTTTCTTATTTCAGAGATTTTTTAAGGAAGTTTTAATGCTGGGCCAATGTATTTTATTCCCTATTGATGGATGGTTTGCATCTTTACCAAAGCTCAAACAAGTTAGTAAGCATTAGAATGATTATTTTCCACTAATCTATTCTTTTTAACTTTAAAGTAATTAGCTGAGTTAGATAGCAAAATGGAACGTTTCCTACTAGAGTCAGTAAATGCACTCTGTGTAAGTGCAAAAGCTGATTACTTTGATACAAAGAGCAACATTATTCTTTGCACCTCTGGAAAGCTGCCTAACTTGAAAGCCTTATAATCTGATTTTCATAAATCCCATTTAACACATTATTATTTTCTTTTTAACAGGCAGCACCTAAAGCTATATCACTCTTCTCTGATGTTACCCCTTCTTTTTCATAACAGAATCCCACAGCCCTACTATGCATAATTTGTGTAATTGTCACCAAAATGCTATATTAAATCTAATCTTTTTACATTCATTTTCAATCAAGAACAATTAGAATCAAATGGCACACAGTTTACATTTTTACAATCATACTGACTCATATTAGTGTCAGATCTTAAAGTTCTTGCTCCAGAGGAAATCCAATTCTTCTCTTCCAACAACTCATGCCCCAGTAAGGTTTCAGTAAGTTTAATCTTTAACCTGAAGGGAAGTATGATGAAAAAGAGAAGAGAGAAACTGATTAACAGTTCATTTTGGCAAGGTCCAGTGAATTGTATTGTAATCAAGACACAAAGGACAGGCAGGACAAAAAAACCACAGATTGTAAGTAGATATTGATATGAAATTCAAAAGGAGCAATTTTTCCCATATGAAAAAATTTTATCTGATCAGAAATCCATCCTGAAAAACAGTTTCCAATGGGTAATTCCCAGAGCTGCTTTATCCAGCTATATTTTTAATGTTGTAAACAAATATATTTCCCCAGCTTATATTTGGTACTATTATACCATCTAATGAAAATTAATGCTAACAAGTCCCCCTTTATATTCAATACCAAAATCCTTTGCTAAAAGAGTTCTGTATAGGACTCACAGGATCTTCTAGTTCAGCATCTTGTCCAGTTTGCCACTGTCACAGGCTTCATATATTCCTATACATAAATATAGCCAAGCTTCACCTTGAAAAGAGTAGACACTCTGGAGCAGGGATACTTCTCTGTTTGAAGGTTATTGGAAAACTTGTCTCATCTTTATCTTCATTCTTCTTTCCAGATCTGCTTATTGGTATTTGTTGTGCCAATATTGTTCTTGAGTCATATTAATTTTCTCTCCCTGGTGTTTACCTTGCTGCAGTATTTTTGTCAAAGTAAGCAAGCATTGCTTTTCCAAGCATGTGGCTGTGAATCTATTTCTTTTGCCTGGCTAATTAAGCAGCCACTCACGTGACACTTCATCTACACTAATATGACCTATCAGACACTTATTGGAGGCAGACTGTCCCAGCTTGGGCACTCTGTTAGACACCATCCACTGCACAGAGAGACAGACAGACAGACAAAAGAGACACAGAGAGGCAGAGGGAGAGACTTCAACTGCAAAGCTTGGAGAGTGAGCAGACCACCTTTGGTCTTTACCTCTCCTCACATGGCTAAAGGTACGTCTTCTACACCTTCCTCCCCCCTACCCACCCTCTCAGATTTTATCCTTATTTCAGAACAAATTTTCAAACTGATCGCTGATATATTTTTTTGTCGACTTGTGAACAATTTCCTGCCTGTGCCCATAAAACATAAAGGAATTTCTCCTAGAAGAAAAGAATAGATGCACAGTGCTGTTCTGAAACAAGGTCTGGGTTTGCACACAAAAAGTGAGTCTTAAAGGTATTACTTTAGAGCTGATAGTGTTTGCTATTGTTCCCAGATTCCATGTGATTTTATGACAGTTTCCTCACACTGTACAAATTCTTGTTGCAGAGACTGAAAATTCTGTCAGTATAATCCATGTATTAGAGAGGACTTCTCATGACGTGAATTTGTTGGGAACATATTCATTAGAAGATGGAGTTGTAGATAGGTTCATAGAATCATAAAATCATAGAATGGTTTGGGTTGGAAGGGACCTTAAATATCACTCCGTTCCAACCCCCCTGCCATGGGCAGGGACACTTTCCACTAGACAAGGTTGCTCAAAGCCCTGTCCAACCTGGCCTTGAACACTTCCAGGGAGGGGGCATCCACAACTTCTCTGGGCAACCTGTGCCAGTTTTTCACCACCCTCACAAGAAAGAACTTCTTCCTTATATCTAATCTAAATCTACCTTCTTTCAGTTACCTCTCATCCTATCACTACAGTCCCTGATATAGAATCCCTCCCCATCTTTCCTGTAGGCCCCCTTTAAGTACTGGAAGGTCTCCCCTGAGCCTTCTCTTCTCCACGCTGAACAACCCCAACTCTCTCAGCCTATCCTCATAAGGGAGATGCTCCAGCCCCCTGATCATCTTTGTGGCCCTCCTCTGGAACTGCTCGAGCAGGTCCAGGTCTTTCTTATGCTAGGGGTCCCAGAGCTGAATGCAGTACGCCAGGTGGGGTCTCACAAGAGCAGAGTAGAGGGAGAGAATCACCTCTCTTGACCTGCTAGCCACTCTTCACTTGATGCAGCCCAGGGTACAGTTGGCTTTCTAGGCTGTGAGCGCACGTTGCTGGCTCATATTCAGTTTTCTATCCACTACTACTACCAAGTCCTTCTCCGTAGGGCTGCTCTCAATTCACTCTTCACCCAGCCTGTATCTGTGCTTTAGATTGTCTCGACCCATGTGCAGGACCCTGCACTTGGCCTTGTTGAGCTTCATGAGGTTTGCATGGGCCCACCTCTCAAGCCTGTCCAGGTCCCTCTGGATGGCATCCCTTCCCTCCAGGGTGTCAACTTCACCACACAGCTTGGTGTTGTCAGTGGACTTGCTGAGGGTGCACTCAATCCCACTGTCCGTGTCACCAACAAAGATGTTAAACAACACTGGTCCCAGTACCAACCCCTGAGGAACACCACTTGTCACTGCTCTCCACTTGGACATCGAGCCTTTGACCACAACTCTTTGAGGGCAACCATCCAGCCAATTCCTTAACCACCGAGTGGTCCATTTGTCAAATCCATGTCTCTCCAATTTAGAGACAAGGATGTCGTGCAGGACAGTGTGAAATGCTTTGCACAAGTTCAAGGAGATGAAGTCAGTTGATCTTCCCTTATCCACCAGCGTTGTAACCCCGTTGTAGAAGGCCACCAAATTTGTCAGGCACGATTTGCCCTTAGTGAAGCCATGCTGGCTGTCACCAATCACTTCCTTGTTTTCCATGTGCCCTAGCATAGCTTCCAGGAGGACCCACTCCATGATCATGCTGGTCACAGAGGTGAGACTGACTGGCCTGTAGTTTCCTGGGTCTTCCTTTTCCCTTTTTAAAAATGGGGGTTATGCTTCCCCTTTTCCAGTCAGTAGGAACCTCACCAGGCTGTCATGACTTCATCTGCCAGTCCCCTCAGGACCTGTTGATGCATCTCATCAGCTTCTATGGACTTGTGCACCTTCAGGTTTCTTAGTTGGTCTTGAACTTGATCTTGTCCTATAGTGGGCAGTTCTTCATTCTCCCAGTCTCTGTCTTTGCCTTCTATGACTTGGGCAGTGTGGCTGGAGCCCTTGTCAATGAAGACTGAGACAAAAAGTCATTGAGTATCTCAGCCTTCTCCATATCCCAGGTATCAGGTGTCCCATTTCCTTCCAGAGAAGGCCCACATTTTCCATAATCATCATTTTATCACTGATGTACCTATAGAAGCTTTTCCTGTTGCCCTTGACATTCCTGGCCACATTTAATTCTATCAGGGTTTTGACCTTCCTGACTTCATCCATGGCTGCTCAGACAATTTCTCTGTATTCGTCCCAGGCTGCCTGTCCTTGCTTCTACCCTCTGTAGGCTTCCTTTTTGTGTTTGAGCTTGTCCAGGAGCTCCTTGTTCATCCATGCACACCTCCTGGCATTTTTTGCCTGACAGCCTCCTTGTTGGGATGTATCACTCCTTAGCTAGGAGGAGATGATCCTGGAGTTTCAACCAGCTTTCTTGGGCCCCTCTTCCCTCCAGGGCTTTATCCCATGCTACTCTATCAAGCAGATCCCTGAAGAGACCAAAGTCTGTGCTCCTGAATTCCAGGTTAGAGAGCCTTTCGTGCACCCTCCTCACTGCCCTGAGGACCTAGAACTCCACTATTTCATGGTCACTGCAGTCAAGGTTTCCCTTGAGCTTCATATTCCCCACCAGCCCCTCCTTTTTGGTGGGGATAAAGCCCAGCATAACACCTCTCCCTGTTGGCTCCTGTATCACTTGGAGAAGGACGTTATCATCAATGCATTCCAGGAACCTCCTAGATTGTTTGTGCCCTTCTGTGTTGTCCCTCCAACAGATATCAGGGTGGTTGAAGTCCCCCATGAGGACCAGGGCTTGTGAACATGAGGCTGCTTCTATCTGTCTATAGAGGGCATCATCTGCTCGGTCTTCCTTGTCAGGTGGCTGTAGCAGACCCCCACTCTAATGTCACCTGCCCTCCTTTTAATCCTGACCCATAAGCTCTCAGTTGGCTCCTTATCCATCCCCAGGTGGAGGTCTGTGCACTCCAGCCAGTCACTGAATTAAAAAATTAAAACAAATGACTGAGGTAGAGCTTCTTTTTTAGGTTCCTATGACTTTTGAGATATGCTGACTACTAGTGTGGCTGGCACAGAGGACTTATGTTTCTATGCAGTCACAAGGATGCCTTATTCCTCTTCCTTCCACTCCATAGCCAAGCAGTTGCTGTTCTGTAAGTACTGACTAAGACTCTGTCATTGCCCTTTATTGAGACTTAATTATTGAGTAAACTGTGAATACAACCACTATTAAATTACAACATTGGTTTTAACTCTACCTTTTGAACTTCAAGTTTGTTTAGGTTTTTTAAAATATTTTTAACCTACTTCCCTGTTCATGCTAAGGACAAAGGTAGATTTTTTGTTAACACTAGTATAAAGTGGGCTGGGAAATTACTGATCTGATCATAGTGGATATTTCACTATTTGTCTTCCTGATGTGGAATGGTGGAGTAGATTAAACTCCTGCATTATGAAAATAAGATCTTAAAAGTCCAAAGGGTGAAAGGTCTGGGAAAACATACACTTTTTGATTTGAACAAGTGGAATTCCTGTGGCTGCATTCAGTGACATCATGTCCTTTTATCAGAAGAGTAAAAAGATGGTTGCTTCCTTTTACAGCCTGCTTCCCATAATAGCTCTTTACTTAAGGAGCCTCAGCATTCCCTATTCACTTTATTCACCTGTTAGAAAGAACTCAATTGTTAACATATGAAAATAATTTATGAAGATAAATTTGTGAGTTAATTAAGAAAAATAAGTGGAAAACTTATCAAAGTACTATTTAAAATAAAAAAACCCCACACCTCCCCAACTCTGAAATTTTTACCTTTCAGAAAGAGAGGTGAATAATCTTTCTTAATCTTGAAGAAGTATGTAGACTGTACAGCAGCCATGTCTATACCCAGTTTCTTCAGTGAGCTGATTTCAGAACAAAAAGCAAGCATTTATCTTCCTCCCACTACTTTTTTGCTGCTTACAGGTATTAAATGCCTCCTCCGTTTGCTGTCTATTTAGTGACATTCATCTAGTTACTTCACTTCTTTAATGTTAATCTCTTTTTAATCAAATCAGCTCATATGTCAATTATTTATCAATTCTTCAATTTTTCTTCTAAGCTACTTCTAACTTTTAATTTTTTTTCAATTGAGGATTTTTGTAGAGACTTAAATAATTACACTTGTATTCACCAGCTGTATTCCTAATTAGCAATGATTCTTTTTCTAAGTTCTGTGCATGACATGCTGCTGAGTAAAACAGCTTTCACATTTAATAAGAAAAAGGAGTCGCTAAAGTTTAACAGGTTTTTTTGTGGGTTGCTTTGGGGTTTTTTGTAGTGTCTTATTAGAGCAGACTTTATTTCCATTTTCCATCCAGCTCTAGTAACTGTAATATCTGGGCTTGCATACATTTACACAAGATAATAATTTTATTTCTGACACTTAAGCTACTATGTGCATATATTTGTAGCATAGAAAACATATACTACCAAGTTTTATGATCAAGATTTGAAAAAATTGTGGAATGCAAATTTGTATACAGTGTTCTACTTTTTTAAAGAAATGCTTATTTATCAGGATATTGTTTTACTTTGATGATTAAATGTGGATTATAAAAGACAAAGCCAGTTATTCATAATAAATCTGTTTAAAGAGAAATGATTGTGAGAAACATTTACCTTTTCTCTAATGGGAGCTTGTCTAACTTCAACTTCCTGCTGATGAAATTAAGTCTTTATTTCCTAGATTTTCTTTTTCTTCTGTACACATATTTAAATTTTGAAATCAGCCTTCTCTAAGCAGACCGACTCTAGATATCTACCCCTTCAGGTCATCCATTTAAATACAATTGCTGTTCTTGTGGTTAAGGTCTGAAAACCCAATAGTTTTGTCACTACTTTTCTTGAATTTGGGATACAGTGTAGAGCTGAGCACACATTTCTGGACTAATCCAAAAGCAAAATAGCTTTCCTTAGTAACTGCCTATAAATTCAAGGTTTAGCTGGGCCCTTTTGCTCCTGCCTTGCACTGGGAGCTCATGTTCAGATGACTATGAACCCTCCCAAGATATTTTCCTGGACAGAGTCTGTGGGAATGTCTATGCTTGGAAAAATGAGGGATAACAATGCCTGCTAACACAGGAATATCAGGGTGTGTGAATGAAATGCCCAAAACTGTCAGAGGGGTGCATTTGCCCAAAACAGATTACGCTGAAGAGCAAGATGACCATCAGCCAGATTAAAAAGTAACCAGGGAATTACCAAGAGACTTTTGAAACAAATAAGTCAGCTTGAAAAGGAGTTATAAAGGAAACCCAAAAATTTTTAACAGTGGAGAGAGACCTTGCAGTGGTAACAGCAGTAGTCAAACCCTGGTGCTGCCAGAAGTGGCCCCACCACCATTTCAATCTGTCTAGCCCAGACAGGTCTTCCTCCCTGCCAGACACCAGGAGCAGCATTCCAGACAGTTGACCAACAGTATGGGTGAGACAACAAGGGACCCACAATGGGCATGTGCTATATGTGAACTCGTGGGGTGCTTTCTGGCTGGCATGTGCATTAGTGGATGGTAGGGAGCGTCTCCATACGGGAAAAGCCAGAGCATCCACATGTTCAAGAGGATGTGTTGGTTTTTCTTTTTACAAAATGTCCACTCACTTGCCCTATACACTGTTTTCCCTGCAGTATGTCAGCTCTTAAACATTTAAAGATACAATTTTGTATATATTCTAGGAAAACAAAACCAAAATCTACTGTAGAAAATATGAAAATTTATCACTTTTTTCCTTCAAATGGTAAACTTCTAAAAGATTCTGAAATGGACTACCACTTGGCCAAAAAGCAGTGATGTATTAGTCCATCTAAAGTTACTAAGTGTGACTGTAACTGCATCCCTGATCACACTACATGAATTCCTCCTCTCCACTATGTGAAGTCTGCTTCCTCTGTTTTGAAAGATTTCTTTTGTTCTTCCTTGTGTGTCTGGACAGCATTTTCCCAGTGACTTCTCATACCTTTTTTACAAAACAGCTGCAAATGCAGATGTTCTGCAATGTCTCCCATCTGTAGGGATCTCAGGGAAGATTCTCAACTGTTGTAAATTGCCTGAGTACCACTTAAGTGTATAAGACTTGGCTGATTCACACCATCTGGCCCTTTGAGCCACTCTGTGTTTATTTGCATAATTGAAGATATTTTTTCAGGCTCATGCTGTTTAACTGTAAGATTTCCTGGCCAGAGGCTGTCATAACAGCATACTGTACAGTCCCAAATAACCTTAAGGAGCTATATAAATAATGATTGTGATTGTCCATTTTCTTTTACCACTTCCTAAGCCTACCCCCAAAGAGCAGAACTTTCTGTAGCTGAAGTTGGGTAGGACAGACTTTGGGCAAGTTCCTGGAAAAACTAATAGCACAGGCTTTCTCAGACTTAGTGCATAATTCAGCCTCTATAGACAACAGAGTTAATACTGTAAAACTAACATTGAGATTATTGACTTATTTTGTTATACTTCATGCTTCACTATTATCTTTCCTATTCAACTTAGTTAGATCATTGTTCTACTGGATTGTATCACCTTCAGTATCTTTACTTTTTTTAAAAGGCTTCAGAAAGATTTTACTACCCAGTACAAAATTAAAGCAGAACGTAGCACATTACCATTGGCTGATAGACTGAAGAGCTTCCATCCTAGATCTAGAGAAGACCCTATTCATTCTGCCATTTTATACCAGGTGAACAAAAGGAAAAAGTATCAAGAAGAGTTGGATTATAGGTTCTGACTTGGTTTATAGTTTCTTAGCTTTCTTAAACAGGGAGGAAGCAATAAAGAGAAAAAAAATATAAAATCTGGGAGATCTCTCTTCTTTTTACTGAAGAAAATTCCTGTATTTTTTATCCCTTATCTGTTCTAGGAGAAACAGAAGTACTGAATGAGTATGCCACTGTTTTATTCTCTTTTACATGGTAACCAAAAGAGCCCCACTTACACCCCTCGCTATAGCAGTCTGAGTGTCAGTTTGGGACCAGGAGTGGAAAATATGGCTGGAGGAAACCTCATGCTCCTTATACCCACTTCATACTATGTGCCCATGTGCATTCCTAGGAGGTAGCCAGCCAGACTCCAAACTTTTCTCCACGAGGGATTAAAACCCACAGTTCCCTCAATTTCCTGATCATTGGACTGAAGGGGTAGAGGTATTTTGTTCGTCTTTTAAATGTGCGCATGGAGCTGCAACTCAGCTGTTACTATGAATATTGTGCTCAGAACAGTGCTTTGCTGTTTCACAGTGTCTTCACAGACTTATCATTTGTTCCTTCCTAACAGAAATATTTTCTTGTTCTGAGTATAACTTTTGTAAAAAGTCTGGGTTTTTTTTTATTTTGCTTCTATTGATTAAAAGCTATTCCTGTGAGGCATCCTGAACCCTGAATTCATGCATTCTTTTCTCTGTAATGTCTGTGACAACATAAGATGTCATAACAAAAGTCATTTCACATTGCACAGTATCAATCAGGCTGACAAGACAGAGTCACGAGAGTCAGCAAATTTCTCAATTTATATTCCTAGAAGTTTTAAAAGTACTTTTCCTATTTAAGGCATGGAAGAAATACAGAACATCTAGACATGAATGTGATATGAAGAGAAATAGCAAGATCTATATGAAGTAAGGATGACATTGTTTCCCATCTAAATGTTTTGCAGAAATCAAATTTATTCTGTTAATATTATGTAAGATGTTGTAGTACTATTTACAATACTTCAGTATTCGATATCTACAGTGTTACGGTATTTGAATCCAAAGCTGTGATTTTCCAGTAATATGTATTTATATCTACATATGTATTTTAAGTATTTATTTTCAGGTAATGGCAAGATAAGAAAAATCAGAGCAATACAAACTGATTTATAAATACATTTAATATAATACTGAAATATGTTTCAAAACAAAGTTGTCCTGAACTTTTTAAAATCAGGGTATTGCATAAATTATGATAAAATTTTGCATAATTTTTTTTAAAAACCCTACAAATCACCAGAGATAAAAATGGTGATATGGGGGATGGGGTGGGTGTATTCAGGTTTTTTGTTTTTGTTGGGTTTAGGGTGCAGGTTTTTTTTTGTTAGGGTAGCAAATTCTTTTAATCTTAACAAGTTTGACAAATATAGGAGATTTTAATTAAATATTTGGTTTCATTTGGTTGCATTTTTTTACAACAGTTGTTTTGGCCAAAATATTTTTTCTATGTCAGCCTGAACTGCATATTAACACCACAAATCCTAATACTATAACAATACATGTATTTAACATGTAATATATGAGCAGTTTTGTAGGTTTCAACAGAACTTGCTTCACGTGATTTTAGCATGTAAACTTCTGCAGGACTTGAAGGTAGTGAAGAAGGAAAGTTTCTTTCCCAGGAGAATTCTTTCAAATGGAATTACATTATCCTACATTGTTATTTTCTCTGTAAATGAGTCAACTACAGGGTAGTATCATACAATTACATATTCCAGACAGCAGGAAAAAAAATGTTCTTCTATCTCTATATAGTTAATGTTCCACAGAGCATGTGGCAATTACATCTTATTACGTTTCATGTGCCACAGTTTTTTAAAAAGCCATTTACTGAATATAAATTATTAAATAGTAGCCCGTAATTCCATTCTTTACTCTGTTGCATCCATTATTAATTTTGGACATAACCAAGGAATACTGGAGAGAATGCCACTCAAAAGGACATAAATTCCAGGTGTGTTATTATTCTTTTTTAGCCCACCTGTGGAATGCACCAGGTATAGAAGGCTCCTGCCACACACATTTCTATTCCTTCTGATTTTGTATGTATAGGGAAAGAAGAACATAGAAATTACATTGTCATGGGTTTTGAGTCTTAAGGTAGACTCTTGCTTGGTTAAAGTCCTTGAGACATGATTCCAATGGTTTACTTATGCCACTAAGTTTTTTATTGTCCCGTAAAGGCACAGCTCTTCATAATGAGCACCCTAGAAAGACATCCAGTAACAACTTGGTGTGAAGTGAAAGAAAGCAGTGATAGCTATGGGCTGCAGCAACCACCACTCTGTGTGTGCGTGCACCTCTACAGGCTGCTGCAGAGAATGTTCAGAGCAGGAATCCTTCACATCACTGTCCTCTTTTGGACATCCTGACACTCATCATCCATTTCAACATTTTGTTGTGGTGGTAATTCTTCTAATTTTCTTTGTTCAGTGACTAATGTTGTCAAACAATACAGATTTTAGGACTGTGCGATTATTCCTTGATCCCATCAACTTTTTCATTAATGAGACAAGATGTAAATGTTTAAAGAATGGTAGCTGTCTATATAGCTTCTTCCAGATACAATCAGCTCAAGGACAATTTGCTGTTTCTTTTCCTCCTGGAGAAAAGTAATTAGGATGCAGGTCCTGTAGGGCCCAGAGATATCAGTGCAGATTGGTGAGGGAGGCATACAATTTGCTGCTCAAAATTCCCAGAGCTGTCATTCTCATGGCTAGTGGAGAGGAGAGAGGGAATTCCCAAAATCTCTTTCAATTCCAAGGTCAGGCTACTACAAAGCATACTAGATTTAGTGCCTAACTGGTAAAACAAATAAAAAGGATATGTCCACTTAAGGGTTTTTCCTTGTATCTGGAGCACAATAAAGCAAATATCCTGGCTGTCCACATTTGCTAGAATTTGATTTTTATTGCGTGGAGGACTCAGAGAAGACAAACTGGATTTAATTTGGGTAAAACAAGCCAGAAGGTGCATTCCCAAATTACATCTAAAGCACTCCATCTGCTGAGGACACTCAGTGCACGGGACCAGACTGGAGACAGTTCAAAGCAAAGCATCCTGAAACACATATAGTGTGGACATAAGGTCCTCAGCACCCTCTCATGATTTCTGCACATATGTTCCTAATACTTCCTAAGGAAGACAGAAAAAAATTACAGATCATCTGGACCTCACCTGTAGCTCGATAGAAAGACTTTTGGTTTACTTTACCCTCTGATTTACTTTCTTATTCAGCAATATGCAATACAGCTGAGGAAATATTGCCATTTTTATATATTCTTTCTAGATTTCTCTTCTTTTTTTGACACTAGGAAAAGGAAGATAATATTTAAGTGAAAGCCCCGGCTTCAAGGCAGGATGTCCAGATTCTATTCATAGGTCTGCAAAACTTTTTGGGTGAGTGACTAACTTGTTTGACAGCAGCAAAGTTTTTAATCTATAAAAAGGATTATAATACTTGTTTACCTTATAAGGATTCTGGGAAGATGAATAAATGAATGTTGAAATTACTTTAATGAGAGACATAGTAAGCCCACACAAAATCAGAATTTAAATTTTATATTTATCTTTTCTTGTGTGTGTTTAGGAAAACTTGAATAGGGAAATTTCTATCTGCAGAACTGTTAGCAGAAATCCGATACTTCAGATGACAAAAATTTCAAAGAGAAGAACCACTTCTGCCAGATTATTATGTAGAGAGAATAGTTAGAAGTCCAAAAAATAAGGGATGTTCAGGAATTTATGAATATAGAACTAACTTTTTAAAAAGAAAATGGTGAATACTGATTAGGTATTTCATATAACAGTTGTCTCTACCTTCAGGAACAGATTTTGGGTTCTAAAATTACATAGCATGGAAGTGTCTACCTCTGTCTTACCTAAGTGATGGAACTGTGCAGGATTTCAGGCACAGCTTCTATTGTACCTTAACTATCATGATGACTGGGACAATTCCAACATGAGGGCCCAAACACTTCCCAGACATGTGACATGTGAGGGATCTTCTCATGGACAAGTGCAAACAGTAGGCCATGCTCTCCAGTTATGTTGGTGAGACTGAAAGCAGAATTGTTGAAGAAGTTAGTTAACAGGGTTTATATGATGCTATGTCAGAGATTATATGGTCTGCAGTGCTCAGAGCTTGGCTGAAGGGAATAGCTGACTGTCTGAGCCAGATATACCCATACATACTTACCATGTGGGGTTTTGATCGTGCTGTGGAACACACTCTTGAAAGCTAGGCACAGTGGTGTCCAAAAAGTACATGTCAATTTTTTTTCATGAGACCTAGCCCCTGAACACTTAAGTAAATGTATCTTCATGAAAACA